>NC_134017.1:26705272-27905272 GCF_040712315.1 Castanea sativa
AATGATGAAATGAATGAAATCACGTCAAAATAATAATGTTAGATGAAATAAAAATTAAAAAATATATATCTATAGTGGGGTAAAGCAATTTTAAAAATTAAAGATTTGGGGCTTTAAAGTGGGGAATTTGAATAAGCAACATATAGATGGGAACCTGAGGCAGAGGGAGCTGCGTGGAGTAACCAAGAATTCCTCGGCACGTGAACATGAATAGAGCCGATATTGTGGCCCTCGGACGTCCCTCTATTAGCCACGTCCACAGGATATATGTTGTTTGCATTCCCACAAATACCTAATCATCAACCAAAAAAATAAAACACACTTGTTCAGCAAAAAAGAAAAAAATAAAACATAAAAATATACTTAATCATAAAACCAAAAACAAATTAACAGTAATACAACCATACATAGGGTATTAATTACATTACCAAGTTGTTACCAGCCCTTTCTCAAAAAAATATAAATTTGAATTATAATTAATAACAACTTATTACATAGTAGAATTTATTATCGTGGCGTTTGAAAATTGCGTTTTTTACGTTGCATTTTTTGAGTTTTTTTCCCTTGAACGCGTGTTTAGTACTGTTCATTATCCATAAACAGTGATTTTACTTATGAACGTAACAAACTCGTGAATAGTAATTTTTATTATTTTCAACAAAATAAGCAGTATCCAATCAGACTCTATGTATCATTATTCTTCGGCTAATAATCTTTATGACAGGTTGTTATAATGTATCAATATTTATGCTTGATATTATAAGATGTGATTGGAGTAACCATATTTGACATGATCAAATCCATATCCCTCAAATCTAGCTCCAAGACGCGATCGCAATCGCATGTGAAAAAACACCAAACCCATTTCCAAGAAATATGCTACCAGATTTGCCAATACGGCAAATATCTAGAAAGTAAAGTAAAAAACCCCCATAATAATCATAATGCTTAAAAGTCCAAAAAAAGTGAAAACACTTAAGTTGGAGTTGGACCCAACTTCTGACCGCAAAAATTTTCCAAAAACAATTAAGTTGGAGTTGGACCCAACTTCTGACCACAATAATTTTCCAAAATTCCATCGTTGTGGACGGTGAGGGATGTAGAAAAACGCGATGAATCTAAATATAAATGTGAATGTGATTTTTTAAAACCGAGTCAACCTCGGCAGATTATGACAAATAGTGTGTTTATAGTCTTGTAGAAGCACTGTTTAGGTTTTATTTTTTATTTTTTGGGGACATTAAACCCAAGACTATTCCCTGAACCTTAAGCTTATACGAAAAAAAAGTGCCAAAAAAATTAATACATAACACATAGAACGGGCCTAACTTCACGTATCAAAATTAAAATTCAAAAATTCAAAAAAAAAAAAGTGAACAAAGAACTCAATAGTTTTCATTTCATAGGATTCGAATCCCATCAAATGAAAAGTAATGTAAATTAAAAAAAAGAAAAAAGAAAAGGAAAGAGCACATACAGTGTTAAGAAAAGCGAGGAAGGTGTTGAGTTGAGGCGAAGCGGAGAGGACGCGGTGGAGGGAGCGCGTGGCGACGAACCCCAAATCGAAAGGCTGAGAAGACGAAGGGACCATACGGAGCGTGTACTCCACGCCCATAAAGAACAGCAAACCCATGGCGAACAAACAAGGCACCCGATGGTGCTTCGCCACGTGTGCCACATCCTCCACCGTCCACGTCATAAACGACGCTCTCTTTTCCTTCTCTTTCTTTACAACCATGTCCCTAGTAACGCCAACGCCGTTGCCGTTAGTCCTGGTACTGGTAGTAGTGTGCCTTTTGTTGAGCGTGCATGAAGAAGGAGTACTATTATTATTAATATTATTATGAAGAGGAAGAGGTAAAGGTAACACAGCTGGCGCACCGTCCATTGCTGCTGTTAGAAATGACGGAGGATGAGGATGAGAATGAGAATGAGCAAAAGAAGAATGGCATTGTGAAAATGTGAGAATGAAGAGTGTGGACCTTATAAAGAGACGAAAAGGCGGAGTTTACAAAGATTGGGTGAGAAAATCTTAGATCTATATTCTCAGATGATTACATTACACCACATTTATTACTTCTCTCTCTCTCTCTGCCTCCTTTGGAAAAAACCCTGTTTTCCTTTAGATTACTTCTCTCTTTCTTTTTTCCTTTTTTTAAGTGCGGGTGGGGTTGGGTTGTTGTTGCAAGATAGTCGGTACCAATCAGTTTTCACAACTTTATCTAATTTTGTCGCAATTTTACTAAGTAACCACTCTTGGTTGGTGAAATTATGAATTTACATAAATTTACTATTTTATTTTCATCAATCATTTGTAAGTCTTGAAGTCATGAATTCACATCGGTTTAATATTTTATTTTCACGACTTATGAGTCGCTATATAATAAATAAGTTGTATTAAAGGATACTGTAAGATGCCTATTAACATCACATATTATTTCAACATTTCAGATTGTAGGTAACTTTTGACAACTTTTTAGTAATTTTATCTTTTTTAATAATCTTTTTAACGTTTTTTTATTTTTTAAATGAGACTCAAAAAGAAAAATATTAATAAACAGTATACCTTGCTTGTTAACATTTTTCATAATAAAGGTATGATAAAATTTTGAAAAAATTTATATTATTAAACTACTCTGTAGTTTTTTTTTTTGAAAGGGAACTTACTCTGTAGTTGTTGGGACTTGTGGGTTGGCTGGCAATTGCGAATAGTCAGGCAAAGACAGAGAAAAGGGTCGTGTTATACTTATATTTATAGTCTTTTTCTGTTTCTCCATGTGACATTAATGCATTTTTAACTTTTTCTTATCTCCTCTCTCTCTCTCTCTCTCCCTCTCTCTCTCAGTTACATTTCCACTCTCTCAATCTTTCTTTACTACTAAAGTTGTCATCTTTTCCTTCCATTATTTTTGTTACTCTAAACCAATGACAAGGTATTTACATTTTATATCCAACCATACCATGTTAACTATATCAAAGTTAAATAAATGAAAGATATATACATAAAAAATAACTACTTATTAGCACCTTTGAGAATAGCAATGACATGCTGATAAGATTATTCTGCAAATATATCTCTCAATTGTTATTTTTCATTTGGTAAATATCTCTCAATTATTGGACATTGATATAGCTAACATGGTGAGTCTTTTGGTTGAATAGTGCGGAATTTGGAGTTTATTTGCCTTATAGGTACTATTCCAAGTTATTTAAGGAGTTGAGGAAATAAAGTGAATTTTGTTAACAGTGTTGCCGAAATTCTAACAAAAGTATGAGAGAGAAATAGAAAAAGTTGGAAAAGAAAATTTTGAATTTCGGTAATGTCATTACGGAAATTCCTACTGCCCAAGATGCTGCCCGAGTGAGTGAGTGCATGAGTGCCCGAAGTGCCAAGAAGTCTCAGGTGAGTGTCCGAAGTGAATAAACCAATTGTGGCAATGGCATTGCCAAAAATAGAGGGAAAAAATTTGTGCAATTGATTTGTGGCAATGGCATTGCCGAAAATAGGGGAAAAAGTTATAAAAAAAATTTAAAAAAAAAAGAAAACCAATTGTGGCAATGGCATTGCCGAAAATGGGGGATAAATTAAAAAAAAAAGAAAAAAAAGGAGAAAACCAATTCGGCAATGTCATTGCCACAAATAAATTGCACAATTTTTTCCCTCCAGTTTCAGCAATGCCATTGCGACAATTGGTTTATTCACTTCAGGTACTCACCTGGCACTTCTTGGCACTTCGGGCACTCACGCACTCACTCACTCGGGCAGCAGGAATTTCGGTAATGACATTACCGAAATTCAAAATTTTCTCTCTCTAACTTTTTCTTTTTCTCTCTCATGCTTTTGTTAGAATTTCGACAACACTGTTGCCGAAATTCACTCTTTTTCCTCAATTCCCTAAATAACTTAGAACAATACCTATAACGTAAATAAACTCCAAATTCCGTAATATTCAGCCAAAAGACTCTTAACATGGTATCAAATATGCTAAATTCTTTTTCCAAAATCTAGAGGATACTATTAGTGCCGTGCTGTGCATTTAAGGGATGTGTCATGCGTTCGTTATGAACTTTTTGTTCTTTCTTTTGTCTAAAGAAATGTGTATGCTGTTTATCAAATAATAATAATAAAGAAGTGTGTATACTGTTTATCTAATATTCACCTTAATAAAAGTATTGCCAAAAACCTTATAATAAATTGGTTTATATATTTTAGTGTTTCTAAATAAAATATTATAGTTCATATCCCCTCCCAACTATTGGATTATTAAAATAATAATAATATTATTATTATTATCACCTTTCTCTCAAACAAAAGTTAATTAATCAATTTATTATATATAATTTAAAGTGTTAGGTTTTAAACATTTAGGTTAAATATTTAGATTCCAAATTTATGTAAGTTGGCAAACTGAGAACAAAAATATGTCTAGATTATATTACTCAAGATTGTTCAAGTCAAAATTCAAGAATTGTCAAGTTGCAGAAAGAAGAAGTAAGTTTCTGTGAAGCTCAACCAATCGAAAGTCGTATTCTGCAAAATTTAAATTAGGCCCAAAACCTGCGAAAACGTTTAGGGTTATAGTCCAACACTATGAGGTATAAAGGAAAACCCTAAATACGTTTCAGAGGTTCTTGGAAGTCTTGTGAGATTTGTAAGATTTTTGTAGCTTTCTAACTCAACAAGCATCTACCAGAACGAGATCTACAATTAAGAACTGGTGGAAATAAGTTGCTGCAAAAAGATCTACTATTGATGGTGATCTAAACCTTTGAGTGAGATCTCAAAATCACAAACATGAGTGTCTGTGTTCAACAAATTCAAATAGAAGAATCTGTGGAGTTGGAGCTACACGTGGTCATGTGAGTAAGTTCTACAAGAGGTAGCTTTAAATTTTATGGAGAAAATATATTGTAAACTTCCATTCAATCATAGTGACTTTGTTTGTCTTGAGAATAGCTAAGTTAAATCATCCCCAGGTTTTTACCTTGAAACTGTTGGTTTATTGGTTTTTCTAGGTTATCATATTGATTGCCTTCTTTATTTTTCTACACTAAGTAATATGATTGTATGTGTTTAACTTAGATCTCATAACTAACCCAAGTAACTACTTGGCTAAGTAATTAGGTTAAACAATTTAAGTATACAAGGGTCTAAACAAAACAAACATAAAGAAAATATTTTTTAAAATATTTAAAATTGAATGATTAAATTATCATAATTTTGAATTGTTTTTTTCTTCTATTTATTTAATTTTATCATTTTAAAAATGTATTTTCTATTATTTAGGATTGGGTAAATAGATAAGGATTGTTGAATTCTCATATTAGTCTTTAAATATAAGAATTTGACATATCCTTATATATTTGGGATTGGGTAAATTTCACCCTAGAGGTGTGGGGGAGATGGGCCTAAGAGTGTACATTTATGTGCATAATGGGCCGGAGGCTCGAGCCGAGGACATTAAGTGGTCCGAGGATGAGTAAACATCTTACTAAGGGTCAGTGTTAATTTATAAAGAAGTAAGGTTTGATCGTGATCATCTGAGAAGTTGGTCCGAAGAGGAATGTCTCCTCGGATCAGCTAGGCCGAGGTCGGAATGAGTTATTTGCCATCCAAAGACAATGTCCCATAAGACTCTGTTGATAAGGATGCACAACACAGGGGTATAGGACAAAGGAAAACCATGAAATATCTAAAGGAAAAGTTGCTGCCACCGCATTGAATGTTCTGCAACTAACTCTCTGGCCGCATTAATGAGGAAGTGATGCCTAAGTAGCAGTGTGCAGCCTTATGGCTATCTTTAAAAGCTTCAAGAAGGTGTTGATGGGACAAGTATCCTGACCCGGCAATCTGATCCATACGTGAAGGATAGAGAGGGGAGAAAGAAAAGGATAAAGAGGAGAGGAAAGCCCCAAAAAAGGGGGATCGGGACAAAAATAGAGAAAACACTTGAGACTGAATATTTTGTAATCTGCCTTTAAGAAGAAAGAAATATAAGAACTAGCTCCTTGGCTTGAGTCCGAGGACAATTTCTCATCATACAAACTAGTCCATCAATATTGTTTTGTGATCTTGGGCCACTAGTCCACTAAATTTCGAACCCACTCTCTACAAATTTATTATGTTGGGCTCTTTGGGCCTATACCCTTCCTATTATTGGGCTTAGGTACAAATTTTGACCTTACAATTGGCGCTGTCTGTGGGAAATCATGTTGTTTTGTTGTGTCTAACGTTTAACTATGGTAGGTTCAGGTCCTCACCAAGCTGAGTCTATGGGGTCCCAAAGTTGAGAGCACTCCCTCAATCTTGAGCGAGGCAGAGACCGAGAAGGGAGTGTGCATACTGCCCATACTAGAAGGAGTCAATCACTAGGTGGGAGCCGTGCCTCCCATGCAGAGCGTGCTAAAGGCATGCAGCTAGAGATTGATCGTTTGAAAAGGAAACTGCGCCATGAGCTACGAAAACAAACCCCTTCCACTTCTGACCCTTTTTTTTGGGATGATGGAGACTGCAGGTACAAACCCAGATCAAGGACTCCCCCTAGTGAGTCATTTTCATGTGAAGGGGACAGCTTGAATGGCCGCAGAAATAAAAGTTTGTCTTGCAAAGGCCTGGGAAATGATGCTATAAACAGGGTGCCGAACCAAATTGCTAAATCACCTTTCATGTGCAGTATTGAAGAGGGCAAACTTCCTCAGCGGTTTACTCAACCAACGTTCACCATGTACAATGGACGAACAGACCCTGTGGAGCATGTGAGTCATTTCAACCAAATGATGGTTGTACACTCCAGGAATGAAGTTTTGATGTGCAAGATGTTCCCATCCAGTTTGGGACCTGTGGCAATGAGATGGTTTACAGCCTGGGGGCAAGTTCTATTGATTCTTTTAAGGGACTCACACGAGCATTTGGATCCCACTTTATTACGTGTAGTAGGGTTCCTCGACCCTTGGACTCCTTGTTATCTATGACTATGTGAAAAGGAGAAACTTTGAAAACGTATTCAGACAGATACTAGGAGATGTTCAATGAGATTGATGGAGATTTTAATGATGTGGCTATAAGAACTTTCAAAGTCGGCCTGCCTGCCAAGCATGATCTGAGGAAATCACTAATAGGAAAGCCAGTTAATAATGTACGCCAGCTTATGGACCGCATTGACAAGTATAAGTGGGTCGAGGAGGATCAACAATTAGGTAAAGGCAAGGGGAAGGTGGTCTCTCAAGATAGGAGAGACTTCAGGTCGGACCGATTCAACAATAATCGTCCTCGGCGAGATTTTTCTAGGCAATCTGAGGCTGCTGGGGCACCACAAGCAGTTAATTTGTTGTTTCGAGAACCAGTACATTAAATCCTGGAGAAAATCAAGAATGAGCCTTTTTTCTAGTGGCCAAACAAAATGGGAAGGGATCCCACGAGGCGTAACCAAAGCCTTCATTATCAATACCATCAGGAGCGAGGGCATACTACAAAGGATTGTAGAACTTTGTGGGGTCACTTGGAGTAGCTGGTACGAGGAGGTAAGCTAAAGCAATTCATATACCATCCCGTTGGATAGGGCGGCCAAGTAAGGTCAAGATCTCAGAGGGATACTTCTTCAAAACCACCTCTGGGCACAATCAATGTTGTTCTCAACACATCAGGAAGAGTTAGTTTCCACCATTCTAGGGTAATATCCGTAGCCCAACCACTTGAAGAGGAATGCTACCCCGAACCCAAGAGGAGTAGGACAGAGGGCCGACCAGTGCTAAGTTTCTCTGATGATGATAAGGCTGGTACTCTACAACCACATGATGATGCATTTGTGGTTATCCTCAGGATAGAAGGATATGACGTGAAGCGAGTGATGGTTGATCAAGGCAATGGGGCAGAAATTATGTACCCCGATCTGTATAAAGGTTTAGGGCTGAAACAGGAGGATTTAACCAATTATGATTCACCCTTAGTAGGTTTCGATGGGAAAGTATTTATACCAATGGGTCAAATCAAACTATCAGTGCAAACTAGGACGGAGAAGTAGATGTCAACTTCGTAGTGGTGGATGCTTTTTCCCCCTACACAACCATCGTGGCAAGACCTTGGCTTCATGCCATGGGGGCTATCTCCTCAACCTTGCATTTGAAGGTAAAATATTCGTCCGATGACCAAGTGGAAGAGCTGAGAGGCAGCCAACCTATGGCCAGGCAGTGCATAGTGGCTGTCGTTAGGCATCAAACTGAGGCGGAGTCTTCAGCGTTGACCAAGCAGAGTTTGTAGCAATCAAAAGAGTTAGCATCGGTTGGCGTTACGGCAAAAGGGATAGAGTGCAAAGAATTGGAAAAAAATTGTAATAGATAATGATAAGGAGAGGTATTTTCAGGTCGGGTCTCAATTGCCTCCTCAGGAGAAGGAAGAGTTGATGACGTTCTTGAAAGAAAATATCGATGTGCTTGCCTTTAACTCTTATGAGGCTCTTGGGGTGGATCCGAGCTTCATTTTCCATCATCTGAATGTCAACCCTGCGGTGATACCGAGGAAGCAACCACCTCGGCGTTCATCTAAAGAGCACTCTGAGGCTGTCCAAGAAGAGGTGATCAAACTCAAACAGGCTACAGCTATCAAGGAGGTATTTTATCCTGGGTGATTGGATAATACAGTGGTAGTGAAGAAGAAGAATGGGAAGTGGAGAGTATGTGTGGACTTCACAGATTTGAATAAGGCTTGTCCCAAAGACCCTTTTCCCAATGCCTCACATAGATCAATTGGTGGGTGCCACTATTGGCATCCTTGGATGAGTTTTCTAGATGCTTTTCAAGATTATCACCAAATACCTTTGGGTTTGGATGATCAGGAGAAAAAAGTCTTCGTCACTCCTACAAGAAATTATCATTACAAGGTAATGCTCTTTGGTTTGAAGAACACAAGAGCTACTTATCAAAGGATGATGACCAAGATGTTCAAGCCACAACTGGAAAAACTATTGAGGTTTATGTGGATGATATGGTAGTGAAGACTGAAGTGGTGTCTGCACATGTGGGAGACCTAGGGGACACCTTTCAGATACTAAGGAAACCCAAGCTGCGCCTCAATGCTTCTAAATGTTCTTTTGGTGTGGGCTCAGGTAAATTTCTGGGTTATATGGTCACTCATCATGGAATTGAAGTTAGCCCTGCCCAAGTTAGAGCAATTAATAGCTTGCAGCAACCTCGAAATCCCAAAGAAGTCCAAAAGTTAATGGGGATGACTGCTGCCTTAAATCGGTTTATCTCTCGGTCTACGGACAGATGTAAGCCTTTCTTTCAGTTGTTGAACAAGTGGAAGGGATTTGAATGGACCGAGGAGTGCACTTTAGCCTATCAGCAGCTTAAAGAATATCTTTCTCGATCACCTCTTATGTCTCGACCTAAGGTGGATGAAGTTCTATTCGCCTACATTGCTGTGGCTCGTCATGCCGTTAGTTTGGTGCTAATACGGGTTGATAGTGGTGTACAGAAGACGGTTTATTATGTGAGTAAGTCATTACATGAGGCAGAGGTGCATTATTTACCGTTGGAAAAAGTTATTCTAGCAGTGGTACATGCTACGTGTAAGCTTCTACATTACTTCCAATCCCATACTATTGTTATTTTAACTCAACTTCTGCTTAAATCAATACTTCGAAGCGCCGACTTCACGAGAAGGATTGCCAAGTGGGGTACCATCTTGGGAGCTTTTGATATCAAGTATTTGATGTGCATTGATAATAGCTTAATTTTGCATATTTATATCATTGTTAGAAAGCATTATCATACTTATTTTGAGTTAATTCATGCATTTTACATTTGGTTTTGGAATAATGGTGAATAATCAATTTTGTGCTTAATTGAATCTTATTGCGTGAATTTGTTTTTGTAGGAGAACGAAATTAAATAAGTGGATTTGTGCAAAGAAGAAAGCTAATGGACTTTACTTTTATAAGAGCCATGATGAAGTTAAAGAAAGCCAACCCAATTAAATTTAAGTCTAATTGGAGTAGGGAATCGAAGGAAATTTGCATCAAATCCAAGTCCAATTCGGATTAGGCTTCCAGCCTACACATCAGTTAGTATTTTTGGCATAACTTTTGGCTCAGATGTCCACTCGAGATGATTCAGTTCCGCAAGAAAGTTAACTTAAAGAGATACAACTTTGTTGTTTACCAAAAGTCTAAATTCTGACGTTAAATGGGCCAAAATCGTCCGTTAAGTGAAGCCTAAAAATCTTGGATTTTCTCCAAACGGGAATTCAACTTGTAATAGGATTCCTTGACCTATTTAAAGGCTCCTTAGGGAAAAATTCAGGGAGGCTAGTGCTAGGGCTGGGGGCTGAGCATAGAGAGTGCGGCTACTTCTTTAGTTTTCTTCCATGACAATTAGTTTTATTTTATTTGTCTAGTTTAATGTTTAGTATTTTATTCTTGTGTTTTATTTCAATTACCATGAGTAGCTAAATTTATAATTAGGGTTAAGGATGAAACCTTGTTAAGGATTATTAGTAATATTTATGTGATTTGATTTTTTCCATAATAGTTGTTCTTTAATGATTTAAATTGTTCTTGCTTCATATCAATGATTAAGATGAGATTCTAAATATGAGTTCAATCATGTTTTTCTCATGATTTAGGATTTGTCTTAATTAATTGATTGCTTGGTTTATTATTTCTTGATTTTAAAATTGGAGATCTCTTGTGATTTTTTTTGCTATGGATACAATTGATGATTTGATTTTACACTTAAGAAGCGAAGAAAAACATGCTTTAGATTTTTAAAAATAAGTTTTAATGATGATATTTTCTATGATAGCAAGATTGATTTCTAGATTATCATGTAGTGGTTGGGAAAAATTAATGATTATAAATATATGCTGATATGACTTACAAGGCGGATTCCAAAACCTTAATTCATTTCCTTTGATTGTTTACATCTTTTTATTGCTTTATATCTTTTACTTAGTTTAACTATTTGCTTAATTTATTTAATTTCAAAACAACCAATTTTTATTAAACTAGATTATGATTAATTTGGTTAAGATTTAATTAATTTTCCTACATTCATTCAAGTCTCTGTGGGTTCGACCTCGTTCTTGTCAAACTATACTTTGGTATGGTTCGTACACTTGCGAGTACTTTAAAATTTCATAACACAAGTATATGCCTCGCACCTCTGTAAAAGGCCAAGTTCTTGCCGATTTGGTGGCGGAATTCGTTGAGCCCTTGTTAACAGAAAATGCCAAGATGTTGGATATGGATGAAAAATCAATTAGCACAATCTCCCTGAAGGAACCTCTGCTATGGAAAGTGTACGTGGATGGCATTGCAAACCAAAGAGGATCAAGAGTGGGGATGGTGGTGATCTCTTTGGAGAGGATCATGATTGAGAAATCTTTGAGGCTAAACTTCTCAGCCACAAATAATGAAGCTAAGTATGAGGCTCTCTTGGTAGGGATGACCATGGTTCAAAAGATGAGAGGAAAAATGGTAGAAATGTTCTCGAATTCGAGGCTAGTTGTGGGCCAAGTAGTAGGGGAATTGGAGGCCAGGGATTCGAGGATGCAGGAGTATTTAAACCAGGTTAGGCATTTACGATTAAAGTTTGAGTCTTTCATCTTAGTGCAAATTCCCAGAAGCAGAAATACCCATGCAGACTCTCTTGTCACATTAGCAACATCCTCGGCATAGAGCTTACCTCGGGTTATCTTGGTGGAAAACTTGTGTAGACCTAATGAGATGAATGAGAATGTAGTTTATGTTCATCAAACTCGAGTAGGGTCTAGTTGGATGGATTCCATTGTGCTGTTCCTTAAAGAAGATGTTTTACCTAAAGAAAGGTCTGAAGTTGACAAAGTGCGTAGAAAGGCTCCTCAGTTCTAGTTATCCGAGGACCAAAAGCTGTACAAACGCTCTTTTTTCGGACTATACCTACTGTGTATACACCCTAAAGCAACCGAGTTACTATTGGAAAAATTACATAAAGGAATTTGTGGAAGCCACACAGAAGGTAGATCTTTATCTCACAGGGCACTAACCCAAGGGTATTGGTGGCCAAATATGTAGAGAGAAGCACAAGAGTATGTAAAAAAGTGCGACCAGTGTCAGAGGTTTGCTCCGAACATTCATCAACCAGGGGGCATCCTCAATCCTCTGTCCAGCCTTTGGCCTTTCGCTCAGTGGGGCTTAGATATTGTGGGACCCTTCCCTAAGACAGCGAGGAATAGGAAATGGCTACTGGTTGGCATAGATTATTTCACTAAGTGGGTCGAAGCTGAGCCATTGTCAAATATCAAGGACTTAGATGCAACAAAGTTCGTCTGGAGAAATATCGTTACCAGATTTGGAATTACTCATACCCTCATCTCAAACAATGGCCTTCAGTTTGATAGCAAGACCTATAGGAGATACTGCTGCGATTTGGGCATTACAAACAGATATTCTACCTCGGCTTATCCACAGGGGAATGGCCTGGCCAAGACTGTCAACAAAGTAATAGTAAACGGGCTCAAGAAGAGGTTGGATGATGCCAAGGGAAAATGGGTTGAAGAATTGCCACATGTCTTTTGGACGTATCGAACTATCCCCCGAAGATCAACAAGGGAGACACCCTATGGGGTCGAGGCTGTAATTCCTCTTGAAACTGGTTTCCTAACATTGAGGACGAGCTCTTTCACTCCAGACAATAACGATGAGTTATTGGAAAGAAGTTTGGATTTGGTTGAGGAATGAAGAGAAAAAGCCATGATTCAACTGCCATATTATCAATATAAGCTCAAACAGGGCTATGACTCACACGTGAAGTTGAGGCCACTGGTGCCAGGGGATTTGGTATTAAGGAAGATGTTAGGTACTGCAAAAAATCCGACACGGGGAAAATTAGGGCCCAACTGGGAAGGGCCATATTGTATTACCTTGGTGGCTAGGATAGGGGCATATCATCTGGAAGACTTAGATGAAAAAGTTGTACCACGCCCATGGAATGTAAATAACCTATGAATGTATTATTATTAATAAAAATCCTTCTTATCACATGTCATTTATAACATTTCGTACTTTCTTTAAGTATCAAACAAAACATTGGTTATGCCTGACTCCTCGGACCACATACCTTGGGTAAATTGATATCTTTTAGCATTTTTTTTCTAAGTGTTCAATAGAACCTTAGTTATGTCTAGTTCCTCGGACCATCTAATTTGGTTAAATTAACACTTCAAGTTATTTTCCTAAATATTAAACAGAACCTTAGTTGTGTCTGGTTCCTCGGACCATCTACTTTGGGTAAATTAATATTTCATGACATTTTTCTAAGTATCAAACAGAACCTTGGCTATGTTTGGCTCCTCAGACCACATACCTTGGGTAAATTGATATCTTTTAACATTTTTCCTAAGTATTAAATTGAACCTTAGTTATGTCTGGTTCCTCGGACCATCTACTTTGGGTAAATTAATACTTCATGACATTTTTCTAGGTATCAAACAGAACCTTGGCCATACTTGGCTCCTCGGACCACATACCTTGAGTAAATTGATATCTTTTAGCATTTTTTCTAAGTGTTAAACAGAACCTTAGTTGTGTCTAGTTCCTCGGACCATCTACTTTGCATAAATTAACACTTCAAGTTATTTTCCTAAGTATTAAACAGAACCTTAATTGTGTCTGGTTCCTTAGACCATCTACTTTGGGTAAATTAATACTTCGTAACATTTTTCTAAGTATCAAACAGAGTATTGGTTATGCCTGGCTCCTCAAACCACATACATTGGGTAAATTGATATCTTTTAGCATTTTTTCTAAGTGTTAAACATAACCCTAGTTATGTCTGATTCCTCGGACCATCCACTTTGGGTCAATTGACACTTAAGGCTGATCTTGATCATGTTTAACTCTTCTGATCGCATATCTTGGAAACTCCCAAAACAGTGATCTGAACAGGTGGGAGTTCATGAGCATCACTTAAAGCATTTGTAAGTATATCAAACATATTTTTTGCTTGGTCTATGTTTGATTTCTTCCTTAAGATCATTAAGTTATATTGGAAATGATGTGAATGATTGTTTTGTTGTGATGTATGGATTTTGTAGTTACAAAGGTGTTTTGCTAACTTGGTTGACTTACTAACTTTTGATTTTGTTGATTAATTAGAAAGTTATTATCACTTATACGGATAACAAAGTTAGGCATATGTCATTGTCCTACTAATTAGGTACTAAGCAAAATAGAAATTATACAAGGAAAAGATACAAACATCATACACATAAAGGAAAGATTGGTCATTTTCATTAATCTAAAGCCTTTTGAAAAGGCAATTTACTTATAGGATATCCAATTACATTTTAATAAAAAAAACTACTAAATCTAAAAGAAAGAACAAACAATAACAAGTCACAGCTTCGTCTTTATCACAAGATTGCCCTTGGAAGTCTTTGGAGGCTGGTTAGGAATCATGTAGTTAGAAGCAAGCCCTTTACCCTTTGGGTCCTCCTTGGTGGTGATAGGAAGGGTCGCCAAGACAATCTCCATTGGCTGGGTAGCTTCCTTCTCCTTGGTAGGCTCCTTAGTGGCAGTGGGGGGCTGAGCAGCATCATGGGCCACCTCTTTAGTTATTTCAATTGGTTTCCCAGCGGCCTCAGGTTGTTCAACCTCCTCGAATGGATGGCCAGTGGAAGGAAGGGCTTCAACTAAGCCATCCTTTCCAGCATCTGCTCCCTGGGAAGCAGCATCAGCCTTGAGGACAGATGGACGAGAAGCCTGGATGGCTAGGGGATAGTAAACATTTTCTGTCCTCTAGAGGGCAGAAGAGGCATCAATCCCATCTTGGATAAGTGCTTCATTTCATACTTGGAGGCAGTAATGTCTACATACCTCCGAGACCTCCAACTTGAGGTTTTTCTCGGTCTCAGCCACACCAGCCTCATATCCATCTTGCTTAGTCTGATCCCTTGCCTTCTCGGCTTCCTCCTTAGCCTTTACTGCTTCTTCTTTGGCTTTGTTGGCTTCCTCCTTGGCCTTCTCAAACTCCCTTAGGCTCTTATTGAGGGCCTCTATTTGTTTCTTTGCTGCCGCATAGTCCTCATCGGCCTGGCAAAGCTGCAGACGTTCGACCTGCTTCTCAGTCTTCTTTAGAGTTGCCTCGATGCTCTTTTTCTCATTTTCTGCCGAGTTTAGCTAGGTATTGACCTCTTGTCGCTTCTTCATAGACCTGTGCGTGCTGATGATTATCTCCTCAGCCCAGTGAGCAGTTTGGACAGCCTATTCCCAAGAGTAAAAAGGAATGAAGTAGCATAGTCAGGTTAGAAAAACTAAGTATAAAAAAAAAGTAATAATAATAGGATTGGGGAAGAGTTGGATGGCAATCTTACTAGGGCGAGCTCCTTCTTTAATGTCATGAAGACATTGTGCTTCCTTATCTGCCTCAGCTCGGCCATGTCCTCAGGAAACAAAAGGGCCTGCTCCAACGCGTCAGCCACGCATGCCGCTGTACCTGGGTCAGAATTCCTAATAGAGGCGTCAATAGTGACAGCATGATCGTCCAGGATCATGGCTGGGGCCCAAACTGGAGCAGCTGCAGGGACTTGAACCTCGGCCCTCTTCTCCAAGGCCGTCTGAGATGTCCGGGCCTGCTTGGCCCCTTTTTGGGGCTCAACTTCGTTTGAAGGAAGACTTTTTCCCCCCTCCACCACATCTTTGCCCTTAGGCTGATCCCTATTTTCTTTTGAGATCAACCTGATCGATACGTTAGGGTTGGGTGGGTGGAAGGGAGGGAAGCTTAGGCTGTCTGGACTTCCCTTATTCTTGTTCCTTAAGGGAGGGAGGTTTCGTTTTGGCAGACTTACTTGACTCTTGACCCTTTACTTGAGATTCCATCAGGTCTCGGAAGCTCTGACGGGGCTTGCGTTCAATCGGCATTATGTCCGAGATCATCAGCTGGACCTTCCAAGGAAGAAGGTTGGTTGAAGACGTTAAATTCGTTCTTAGAATCTGAGACTTCAATGATTTCTTCCTTTTCCTTGATGATGGGTTGGGAGGAGGTCGCTTCACCAGTTGTGCATTGGGGTGCAAAAGGTACTATAGGGATGCCTTTTAGTATGGGTTGTGTGGTGAGAGTACCTTTGGGAATAAGAGCGCCCTCAGGAAGAAGGAAACCCTCAGCAGCAACACTTAACCAATGTAGGCATGGATCTTTTGCTCTGATCACACACTTCGGCGCTTGGAAGGATTTGGAGATGGGAATGTAGCTAAGGATCAAATGTGCTGCTCGGAGCTAATTATCAGTGTGTACGAACACTTCAGCCTTCAGTATCTCGTCTAACTTCGATTGGTTGACAAGACTGAAGTTCGGAATAGCAGCACATTTGTCTACAAAACCATCAAGAAAAACAAGATTAAATCAAAAGAAAATTTCTATATAGACACAAATTAAAGAAGAGGAAGAGAGGGTGATTATAAATAGTTGACCTAAACCTAGAGCCCCACCTGGTTGCCCTTCTCTCGTCGGACAGGGGAGGCCATTGTGCCATTCCCCAGATATGATCAGAAAATCTTATTTTAGGCCTTTGTTAGAGTCGGGGAGGCATTGGATGAGTCTAACCTCAGGATACCTGAATTTTAGGTAGTATCCCTGCCTCGTTAGGTGGTGGAGATTGTAAATCCAATTAATGTCGTGATGGGCGAGTTCCAAACCCATCTTTTCATTGAGCGCATCTACACAACCTAAGATTCTAAACATGTTTGGGGTGCACTGGGTAGGAGCTAATCTATGGACTCTGAGGTAATCTCTAGTGACTTTGCCCATGGGAATTCTCATTCCCCCCTCTATAAAGGCAATCATTGGGATTACTAGTTCTCCCTCCTGCCTTTGCTCATGCCACTCTCCTTCCTTACAATACCTAATAAACACCCCTAGCGGAATCCTATACTAGGTTTTAAAGGCCTCTAGTTTCTCCTCAGAATCTACCAAAGAAGCAAATCTACCCATTTTTAAAGGAGGTTTGAAGGTATTAAAACGATAAAGAGAGTGATGAAGAGTCGAGGAGAAGAAGATAGAAAAAAGAAAAGTAGATGAAAAGAAAATAAACAAAGAGATTTATGAAGACTTACGCTAGGAAGAAAACTCTCCTCGGACTAATTCTTGGTAATTGTGAGGACACGTGTAGATTGGGAAATTTTGCAGGTTCGTCGTATGAGTGTTGAAGTGAGCAGAGTGATTTGATTAGATGATATTTATGTCAAAGGAAGTTTACAAGTGGGAAAATTCCCACCTGGGTTCCAGCAGAGTCCTCAACTGTTGGATCCGCATCGCACCGTAGAACGTGGGGGACATAAAACAGTAGAAATTTAATGAAGGAGCGTCTCAAAAGTCGAAGTGTCAGGTATGCGTCTTCAGCAGTTAAAAGACATTCGTGTAGTTAGAAGGTACGTGTAATGGGCACAGAATGATTTTGGTAGCATCAAAATTCTTCTTTCTTACCAAGGAGCCCGAAAGAAGAATCTTGAAGGGCTAGTGTAGGGGAGATGAGCCTACGAGTGTACATTTATGTGCATAATAGGCCAGAGGCTCGAGCTGAGGATATTAAGTGGTCCGATGATGAGTAAACATCTTACTAAGGGTCGGTGTTAATTTATAAAGAAGCAAGATTTGATCGTGATCATCCGCGAAGTTGGTCCGAAGAGGAATGTCTTCTTGGATCAGCTAGGCCGAGGTCAGAATGAGTTATCTACCATCTAGAGACAATGTCCCATGAGACTCTGTTGATAAGAATGTGTAACACAGGGGAATAGGACAAAGAAAAACCATGAAATTTCTAAAGGAAAAGTTACTGCCACTGCATTGAATGTTCTGTAACTAACTCTCTGGCCGCATTAATGAGGATGTGATGTCTGAGTAGCAGTGTTCAACTGTATGGCTATCTTTAAAAGCTTCAAGAAGGTGCTGATGGGACAAGTATCCTGACCCGACAATCTGATCCATACGTGGAGGATAGAGAGGGGAGAAAGAAAAGGATAAAGAAGAGAGGAAAGCCCCAAGAGAGGGAGATCAGGAGAAAAAGAGAGAAAACACTTGAGACTGAATATTTTTGTAATTTGCCTTTAAGAAGAAAGAAATATAAGAACCAGCTCATCGGCTTGAGTCCAAGGACAATTTCTCATCATACAAACTAGTCCATCAATATTGTTTTGTGATCTTGGTCCACTACCATTGTTAGCTAAACTCATAAGAAACTAGATTTCGAACCCACTCCCTACAAATTTATTGTGTTGGGCTCTTTGAGCCTATCCCCTTCCTATTATTGGGCTTAGGTACAAATTGTGACCTTACAAGAGGTTTGAACTCTCACGTAGTAGTCAATTTATCGAACTAAGAGGTCTTGATTCCCTCAAAGAAACAAACAAAAAATAGCACATAAAATTGGGTATCAATGCCACGTTATGGACAATTCACACTTTGAGTAGCTAGGAACTAGCATGGTGTTGTTAGATTTTGGCAACAACTCATGCTTAAGGAGATGTGAGAGATGTACTAAGCACTGAACTCTCACCTGGATCAACTTTTAGGTAACGTAAATTGTGGTTGAGTTGAAGATTCGCACAATCAAAATAAATCGAAATGTCCCAATGATCAAATCGTTTTTAATCAACTTGCATGTAATCAAGACTAAAATCAAGTTGAAATTTTGTATAATCTAAACCAATGAGAATGTCTCAAAGGCCACACTAGTGACCTTTGAGACATTCCTTTGACTAGTTATCATTTTTTGGAGAAGCATTCTCATGATACTAGTTATTCAAGAAGAACGAACGTCATCAAGACAAGCTTGAAGATGTTTAAAACAAAACAAAAGAATTTTAAAAATAAAAAATAAGATAAAAAGAAGAAGCCCTTGACAAAGGCTACCAAGGGTAAATTAAGGAGGGAATGTTATGAGCCACTATTTTATTTTATGTTTATCATTTCAAGATTATAATTTTTTTGCTATTTGAGGTTGGGTAAATGGATAAGGATGAATTGCTATATTAGTTTTTGATATGATTAGTTTTCAATAGATTAAGATTAGGTTTATTCTCGAATTAAAGGTTACTTTTATTTTGTAAAGCAATTTATTTATATAGCTAGATAATAAAATATTTTGAAAATATAATTATTAAATGAAGTTTCTTTTTGGAGGTTTGAACTCCCTCAAAGTAGTCTATTTATCAAACAAGGAGGTCTTGAAGCCCTCAAAACAACCAAGAAAGAATTAAACACATGACATATATCATGGAAACATATTGTATGGCATCATATTTTTATTAAAACTACAAATTAAGCTAGATGATTAAAATAATTTATATTTTAACCAAATCCATCGAAGCATAGACCATTGAAACTCCTATTGAACAATAGAAGCTCCATCGAAAATCAGACCACGAACCACCTAGAACCACGGTGAGAGAGAAGGATGAACAAGAGAGAGAATTTGAGAGGAGATAGAGCAGACTGAAAGAGACAAAGGGAGGAGAGAGAATTTGTGAGAATTTTATTAGAGAGAGAGAGAGAGAGAGAGAGAGAGAGTTAATATATAAATTACTTTTATTTTTTAAGTTGTTGCTACAATGAGTTGTTTTACATAGCAATTTATTGTAGTGTGTTGCTAAAAAAAATTTAGATATAACACTGTCAATAAAGCTTGGTTTTTGAGGTTTTGAGAGCTAAAATAACTTTTTTGCTATATTAAAACCATTGTTGTAAAGGCTCTAAGCACCAATCTTTACTTTCCACAACTTGACAAAGAGGATTACATATATCCAGTATATGTATTCCTCTTCTCATATTAGGAGTTCACCCTGATATGAGAGGGAGATCGAATACATACACCAGATACATTGATAAACTTTTCCGAACTTGACAATGTGCTAACCTTAGCTATAGTCCAAGGGTCGAACATGACAGTCAGACAAGGTGTTGAGGTTCGGGGAATTAGCTAGATTATATCATCATGATTAGGAAATGATGAGGAATGGTTCGGAGCAGAGATGCAAGGTGTATGAGTGAGATATGTTAATAATTAGGTGGGAAAAATATTCTAAGTGAAGCCTGATTTTAGGTTCGGGGATAAAATTTATTGATGCTAGGTGAACTGTAATCAAACTATCTCACTCTTGTTGGGCGGTTTGGTCCTATATATTAGTCACTATCAGTTTCCAGTTGGGAGTATCTTCTATCATATAAGTGCATCCACAGCAGATGTGGTATATGTGTTAAATGCTATAATATGGCACATTTGGTATATCGAACACCAAAAACGGAGCTTTATCAGATGTGTTAAATGTGCCAAACTTTTGCAACATTGAACAGTACCCTTACAATTTTGGCACGGTACGGACACCAAATGGCATATGTTTATTATTTTTTTATTCATCTTTCTCTCTCCTCTCACTTCTTTAATTGATTTTTTCTCTCTCCTTACAATCTGTCTCTCTCTCCCAACTGGTGTTCTTTCCTCTTCAGATCAGATTCCCAACTCCTCTTCTAGTCTTCCTCTTCCTCTTCAGATCACAATTTGTCTCTCTCCTCACCAAGATTGAAGTAACAACTTGGAATTTCCCAAATCACAAACCCTATTGCAATAAACCCCACAACAATCAAAAACCCCAAACCGAAAAAAGAAACTGAATTTCCTAATCTGAAACAACACAAACCCGATCTCGATCTCAGGCAAATGGAAACTCCAACACACATATGGGACGACGTCGTTCTCGCCTCTGCGGCGTAACCAAACACCACAAATGGGACGGCGTCGTTCTCGCCTCGATCTCGCCTCTGTCAAACTCTGCTCGATCTCGCCTATCGCTGTCTCATCGTCCAGGTCTCTCTAATCTTGCTCGCCACCATCTCGCCGTCCAGGTCGTCTAGGTCTCTCCGATCTCGTGGTTGGCTAATTTTAGCGGTGGTTGGTTGATTTTGGGATTTGTGGTTGTGCCGATCTCTTTGATTGTGTGTGTGTGTGTGTTTTTTTTTTTTTAAAGTGGCGTTGGTGGATGTGGGTTTGTGCCAGTGGTGGCTGGTCGATGTTGTTGTTGTCGGTGGCCGTTGTTGCGGCAGTGGCTGATGTGCCATTGATGTTGTTGACGGTGATGATAGGGGCATATAATATATTATTTTAATGTGTAGTATATATTATTTTAATGTATAGAATTGAATGATAAAACATTTGATAAATGGAATGTTGTAAAATGATGTGATAAAATAATAAAGTAGGGTTTTGGTGTGACAAAATGACATTTTTTATACCACATCTGCTGTGGATGCTCTAAGGCGGCCACACCTATGTAGGACGTTAAGGATCTAATCACACTTGTCATACATTAAGGGCCATATCATTATTTATTATTTTGCACTTCCTCACTCATACGACGTTGCGGCCAATCCATCAATTAGGGTGAATTTCCACCTACACAAGAAAATAAATAAACAATGCAACATATGAAAAGACCCAAAATAGCTTACTTTTTATACTCTATAAACCCAAATTGATCATTTTAAATATCAAGGATTATTTTTTATACATAAATAGTTGAGAGTGAAAGATTTGAAAAAAATAAAGAGATTTGAAATTTAGATGTGCTGAAGATATTAAAAAGTACCAACAAGTTGAGATGCAAGTCTTTTAACTTAAAATTAGGGATTAAAAGCCCTCCAATAGAAATCAATGGTGTGTTTTAACAAAAAGAAAAGGCTTAATTAATACTTTAAAGTTTAAACTTTAATTAAATAGTACCTCCATATGGGAAAATTATTAGGTATTCCCGGAGTACCATAAATGCGTACTCCTTCCTCTCACATGAATAGTGGGTCCCACCATGAATTTAATTAGTGGAACTCACTATTCATGTAAGAGGAAGGAGTACGCATTTATGGTACTCCGGGAGTACACAATAATTTCTCATCTATATGTACATATAGAAAAGTCATATATGAGATTTGTTGAAAAGATGTGTGATGTCATTAAATTTAGAATCTTTTTAAGGAAATTAAATTAAATTTAGTAAGAATTTTTTAGTATTGGTTTACTTTATTAAAAAATAAAAAATAAAAAAACATTTGTTTGGCTTTACAATTTCTAAGGATATGCATTTTAAAAAATAATAAAACAAAGCTGGTTTAGGACGCCAGATTTAAAACTCAAAGTGCATTCTCCAATTACACTTGAGGTTCTTATAAATAAAATTAAAATAAAATTACACTTGAGGCATAAAACAACTAAATTACCGTCATACATCTTTTTAAATATACCAAAAGATTAGGCAAACTTATTAGGAATATGAACTAATTGTTGTAATTCCTTCAGTTAGGCAGTTAACTAGTTGTTGAGATTAGAATGAATTAGTTGGGATTTGAGTACATATAGCTTATTTAACACATAGCTTAATTCATAGAGCACATGTTGAATTAACTAGCCAATTATCTTGAGTCATGTGGGCCAATAACATTAGAGCTAGTTTCCTATATTAAATATCAATGAAGAATAAACCATGGCTTAGTGCATCTTTCTCTCTCTCTTAATCTCTTTCTTTCTCTATGAATTGTGATTACCTTGAATTAAGTCAATTTCCTTACAAGTCCATCTCATCCCATTAGAAATCACTATGTTCCTAATATTTGGTATCAGAGCTGTCGATCTTGAGACAGGTGAATATGACTAGCAAGAAATCATGAAAGACTTACGACAAATGGTGAATGAAGTTTCAAAGAAAGTTAAGGCCTTGACAAAATCTTACAAGGTTGTTTCAAAAAAAGTCAATACCTTAGCTGAATCTAACAAGGCCATGAATGAAGAGCTCTCAAGATTGCAAGAGGTTCTTGAGAATATGACGGAAAAAGAGCTACAATCTCTTGATTCGACTAATTAAGAATCCACAATACATGAACCTGTTGCTATTGGCATGGAGCAAGAACACATTGTTGGTGTGAATACAAGTGATCTAATGGTGTTTGATGTTGGCCAAACTCATGCTTCAACAAATGGGGTTGCTCATGTAATCAAGAATGAAGGTGTGGACTTAACAGTCATGCATGTTGGTGGCAATTCCATTGAATTTGGACTTTGCTATGGGGACCACATCTTGTTCATTAGTGGCTGTCACAAAGCCAAGGAACTAGATGCTTCTTTTCTTGGTGATAGTTGTGGGATAATGATGGATTCCATAGCCAAGATGATCACAATTTTTATAAGAAATTGAGTTCTAAATTGCTAAATGTTAAATTCAATATGACTACTTTGCATTATACTGCTATGTCATGGGTTGTTATTAATTCCTTTGGAGCTATTCATGTAATCAATGGTCAAGATGCTTTGGCGTATTAGGTTAGAGGTCGGTTTTCCCTAATGAAGGTGTCATTTCACAACAACATCTTGTGGGCAAGGTGTTTTCAAGGAGAGGGAAATGTTAAGAATATGAAATAATTGTTGTAATCCCTTTAGTTAAGTAGTTAGCTAGTTGATTGAGATTAAGATGAATTAGTTAGGATTTGAACACATGTAACTCATTTAAGGTATGGCTTAATTCATAGATCACATGTTGAATTAAGTCAATTTCCTTACAAGTCTCATCCAATCCCATTAGAAACCACTAGGTTCCTAACAAAACCACTAGGTTCCTAACAAAACCACTCTACTCTCTCTCATCATCGCCTTCTCTATTGTATTTGTATAGTTGCTGTGCTTTTGTTTTTTGTTTTTAATCCAAGATAGAAATCCTACTCCATTTATCATCATTTAAGTTAATATATATGTTTGAAGTTCTCTCTTGTAAACTAAAAAACTTAAGTATTATGCATTATTGACTTCTTTTTTTCTTAATAAAATAAAACATGTTGCAAACCAATCCAACCAAGATATGAGTTTTAGAAGTCAAAATTGATTAAAGGAAATGGTTAACAATGATACTCGATTAAAATAAAATATCATGGAGCATTCAAGTTTGAAGCATTACCATATTTATCAATATCTAAATTTTAAAAAAATAAATAAAATTGATAGTCTAGGTACTATCAATTACTACTTATTAATAATTCCTTTCGAGTTAAAATTCAAAATTTGAAGTTTCTATGGTGGGCATGACAATTGACAAAATTCATTCTTGTAAGACAATGTAATGCTACAACAGCACAAAGAAAGAGTGTAGATGAAAGTCATTTTTTCTCTCCTTGCAGAAGTCCTAGAAATAATTTTATAAGGGCAGTGCACTGAAGCATCTTTCATTCTTTCTGGATTCTGAGGTAATTTGACTTTTCTACTTAGCCAAGTACATGGTCGGTAATCTACTAGTGCCCCACTGCCCACAACTTCATGTGTAATATAATCTTCCATTTGAGGGTCACATTTAGTAATTTTAGTTAGCCATCCAAATCAAGTCACAGAATTTTATGAATAATTTTTAAGTAATTCCAGAGTAGTACTTTCACATGTAGAGTCACTTCTAATGTGAGAGTCCGGATATGAACTACCTAACTATTTTACAGATTTTACAAGTGCAGCTAAGATTTGAACTTTCGATGAAATGTCACAACAATGTTCCTTGGCACTAAGAAACAAAATCAATTTTGATACTTTGGCTATATATAATGGCTTTCTTAACACAATTCTTAATATGTACGTGATTATTCTGTCACAAGTTTCATAAGTTTGTAATTGTTACTGATGATATATGTACATAATAAAATGAAAATTAATGTTTGGGATTAAAAATAAGGATTCTTTTTCTTTTAAAGATAATAATATCCAAAATTATCTTGAACACATCACAAGAAAAGATATCTCGTAACAAAAACATGGAAAATACTCAAAATTCAAGCAAAGAAATATAATTTAAGGGGACGGATTCCCATACCATTTCACAACTTGCCGAGGTTTATGATTAGTGTAAAAATTTGAATGACCAGCAACAAATTAATTGTGATTGGTGTGAAAAAATTGACTGAACATTGTCTTGTATTCAAACGTTGTAAGACTAATCCACCTCAATAGGTTGGAAAATGTCGTAAAAGAGTGTTGGGTATGTTCTTAAAATTTAAAAGGAAACTAATTTTATTAAATTGTGGGTGCCACTTGGACTGCTATTGACCAAAATTGGTGGATGTAGTTGGAGAGAATTAAATTCACCAACCCCACCATCAGCTTTATCCCACAACCCACGGCCTTGTCTCTTTATTTTACAAACAAAATCAGCTCCTCCAAAATATCTGTACTTTCCTTTCTCACTCTCACCTATCTAACCAATTCAAATCTCTAGCCAATATTCCTATAATACCAGCAGATATTGATGGAAATCAAAGGATTAATTATAGAGTGCTTATATCACGGCAAATTCTCAAATTTATGTTGGGTTTTGTCGACTCTTTTGCTCAAAGTATTCCTTTGGCTCTTCTACATAACCAAAAAGGTCATTCCTCTTCCAAACTGTGTGTGAAGTAGAGAAAAAAAAAATTGAGTTCATCTAATATACTATTTCATCTATCTTTCTTCAATCTTTATATTGAGCATCCAATGACAAGTTTAAAATTCTGTTTGTGAGTGCACATTAACAGAATTGCTGTTGTATCTTGGAGAGTGACTGCCTGAGTCATTTGCACCGACGGAGTCATTCCATTGGGGGCGAAATTGCTTCTTTAGGACAGCGGATTAAGTTTTGTGCCTCGGCTCAAATCGATAAGTTTATATCTCTCTACACTCTCATCTTATATCTCTAATCTGCTTTGCATTTGTTAATTAATTTGGGCAATTTTCAAACCTTATTTCCAACAAAGAGTGCGTGAAAATGTGTCTAACAGCTCAAATTCAAGAGGGTGTTGGTGGTGTTGGCGTGCATTAACGTGCGTTATTCCCCTTAAAATTTGAGTGTTTCATTTGGCAGGAGCACCAAGTCTGATGGCTGCACTGCTTTTAGCCTTACACATAATTAATCAATGGACGTTGTTAACAAATATAATTAATCAATGGACGTTGTTAACAAGTGTCCGGACTATGTTAAAAATTAATAAATGTTCAGTTATAGCACCAATAAACGTTTTTTTTAGAGATTTCTTGGAGGATAATATACTACAAACCTTTAATTAAAATATCCAAAATGGCTTTCTTATAAGACAAACTGCTTTTCAAGTCAGACAATTTTATCTTGCTATCCAATGCATTCGTTAAGTTAGCATACTTGGTCCCAGATTTTCAATCTTAACGTGTACGTAACATCCATGCAAAAGGTAATTAACACGTAAAATTAAAGAACTACAAAATAAAGCACACAAGTAAGATTTTCACATCACTTGGGAATCCGGTAGCACCGAAAGCCTTATCACTCTAAATTCTGTGAGGGGAAAAAAATTATTTAGTATCAAACATACCGCGCTAAATGTATCTAAATCCAATAATTGATAGATATGTATGCAAAATAATCATTGCATTCTACATACCACTACTTTCACAGGTGTTAGTAGAGTAGATATTCTTACAAACATGTTTTTCATTTTTTAGATTTTGATCGGACTAAAGTGGTATCATTTAATTGATACAAAATATCTTCTTTTATGAGGGAAAGAAGCCCGATAACGACAAGCAAACCCTATTTTTCCACAGCCCAAACTTAGTGCACACAGTTATTCTATAAGTTCATAACTAAAACCGTGCATCCTTTCTTCAACTCATTGGCGGCTCCACATTAGAGCCAGGGTGGTCACAGACCACCCTGACCTGAAAAAAAAAAAGAAATTCATTATTATATATAAAATTTAAAAATATTATAATTTTTTTACTCTTACAAAAAGTGTGACCACCCTAAATTTTTTTAAGCCCAATATAATTAACTTTGGACAAAATTTAGCAACAAATTAACTTGGTTGTAGACTAAGGCTACAACTCCTCTCAATTTTTTTATTGGATATGAATTTTGACAAATCTACAATTAGATTACATTTTTTTTTCTTATATCTTTTATGCTTACAAAACTTCAAAAAGATTAAAGATCAATAGCTTATTTAATCAATCAAATGTTTAAATTTTGAGTTTTTGCAGGCTAAAATTATACGCAAAAAATAAGTTTATGGATCAAATAATAAATAACATCCAATTGACATGAAATTTGACATGTGTTTTAAGAACATAAAAAACATACAATTCAAAAGTTAGATTTTCAAAATATGTAATCATGTAATTTGTTTAGTGAAAGTTGTAGTCTTAGACTACAACTAAGATTGTAGTCAAATTTTTGTTGTCAAACTTTGTTCCTCTTAACAATATATTGAGCCCTTACCAAACAAAAAATCCAATAAAAATTTTATTTAACTAAATTTTTAAAAAAGATATAGCTTGCAGCATTGATAATGAGATTATCATACAACGATTTCAAAATAAAAATATTTGTAGAAGGAAATTGTAAGGTTTTATGTATTTGGGTGTTTTTTTTTTTTTTTGCTTTTATTTTTTGTTATTGTCAATATATGAATTTATCTATTTATTAGATTTTATTCAATTTAAATTTCTTCATAACCACTCTCAGAAAGATTCCTGAAGCCGTCATTGCTTAATTCAAGTAGTGTTACATAACAAGTATTGTTTAGAGATCACTTCAACTAGTGTGTACCATTGTTATTGATTCCATTCCGTTCCGGCCGGAACGGCCGGAATTTTTCGTTCCGGTATGCAAACCGGTACCGGAATACCCAACGTTCCACCTCGGGCCAAATTTCGGGCCATTCCGGTCCATTCCGGCCATTCCGGTCCATTCCGGCCAATTCCGGCCGAGATGTGAATTCCGGCCGGTACATGATTTGGCCTATGCAAAAAAAAAAAAAAAAAAAAAAAAAAAAATTTGATGGCTAATATTATGTTATAAATTTTGTTGGCTTATTAGTTATTAATTATTATGTGCTTATGTAATGAGTAATGACTTGTTATAAATCTTCTTATTGTTTGATGTTGTATTGAGGTTTAAGACATAAAAGTTAAGACTAAATGTTTTGTATTATTTGATGTTTAGTTATTGTCTTGTAAATCTTCTTATTGTGTGATGTTAAATAGATGTTATATTGATGTTTAAGACTTAAGAGTTAAGACTAAATGATTTGTATTATTTGAAATTTAGTTATTTATTTATTAGAATTGACAATTTTATGTTTTACAAGAATATATATAATTTAATTTTTAGGAACCCGAAACACCTTAAAACGGTACGCCGAAATCGGCCGGTACCGAAATATTCCATTCCACTGGACAAACCGAAACGGGGTCCGAAACGGTATTAATAACAATGGTGTGTACTGCTGCATAACAAGTCTCACGACCATTATTTAGAGATCAATGGCGAATTCCATGTTATCACATGTCAATATTTGATGTGACTAAGGTAATTAAATTAAATATTATCACGTGTTATTTAAAATTAAATTAGTTTAGCTAGTAGTGAAGCCAAAATTTCTGTTTAATTAGGGGAAGATTAAAAAAAAATATTACAAATAAAATTAATTAGAAAATGTTAATAGATATTAATAAATAAATAAATAAATTTACACAAATATAAATGTAAAATTTAGTTCATATTTTCATACTTAGTTTAATTTTCCCTTGACCTTGAAGACTTGTAAAATCTACTTTGATCAAAGATCATTTAGAATTCAATCTAGACTCATTATTATCTTTGGGTTTATCTGTAATCTCAATTAATTATAAGTATATATTTTATATCATTAAAATATAAAACAAAAATAATCAATTCCTAATTAATTAATCTAAGTATATCATCTTTAAACATGTAATTTGATTTCATAAAATAAATTAAGGAAAAAAATCAAACATAAAAGTGTTAAGCTAGAATATATCAATATATTTGTAAAATTGCATTAGTGTCTCAATGCATTGAGTGCTTTTAAAAGATTACGAAGAATTCAACCATTTTTTCTTTGTCAATACAAATTTACATTTGTGAATCAATTTTAGTTGTACCAAAAAATTATAAACATAAAATTTCAAGTAATGCTAGCTGATCATAATTAACAAGTATATATTACAACGTGTAATATTTATATTAAATTATCATGATTACAATGTATAATAGAAATCTATAGTGTATGGTATAATAATAATAATAATAATAAAGACTTTTATTTCAGGGCATTGGATAGATTGACTGGATGCACGGATGACTGGAAAAAAAAAATATATATATATATATATATATAATTTCTGAAAATTTAAGGTTAGGTCACCGACCTATTTAAAATGATGGCGATGTGAATAAAGGTGAGAATGGATGATAGAAAGAGAAAGATAGCGGTCTCATATAAAGCGTGTGCACTGTGCACCTCTCTGCCGGAATTTGGAATATAAAATATAAAGTTTTACTTTTACCTACATATGATACAAGAGATGGTCATGCAAGGTTGCACGCCACACATTTTTGACATTGTCTTTTTCTATTTGAAATGAATATGGATCTAAAAAAAAAACCAAAAAGAAAGAGACAAGGATTTTGGGGGTGTTGTGACTTCAATTTTCATGTGCAATATGGCCTACATGGCTTGAAAGTGTCCAAGGGAGGAAGCACACCATTAGTGGCATCGTACATGTGCATTTAAAGGATTACAAAGAGTTGGTTGTGAAACACTATGCTCGATTGGATATCACATGATGCCAAAATAATTATGAATTCATGAATAATGTCCGAATCTTTTCCTTTAACACTCACTTTAAAACAACGCACATTTCTAGTGTGGTAGTCACTTCACAAGTATAAGTGCTTGTGGGGTATAACGCGAGGTTAGAGTTCAAGTCTCTAAGAAGGAGTTTCACACACACGTATATACTTAGATTAGGCTAGAATAAAACTTCTATCTTGTATCAAAAAACACTTTATTTAGGCCACTCATTTATTTTTGAAAGAGAGGTCCAATATTAAATTTTTAGTACTTTATCATAAACAAATTTAATCCTTATGGCTTCATTTAATTTAACTGGTAAATTTATTTTTATTATCGGTAAATAAGAAATTTGAGGTTTAAATTTCTCTACACAAAAAATCAATTAGTATCTTAATTTGATGATAAACAACAATTATCATAGATATCATAGGTTGATAGAACGTATTTATATAAAAATAAAAAATAAAAGCAATTCCTAACCCCTAAGAAGTACTCAAGTCCTTATTATTGATCCAACAATGCGAGAATAGCTCTCAAAATTATATGTTGATTCCGAATGATAGGGATTAGCTAGTTACATTCCGTTGTATTGGTGGAACACCTAGCTAAGTAGACTTTGTTGTTGCATTTGACTCACGTTAACGAAGTTTACCACAATCAAAACCATTATGACTATAACATTTTTTAAGTTTGCAAACTTTGTTTTCAATGTTCGTTCATTTGGAATCCTTTTGGAAGAATTATATAGATGTCTTCTTGTAACTTGATATTCAGAAAATTTTAATAACTTGATATTTAGAAAAATTTGTTTTGAATTTTGATATCTAGCTCATGCAACAACAAGAAGTCTAATATCATAGGGCCGTATCTTAGGTTAGGCCACATGTTTAAGGGAAAAATGGGCTTTTGCCCTTTATTTTTAAAAAATCCAGCACAATGTCCTTGTTTTCAAACTAGAATCGTGTCCCTCTTCTGAAACTCGATTTTTAAAATAATTGAGTTTCTATGTAACTCGATTTTATGATTATTGAGCTTTAGGTTAGTATTTGCCACTTTGAACAAGCAAACATAGCTTTTCTAGCTAGGGCTTCTCCAGTTAGGATTTGGGGATTTTAGTTTGAATTTGGGGCTTTTGGTTTCAATTTGGGGATTTCACGGCAACACTCAACACACGGCTCACACGTGTCTAAAGGAGGAAGAAAGGGGCGACACGACTGGAGGAAAGGGAGGAGGAGTGCTTGGGACTGTTTAGGGGTGTCACTCAAACTCGGTTTACCTATTATCGGGTCACTACTTGTTTTTTTCTATCCAGAACTCGCTAATACTAATAGAGAGTAATGATAATATATATATATATATATATATATATATATATTCTCTATAGAACTCAATTTTACTAAAATCAAGTTCCAGCTGGATTTTTTTAATTGAAAAAAGCCACATCTGCTCATCCAGCGTGTTAAAAACTAATCTAAAACTTGATAATAATAAAATCGAGTTACCAAAAGAACTCAATAATCATAGTATTGAGTTCCAAAACAATGACACCAAACTAAATAGTTATAAAACAGAAACAATTTGGTGATTATTTAAAAAAAATAAGGGCAAAAACCTATTTTCCACCATGTTTCAAGCATTCTCCCAATTAAATAACGAAATTTCAATTCATGCTTTCTTGCTTTCAATTGATTAATTGCATGCCCACATTTTAAATGTAGATTAGTCATTCTCGAAAAAAAAAAAAAAGCGGCTTTGTCCTAATTAGCATCACCATGATAAATTAATATTTGAATCCCCAAAATCCAATCTGGAACTCAATGCAAGGCTAAACGCAATGTAGCCTTCGGCTATGCATTTTTAACACGCACACACAATACCAACAGTCCTCTACGCTTGGATCATATCAATGATCTCAATTCATAGGGATGGCACCAACAAGCTTAGTTAAGAAAAGAGGACAATATACTAGAAATTAAACCTTTAATTAAAATATCCAAAACGGCTTTCTTAACAACACAAACTGCATGCTTTTCACGTTGGACAAATCTATAGCGCTAGACCATTGCATTTTGTTGAATTAGCATACTTGGGAGCAGTTTGGTAAAGTTGTTCTAGAAATGTTGTTTATATTTTTTAGAAATACATATAGATGAAAAAGTGTATGAAAATACGTGTAATGTTGTTTAAAACCTTAAAACGTGTGTTTAAACTTCTATACCAAACGAACCTTCAGTCTCTAATTTTCATTCTTAACGTGCAGCACACTAGAAGGCTTTTCACATCACTTGGGACTCCGATTGCAGCGAAAGCCTTATCACTCTAATAATGTCTGTGAGAGAAACAAGCCCGACAAGTAAGCCCTGTTGATCCACAACCCAAACTCGGTGGACACGTTTAGTGACTGCTTTGTCAATCACTTCGGTGAGGGATGATTCGGGTAGACATACTTGGGAGCAGTTTGGTAAAGTTGTTCTAGAAACGTTGTTTATATTTTTTAGAAATACATATAGGTGAAAAAGTGTATGAAAATACGTGTAATGTTGTTTAAAACCTTAAAACGTGTGTTTAAACTTCTATACCAAACGATCCTTCAGTCTCTAATTTTCATTCTTAACGTGCAGCACACTAGAAGGCTTTTCACATCACTTGGGACTCCGATTGCAGCGAAAGCCTAATCACTCTAATAATGTCTGTGAGAGAAACAAGCCCGACAAGTAAGCCCTGTTGATCCACAACCCAAACTCGGTGGACACGTTTAGTGACTGCTTTGTCAATCACTTCGGTGAGGGATGATTCGGGTAGACAAGTCACGAGTTGCCTTGGTGAAGTGTAGTGCACTCAAAAGGCATACTCGGTAAAGTGTAGTGCACTCAAAGGCACCATGATTGCAGTGTGGCAAGGAGGCTACCCCTCAAATCTGTGGCGGAAAATGTACCTATTAGCTTCCTACCTCTGCCCTGCAGTTTGTAGTCTCAATTGTGAGTTTATTTGGGAATGGGTCAATGAAATAGGTGTAATGTATATAGGCATAAGGAAAACTGGAATGTGTATGAAGTGACTATTGCAAACACAATTAATTAACGATAGAAACTCTATGTAGTCTCAAACGTGAGTTTACATATGAATTGGTCAATGAAACAGGATATATATAGCATAGCAAAACTGGAATATTTATTAATTGACTATTGCAATCACAATTAATTAACTATTAAAACTCAAATCCACCTACAATATAGAAATTTATTAGATATTCTAGGAATATACTCCCTCTCTCTCACATGTGGGTGAGTCTCATGGGGAGTGAGACCCACCATTATATGAGAAAAAAGAAGTATACTCTCGAAGTACTCAATAATAACTTCTACAATAAAATATCATGAGAAGTCCGTTTCCAAGAATATATGTAAAAATGAGGAAAATCAGGATAAACCCATTTCCATCCTTGAATGTATTACCTCTAGTAAAAAATATTTATGAAAAAAGGGCTATGAAAAAAAAAATCATTTAAACAGGTCTCTTTGGTCCTCAAAAAAAAAAAGAAAAATCTCTTTGGTTCATCGTGGCACTCAAATTTCACCATAATGGGCTAAACCTATTAAGTACAGTTGACAACATGGCCAAAAGCTACATTTGATGTTAAGCAAAAATTTAATATAGCAAATGGGTCTACCCAAAGGTCTTAGTAATGAAGTTGTGTGTTCATATGCAGTTCCAAAACAGAGTTGATGTCTATTATCTCTGTTAAGCGAAATTGTATCATTTAAGAGTAGGACAAAAAATAAATCCATTTAAACAGCAGTGTTGGAAGGCTTACATTCATAAGCTGCTTGTGATCTTCTTCATGGGCATTTGAGGCTGTAACTATAGGAACTGCATTAAGCATTGTAGCCCTCATGAACTTGATGGCTTCAATTAGTTTTGTGCGATCAGTGATGGCATAAACATTCTCAGTAACTGCTCCTAGTTCACTAAGTGGGCGTGATATGATGCCTTCTATGTCAGACTCATGCTCCTTCAAGAACCTTAACAAGTCCATTTGTGTAAGCATTCGATAGCTCGATGCAGACTCTACAAGTTCCACTCCTGATATGTTCTCCATGTGGCTGTCTAATGGTACCAAAGTCCGGTGGACTCCTTTGCTAAACACTTCCATACAATCTAACATGCTGCATCTCCTATTAACAGCAATTGTTTAATTCACAGTTACTACAGAGCTGATTAAAACAAATATACTACTACATACCTAAACGAATCTTTATTTTCAATGCAATCAAATAAGATAAAATTTAGTTTAGAAAACTAGTTACAAAAAGTCATGTGGTCATTTTCACTAGGCTTAGCCAATTTAACTCCTAGTACCCAAGCAATCTGAATTGATATGCCACAATCTGAGGCCTACCACCTTATCATATCTTTGTGAAAGGTTTAATCTCTTAGATCCCTGCTGATCTAAATAGAAGGCATTCATTCAACTACATTTTCTATTCTATAGGACAAACATCAAAAGAAGCTTCACCAGTTTTACAAAGAAGAAATATTCCTATATATGGTAACACCCACCCACCCAACCCACCTCCCTCTCCACACACACACACACACACAAAATTGAAAACATATCTCCAAAGTATGGGCGGATGTGGGTTATGTTCAAGGAATTTGGGATTAGAAAATAAAGGAAGACACAAAAGTCAGTGTCTTTTTTACAACTTACAAACATTAAGAATCAAAATGTAATTAGTATGTCATTTATTCATATATCTCGGTCTCCTTCCTTGAATTTGCTTTTACTCTCTTCAACTAATACCATGCTATGATTGCGTTGGCAACTCAGCAGACCATACATTATTATTCCTCCTCTGATTTGGTCCAAAGGGTTCACATTAAAAGACAATACAATAGCACAGCCCCATTATAATTCCATAAAAGGGGCAACCCCAATGATTGTATGTACCTCATTTTGTACAACTGCATATATAAGAGGCACCTGCATCACCTTATTGCACAGGGGTAGTAACCTTATCAAGCATACCTACATTAAACTGTTGGCTGTTGTCTGACACCTTAATACTAATAAATAAAACCAATGAAGCCCCTTGGTCTGTGATGATTTACTTTTTGCTATTATTATTTTTCTAATGTGTAGCCCCTTCCAAATCAGTTTACATGTAAGCGTTTATACATGGTAGAACAGCCAGAAAACATTTATGTAGGCCATCGAATATTTCATGAAGGGGGAATTACGGGCCGGCCCGGCCCAATGGTTATTTAGGATTGAGATTTACTTCAATTGAGTTTTAAGCATGCTTGTAGAGGGTAAATTATGATGTATGGATACAATCGCTCTTTTTGGTAAAGAGCATTAGTCACTGCAATTCACATAATCATACTACTTTTTACTGACCACGTGACTTGCTCAAAGTGAATTTCTAATAATGTTTGTAAGATTCAAATTAGAATGCATTTGGATTAACTTATTCCCAACTCCCTTTTGGTAAAAGCTTACTTGCTGAAAGATGGCAAAATTACCATTGCACCCCAAAAGTGTGAATTTAAAAATCAGCAATAAGTAAAGAAAAAAGCTAATCCAAACACATTAAGTGTCACACCAGTGCTACCTTAATTGTTATGATGCCTCCCATATCATATGTGCGCACTAGATCTACCATTCTTTATTCAATATATAAAGACACCTTATGACATCCTTTTTTTTTCCCCAAAAAATATTAAATGTGCAAATACCATTTTAATCCCTACATTTTGTAATCACTTGAAAGTTAAACCACCAATTTATTTTTAAATTGTGACTAATTTGGTGTCTGCCATCAAATCATAGTTTAGTTTTCCTTGGCACTTTTTTTGCAACCAAATAGACAAACACAAATCATGATTTATTAATATCCAATAGGCACTTGTATCAAGTCAACAAATGAAACAAACCCAAATTTGGACATAAAATTATTGTAAATTGAGAATAAGAGGAACCAAACTGATTGCAAGATATAAATAAGAGGACCAACTTGAACTCTACCAAATGGTAAGAACTAAAAATAATAAAGACCAAATTAATTGCTACCATAATCGTATTTTCTTGAATATTAAATTATTTGCTTTCCAAGGGAGTGTACTCTAGAGGACTATAACCTGCTATTTGCAACAATATATAACACTGTTAGAGTATCCACATCAATGGATGCAAAGTCTTGCATATAGAAAAAGTCATCAATTTTATACATTTTGCCTCAAAAATGCTTCACATCAGTGCTTCTAAAAGTGTATATATTTGCACATTTGCTACAGTAACAGTGCATATATGCACGGTTACTGTAGATCTTGTATCTAATATTTTAGATCTCTCCGTCACCTCACTCTCTCGGCTTCTCACACTCACCTCTCTCTCTCTCTCGTTCTATCTCAGTCTCTCTCCTTGTCTCTGTTGCTCTCAGATTCTTTTCTTCAATCTTGGATCCTCTTCCATCGCTCAAAAACTCTCGGGCTTAAATCTCATATCCTTTTCTTCAATCTGATATTCCGGCTAGCCAAAATGATGCCGCCGGAGCAACATCCTTCGCCTACAATGCTCAAAAACTTAGATCCTCTTCCAGATCGCTCAAAAACTCTTGACCCCTATGCCGAAGCAACATCCTTTGCCATTGCCCTCATCCCCTGCGCCGCCTTCCTCCTCAACCTCGGTGGAACCGCCGTGCTCACCACCCTAACCGTTGGCCTCATGGTCTCCTACATCCCCGATTCCCTCAACTTCAAACCCGCCGCCTTCTTTGATGGTTTTGATGATTTTTGGGGTTTTGATGGTTTTTATTCTTTGTTTGATCAATGGGTGAAGGGAGAGTTTGATGATGGTGCTTGATGATATGGATTTTGATTAGTGGCTGATGATGGTGCACAGTCTGCAGTGGCTATGCTTGATGATGGTGGATTGATTGTTGATGGTGTGGGTTGTGTGTGAGAAGATTTCAAGAGAAGAGAGAACGGTGAAGGAAATAATAAAAAAATTGTAAAAAAATGAATATTTTATTGAATAAATGTGTATAATAAATAAATAGATGTAGGTATTTTATAAAAATGAGTGTATAAAATAAAAAAAGTATGTTTTAGATGTACAAATTTACAAAAATTTTGCATTGACTGATGCGGATGATCTTATATTCTATCCCAACAAGTAGCATCATCTGGAACGATAATTCTAGAGTCTTTAGGATGAAGAAATTAAAAGTTCCTCTAGCATATGTATAATTGGATCATAAGCAACTATAAATCTATAATAGCAAGCATTTCTAACATAAGTATATATAATATATGATGCAACATTAACTGACCTAGTATTAGGGTTTAGAGTCCATAGACTAAGACCCTCAAGGCAGTGCCCAATGATAGAAGAAAATGGGACCGCCATCTTCTGATCAAGATCAAACACATCTCCACTGTCCATTTGATCATCTCTAGCAATATGTGCCAGGATATCAAGCATGGTAACCATACCAATATAGTGCTTCCGTACAGCCCCAATCTGCTTATCAAACTTCATGATCATAGACCCACCAACTCCAATCCAGTGCCCAGGTGGCGCAGCGACTGGCACCGCCACCATGTGATTGGCCACTAGGGCGTTCATCGTGTGGGCCAAAGACGCCATGTACGACATCTCCACTATTCTCCTCTTCTCCACCATCAGATTCCTCACATGTTTGTCTCTCAGCTATTGATTTTCAGCGCTGTTGCTGCTGCTATTGAGCTCCCTAGTTTGCTGCATTTTATGCTGATGCTACTTCTACTTCTGCCTTCTGGTAAAAATGGTTAGGGATGAGATTGAAAGTGTCTTCTTATGAAAATTAAAGACTGTTTCAGATGTGCATGTATGTACGTGTCAATACCCTGATTTGCATAATTGCATGGCTAAGTTTCTTTCTGCAAGTGGCTATTCTTGTATGACGCAGTTTATGGCATCCTAGACAAGTGTTTATTTAAATATAAAGTACAAAAATGTTTATTTACAGTTTAAAAATAACATGGCTCTACTAAGACATTAAAATTTCAAATTTTAAAATAATCGTGAATCAATAAAAATCTCATCTGTAAGGGCACAATTCGAGCCCAGACCCACAATCAGAAGGGAATGGGCCTGGAAAGCCTTTAAACAATAAAATTTGTAGAGAGTGGGATAGAAATTGAGGTTCTAATGATGTTTAAGTAACAAAGAATGATGGGCTTTGTCACAATGGCAACCGCAAGGAATTGTTTATGTGAATACGAATGAAAATTGCTCCTCGGACACAATTCGAGGATAATTTATATTACTGCTTCCCAAGAAAGATTACAAATGTGGATCTTTAGGTTTACAATGCACTTCTTCTTTTCTTCCTCCAAAATCCTCCCCCGTCTAACAAAGGTCCCTTCTCCCTTTTATACTCCCTCCTTTTTCCCTTTTTCATCCTCCACCTCATGGTTTAAATCGCTGATTTAGATACTTGTCCCATACACATTCTCTGATGTCTCTGGAGATAGGGATCAAGTTTCAAACCTAATGTTCAGGTTTCCCTTCCCCGTTAATGCGGCCAGAATATTAATTGCAGAGCCTTCAATGCGGGGGCAGTGATAGCAGCTTTATCTTAGATATTCCACCGCCCTTCTTCTTATCCTCCACGTGTACCGTATCTTCCCTAACCTATAGGAATTTCTAGAACATAGCCTGTGGATATCAAACAACCCTTCTCGTACCTCGGCTTCACCTAGCCGAGGACACAATCTTCCTCGGACATATTTATTCAGACATTATCACTTCTTTAACTAGTATTTTCTTTATGAGTTAACATTCATACACCCTCGAATCACTTGATATCCTCGGATTGGGCCTTTAGCCCAAAAGATATTCTTGGGCCATCCTACATAAATTCTTGGGCCCAATGACCCTACACCATCTATATCAAATTTAAATTTCAACTTTATGTATTTTAAAATTCTACCTAAAATATAATTTTATGATTTAAATAATAAATAATATTGTTTTTGAACAAAATCTAATTGCATATTAAATATATAAAGAATAATACTTAAATGAGAGGATGCTAAGAGAATTAGCACTAGGGGTATAAAACTCCTCAAATTGCTATAAACAATAAGTTTGGATATATATAAACCACCATAGCATGGTTGTAAAATAAAAATATATTATTTTATTTGGTTTGTTTTAGAGGAAGAGATAGAGAATTAGTGGAAAAGAGAGAAAAAAGTTGGGGAGGAAAAGAGAGAAATGAATAAATAAATGAATAGAGTTGAAAAATAAGAATTAGGATATTGGGTGAGTTGTAAAATGAGATGATAAAATAGATAAAGTAGCTTTTGAGTGTGTAAAATAAGTAATTTCTTTAGATACCCTGATGTAAATGCTCTAAGATGTTCACTCATTTAGTGTTTGGGATGGGAACCAAGGATGCATCTTCTTGGATATATATAGCAAAACTTAGATACAATTCCTTAGGTTTCTCTCTTATAATTCAATCATGTGGCTACTTAACTAAAAATACACTTTTATCCCATAAGAAAAAAAAGGCACATGGCTAAATTTTTAGAAGAGAACCTAAAAACAGCACATAAGATATTGTGTGGGCCAAAAACTAACAGCTCAACTCGAAGGAGATACTCTGGTGCTATATAGTGGCATTGTACAATTAATTTATGGAGGTAGGTTATCAAGATCAACTTTTCAAACTTAATTGAGTATGACAGATGATTGAGAGAGGGGTGTGCGGTCTATGGAAGATCACTTTGAAAGGAAAGAAAGAAGGGAAAAATAGGAAAATATAGGTATAATTGCTTCCTTGAGATGGTCTGAGGAGTCTCTGATAGTTTGATCACACTTCTTATTTGGTTACAAAGTTCTTGATTACACTTGATCTCTTCTTTTTCTTGATTTCTCATCCCCTCTTTTGGAGAAGTCTATTTTCCTTATATAGCTACCTGAAATGCATCTCAGCCTTCCACTTGGACAGTCACCATTTCTCATTTGAATGCTTGTCCCATCAAGGCCTTGCTAGAGGTGGCAGAATGTGCTACTAGCTGTGAAGGCCCTAGTCAGAAGTCATTCTGTCATTAATGCGAAGTTGGTGTAGTGTATTAAATGCGAAGGTAATAGGTACTTTATCTGGAAACTTCCCATCTTCTTTACTTGCACGTCTCCACTTCTTTCCTCGGTCACAATTTCTTGGCCCAAGTGGCTTATCTACAGTGCTCTGAGGAGTGTTTGCTCCTTAGGCTCCTCGGGCAAGTTGTTTCCTCAGTTTCCACATCGGGGCTCTTATCAATGTGCTGGGTCGAGGCTAGTGAGAAGCCATACCCATTTTCTCCTCGGGTCGGGCCTGCCTGGTAATACTCCTTATCCAAGCCTTAGCCTCCCACATTAGCCCCCCAAAGCTCCCCTATCTTTACCATTCGAGGGAGTGGGGCTTTGCTAAGAGGCAGGGAGATTGGCATGTTCTATATGTGTTCCCACGTAAGAATGTCTTTTCACTTGTCCCATACAAGTCCCTAACCCTTCGGTATCCTCAACACAACAGTTAATGCAATAAGTGGCTACTTGTCTCCCACGTTCTACGCTACGATGGAGATCCAACAACTGTGATTTTACTACATTAATGGCAAGAAAATTACCACTCTCTTTTTACCCATATATATATATATATAGGGGTGTAAAGACAGCTCCCTTTACTTTTAGAGAAAATCACCAGACTCTTAAAAAACTTGCTCGAGGAGCCTAGCTTTCTACGCTTGTAAATTACCTCAAGTTCATTCTTAGAATAGAATACCCATTTTTCTACTATTATATTCATTTTTTTTCTTTCATTTTTCTAGGATGGGTAGTTTTCTAGCTTAGTGAACACTCCTAATGTGAGAGACCAGGACTTTTTGGGGTCCTTTTGGGATGCTCTCAATCAAAAGAGAAAGGTGTCAACACCTCTCTTTGGGGGTTATTTGGAGTCGCCACTTATTTTATAAGAAAATAAGAAAACTATACAAAAGAGTATAAAATATCTTGAATAATGCAAATTCTCATTAATTTGATAAAATACAATTTGATAAATAAATAAATAAAACTATACATAGCTTCGTTTCCTAGTTACAATCTATTAAAAAAAATTACAAACCTTTGTTTCCTAGTTACAATCTACCCAAAAGAAAATAAAGCACTATCTCTACGGACCTAAAATCTATGGTTCGGGGGCTAGATTACATAATGGGAAGGTGTTAGGCACCCATTCTGCCCGGAAAAAGTCCGGTCTTCTAGACTTTGAATGAGCATTTTAGTACCCTTGTATGATATTATTAAATGTAGTAAATGCCATGTTAAATTCTAGGTCTAAGGTTAATCCACTATTTAAGAGTCCTAGATCTACAATCTTATTTGTATGAAAAAGAAAAAGTTTGGCGAAATTGCTTGGTGAAAAATCTAGATCTGAGTTTCTATGATGAAAAGAATAAAATTTTTTATAAAAAATTCAAATCTAGTTTTTATTTTTACAAAAGGAAAGAAAATAAATTTTTATTAAAGGGTAAATTTTTATGAAAAACATAGAATTGGTTTTTGTTAATAAAAAAAATCAGATCTGTATTTTAATGAAAAATACAGATTTGGTTTTTGTTAAAAAAATTCAGCTCTGTATTTTAATGAAAAATGCAGATTTGGTTTTTGTTAAAAAAATTCAGCTCTGTATTTTAATGAAAAATACAGATTTGTTTTCGTTAAAAAAATTCAAATCTGTATTTTAATGAAAAAATATAGATTTGGTTTTTGTTAAAAAAAAAAATAGACCTATATTTTAATGAAAAATACAGATTTGGTTTTTGTTAGAAAGAAAAAGAATGAAGCTTTCATAATAAATTTCTTGCAGATCTAAAAACCTTAAAAAGAAATTTAACCCTAAATCTATGCATGTTAATCAATCAATGGTTTTTGCTTAAAAAAATTCAGATCAGTATTTTAATGAAAAATACAGATTTGATTTTTATTAGAAAGAAAAGAATGAAGCTTTCATAATAAATTTCTTGCTGATCTAAAAAACTTAAAAAGAAATTAATGTATTAGAACCTAGATCTATGCATGTTAATCAATTAATGTATTAGAACCTAAACTATGCATGTGAATTTGAAAGAAATGATAGAGGATGAGTATGCAATAATAATTCAAGAACATGACTAAGCGAATAATGAAAGAAACCAAAACACACATTCATAGAAAAATCAAAAGAAACAAGAACATGTTTATGAAAAGAAAACAAGAACAAGATAAAATTGTGTAAGAAAGAAACAAAGTAAAGAAAATACCTACATGAATGTATTCTACAAAAGGGGAGTATTTTAGAGGTCAAAGAAGATGAACCTCTTTGAGATCTAAAATAGTATCACTTACACAAAAGAAATTCCTAGAGAAAAATTTCCAAAATTTCTTTAACGTAAGGGGAGAGAGGGGTGCTGAATTTTAGATTTTCTTCTCTATTTATAGAAATATGTCTGCTTAAAAAATAAGTTAGGGTTGCTTAGAAAATCATCAGATACGAATTAGGTCAGGTTTTATACCTAAAAAATCGAATCTGATAAGTTTAGACCTAGGTTAAAAGCTTCTGGACTGGGCTTAAAATTTGTGCCAATCAGCTCTGTAGAAGTGCCGATCGGCACTCTACAAGTGCCGATTGGCACTCCTCAGTGCTCGGCCCAGTTTCCTCTTCTGGTTCATTTCGGACTCTTTTGGGCATTTTCTTGGCCGAGATTTGTACTTGGATGTTTTTCAAACTTATATTCTAAATAAAATCCATTTTAATTTGATAATTAAGTCCTTAAAAGAATAATTATCTAAAAGATATTACTTCTAAAAGCCTAATTATCAACTATTCCCACATTATCAGATTATCCATTTTATTCCTATGCAACCAAACTCATTTTAAACAAATTCAACAACCAATCACATAAATTAGTTAATTATTTTTAATTAGTGGCCAATCAAAATTAATTCCAATTAATCACATATAATCAGTTCCACCCAAATAAATGTATGCAGACTGTGAAAACTTGATCTTGTGATATCTTTCAATCCAACGATCCAATTTGGGAACCAAGCCTATCGTCGCGATTGTTAGAATCTCAAGATCATTTTTATTTCATGTGATGAATGATTTAATGCATGAAATGTGATTGTGATTTTTGGGTACTTAGAATGATCATTTCAATCATCTTCCAAGTTTAAACTATAAGTGCGAAATTAAGTGTCTACACCTGAGATTAGGGAAAACTTTAAGGCTAGATACAATATTTCTACTGGGGTCGAGATAGAACATTTTCATTTAGGAGAATGGTACACCAAGAGACCAATTGGGGTCGTAGTCATCCCCATGATCGCCTTTATATAAGGTGAAATGGAAATTCCTATAGGTAAGGTATCGAGGGATTTCCTAATCTTCTATAGACTCTGCCCCACCTAGTGCTTCCTAAACCTATTTAGGATATTAAGTAGCGTAGATAGCTTAAACAAAAAGATGGGTGTCAACCTATCTCATCACGATGTAAACTAAGTGTATAGTTGTCAAACTAGTAAGGACACGGGGAACTATCTTAGGACTAGAGTACCCGTAGTTAGGCTAATCTCCTGCCTTCTCGAGACCAACAAGGGCATGGATAAGGATTTTCTAATCATTTTGGGGGACTGGTATAATGGGCTACACTGTCCCACGCAAGATGGGGAACCAGGTGTGGTGATCATGGGACTGAAGAGTTAGCTTTCCCTTAGCTCATAGAGGACCCCTTCCCTTCTTTTGGCTCTTTTTTTATATTATTTTCCTTAATCATATGTGCCCAACTCCTAACATTTTCTTCTTAGAATTTTTGCATATAAATGATTGACTACGGCGAGTTGTAATTTGGTGAATTTTGGGGATCTTAACAGGATCCTGAAATCCAAGATCTTCCTCTACAAGGTCAATCAACTCCAAGCAGCCCACGTGATTCTCAAATACACCCCAATCTCAACTCACTTTCAATCCCTAATACATGTCATCAATGCCAAGGATCCTCAGTCAGCAAGGATAGACATAGTCGTTGAAGGATTTCTCACTGTTCCTCCACCTAAAGGAACTCAAACAATTGAACTAACTGCTCATCAAGTCGCCGACCTCATCCAAGCCAAGGAGGAAACTATACCCTCTGAAAAAGAACTAGAAGAGGCAACACGAGAGACATCTTTTGTCGACTCTGATGAGGACTTCGAGGTTTTCTACCAACCGGACCCAATAGAGCACTTTGAGGCCAGCTTCAAACCTCGAGCCACAGCACAAGTCAATATCAACCAAGGGATTGCTGACATACCAAAAGGCATGGTCATCCAAAAGAAGACTCTCAATCTATTGGCCCTGCTGGAATCCCACGTTGGGGGTGCCACAGCTGAAGTCCCAGTAGATCCGAGGCCCCCCACCCCCCTCCCAGCTCCCACATTAGGGGTGCCACAGCTGAAGTCCCAGTAGATCCGAGGCCCCCCAGGCCCCGCCCCGCTCCCACGTTGGGGGTGCCACAGCTGAAGTCCCAGTAGATCCGAGGCCCCCCACCGGGCCCAGCTCAGTCCTCTCCTACTGAGCCTGAAGAAAAGGAAGAGAGATAAAAAGCCTGGAAAAGAGATCTCAGAATAAGGGGAGATCCAACCCCAAGTGGAGCAAGACCTATCCAAGAGGTCTTAGGCAACATGTAACTTGTAACAAACTTATTTCTCTTATATAATGCATTATCCCCTTATAGTTAGTAAATACGTGTACATCTGTAATATTGAATAAATCTCTTGTCCAACATTTTGATTTCAATGGTATAGAACGTGATTATATTGGATTGTTTCAATGATTATTTCCTAATTAAATTTCAAAATGTGATTATATTGGATTATATAAATCACATTTGAAAATTTTATTTTAAAAAAAATCACACTTGACTCTGAGTTTTTTTTTTTTTTTTTAATTTTTATAAGTCGATAGTTTGGAGGAAAGAGAATTTGAACTATGGATATTTCCGTTGAATACATCAAAAGGTGTCAGCTAGTTGATCTACAAGATTTTTGGCCATATTTGAAAAGAATTAAAAGGTCATGATGCAAAAATTATTGTATCTATCTCAAATATATAAATATATATATATGGTAAATGCTTTCATATTTTTTATGATTTTTTCAAAAATAAATGTATTATACTCGTACTATACACGTACCATTTTTTCAACATTTTCATATTTTTCTCCCAAGTTTTTGAAATGTAATTATTTTAAAGATGTTGATTTATACCTATCTGTATACTTACTTTATTAACCGAAAAATAATAATATGACTAGAATAATGTTTTTCCTTTTTAGCTTTATCCTCCCTTGTTTAATGAATTTTTGTTGTTGAGTTCAAGTAATGAGTTTTTAATAGAAGCAATTTGTTCTTGCTCCTTCTTAGAAATTAGAATTATTCGTGGCTTAGACTTGAATAGGTTCAGTGGAATTTTCTTTAATTTGACCATGAATATGAGTTTGATTTATATATGGGAATGTAATATATGGAATTGTCGAAATGATTTTAATTTGGAACTAACCTTTTGTTGTTATTGGTGGTGCTGGTATCGTTAACTTTCCAATTATTTGTCAATGTTTGATTAAGACCCAAAATTTTAAATGAAAAGTTTTGAGCAGATTTAACATTCCGAATAATAGTACTTGAAAGGATAAGAGAGACTTTTAAAAATTACAATAAAATAATGGTGATTTTTTGTACCTATCTATAGTAAATTGGGCAATTTCTGTATATTAATTAAAGTTTATAAATATGATAAGTTCTCTTAATATATATAAAAGTATGGGTGTATGTATTTTTTTGAATTTCTCTAGATTGGTGATCAATATGATAATTCGGCTCCTCCAAACCAAAAACTTCTTACTCTACTGCTACCTAGTTCCACCTTAGCCTAAATTCTAATGGATTTCGATGACTCATTTCGGCTATTTCCAATTGGTATTTAGACTTCGGACAAATCGTTTTCAACATTGTTTTTCTTCTCCCTTAATCTCTCCCCTGGTCAGATAACTTTCTAAGTTTTTACTCTCTCTCTCTCTCTCTCTCTCTCTCTCTCTCTCTCTCTTGAAAATACTACAAATCTCTCATTCATGTTTCCCTCTCCCCTCATCTCTCACTTTCTTATTTTCTCTTAAAACTAATTGCATGTTCTTACTTCTTACCCAAATAAACGAGATCTTGAAGGGTTGTGTTTATATATATATATATATATAAGTGTGAAATACATAAGGTATATTATAATTTAATTTTGAATTTATAATTTTTTTTAATCTAAGACATGGTATAAACTTGATAACTAATGAGATATATCTATTTTGAATTATATATAAATATAAAAATAGGGGAAATAACAAAAAGATACATAAGAATACACAAATTCCAAAATATTCCATTCTAATCGAAATCAACAAGAATTAATAGTCACTAAAATAAAAGTTAACAACTTTGCTTGAATCCCCTCCCAGGAACACCTAATTCTTTTATCTCTCTTTATAGTTTCTTCTCCCACTTTCTTCTTCTTTGCTGTGACTTTTACAACCTAACCAAACTATTCATCGATGATCGATTGCAACTCTTAAGTCTTAAGACGACTACCACTTTGCCCATTGTGTGCTTTATTTCTAAATTAATTTCCTTTGTTGTTTTTTTCTCCTTCCATTGGTCAAAACAAGAGATTTTCCTTCTAACCAAACGCGACAAAATAACTATTTCTCCTTTCCCCCTATTCCCATTTTCTCTCCCAACATTTTTTCATACTTTTCTAAAATCACGCATAGTAAAGTCTTAGATTTGATTTTTCATTTGATATAAATCTATTAATGTTTGTATAATTAAAAACAATTCAAAATTATAAGTCATTTGTGTAATATACCATGATTACGTACGATTCATTACTATATATATATATATATATATATATATATATTCTTTTTTTTAACTAAAAGTTTAGAGAAAATTCAATTAGAATTAAAATTAAATTTTGCTTTTATTAGCTTTCCATACAATCTAAATTATTAATTAGATTTTCGCTGTTATTTTTTCTCTAAACTAATAACCATATTTTTTACACTATTTCTATTCAGATATTTTGCATACGAAGATATTGAACGTAACAAATTGTAATTGAGCTGAACGATCCCATGCATCCATTCCCATTCAATTTATAAGATACTATTTGACCAATTTATTATTATGTTTTGTGTTATATTTAATAGAATTTCACTAACAATTATTATGAATTGATATTGTATATAGAGTATCCAACAGTGATTTTCAAAATTATATATGTAACAACTATGTAATGAGAAATTTGGTGTAACAAATATCATGAAAATTGCAAAGAAAAGCTATTTTAGTACCTATAAATGTCATGGTTGAACTATGTCCTATATGTTTAATCATCCAAACTAACAAAAATAGCACCACTACAATTCATCATGTCTATGCGTAAACACAAGTTACATACTAGTAAATGTCTAATGGTAGAATATAGACTTCCATGCACAAATACAATTATAATAAATACCTATCAATAATTATTATAATTAACAAATTTCATATTTAAACTAATAAATGCTTATTAATAATTATCATAATTATCAAGTTTCATTTTTGAGTAAAAAATAAAAGAAATATAAAAAATCATATTTGCTAATTATTTCTGTGCATTGCACAGGTCATAATCAACATAAACCTTAAAAGTAAGAAGCGTAATGTCACTAACTACTTATGAAGTCTACCCTATGATGATTACTTTTTTTATTAAGTTAAAGCACCAATTAGTTTTTGGTGTAAATAGTGATTGAACTCTTAAATCTCTTATTTTGGGAGAAAATAGTAAAATAGGCATAACTTTCTAACTATATAATTAGTTGTTACGGTTTGCAAACTATATATTTTACTAGCATCTCGAGTCTAAGAGGCTCGATTTTGGGCCTAAAAATCGAGTTTTTGAGGGTCGATTTTTAATGTATGATGTGGCAATTTTTCCTACGTGGAGTCTACTTGGAAATCGAGTCTCTAACACTCGATTTACAAAGAAAAAAAATATTAAATCCATCCACCATGACTGAGCAAAACTCACCACAAAAAAAAAAAAACCCAGCGCAAGCCCAGATCCAGGCCGTGCGCGCCCAGATCCAGGTCGCGTCGCGCCCAGGCCGCGGCACGCCCAGGTCGCGCGGCCTAGGGCGCGACGTGGCCTGGGTCGCGCGCGGCCTGGGCGCGACGCGGCCTGGGTGCCTGGGTCATCCTCAGTCGCGCGACGGCCTGGGTCAGCCTGGTTCGACAGCAGATCAACGTGGAGGAGGAAGAAAGGAAAAGATGAAGAGGTAGGGAGGAAGAAAGGAACAGATGAGATGTAAAGAGAAGAGAGATGTGAAACGTAGAAAAAATAAGAAGGAAAAGAGGGAAAAAATAAGAAGGAAAAGAGGGAAGGTTTAGGATGTAAATCGAGTCTTAGAGACTCGATTTCCAAGTAGTCGCCACGTGGAAAAAATGCCACATCAGACAGAATTAGACTATAAAAATCGACCATCAAAGACTCGATTTATAGTCCCAAAATCGAGTCTTTTAGACTCGAGATGCTAATAAAAAATATAGTTTGCAAACGTAACAACTAATTATATAGTTAGAAAGTTATGCCTATTTTACTATTTTCTCCTTTTGAGACCAAAAACTTTATTAGATAAACCACTTGGAATCTACACAAAACTGATTTTTTTTTTTTAATGTTTTCTTCTATTTAGTATGATGGATGGATTATTATTATTTAGGGTAACTTCCACAAACCACCCCTGAGGTTTGTGATAATATCCAACTAAGTCCAAAACATTTTAAAACCTACCAATTTCATCCTAAAAAGACAATTTTGTCCTTGAAGACATTTTAATCCCTAACCTTGTTAGCATCCGTTAGTCATTTTACTTCTTTCTTTCTTTTCTTTCTCCTTTATCAAATGTAATAGGTCTGCTCTCTCTCTACCTCTTTTGTTCTTCTTTCCTTTGACCTCTCTATGTTTTTTTTTTTTTTTTGGCTAATCGTAACCTCTCTGCACTCTGCTCTTCTTTTCCCTCAGGCCTCTCTCTCCAACCTGACCTAGTCTCCTCTCTCTGACTCCTCCTTCTTCTCTCTGGCAACAGCAATGGTGCATGGGCTTGGTGGTCTGGGTTGGTTGTGGATCGTGGTTATGGTGGTTGTTTGTGGTGGTTATTGGTTACTGGTGATGGGTTTTAGTTTGTTGTGGGTATTTTGGTGGTGGTGGTGGATTCTGATCTGTTATGAGTTTTTTGTGGGTTTGAGTTCTTTTATTTGGGTTTTGTGGTCTGTGGTTGTTTAAGGTGGTGGTGGTGGTGGGTCTGATTTGGGGTGGATTTGAAATGGAGGTGGTTATGAGTTTTGATCTAGGGTGGATTTGTAGTGAGGTGGTTATGGATTACGAAGTGGTGATTGGAATTTTTGGATTTGGGTTTTATTGATGTTGGTTTGGTTAGGTTTTGTTGCCGATGGTGGTCACCGGGTTTTGTGGCCAAAGGTGGTTGCTGGGTTTAGTGGTCGGTGATGGTGGTGGTGGGTTCCATTATGGAATGAATTTGCAATGGGGGTGGTTTTGGGTTTTGATGCGGTGGTGAGTTTTCTATGTGTTGAAGAATTTGGATATTGTTGGAACAAATTTGACTGGGTTTTGGTATGGGTAGTAAAATTGTGTTGTGGCTCTTGTTGTAGTTAATCTGAGTGGTTGTGGCTAATCTGAGGAGTGGTTATGGTTGATCTGAGGAGAGAGAGTGAGGGAGGAGGGAAGAGGGAAGAGTAACAGAGAGGGACAGAGACAAGAGAGAGAAACTAACGAAGGTTAATGTTGTTTAGTGGTGTTTGACAAAATAGTCTTTACGGACCAAATTGGTCAATTTTGAAATATCTTGGACCTAGTTAGCATTATCCCAAACCTCAAGGGTGGTTTATGGAATTTACCCTATTAATTATTATCAATGCCAATACTTATGCGGATAACACCATTCAACGTGCCAAAACCCAAACACACGCCCAAGACTGAACTTCATTTCCAATTTTCCATCCCTGTAAGCAAAAGGCAGAAGAGCTTGCACAAAGAAAATGTTGTGGAGTTTGAGAATCAACGGAATGCAAAAATACAATGTTGACCATAATTAGGGCTTTAAAGAAGTTCAAACTCCAAACAGAACAGTGATTGCTTTCATTTAAAGTCATTTTTCTCAGCAAACAATTTCAAATTGGAAAAACTAGCAGTGGCAACATAAAAACTCAATGGTTGGATCAAATTACACATCCCAATATTGAAATCCGGTACAATATCACTTTCAATAAATGAGATTAAAAGTTTTAAATAAATAAATTACTTTTTAATCTAAATCCATGAATTAAATCTAAATTTTTTGAGTAAACTACGTATTTGATCCCTATCTTTTACACTATATTTCAATTTAGTACTTAAACTTTCAATTGTGTCAATTTGGTCCCTATTCTGTTTTTTTTTTTTTTTTTTTAAACCTTGTTAACCTTTCCTTCTCACGTCAAATGGTAATTGCACTGCACTGTATTCAAACAACCCCACATCCCAAGTGTTAAAAGACAGGAAAGAAAACATAAACATTTCCACATACCCCAAATTTGATTGAATCAGTCATGCCTTGAACATTTGCAACATTGATGATTGCATCCTCAATTTGAAGAGTGCAGCCCAGAACGTAGAAGATGAGCTGCACTTACAATATAAAGCAAATAGGTAATGAGGATGCTTAATCAATTAAATCCGATAATGAAATAAATAGATGAAGTGGAGAACAAATCCATCTTGCAAAGGATTGTTCGTGATCTAGCGATACCTTCCACTACATGAAAAAAAATTGTAGAATTAAGATGGATTACATATCTATTTTTCATACATTTGAGAGGAAATATCTCTCCATCAACCCTTATAAGTAATGACTACTCTCCTATATCTCTTCTATTATGTTAACATTAGTGTACCACCTCTTTAAAGTGTACGGAAGAATTACCCATCTTAAATCACCTGCCTAATGTTATAGCTGTGCATTAAACAGACTTAAGAAACCTAAAAATTTGCTGTTTCCCATGGAATAAAAAAAGGAACTCATTGAGATGAGGTACGCATAGATCAGTGGTAAAAGCCTGGCATAATCATTCCAAACCAGCAGCAAGGTTGAAGCTAGGCCCAGCACCATTTTCAAGAGGCAGTATCACACCCCAGTTTCCCTTTGATTCTAGAGGCTCAATAACATATACTCCACCATTAGTAAGTCCAAGTGCAAACTGATTAGGTTGAGACGGATGAGCCGCAATGACAATGGGATAAATCCTTGAGCTGTCCAACAATAGCTTCATTAAAAAGGCAAACATGGAGTTTATAAATGTACATTAATTATCAGTACTTGAAAAACTATATATTGCTAATCAGAACCTGAGATTAGAAGGAAAATATGCATCAGGACTAATCCGAGACTTAGGTTGGAGAGTTGTGGCAGTAAGAACCCACACGCTTCCATCTTCAACACTTACATATATTGACTGGCTATCACATGAATATGTAGCATCTGTAACTGAACCACATGATTCTTGGGGAACCCACTGTAACAGATAAAGTTTCTTAATAAACATAATCATACAAAGCTATTCTCAACATGAAAAATTACCAATACCACAAAAAATAACCTGCTTTCCCTGCATAAAAAGCAGGCAGATTTGAGAATGCATGCGTTGAATAAAACCCAGTCAGTTTTGAGCATGCACCCATCTATATTCAATGCATTTTGAGTAAGGCTCCATTTTTTTCGGAATAAAATATTTAGTGAATAATGTTTTCAGTTTTTCCCAATATTTAGTACAATGGAGATTGCTAGTCAATGGAAAACGTTTACATGGCCAAGAAAACTACACTTCATAGCATAAACCATTTTCCAGACTAAGCCTGGTGCCTTATCCCCACCTTCCTCAATCCCACCTCCCCCAACTCTCCTTTGTAGCACCATAGAAACCATCTCCTCTCCTCCCCTTCCCACTCCCCCCCATGCCTCAACCACCACCTCCCGTCTCCCACTGGCTAGCTGCACTGCCACCACCTTGCTCCCTCCTCCATGTGCCCACCACCAACCTCCCTCCCCAATCCCCTATGCCACCACCACCACCACCCTCCCCTCACTTCCACGCTACCATCACCACCTTTCCCCTATTCCTCTACACTACCACCACCAGCTCCCACCTCCCTGCCCCACCCTCCCACTCCTACCAACCCCTATTACCACAACCAACAATGACTACCAACTTGTGGTTTTTGTTGATTTTAAAATAAAAAAATTTCAATGCAACCAAATGCTAAATTTTCCAGATTTCAAACCAAAAAATCATTGCCCTCGAAAAATATTTCTACTTAATATTTACACATTTACCCTATGAAAATGTTTTACTTTGAAAACACCAGATGACTCGCCTCACAAAAACAGGCAATATTCTCACTAATGATGACTCAACAATCAAACAATACTATCACGAACTCAGAAAAAAATTAGAATACAAAACCCATTTATACTTTCCATATTTAGGGTGCGTTTGTATAAGTTTTTGCGAAACGGTGTTTTGGGATTAAAATGAGCATTTGTAAAAAAGCTATAAAGCTATAAAGATACTTATAAAAAAATTAAAAAATAAAAAAGCTGTAAGAGTTGCTATTGTGAAACAGCATTTTGGGTTTTAAAAATGCTCTTTTAAACCCCCAAATCGCCTAACCAAACAAACTGTTATAAGTTTTGGTAAACACAAATAAGTGACACTGCCTCATTTGCTCTCTCTCCTACACTTTTGAGGACTACAGGAAATGAGCTAGGAGTCCATTCCCTAACTGCTGGTAGAGTAGAGAATTTAAAAGGACAATTATGCAATGCCTCACAGACCTGCTTAAGGTACTCCAACTTTGGTGCCTTATATATGGCTATTTGAGTTTCATGGACAGCCAGAACATGTATATGGTCTTGGTGAAACTGAACACGGGTCTGTGCATGAGGAGATGATACGCGCCCAGGGGGAATCTGCAAGAATTTACTAGCCTGCTTCTCCCACTCATCCATGCCCCATACACACAGCTGGAAATCAGTTCCAAAAAGAAATGAATAAAAAAATAATATTCCATAATTCTTCATGTCTGTCACCCATGCACATAAAATAAGAAAACAACTCAATAAGAAGAATATTTCTCATTTCTTGCATCTGCAATTGCACCTAAACGGAGTAAAGAGAAATTGCATGTACATCTTAATGAGCATCAAGTTACTCATGGACCTCAAATGGACCCATAGATGAAGCACAAAAACTGCAGTCACAACAATACAAAAAAGAGACTCAAAACTGTGTGGGAAAACTGTTCTGTAGATGCCACTGTTAGCAATATTGCAGTCTACAGAGCAGTCTGTAGAAAACTCTCGTAAAAATATGTTATCCAAAACACACATGCTTTAGGTCTAAGAGAGAACTTCCACTGAGCTGGACACCTTTTCCTCTAGATTCAAATGTGTCGACTGAACATATATAATAGATACCAAGAAAAAATTAATTTTCCTGAAATATTCTCCAAAAAATTAAAAGCTTCAACTAGTTCTTAGTTTCAGTGAACTTCAGCCTTATTTATTAGACAGATTAGCACTTTTTAACAATTGACCTCCTCCATTGAAACAAATTCTCAGACTGGACTTTTGTCCCCAATATCACAACATAATTTCTGGACTCAACCTGTTACCTATGACCCCTTTCTTCTTATATACGTCCAGGGACCAATATAGTCAAAGGCTAAGGCAACCTTAAGGCACCAAGGCATGAGGCATTAGCCTAAGTGCAGCAAGGTGCCAAATTCTACATGTAATTATTATACATTTAGAACTTAAATTATATGTAATGACTAATGAGTGTTTGGATAGCGTTTTGCATCCACGTTTTGCGCATTTGGCTGAAAATTACCTGGGTCTCACGTTACTGTTCATGAACCCCACAAAAAGATGAAAAACGCAATTGAATTATTTTGTACTGTTCACGTTACTGTTCAACTGAAGCTACAGTACTTTCAGCGCAAAAAATCAGCTGACTTATAAATTATTTTGCTACAGTTCTTTCAATAATAAGTTTTCAATTTTTAGTAAAATTAGCGGTATCCAAACAGACCCTTAATCTAAGAACAAGCTCTATAAATTAGTCTGAGAATAATTTGAGAAGGAACTATTTGTAAATTGAGAGAAGAAGAAGAAGAAGAAACAAAGTAAAAGACTGCTGTTTGTGAGGTGAGAATGAGAAATAGTTACCAAGGAGGTGTGAGAGAGTGAGAGGAGTATAGAAATAAAACATAACAAAATAAAAGGCTTAACTTACCAATTTAGTCCTCAAACTATTGTTGTAAAGTTTAAATTGGTTCCTTAACTATTAATTATGTCAATTTGGTCCCTCAACTATAAATTGTGTCAGCTTAGTCTCTCTCAAAATAAGTCATCTCCTCTCCATTAAAATGTTAATGAAATTATCTTATTTGACAAATAGAACACATGTCAAAAGCTTATTATCTAAAGTGTAAAAATTGCAAAATCATGTCATTTTCAACAATTAATTCCATTCATATTTAAATGGATTGGAGACCCAAGGATAACATTTACTTAGTTGGGACAAAATTAACACAATTAATAGTTGACAAACCAATTGAACTTTGCCCGATAGTTAGAAGACCAAATTAGTAATTTAAGAAAATAAACCCATACCTATGGCCAAGAGTGTGATCCGGAAGCCCTGGTGGTGAAGATGGCAAGGCAATTTTTTCAATTGCTTTGGCTATGTTTTACCTTTTCATTTCTTTTTTCCTTCTTTTTCCTGCTTGAATTTGATGTTTGTGGTGGCTTAGTTCAACCCAACTTACTTGAAATTAAAAGTACAAAAATGTCCTCTTTCTCTTTCAAAATTACAAAACTATCCTTTTTTTTTTGTATGTTGATTTTCATTGAGGCATTATCTCATGCAGCCAAATATTTGAATTGGGCCACTATAAGTTAATAATAATACATTAGGAGGAACCATTCTACTAAAAAAGGTTGTAACTAGGGCACAAGATTCTCACTTCTGGGGAATCTATGAAAGGTGGTTGGTAGACAACCTACCTCCAAATTTAGAGAGGTTGATTATAAATGTGAACCCTCACCATATCGCTTGGGCGGAGAGCACTTGCCATCACACCAAGGTTTTACCTCTAGGTATCATTCTACTAAATGTGAAAATTTTAAATTAAAAATGCAACAAAGAACATAGTATTTTTCCTTAAAACAGGTGGCCATTGTTCTGTTAAGCCCTAATGGTCTGTTTGTTAATAGAGATTTTTTAGGGTGGATTGAAAAGAAAGGAAAGAAAAGGGAAAGAGGGGTACACGCTCATGCGCACCCACTCAGAGAGAGAGGGAGAGAGAAAGTCTTATATGTTATATCTCCATTCCTTCTCATTGTGTGAAGAATATACCTGAGCATCTGCTCCTGATGATACAAGAATATTTAGAACGTTAGAAAAGGCAAGGCCAGTTACTCTCTTCTGGTGACCTTTGAGCTTGCTTTTGATCTATCCAACACCACAAAAATTTTAATTGTCACTATTTAGAATTCAAATGCACATTTTCATGTTAGTTTGTAATATAGATCATGGTTCAGGTTACTACCTCATCAAATCTGACATTATAAATATCAATAGAAGAATCATCAATGCCTATGGCAACAATGTTGTTGTCTTGTGGGTAGAAAGCAACAAATGTTGCTGCAGGTGGTGGAGGCATGAATGTCGTCATCCTCTACACAAGAAATGCATAGGTTCATAGAATTGGTACGTGTGCTTATCATAAACTCCCCAGGAAATTAGAACCCCGGAAAGATATTAGATAACATTGCCATTACCTCAAATGTCATCATATTATAAAGGGAACTTTTTCCACCAGATGCTGATATAAGATAAGAATCATTCTTTGAAAGAGCAAAGCAAGGAACAGCATCTTGAAGATCCATATCATTTGTCATCAATACTCCATTGGAAGGTTGCCACAATTGTGGTGGCACACTAGAAGTTGCCTACAATCAGCAAAGCATTTGTGAATTGCTAAGTGTATTACAATAACAACATATTTCCCTCAACAACAAGGGCATCCACACCTTCCCCTCATTTGCCTGCCATTTCCAAAGTTTGTGCACAGCATTGAATCCTAATGCCAAAATGGCACCTCCTGAATTTGTATATGTCAACCTACTAATCTGAAATGGAGAAAGAACTATTAGAGTTAGGATTTTAAAAATAAAAAATAATACAGTTAACTTGAGCACTTCTTAATTTCATCTCATTTTTTCATTGTAGAAGTAGAATATATGATGTAGGACATGTTAGGATTAGTGCCATTTAAATCCTATTGTATGATGCTATGTATAATATTATATGTGACATTATGTAGGACTTAACATTGTGATTAATAAAGTTGTTTTATTATTATCTAAAATAATAGTAACATGAATATTCAGACATAGTCATATAGTCTATGAGATGCATAATATGTGATTTATGTGAAAAGTCATAAAAGATATAAATCACAAGTTCTTTGTAAACTCAGAATTATAGTTCGTAGTTAGTGATGAAATTGGACATTTCATCTGCGAAGACTATAACATATCAACTAAGATGATTTGTCTTGATCATGGAAGTGGAGACTTCTAGTTGGTATGTTGATATGTTTTAAGAGTTAAGACATATTGAACTGGACTACTGTGAGATTTATTATTCTCCTAACAACTGTCAAATGAATAATAAATCTCACGATTTCTATTTACATGAACTCTTAATCCTAAGAGGATAATAGACCTGATCATGAAATGTAAGTTACTTTGATATATCAGGAGTGAGATCTAAAAACATAATTAAAACCTCAGTATGTTGGGCAGCCACATTTAGTGTTGATAGAACATATATTCTCTAGATGAAATTCATAGTCTTTTAACGGAGATACAAAATATTCTCTTGAGATAAGTTTAATGGATTTAGTTATTCAAAGCGTAAAGCCTAACCACTTTAGGATGGAGTTACTAAAGTATATATTTATGAAATTGAATTTCATAAATACATGATGAATAACATAGAGAATTAAACCGGATACTCAAAGATTAAGATGTAGTAGTTTACAAAGTGGCAGTCTTTATTCATGACTTTGTATTACTACGAATATTTTATGAAGAAGTTGCATGTATAATAAATTCTTGAGATAAAATTTATAAATAAAGTCTAGAGTGCAACTATATTTATATAGTAGAATTAAATATAGTTAATAGTAACTTTGGACTTGTCAAGAGTTGACAGAAAAACCCAAAGCCCATTAGAGCTAGTATCTTATTGGTTCCTTTTGGTCCCACTCCAAGCCATACATAAAGCCCAATTGGAAAGGCACAAAAGACTAGCCCAATTAGATAATCAATTATAAGGAGAAAAACATACAAATTTTTTAAGAAGAACATGACATGGTGTGTATGTGAGTGCGAGACACTCTTTTATTCTCCTTTTGAAAACTGATTGAGAGACCACACTTCTAGGGCATAAAGTGGAATTGGAATGAAGATTAAAAGTGTTCCAAAGTGCTTCTAATCTTTGGTTTTGAATTTCAATGCATCAAGGTACACTCTCTTGTTCTTATATTCTGAAATTCACATGGTACATGTTAACAATTGCAAATGAAGTAGATCCGTTAATTTTTCCACTACGTATGTTTTGTATGCGATACAAAAATTTATTTAACCAATAGGACAAATGGGGGACTTTGTTTATGTGTGCTTGTGGTGGCTTAAACTTTAGGATTTGTGGATCTAGGACTTGGAACCTTTTAGAAGAAAGGTTAGGGTGAACAATGAATATGGTTTTAGAATAAATGAGAAAAAAACTTTGATTTGGGTTGAAAAAAGGCAAAGAGAAACGGAAATCAAATTTAACCACATTCTGTGAATAGTGCATGTGAACAATGCACATGAATGGTGTGAGCAAACAGTAACCTGTGAACAATGAACAATAGTGTGGGTGAACAATACTGCAAGAAAGAGAGAAGAAATGGAGGAAAAAGAATAATAAGGTTAGCATGCCTCAATAGTCAAAACTCCCAAGATTTATTGATCAACTTCTACTTGATTTGAGTACAATGACTCTAAATCTTAGGTTCTAGTAGAACTAAAATTTCAACTTTGACTAGTATACCAAACCTAATTGAATTTAACCAAAACCCACACATAAAGACCTATAAACTAAATAAGACTGACTTACTAATAAAAGAAAACCCAAGGCCCACAACCCGTCAATGGCAGAAAATATTGCTGGGCTTTGCTTTAACCGTAGACTTCCAAACAAAATATTGGTTCTCCAACCACGCTATGGATGCGCCAACAACATGTTTTCAAAAACATTGCTTGGGATTTCAGGTATCAAATAGTAAATGTAAACCATTCTTTCATTGCAATTCTTTAGGCTATCTTGGGTTTTGTAATTGTCATGAGGTAGTTTTTTATAAAATCATTTACTTATAATATATATATATATATACCAGCAAGTGTTTGACAGTAGACGAATACACTTGGCCAACCTACTATTTTGAAAATAATAATGAAATGAACATTCTATAATATTGAAAACAGATATAGAAGTATATAATCTAATAATTGCTATTTACTATGTACCTTTTTTTTTTTTTGATAGGATATTTACTATGTACTTTAAACATCAGTTTGGCCTGTTAGAGCCTAAAAAGGACCCAACATGCTTATAATCAAAAATTATTTTTAAAATACTCCATTAAAAGGAAATATTTATTGAGTCCTCCCAAGGACACAATAAAAATACACAAATTTCATAACATTTTCAAAATAGCCTACCACCTCACATAGGAGTAATTAAAAAAGAAATTTAATTGCAGATTGTGTGGATCCATGTGTTAAGTGATAGGCTAATTTTGGAATGTCACGAAATCGTTGTGAATTTTTGTTGTGTCCCTAGATTATTGATATTTATTTAAATTTTAGGTAAAATTTGAATACAAGTATGAAATGGGTTACCATGTACGAGAGCCTAACAAGAATCAAAGCTGAAATTTTTTGAAAATTAATTTCGGAATATATGAGCCTAATATAATTATATTCCTTCTCTTCAGATATATGCTCATTTCCTATGTTGCACAGACACGAAAAATGGCCAAGTACCTATGTCGGACATAAGTACTGATAAGACCCAGCTGCAAAAGCACCCAATGCATACCAGAGAAGGAAAAAAAAAATTATTCCTGGTACATCCCAGACACATATAATAATATATAATAGCCATCAGTGTACAACTTAGTATCAAACCCAAGTACACCAGATGCTACAGTGCTTGAGATCATGGATGGAGTGAAACAGGCACCACCCAATAGAGAATAAATTGTCATAGACCTGCTCTTTCAACAACACCAAACATATACATAGAATCATTGTGGATTCATCTGATAGTACCAAACAATCTTAGGCAGACAGGATCATCAAAAGCATGACAATTTAAAATCATAATATCTTCCATTAATCCAACACTATCAATCCGGCTTAGTTTTATATCTCACATAGAAGTAGGAGGAGCTGATAAATAAAGAAAGCTAATGTGGATGCATTCAAGATGTAAAGCAGAGACTAGAGCCAAAATCACCAAGCAGCATAGTGTTCCAAGCATAAAAGTAAATAAAGTAACATAATATGTGTTGTATAGGATGATGAGAAAACTAACAAGGCTGCAAGGGCATTTGATCTATAATAAATAGCACTAGTAAACCTTGTGATCTGATAACTTACAATGTAATTTCTCTCAGCGGTCATACATTTAACTGTGTACAAAAATAGTGCAGCAAAGGTTGCATTTGTTCATGGATGGCACTAGTGCCCCAGCACCACAGAATTGCCATGAAATTATCATCAAAAGAATGGATTCATGGATATGTCATATTAAATAACATAGTCTATGGCTTGACAAGCAGAACACGAGTTTGAGGCAGCAACACTATGTATGGAACTACACAACAAGAGTTAGATATACCCAGCACTTATATTGCCCAGATGTGATCTGCCCATGCTCCCTACTATTACTAATCCAGCCATGCTGATAATTTATCAAATCATCATAGATGAGAACAACTACCCATGGGCAATCCAAAGTGAATCTAACAACATGGACTTGAACTTGCAGCATTAGGCAGTCATGTAAGCATCAATTTTTTTTCCCCAGAAATGGTTCAAGAGTCAAGAACCCCTCACATTCTTAGTATATAGTCATCAAAGATCATGGCATCAATAACTTAAGTTGAATTTTTTTTTTCCATTATGAATTGTAGCAGCAAATAAAAAAAATGTCGGCACAACTCAAAGTAGGGAAAAAATACCACACAAAACAAGAAGAAAAAGAAAAGTGACCCAACTACCTAGAAAACCAAAGTTTAGTTGTATGCAGAATGATGGGAGATAAACATACTGGGATACTTCATATTAACTTCAGTGGAGCTTTTTTTTTTTTTTCTTGTTTTGGGGGCAGGGAGCAGATACTTACTCTTACAGGCATCAGGCAGTCAGGAAGCTGAAGGGAACGAAGCTGAGACGGTTTATTGAATTCAGTCAGCATCCAAGTGTTAGATTTCTCCACTTCATCAGTGTGATTTGGTTTCATATCTGGCAAACGTCGGCTATCTCCATTCTAATAAGTTTCAAGAATTAAAAATTGGACCCCAAAAAGAATTTCAGTAAGGTTCAATGATGATTTAATCATATGCTCAGAAAAAAACATATATTATAAATCGTGGGACAATTTAATACTCATTATAAAGACTTTAAAACTCCTATGCAAAGAAGCATCCCAACTATTGACATGACATAGGCATCAAGCTCACCTGCCCAGCCATCACTGTCATCAGAAAACTTCTATCTCCAACCCCAATGCTTGTTCCAGCAGTTGAACTGGAAGAACCAAAGGTGCGAATTATTGCTCCCTGCAAAATAAACAGTGCATTTAACAAGCATGTACACATTTAAAATTGCTATAAGAATTAAAAGAAAGGAGTACCTGCACAACAGTTGCAGAAGCCTTTCTGTCGAACCAAAAGCCATACCCATCAGCATTTGCAAGTATTTTGATTCCAATCATTCAGCCACAGCAACAAAAAAATAATTCTTTGATTCCATTCTCCTTGTTGATATAGCCAGCATTATCCCTTGTTAAATGATACGAACAAATGAAATACAAGAACAAGCCTAAAAGTCAGAGTAACATGCAAAAAGAACCTTTGAACAAAGGATCTTTTTTCTTCTTTTTAATAGAACTTGAGACAAAGCATGGCTCCATTAGGAATGACTGAAATTGATTCTTCTATTCAAATAGGGCTTATATTATGAAATGCCTTTTTTACTTAACCCTATGTAGGTCGTTGACATTTGAATTTTAGTAGTAAATTAGTTATGTAGCTTGTGATCATACAATTTTCATAATCTTCTTGTTGTTTGATCAAACGCTTTAAGTAAATAACTTATAGCAGAAATACATTTAGGATTATAGTGTACAACCTTTAGTGTTGTCATATGGTGAATGTGTGTAAAACTCCTAAACAATCTTGAGATTTGGAGTATCATACACACCTGATAGTAATATAGAAAAGTTGGATCCTTCTCATGTGGATATATGCACACACTGGCTGCATGCTAACTTTTTTTTTGGGGTACATTCAGAGTATATTGTCTACTGTAATGCTTTGCTTTATTATTTCAATCATCCTAACTCCAGAAACTCTACATATTTTGCTGAATTTACTACACTAAACTGACTCTTGTGCTTACATACAACCTTTGTTAGGATTATGGGATACAAATCCAAATTTTGGCCTGCATATAACTATTTATCACACTCATTCCATAAATAAATTCAAACACTCAAGAAGCACATTTGACAGGAAAATTCACACCTCTTACAATTAACTGAGTCCTCTGTTCTTGGTTCAGAAGCAATCTGCTATTCTGCTCAGCTTAGATCTTTGTCCCACATATTATTATTTATTCTTTTTTTTATTTTTGATAAGTAATAAGATTTTCCTGAAAACAAAAGTGTGAAGCCTAAGTACACAGGAAGTATACAAAGCAACAAAACAACTAAGACCTAAATTACAAGTATCCATGAACTCTAAACAAGAAGAACAGACATCCTCAGTATTCCTTGACCAATCAAACAAAGATCTAAGAACGAAGAGTTTCACATGAAGGATGCTTCAATCAAACAATCCAACATTGTGTTCCCTCCAAATAGACCACATCAAACATAGTGGGATAGCATTCCACACATCATAACTTTGATTGCTTTTCAAGCTGCCTCTGCAAAAAGGTGGGAGGTCTTTCACTGAGTAAAACATGTCCCAGGAGACACCATATAAACAGATAACCATAGACCACAAATCCCTAGCAATGGCACAATGACAATTATTTATGTTCTACCTATCCACTCTGCAAGTACAACACGTGATCATATGCTTATGAAGATGATTTATGCTGTCACTCATCCATGCAAGGCCAATCAGCTTATCCAATTTGATCTCATATTGCAATTCACAATTTCCTATTTGTATGATGGTTCTCATTCACATCCTCGTTAAAAAGTTACCACTTCAATTTACTAAATAATGATTGGGATGGATGTGAGGAATGAGTAATGGGACACAAACTGGATGAAGACCAAGTGATGAAAAGGATGCAGTACTATAGAGTTGAAGCTGTGGTGATAAGGAAGTGTTGTCCATGCAAGAGTCAGTCTATGCTTTTCCATCAATAAAGAGCTTCCACAGTCCACAGTAACATTTATTGAAGAAACCACTAGTGTAATCTAATCCAAGGAGACTGACTTCAAATATAATTCTCAATTAATCCATCCCTTCTTCATTCAAATTTTCCTTGAACTCCAATAATTTCTCAATTATGTTGCCATTGATTACAGAAACAGGATTGGAGTTTGGGATGACATAGGTGGCAGGCTTGAGCCTAAAAAAAGCCTCTGATGACAGGGGGAAAAAAAAAAAAAAAGAGGGAAAGCACTTGAGGGAGAACAGAAGCAGTGAAGGGAAGATTGTTTAAGCCATTCTAGGAATTTGTGTAGGAGAGCCATTTCTTCAAAATTAAACAATCCCATAACCAAGGAACTGACACTATTGAAAAATATGAAAGTTGGCTAGTCGAAGATGGTCCCGTTGGAAGATGACAACATTTGAGGAGCCTTTAAATTCTAAAAGAGTACACTTAAACAATTTTATATATATCAAATTCAAACAAGGTTAACATCAACAATTTTATATGCAATGTATGACGAATGTAAATATATCATATATCAAATTCACTAATAAATTGTTTTAGAGGTCTATGATAAATCTACATGCATTTGATAGAAGCATACAAGATTATATAATCTTAAAGAGGTTCTTAAAGGTTTTTCTTTTCTTTTATTAGTAGAATGTGGTTTCATAAAGTTTCAGATGCAGGCCACTAATAAAAGCAAAATTCACTATGGGGAAGGTTCTTAGGATATTACGGAAGCATTGTAACACAATTGAGGATATCCAAATTTCAACTTACTAAATTGAAAAAGTAAGCTGATCACTGTAACTCACATGTAGCTTCTGAAGTAGAAATCCAGTCATTCAACTGACTTCACCTGCAAATGGAATATAATTCAATAATATCTGGTACTAGTCAAAGTTTGAATGACACTGGTTGTGGTGCATGGAACAAAACTAATTGCAACAGATCCCATACAGTAGGGAAGGAAAAATTCTTTTCTTTTCTTTTTTTCTGCTTTCTGTTTTTGAACATTCATCTGTCTTAAGAAAATATTACTATGTTGAAAGTAATGATACACAATCTGTTTTATGCACCTCAAAAAGTTCAATTAGATACATTATTCATTCATTTTTCTTTGTAGGTAAATCTACAACTTATATACAGGCAAAGTGTTGAACCACAAGCTGAACCTCAACCCTTACTTAAGGGGGCGAGATTCAATTTGGTCCAAAGACAATTGGCAAGCATGTTCTTCATAATTAAGTAGATTAATATACAAAGCATGCATCGGGGGTGCCCCCGTGGTATCAACAAGGCTCAAAAATGTCATTTCTGATTCGAATTTACAATGATGTTACAAGCCACCAAGGCCAATTGTTTTGCTCAAATTAAATTTTTCTTTTTTCATTTTTACATTATATCCCAATATGGCTGCATAGACTACTGTAATATCAAAAAAAAAAAAAAAAAATTGATGCTTTCATGCTCTGGGTATTGCTCCTGCTGTCACTCTCAACGCAGAGTCTGGCAAGCTACATTGAAAGTGTGAAAAACAATGAAAATGTACCTAGAAAATTGAATAGCAAAAGGTGACGAAGGATGCTAAGTCTAAGTTACCTTAAACACAGATCATCATGAAACACAGAAAAAAGTTTAACATACAGAGCAATGGGATTAGGCTGAAATATGATTTATTAGATTGTTTGAATAGAAGTTAAAAATGTGATTAGGCAGACATATGTTAGAATCTTCATATCTATAGCCAGACTATGTTTCAATACTATATATTACATATTACAACAAAAAAACTCTTCAGAAAAAAAAATTAAATAGTGAAGAAAAAGAAGGAAACCTTTTTAGATCACCATAATTCACAAAACCCATGAAGAATTTGGAGTATGTGAAAATATACAAATGGGAAAATTGCATAAAGGACTATAAATTATAAAAACTAAGATTTGGCAAAAATGAAGGTAGTTACCTCAGTGTTGGATACAACCCACTCAACAAGTTTGTGGGTCCAGCTTCTCCTGCATTAAGATACAGAAAAATTGAAATAAAATTTAGAGATGCAAATAGTTAAAACTAATTGTACTCAATTAACTAGTAACAGAAACTGAAGCGTGTTACAAGAACATGACAACTAAAATCAAATAAAAAAAGGTTTTACTAAAAGATATAGAAGAGTTTCACCTTTGGCATCAGATCATCAGATTCTCAGTACAGTCTCTATTCAGCCTCTTTCTTCTCGCTCCTTCGGAAATGTCAGCGTTTTACTCTCTCTCTCTCTCTCTCTCTCTCTCTCTCTCTCGTTTTGTTTTTCCCTTCTTTCCTTTTTCCTTATTTCATTTTAATTGGATACTAGGTATTTATTGTATTTTGTTTTCATTTCTTTTCTTTTTTTCCATCTTTTTTTAATGCAAAATAATATCCTAATCTGGTCTGATCTAAGTTTACATTTGTCTGAAATTCCTTCCTGAAGGGAAAAAAATTAAAAAAAAAAAACACCGAAAGAACCCGTTTGGCAAGAAAATTTTGGATTTAGCAATTATTTCTTTAGTTGGCATGTTTTTAAAATATTTTAGCAAACTAACCTCTCAAGTCTTAGAGACTCGAGTTTAGTGAAGAAAAAAAAATCAAGTTTTAAATACTCAAGTTCCAAGTTGACGTGGAAAAATAATCCATGTGGAACTCAAGTATCTAAGATTCAAGTTCCATGAAAAAAGAAAAAAGAAGAAGACCCATCATAACCCACGGTAGGAGCTCAATCTTTAGTTCCACGTGGACTTTTTCTTCTGCATCAGATTACCACAACTTAGAACTCGAGGCTTAGAAACTCAAGTTTAGTGAACAAACTTGAGTTTCAAAACCTCAAGATGCTAGTTTGCAAAATAATTTTTCAAACATGTCTACTAATGAAATAGTTGCTAAAATAATGCTAAATCCAAAATCTCCTCCCCATTTGCCGTTTGGCACTTAATTTTCATTTTTTGGATAAAAAAATATAAATTAAGAAAAAATCTACTTCTTCTTTCATTCTTTGGCTACTTTGTGAATTTTTTTTTTTTTTTGAAAATTTTATTTTTATTTTGAATTTTTGTATTTTTATACTTTGAGAATATTTTGTAACGTTTGAAGTTTTTTTCTATGTTTTATGGAATATAAATCAATAAATGATATATTTTAAATCAAATTTTAATAAATTATGCATCGACTGCTTTATTTTTGTCGTCACATAACTCATTATGCAATAATTGTTGCAAACAAGTATGCAGCAAAACATTTCCCTTATATATTATATATATAATAAAAAAGAGGATTCTCCTCTTTGATCTAAATTTTTTTTCAAGTTCAAAAATACCTTCACTAGTAAACAATGATTCTCACAAATGTTTTAGGACTAAGGTTAACAATGTCACACTATTCTCCAAAAAAATTTCTTTATTGAACTGGACTTTTATGTGATTTAAAAAATATCCTCTGTAGACGACTAAATTTCTTAGTTCAAAATAAATCAAATAAGTAAAATAGTTTTACAAATACGAATTTGTATTGACAAATGTACGGTACCATTCTCTGTGATTACAAAAGAGTGACCCTCTAATTCGATCTCCTTGAAAGATTTGTTGATTGAAATTGTAGTAATGTGATTTTGATTCGAACACAAAATATCCTTCAATTTGGCTGAGGAATGGATCGAAGATCTTTGAAACATAACTACAATGAATCTCTAGCTATGAGCTTGTTAGAAGTTCTTTGTTCTTCGCGTTCTTGATAAGTTCTTCGTGTTCTTGGTGTTCTTCATCTTCGAAGATTTGTGGTGGAAGTTCTTCGATGCTTTAGAGGCTTGAATCCGTAGAGCTTCGTGATTTATGGTTTGTTGAGGTTCTTGGAGGTTTTTGAACTTGATTCCAGCAAACTTTGAGATCTAGGTTGAAAGCTTGAATGGTTTTGCTTCGAATGTTCTTTGGTTTTGAGGTTGAGGTTCTTGAAATTCTTGAAGGCTTTAAGGCTTGATTCCTGCAGAGCTTCCGTACTTTTGAGTGCTCTTGAATCTTCTTTGATGCCGCTTATGCTCTAGATGGTTTGGTGTCTCCTTAAATGCCTTAAGAAGGCTTCTATTGATAGGAGTTTGGGAGTGGGTGAGCGACACGTGGCAGAGTCTGATTGGTGACATATGTCATAGTTTGATTGGTCTACTTATGTCATCGCTTACACGTGCTGGATTGCTTGTGTCATCACTTACACATGCAGGGCTGCTTATGTCATCGCTTACACGTGCTGATGCATTTTATGCCCCTATTTGACATTTGGCAAATTTTTTTTAGTTTCTGAATAGTGATAGCAAAACCTAGCTGTAGTACGTGGCGCTTTGTAATTTGCCGTATTTTGTGAACTTGATAGTATGATGTGTCAGCTTGTGACAGGTCGGGAATTTTCCCTCTCTACACCCTCATTAATAAATAGTGACTTCAAAACACACATATTCTACAACACCTATAGCTACTATAGTTTGAATTCAAAAAAAGAACTCCTAAAATTTCGGTTACTTTTTTCCTTCACGTTTATATTTTTTTCATCCAAATAAACACATCTCCAGTTATAATTTAAATAACTAAATAAAAAAGCACCCGTGACTTTTTTTTTTCCCTTCATGTTGATCTTTTTTTCCCTAAAATTTAGCTATTTATTTTTCCTTTTTCATCTGAATAAAACACTTCCATTTATATATATATGACCTCTTAGCCAATAGCCACATACAATTACTATTCATTTAAAAAAAATTACTTATCCTTATCCCAATCTTTTCTCCATATCACTTTTATTATCATTGCAAGGCCCTATCACACCACTTTCAAATACAGGTTCAAAAATGAAATTACGGTTACAGCCTATCTCTCTAAAATTTATCATTTACATTTGTTTAGAACAAAAAAAAAAATATATATATATATATATATATATATATATATATATATATATATATATATATATATATATATCACGTTCATCTTTTTTTTTTTTTTAAATCTCACATCATAAGAAGTCCTCTACCCAAGCACAACAATCTTGAATTAGTATTCTTAAAAAAGTTTTTTTTCTCTAAAACAAATAGAAGAGCTACACACACACACACACTAGCTCCATTACACGCGCTTCGTGCGTGCGATAAGGTTTTTTTTTAGTGATCCTATTTTGTAGAAAAAAAAACTTGTGCTTTTATTTTATATATATAATTTTTATTTTGAGAATCTAATTTATCTATACTACTATTTAGGGGTGTCAATGTTCGACCCAACCTGTAAACACGACACGAACTCTACACGGGTTTTTTCGGATTAGGGTTGGGCCTTAATGGGTTTGGGTCATAAATGGGTTGACCCGAAAGCGACATGATAAGAAACGTGTCATAAGTGGGTCAATCCGCATAACCCGCAATAGACACGTTTGACATGCCAATTTATTTGTGTCAACCCGAAATGGCCCACTTAACACTACCCGTTTAACTCGTATAACAAATAAATATTTATTTTATTTTAGATTTGTCCAATACCTTTTATATCCAACATATATTTTAAATTTAAAAAGAAAAGTGAGTAATTATAAAATTTTACAAGTGATATAATTGGAAATTGAAACTTTCATACCCTAGAACTACTAATACTTTTTTTTTTGGCATAAAACTTGCACAAATAAAATTGGATGAGCTTGTGGAAGATGTTATGAATTTGGACATCAACAAAAAATCTATGGATGATAATCGTGGTCATAGTCAGGATTAGTCTACTGTTTGCTCAAATTCTTTCAATATTGATACTTAGCATTTGGTGAGTTCCAAGGATATAATATTTTTGTTAAACTATGTTATTTTATTTTTGTTAAACTTTGTTATTTTGAATTTGAGGTGAAGTGTATGCACTTCTTTTGTAATGTAAAGAACTTATTTATAGATGAATGTTATATTTTTGTTGAATTATATTATTTGAATGTGAATTGAAGACTTGAAGTATATGCACTGCTTTTTGGGATGTAAAAAACTTATTTCTAGATGAATGTTATATTTAATATTATGCAGGTTGAAATGCGTTATGTTACATTCTTGTCAACCTAACACGACTCGTTTATTAAGTGTGTCAAATAGGTTGGGTCAGGTCAACTCCCCTTATTAACAGGTAGGGTTAGGATTGAAAGATCATGACACGATTATTAAATGGGTCGGGTTAGGGTTGAGTCATTTAGTCGAATATCCCTACCTCAACACGACACGAACCCAACATGCTAACCCGAATTGACACCCCTACTACTATTCAAGGGGCTTTTCCTGTTTGGGATCCTCATTTTTTTGTTCAAAAATGTCCATACATCCCTATATTTGAATAGAGATAAAACTAAAGAACAATCCAGTAAATATACAACTCTAACTCCCACTAAAATATTGCCTAAAAAATAAGGTCACTCTCCTACTTATTTTCAAATTGTTTTATCTACTTATAAATTAGATTCTCATAATAAAAACTATATATATAAAATAAAAACACAATTTTTTTCCACAAAATGGGACCACTAAAAAAAAAGCCTTATTGCACGCGCGAGGCAAGTGAGATAAGGCTAGTGAGTGGATAAAGAAATTTGAAAATCAGGAGAGTGACCCTATTTTTTAGGAAATGTTTTAGTGGGAGTTAGAATTGTATTTCTGCCGGATTGTTCTTTAATTTTGTCTCTACTCAAATATAGGAATGTATGGGCATTTTGAACAAAAAAATGATGATCCCAAGGGGAAGCCCCTTAAATAGTAGTATAGATTACTATTCATTAATTTTTTAAAAATATTATTTATCGTTATCCCAATCTTTTCTCCATATTACTTTTATTATTATTGCAAGGCCCCATCACACCACTTTCAATTACAGGTTCAAAAAAGAAATTACTGTTACAGTCTATCTCTAAAGTTAATCATTTACATTTGTTTAGAAAAATAACAACCGCGCACCCTTGGTGTGGTGGTCAATCCACGAGTATAAATACTTGTGGGATGTGGGGGGCAAGGGCCGGAGTTCAAGTATCCAGAAAGGAGTTTTACACACATATACACCTAGATTAGGCTAAAGTAGAAATTCTATCTTATATAATATATATATATATACACACACACACACACATATATACATCGCGTTCATCTTTTTGTTTTTCTTTTAAAAATCTCACATCATAAGAAGTCCTCAACCCATGCACAACAATCTTGAATTAGTACTCTTAAAAAGTCTATTTCCCTAAAAAAAAAATAGAAGAGCTATACACACATGCACACACACACACACACACTAACTTCATCACACGCGTTTCGCGCATGTGATAAAGCTTTTTTTTAGTGGTCCTATTTTGTAGAAAAAAACTTGTGTTTTTATTTTATATATATAATTTTTATTCTGATAATCTAACTTATCTATATCTATACTATTATTTAAGGGGCTTCCACTGTTTGGATTCCTATTTTTTAGTTCAAAAATGCCCCTACAGCCTTACGTTTAAATAGAGATAAAACTAAAGAACAATTCAGTAAAAATGCAACTCTAACTTCCACTAAAACATTGCCTAAAAAATAGGACCACTCTCCTATTAATTTTCAAATTGATTTATTCACTTATAAATTAGATTTTCAAAATAAAAATTATATATATATAAATAAATAAACACAATTTTTTTCCTACAAAATAGGACTACTAACAAAAAAAAAATGTCTCATCGCACACGCAAAGCGCGTGTAATGAGATTAGTTACTATTTAAGGGGTTTTTCTTATTTGGAGTCCTCATTTTTTTGTTCAAAAATGCCTATACATTCCTATGTTTGAATAAAGATAGAACTAAAGGACAATCTGATAAAAATACAACTCTAACTTCCACTAAAATATTGCCTAAAAAATAGGGTCACTCTCCTACTTATTTTCAAATTGCTTTATCCACTTATAAATTAGATTCTCATAATAAAAATTATATATAAAATAAAAACACAAGTTTTTTTTTTCTACAAAATAGGACCACTAAAAAAAAAAGCCTTATTGCATGCGCGATGCGCGTTTGATGAGGCTAGTAAGTGGATAAAGAAATTTGAAAATCAGTAAGAGAGTGACCCTATTCTTTAGGTAATGTTTTAGTGGGAGTTAGAATTGTATTTTTACTGTATTGTTATTTAATTTTGTTTCTACTCAAATATAGGGTTGTATGAGTGTTTTTGAACAAAAAAAATGAGGATCTCAAGGGAAAACTCCTTAAATAGGAGTATAGATTACTATTCATTTATATATATATATAAAAAAATAAAAAAAAAACTAGCTCGTAAGTGCTTACTGCTTAGTGGGTGCTTACCATATGTGGAATAGATATATTGAGTTTAGTGTTAGGTATGTGACAATTTTACCACGAATTTAGTTGGTAGTTTGTTATTGATTTTTATTTGAATCTATTTTACTTTTTGGTGCCACTAACTTTTTGGTGCCACTAACAGTTTGTCATTTAAGATTTGTTATAAAAATGTTGTGTCATTAATTTTACTCATATACATTTTGTTTAATTTTTTTTGTTATGAATTTGAACCATAAATGTCTTTATTAAAAATATCAAGAGGTATTAGTTTAACTACAAAACTCTTAGCCTTGTTATAAAAAAGTTAATATCATAATAATTTTTAAAAAGAAAGGTATGGTGTATACGTATTTGAAATACGTATCATTTATGATCAAAAAAAAAATTAAGAAATACGTATCATTTATGTATTTGATCGAACCTCCTGAACAACTTGTTTCCAATCTAATTAAATAAGTAAACATAATTAATTAATTAATTAATTTCCTTCCATGCATAAGCTTGACATCAACGGGATTAGTCTCATTTTACTAAGATTAACCAGAATCCCTAGTGTATTACATCTCATTCCACTTAAAGATAGACATCTTTTTATTATTAGATGTATGATATTGTAAAGGTCTTTTCATTTTTTTTTTAATATAGATATTGTAAGCTTTGTCCATAAAAACTCCACCTTAAAAAAATTAGCAGACATAAATAAAATAAAAAAGACCAGTAAATATAATACAGAAACCGATATCCACGCATCTCATATTAAAGGTCCCCTTTCTTCTTTTAATAAGATAATCTAATATAAAAGATTCAAAGCTAAGAAGAAAAAGAGAACTGTACGATTCCAATTTATTCAATTTGCCTTCATTCCCTCTATATGCAAACTTTGTTTTTATTTCATTGCTTTTGTTTGTTTGTTTGTTTTTGGTTAGATATTTTAAAGCTTTGTCAACAAAATTTCCACCTTAAAAAAATTAGCTGACATGAATTAAAAAAAGAAAAAGAAAAATAAAAAAGACCAGTAAATATAATACTGAAACCGATATCCACGCATCTCATATCAAAGATTTCCTTTCTTTTTAAAAAAAAAATAAGATAATCTAATATAAAGATTCAAAGCTAAGAAGAAGAGCGATTTGAATGATTCCAATTTATTCAATTTTCATTCATTCCCTCCATACAAACTTATATATATATATATATATATATGAACATTAAGCACATACATTATATTAATATATGCTTACATTCAAAACACACATATATCAAAGAACCTTGCTTCATTGCTTGCACACATGCTTTTTTTTTTTGGAAGACCTTGCACACATGCATTTAATAAAGGAAGAATAAATAAAAACTTGTCGCAGTTGCTAACGAGGAGAGCAGAATCACAGACTCAAAGGTGTAAGCCTTATCAAACCACAAAAAAAAGGTGTATGCCATTAACGTAATGACCTACACCAGGGCTTGGAACAGACTGATTAATTCCTCCAAGGGTCGCTGTTTGTGAATTTGTGTCCTTCGCCAGGGCTCGGACCTGATTTCTTCATTGCTCCAAGAGATAACCCACCAAAGAAACCCCCACTGCCTACAAAAGCAGTGCCTTGAGAGTCCATGAAATTTAAGGGACGAGCTTCTGTTGCAATGAAAATGGAGTTCAGCAACACAAAGATCACAAAGAAGCAGTAGTATTTTTGGGTGGTTGTCATGTTGAATTTTTAACAAAGAGACAGTTTGTGAGACTTTGTGCTCAATGTATTATACAAACTTGTTGGGACAAGAAAGCAAGCTATACCTATGTCTATGTGATGTGCAACATAGAGGAAGTGATAGAGTGTCCCCTATTTAGAGTGTCGATAATTGATAGGTTTAGGAAGATTGTGAGTTTAATCTTCTTTGACTAAAGAAATCTTGATGTACACGATTTTATTTATAAAAAAAACGTGAGAGTTTGAATCTCCCATTTCCCTATCCAACGGGTGACCAACATTTTCTTTTGTAGGAAACAGCTAGGGAGGTTCTTGATGATAATGATCTGACGAAATGAAAAGAAAAAAATTGGGGGAGAGAGATTGAAGAGGCATGAATAAAGAAAATAAGAGATTGCGAGTCCAAGTTGGGAAAAAAATGTCACAATGAAAGCTACTGTTTTTGATTCTTTTGCGGGCGGCCTGAGTTGCCGGGAAGTTATATTCCAGTCTAAGCACATCTTTTAGACCAAAGACAATGCAATATTCTTTTTTATTTTCTAATAATAGACGGAAAATTATTGTGTACTTTCAGAGTACTATAAATGCGTATTCCCTCCTCTCACATGATTAGTGAGTCTCGCGAATTCAATTCATGGTAGGATTTACCATTCATGTGAGAGGAGGGAATACGCATTTATAATACTCTGAGAGTACCTAATAATTTTTCAATAGTAGACCATACAAATGCAATACTTAATTAAATTCCCCAAAATGGGTAGTGGCAACCTGACTTGAACTCTTGAAACTTCATGACTAGTCAGTGGTTATAGTTGTGAAGGATTTATTGGGTGCGTAGGATCTCCTAATAACAAATGAAATTTGATATAGAAAAATTGGAGAAAAATGCAGAGAGTAATTTTTGGAAACTTTACTTGTGCGCTCACGTGCTATTGTGTACCTAAGGCTTTTCGGTTTTGCTCCTAGCGTGAGCCTCTCTTTGCTCTGATAGAGGGCTTTCTGCCCTTTTTGTGGGTTTATTGTCACCCTTCGTGGTAGCTTTCACCATCCGCTACGTGGGTCTCTAGCTGGCAAAGTGAGGTTGGTCTCGTCATTTAGGGGTGGAGTTAGAAATTGATGTTTGGGAGGTTGAGGTACTACTATCATATTGATTTGTAATTCAAGAAAAATTCAAACTACAACATACATACGCGTCTTTGTGCATTAGTATTTTTTTTGTTAGTGTAATTATTATTAGCAGTTAAATATCAAGCTAAACAATCAAGTGGAAGGGTATATGTGGGTTCTAGTTAACTTAATTTTTAAAAATTTTTATCGTTGAATAAGAGATCTGATGTTTAATTCTTGCTTACACAAAAAAAACCAATTGGTATTTGGGTCTGATAATAAAGAGCAATGATCAGATGCAAACGCTATATGTTGAAACTATCTCTCAAAAGTGAAAGGGTATATTGTAGAGTTTTGGAAAAGAGAAAAACTTAAATATAGTACATTTTTAAGTGTAGTATATTACGTTTCCTAATGAAACTCAACCACCTATTTACCACTAGCCTCTAAGCACGCACGTTGCATGTGCTCAAAGACTCTTTTATTTTTTTAGATAAAGGTTAATAATTTGCATTTATTATAATTTAGAATATATATTTTTATTTTTCAAAAAAATAAAAATAATAAATTTTAGAGATAAGCAATTAAGCAATAACTGTAATTTCTTTTTTGAATTTGAAGGGAAAAAAATCTTAAATTGTAAGAGTTTTCTTTTTGAATTCAAAATTAAATTTGTTATTTGACATTTATGGTCCTATTTCTAAATAAAGTTAACTTTCATTAATAAGGGTATTTTTGAACCACATAAAAATCCAGTTGAAAGAAGAGAATCCTCTTATATATATAGTATAGATTACTTATCCTTATCCCAATCTTTTCTCCATATTACTTTTATTATTATTGCAAGGCCCCATCACACCACTTTCAATTACAAGTTCAAAAAAGAAATCACGGTTATCGTCTATCTCTAAAGTTTATCACTTACATTTGTTTAGAAAAAAAAAAAATATATATATATATATATATATATATATATATATATATATCACGTTCATCTTTTTGTTTTTTTTTTTTAAATCTCACATCATAAGAAGTCCTCAACCCAAGCACAACAATCTTGAATTAGTACTCTTAAAAAAGTTTATATCTCTAAAACAAATAGAAGAGCTATATATATACACACACACAGTAGCCTCATCACACGCGCGAAAGACTTTTTTTTTAGTGGTCCTATTTTATAGAAAAAAAAACTTATGTATTTATTTTATATATATAATTTTTATTCTGAGAATCTAATTTATAAGTGGATAAAGTAATTTGAAAATAAGTAGAAGAGTGACCCTATTTTTTAGGCAATATTTAAGTAGGAATTAGAGTTGTATTTTTACCAAATTGTTCGTTAGTTTTGTCTCTACTCAAACATAGAGATGTATGAGCATTTTTTAACAAAAAAATGAGGATCCCAAACAGAGAAAACCCCTTAAATAGTAGTGTGTGTGTGTGTGTGATAATCAATGCGGAGGCAAAGGATCTACCCTGAGCAGGAGTGGGGTAGATGTGGAGAATAGGAAATTCACCTTGTACTGGACGTTACTTCCCCTTAAGCCCATTGTTCATAAAACTCATCTTAATGGCGCCCCACATGTAATACCTTGGGCTTGTTGGACCTTGGGTCTTAGGACACCATGCGCAGTTGCGTGTACTATTGGGCCCACGAACTCAGCCTAGGCAAGCTTTGACGCCCATCAAAAGCCTAAAACCATGAGCTAAAGCCATTTGTGACATGGACGGCGAAGGTAAGATCCTACCTGGTTAGGGAATACAATTTCTCGAGAAGATGAGTCCTAGGATGCTCGGCATCACCTAGGGAGTATTGCTGCCGGGCAGTTTCCCTAACGGGGGAACCAGTTCCAATGCCACTTTCACCACCTCCCACTCCCAACTAAACACCCACTTAAGGATAATTACATTGGACCTCTCTTCCCATTCATCACGAAAATAATCATAACTCTTCCACTAGCCTTGGGCTATAAATGAGAGATGAGAATTTAAGAGAAGGGTTGGCAATTGGAGAGTAAAGACTGAGAAAAGAGGGTGACCATTTTGAGAGAAAAAGGGGGAGAAATTCTAAGAGGTCTAAAGAGTAGAGAAAATTAGGGTACTTGGGTGGTCGGGCATAGAATCACCCATAGTAGGAAATCCAAAACCCACGATACAAATAGATTGTGAGCCCAGATAGAGGTTAGGCCCAACAGCCACTTTTTGGGTACGCACAATTGGCGCTGTCTGTGGGGATCTCCTACGTAGTTGTGATTCTATCAAGATGCACAAGGGAAGATGTATGGGAGTTGACCAGGGAGTTATGCTGAAAGTGGCTCTAGGAGGTTTTCACGGGGGTCCACATGGCGAGAAAGAAGGCAGAAAAGGCGTGAGGATAGGTAGCATGAGGAAGAAGAGCAGTTCGGGCTCGGAGAGGGGTCATTTGAAACGCTCCAGACAGCGTCCAATGCCTCGCGGCGCAACCGTTTCTACAGAAGGGATTGGGAGCCTGAGCGAAGGGATCAAGAGCTTGAGTGTTTATGGAGACTAATGAGGGATTTGGAGTTGTAAGCGAGGGGTAGGCGTCAAGGAAGGGACCGCGAGGAATGAAGGGAAAGGTTGGCTAGTGTGAGGGACCACCATGTAGCAAGGTCCTATTAATCCGGATCCCATCGGCACCACGATCGCTCACGGGAATATGAAAACCGTGATTCAGCTTCCCTAGAAGGGGGACGACCTCGAAATGTGGCCATGGACGTGATGAGCCGGGCGTTACGCCATGCTACCTGGTCACCATTCTCAAGAGATATTGAAAGTGCACCAATGCCGAGCAGATTCGCAGGGCCGCCGTTCAACTCTTATGATGGAAAGACAGAATCGGTGGAACATATCAGCCACTACATTCAAATGATGTCTTTGCACGCTCAAAATGATGCGCTAATGTGTAAAGTGTTTCCCTCGAGCCTTGGCCCACTGCTTTGAGATGGTTCAACGGATTAAGGAAAGGCTTGATCCACAATTTTTTCGAATTGATCTAGGAGTTTGGTGTACGGTTCATGACCTGCAGCCGAGTTTCGTAGCCTATGGACGCGTTGCTGTCAATGAAAATGGGGGCTAGGAAGACCCTCCGCAATTATGCTAACCGGTATTGGGAACTGTACAATGAGATCGGCGGGGGTAATGAAAAAATCGCAACGAGTACTTTTCGAATGGGGTTGCTCGAGGATTCTGGATTGTGGGAATCATTAACGAGGAGGCCTCTCGAGGATATGAGGCAGTTGATGAGACGCATCGAGGAGTATAAATGGTTGGAAGATGATCGATTACAGAGAAAGGGCAAAGCCCTGGTCACAAATCATCCCCGGTATATCGGCTTTCAATCAAGACCTCGGTTGGATTTAAGAACTCACAAACCAGGGTCGTAGATAGGAGAGGTGAACGTAGCCTTCAAGGAACCAATACACAGAATTGTGGATCAAATCAAGAACGAGCCATATTTTAAGTGGCCAAACAAGATAGGAGGAGACCCATCCAAGAGAAATCAAAACTTGTATTGCACTTACCATAAAAGACAAGGGGCATACCACCGAGCAGTGCAGGGTGTTAAAAGATCATTTAGAAAAGTTGGTGAAAGCAAGGTATCAAAAAGAGTTTGTGGTGGAGCCAAGAAATCAAGAGGCCAGGCAGGCAGCTTCGTTGCGCAAAAATCCTCTCCCACCCCTTTTGGGAGTAATAGAAGTCATCCACACAGTTCCAAAAGGCGCTCAAGCATCTAGGACAAGGGGGTATTGGCCATGGTACGACAGAAAGTTGCACGGGCAAGCAACCTTCCGAGAAGAAGTTGAGGTACATTAAGCAGCCCATTGTTTTTTATGATGACGATATGGAAGGCACCATTCAGCCGCATGACGATGCTTTGGTGGTCACGGCCCGCATAAAAGGTTTCATAGTAAAGAGGGTAATGATAGATCAGGGGAGTGGTGTAGATGTAATGTATCCAGACCTATACAGGGGGCTTAGTCTGAAGAAGGAAGACCTATCCAAGTATGATACACCATTGATGGGGTTTGATGGCCATATGGTAATTCTAGAAGGGTAGATTTCACTCCCCGTAAGTATGAAAGGTAAGGAGGTGACTGTAACGTTCAAAGTGGTTGCTTCTTTCTCCCTTTACACTACGATCCTTGGAAGGCTGTAAATTCACACCATGGGAGCAATGCCGTCCACCCTGCATGTGAAGGTCAAGTTCCGCACCAAGAAGGGAATAGATGTGATAAGGGGTAATCAACAAGTAGCCAGGTAGTGCTTAGTGGCCGCGGCTAGCCAGGGAACCGGGCAAAAGGATTCAACCGAGGAAACCCCTTTATAGCAACTACAGGAACCCCATGAGGAAATGGGGGCTAGCTGTGCCAAGGATTTGGTGAAAGTAAAGATTCTGCTAGATTACGAAAGGAATTTTCTGATAAGGGCAAGTTTGAAGGACGGAGAGAAAGTGGAGTTATTGCGCTTTCTTGTACAGAACATAGACGTATTCGCTTAGAATCCGTACGAGGTGCTCAGGGTTGACCATAAGTTTATAGTCCACAAACTTAACGTGGACCCTCTGCACCCTCCTAAGAAGCAGAGGCCAAAGAAATCGGCTAAAAAGCACATCGAAGCTGTCAGACAAGAAGTTGGGAAGTTGAAAGAAGTCGGGGCCATAAAGGAGGCATTCTTTCCATAATGGCTTGCAAACACTATGGTAGTAAAGAAGAAGAATGACAAGTAGAGGGTTTGTGTTGACTTTACTGACTTAAATCGAGCATGTCCAAAGGATCCATTCCCGATGCCGAAGATTGATCAACTGGTAGATGCCATGTATGGGCATCCGAGGATGAGCTTTTTGGACCCTTTTCAAGGTTATCACTAGATAACCCTGGCTACCGAGGATCAGGAGAAGATTGCATTTATAACACTTGATGCTAATTATCATTACACCGTGATGCCGTTCGGATTGAAGAATGCGGGAGCCACTTATCAACGAATGATGATGAGAATGTTTAGGGATAAGATTGGGCATACAGTCAAAGTATACATAGATGACATGGTGAAAAAAGGCAAGCAAGAAGGGCAACATATTAACGACCTCAAGGAAGTGATTGAAATACTTCGTCGACACAAGCTGCGTTTGAATGCCGATAAATGAGCCTTCGGAGTAGGGGCCGGCAAGTTCCTAGGCTATTTAATCACTAAACGAGGAATTGAAGTTAACCCCGATTAAATTAAAGTCGTGAAACGTCTAAAACTACCGAGCAGTCCGAAAGAGGTCCAGAAATTGACCGGCATGTTAGCTACCCTTAACCGATTTATTTCCAAATTTGCTGATCAGTGCCGACCATTTTATCAGCTTTTGAAGAAGTGGAAGGGGTTCTAATGGAACGAAGAATGTGATAAAGCCTTCCAAGACCTAAAAGAGTATCTTGGGCGAGCACCAATGTTGACAGCCACAGAGCCCGGAGAAGATTTATACATGTACCACTCGGTATCCGAGCATGTGGCGAGTGCAGTGTTGCTAACGGATAAAGGTGTGCAGCTACCAATATACTACAGAAGCAAAACATTTGTTGATGTTGAGACGAGGTATTTGCTACTGGAGAAATTGGTGCTAGCTTTCGTACACTTCACTCGAAAACTACCCCATTACTTTCAGGCTCACATATGTCCTGATCGAATACCCTCTGCAATCACTGTTGAGGAGATTTGACTTTACAGGGAGGATAGCTAAGTGGGGGACTCGGTTGGGCTCTTTTGACATTTAGATATAGGCCAAGAAGCTCGGTGAAGGGTCAAGTTCTCACCGATTTCATCACCAAGTTCTCGCCGAAAAGATTGGAGATGGCCTACCATGTAGAGGTCATCTCGTGGAAGGTATTCATGGACGGCGCGTCAACACGGCAGGGGCTGGAGCTGGTATCGTAGTTATTACCCTAGAAGGAATAAAGCTGGAACATTCATTCAGATTAGACTTTAGAGCCTCTAATAATGAAGCCGAATATAAGGCCTAATTGGCCAGATTAAGAGTTGTCTTGGACTCTTGGGAGCTAAAGAGGTGGAGGTTTACTCGAATTCCCAGCTGGTAGTTAACCAAGTAAAAGGGAGCTTCGAGGCCAAAGATCCCCGAATGATTGAGTATTTACGGTTGGTGAAGCAGACTTTAGGCCACTTTTCAAGTGTGAGAGTGGAACAAGTAGCCAGAGGACAGAACCGACACGCCAACTCCTTAGCCAAGTTAGCAGCGTTGGTAGCCAATGAGGTGCCCCGATTAATCAGGATGGAATTGGTGGCTGAACTGAGTATTAATGCGAAGATAGGGGTTTCACAAATTACCACTGTCGGGCAGTGTTGGATGGATCCTATTATCGACTTTTTAGCTGAGGATCAAGTGCCGAAGGACGAAAAGGAAGCAGCTAGAGTGCACCGTACCGCTGCTCAGTACTAGTTATCTGCCGATCAAAAACTATATCGAAGGTTATTCAAGGGACCATACCTACAGTGTTTGCACCCTAGCAAGATTGAAGAACTTCTAGCTGAGCTGCATGAAGGTGTGTGCGGCAATCACGTTGGTGGGTGTTCATTGGCTCACCGAGCAATGACTCAAGGGTTTTTGTGGCCACAAATGCAAAAGGATACCATTGAATATGCATGGAAGTGCGAGCAGTGTCAAAGACACGCCCCGACGATCCACCAACCTGCTGGGAACCTAAACCCTATAAGTAGCCTGTGGCCTTTCGCCCAGTGGGGGCTAGACATAGTCGGACCGTTTCCTCAGGCAGCGTGCAACCAAAGATTTGTGTTGGTGGCAGTGGACTACTTCATGAAGTGGGCAAAAGCGAAGGCACTAGCAAACATCTGGGATGTAGATATCAAGAAGTTTGTTTGGAGAAATATTATAACGAGATTTGGAGTGCCGAAATCCCTTGTGTCAGACAATGGGCTGCAGTTCGACAGCAAAGCCTTCCGTGAATTTTGTAACAATCTTGGCATTAGGAACCGATATTCTACCCCAGTATACCCACAGAGTAACGGCCAAGCTGAAGCCACCAATAAGTCCATCGTCAACGGATTGAAGAAAAGATTAGAGGGCGCCAAGGGTAAGTGGGCCGAGGAATTGTCCAACGTTCTATGGGCATATCGGACGACCTCGAGGAGATCCACAGGAAAGACCCCATTTTCTCTAACTTTTGGAGCAGAGGCTATCATACCAGCTGAGGTAAACCTATACAGCGCCCAGGTTACAAGATTCACCCCAGTCGAAAATGAAGAATTAATGTTCCGACAATTAAACTTGTTGGAAGAACACCGAGAAGCGGCGACCATTTGGCTGGCAGAATATCAGCAGAAGCTCGCCCGAAGGTACAGCAGAAGCGTAAGGAGAAGGGAGTTTACCGCGAGAGACTTGGTACTTCGGAAGGTAGTAGGGAATACAAGAGACATCAACGCAGGGAAGCTGGCACCAACTTGGGAGGGCCGTACAGAATTACCACCATTGCAGGTGCAGGGGCGTACTATCTGGAGGATCTGGCCGAGAGACCACTCCCCCGACCATGGAAAGCCCATAATCTGAAGAAATTTTATCACTAGTTATCAGTATGCGGGGGTACCTGTTGAGTGTAGTATTATATGTGCATATTGTTAATTAATACAAAAGCGATGTTTATCCATGCAGGTGTATTCGTACTTACGATTTCGTTATTTTTTAACCCGCTTGCCCAGGACAATATATGTGCAGAGGAAAGTAAAATATCCTAAGGACAGAAACCTATCCTCGGCTCGATCTTTATCACCGAGCATGTGGAAACCTTAGACTAAAATACCCTAAGGACAGAAACTTGTTCTCGGTTCAATCTTCATCACCAAGCGGGTGAAAACCTTAGACTAAAATATCCTAAGGACAGAAACTTGTTCTCGGTTCGATCTTCATCACCGAGAGGGTGGAAACCTTAAACTAAAATATCTTAAGGATAGAAACCTGTCCTTGGCTTGATCTTCATCACGGAGCAGGTGGAAACCTTACACTAAAATACCTTAAGGACAGAAACTTGTTCTTGGTTTGATCTTCATCACTAAGCGAGTGGAAACCTTAGACTAAAATATCCTAAGGACGAAAACCTGTCCTCGGCTTACTTTTCATCACCAAACAGGTGGAAACCTTACACTAAATTATCCTAAGGACAGAAACCTGTCATCGGCTCAATATTCATCACCGAGGAGGTGGAAACCTTACACTAAAGTATCCTAAGGATAGAAATCTCCCCTCGGTTCAATCTCCCTCGCCAGTCATGCAAAAACCTAAGTTTGAAGCTATATCTAAGGTCTGAAACCTGTCCTCGGTCTGATCTTTATTACTGAGCAGGTGGCGACCATGAATTAAAACAAGTCAACCCCGATATGGTTTCCCCGCCACCATAAGTGAGAAAGTAAGGTATGATGAGCAAATTGACCACAGTCATGTGTAAACTCGGTAATTACCAACAAGCATAGATGTGTTTAAAAGTAAAGGGGGAGGGGAAGGAGAAAAACACCCAACTTTCATCTCAACAAGACTAATTAAAACAATTCAAAAGTTAAAGAAATTATTTCATCGGCACAGCCCGACGACCTAGGCGTACCAAATATATAACAAGTAAATAACATAAAAAAAAACTAAATCTTCATGCAACAAGGTCGGTAGGTTGAGGCTAAGTAGTAGGTTGCGCAAGTACATTCTCGGCGTCTGGACTGTAGGGGGTGTCTGGGTTTGGATATTTTCGGCTTCGGTACGAACATTACTCGTGACCTCCAGATTAACCCTCTCTACGTGGGAGTCAATCGCCCGCACTAGTTACCTCATGCTAGGGGTATCTTCCTCGTCCGCGGCACCAGCTTGACTCTGAACGAGGGGAGGGGGGAAGGGCTGGATAGGGGATCTGCTCTGGATTCCACATTAGAGAATCCTCAGCCACTCCCATTACTTGAAGGATAGCCAACCACCCTTCCCCAAACCCATGATGCCAAGCTTGGTGAACTATTGGCTCCACAGAATTTTCAGCCTCCGTAAAGCCTGCGTTATACCACTTATCCTCGCAGGCTTTAAGGGCTTCTTTCAAGTCAGCAATCTGGTCGGCTTGGGCCAAATTTAGGCTGTCTACCATCGCCAATTTGAGCTCAGTCTCACCTAGTTTAGTCATCATGTCTGTCAGCTTGCTCTCCGCTGCCAATCGGGCTTTCTCGGCATCTCTTGCTTTTTTCTCAAAAGTCTCAGCAGCTTCGCCCTTCTCCTTAGTCATGGCCTTAGCAACGACTTTAAGCGCCTTCTCCCGACCAATAACCTCTGAAGCCTCTTTTAATCGCTCATCGATGACACAAGTCAACTGCACAGCCTAATGACATGACGATGATGAAACGATAAGGAAAAACAAGGAAGATACCTGTGTATTGCAACACATGAAAGAAGACGAGATAGTGAATTACCATAATGGTGTGCCACTACAACCGCCTAGCTAGTGACTTATCTTCGCCCTTTGAGAAGAAATGGGCATCCTCGGGCAGAAGGAGACCCTTGGCTAGGCTCTTGGCGACTCGCTCTCTTTCACCTTGTGCCCACACCCATACACTGGTAGTAGCCAACAAAGGCTTATCACCCAATGTTATGACGGGCTACCAACCTACCTCGGGGCTGGGAAGAGGGCACCACATTGGTCCCCACTTGGACTGCCGGTTGAGAAGCACCAATTGGCTCTTGGATCATGGGCCCACCTTTTACGTGTGGCGGGGTCTTCAATGGAGCGTTACCCGGGATGAGAGTGGTTTTCTCGGTGGTGCGCTTCCTTTTCTTAGCCTCACCAGCAGGAGGAACCTGACCCTTTTCGTGAGGGAGTTAAGGTTGAGCCGCAGGGCTGTTGCCAGGCAAAAACTGATCTAAGGTCATCACTCTCTACTTTACCATCTTCTCTGTTTGGTCGGCCTTTTCTCCCGAGGGACTGATCGGCTCAGCTGCTCCTAGATCAACTACTGGGGCGGGGACTTCAAGCTGCTCAACGACTACATGAACTTTACGGCTTAAGGACACACGTTCAGCCGATTCGTCTCTCACTGGAGCACGATCCTTTGTTGTGGTATACCGGGGACCAAGATCCCAAGCTTTACCGACGGTGAGTGAAGGCAGGAGGAAGTTTGCGTGTCATATGTCTATGTACGAGAGGAGTGGGCTACCTACAAGCAAAGCCTGGCTGAATGATTGCCAGGTCGAGTATATGGGTGCAAAGCCGAGTATCAAATGGGATGCCCAGAGCTGTCTGTCGGTATGAACAAAATTTCTGTGAACAAAATTTTTTTATCTAAGTACAAAATTAAGATCCCAAACGTTTACAACACGAAAATCTGGTAAGAACCCTTTTTATTCTGCAGCAAATCAACAAAAAGAATGATTAGTTTGGTGCGTAAACAACTAAAAGACACAGACTTAATGCAAATGAAGGCTCTTAGTGCCGACCAACATTGCGTGGCGAGAATGGGCAGGGGAGCTCGTCGGTAAACCAATTGTCGCTCACCCGGACAAATTCCCCTGCCGAGTTTCTATTTGAATTAGGCAAGCACGATATCAGCCATACCCGCATATCTCTGGCCTTTAAGTAATAATCGAACCTAATATTTCCACATAGACTATACATGAAGTTAATGTCGTGGTAGTTTAACTGCAGACCGAATATGTGGTTTAACCTACTCACACAACTCACCACTCAGTAAAAATTGGGGAGGAGTTGGTCAAGACACAGACCGTAAAATCTAAGGGTACCAATGATAAGGGGGTCGACCTGGAACCTAACCCCCCCCTCAAGAATGGCCATCAAAGGGAAAAGACGGTGTTTACACCAGTGCACCTATGGAGTTCGATATCGCCTTCGTGACAGTAGGCGATATCGACGTCTCCAAGAACATTGTAGGCAGCCCTAAAGTTAGCCAAGGACCCCTTTGAAGATAGAAGGTGGGAATAACCCATTCCTAAACTAAGATTGAAAAAATATTGAGAAAAGAAGAGGAAATGAAAGGAAAGGTGGAGAAAACTTACTTTGGGGGTTTAGGAAGGAATGGTGTTCTTGACTGAGAGATGGGCGCACAATAGCAGTATGAAGTAGTTTGGAGAATGGAGGAATGTAAAAGTGAAGTAGGGACTCAGAAGGAACTATTTATAGGAGCCAAATAAAGGGGATGAATGACCTTTAATGAATGGGAAGTGGGAAACCCCACGAATCCCCATCTCAACTGCCACACACGTGCCGCCTCGGTTCACGAACTGTCAGATAAAGATGACGGCTGAGCCAACAGTCAGACATCACACACCTTTTTAAGGCGTATTAATGAGTCTTTGAAACCACCCTATATCTGCCCGTAGGATTTCTTGGATAGCGCTTAGCACTTAGTCCTTCATTCGTGCCCAGGGGCCGGGCACGGATCAAGGGGGCGTATTGTACGGGACGTTACTTCCCCTTAAGCCCATTGTTCATAAAACCCATCTTAATGGCGCCCCATGTGTAAGAACTTGGGTTTGTTGGACCTTGGGTCTTAGGACACCATGCGCAGTTGAGTGTACTATTGGGCCCATGAACTCGGCCCAGGCAAGCTTTGACGCCCATCAAAAGCCCAAAACCACGAGATAAAGCCATTTATGACATGGACGGTGAAGGTATGATCCTACCTGGTCGGGGAATGCAATTTCCCGGGAAGATGAGTCCTAAGATGCTCGGCATCACTTAGGGAGTATCGCTGCTGGGTAGTTCCCCTAACAGGGGAACCAGTTCCAATGCCATTCTCACCACCTCCCACTCCTAACTAAACACCCACTTAAGGATAATAACATTGGACCTCTCTTCCCACTCACCATGAAAATAATCATAACTCTTCCACTAGCTTTGAGCTATAAATAAGAGATGAGAATTTGAGAGAAGGGGTTGGCAATTGGAGAGTAAAGACTAAGAAAAAAGGGTGACCATTTTGAGAGAAAAAGGGGGAGCAATTCTGAGAGGTCTAAAGAGTAGAGAAAATAAGGGTACTTGGGTAGCCGGGCATAGAATCACCCATAGTAGAAAATCCAAAACCCATGATACAAATAGATTGTGAGCCCAGATAGAGGTTGGGCCCAACAGCCACTTTTTGGGTTCGCACACACCTCATACTTGTTGAGTGTATAAGTGTGATTAAAGTCTCATATTGAATAATGATAAATTTTAACATAGTTGAGCTCATACATATTATGCTTAGGTCTTTTGGGGTTTTTTTTTTTTTAAAGAGTTTCAACTAATGGCATCCGCTCCTAATGGTTTAAACATGTCTCTATATATTATATTTTTTTTGTGAAATGATAGAAATATATAAAACAAAGTAAGAAGAAATAAGAAATATATATTGATAAACTCTTGTATTCAAGTGGTCATCTACAATTCTTTTGATCTCTCTTAGATGTGTACAATAACAGTAAAGTAATCTCACACATATATATATATATAGGACCTTAAAATGCTTGTAGAGTCTATGGGATAAGGTTGTAACAGTGGTGGCTCCAGGAATTTTTTCCAGGGTATTCCTCAACAAGCATAAATTACATGATCTAATAAAAATAAAATTTTATATACTGACAACAACAACAATAAAAAAACACGTAAATACATAAAGTTTACAATTGTCTTCTATGAGTTTTCATATTTTGAAATCATTGCATAATAGTCTCATAATCAATGCTAAAAGTTACATCTTTTTCAATATACACAACCAAGCAATCATTCATCCACTTATCAAGTATTTGTCCATAATTCTAGCAAAAGAATAAACAATAAACCATAAGTTTATTTGAAATATTAATAAAATTATTAATTATTGTTGTTTAGTTGTTTCATTAATTTGTATGTCTTTTATAAATTATAATTTGTTATATTATTGTTTCATTAATTATAAAATTATTAATTGTTGCTTAGCCTAACATAATTTAATTTGTTTGTCTTTTATAATGTATTGGTTAATTAAATTATTAATTATTGTTTTACCCAATTACACTGCTTTAATTATTAAATTATTAATTATTAATTTAGCCTAATATAAAATTATTACACTGCTTTACCCAATTACCCGGTCCCATGTGCCCATTAGCCCATCCACCCCCCACCCTACTCAACAGACAAGCCTGCCTGATGCCCTCAATCACAAGAGTCAACTGCCAATCAGAAAATTTCACAATCACAAATCATAATAACATTACACTAGAAGACAATTAATATCTCACCAACTGACCAACACCAACACCAATACCAACACACAGTCACACACACACCAACCAACGGATAAGAATCATGAGATAAAGCCAAAATAAAAGTCAAAAAATAAGCAAAATATTAAGAAAGTGTTAAAGCTTCATTGCTTCTGCCAATCACGGCTCAGATAAAGTTACTCTTTAAAGAATAAAGAGAGAGAGAGAGAGAGAGTCACAAAGACATGTTCATTTAAATTTTTTTTTTTTGTTGGTTGAACATTCATTTCATTTTCATTTCAGATTTTAGATAAAGAGAGAGATAGAGTGATAGACTGAGAGAGAGTCAAAGAGAAAAAGAGAGAGAAATACCTATGTAACGATGTGCGACGGCGACGATGTGCCATGTGCAACGATGTGCGAGGTTGCAAGTGATCTCCGATAAGCGATCTCCGACACGATGTGCGAGGCTGCGGGCTTGCCGTCCGTTGTTTGGGTCTGTTACAATTTTTTTTTTTTTTTTTTTAGATTTTAGTTGAAATTTTTTTTTTGGGGTTTTTTTTTTTGCTTGAAAGTAGAACAAATAATTTTTTTTTTTTAATTTGAGGGTGTTCCTAATTTTGATTGAGGGTGTTCCTATTTTTTTTTAAGGGTTAACAAATAAAAAAAATTTAATTATTATATATAGAAAAAAAATTTCAAGTCAGGGTGTTCCCAAGAACACCCTGACTATAACGTGGCACCACCACTGGGTTGTAATAATGAGTACACTTATGGATATACATCTCCCCTATAGACACTTATGGATATACATCACCCCTATACACTTTACACATCCTAAATAACCTTTTCATTACCCAAGGTGTACACATTCCAATCAGACTTTGTTTCTAACACTCCCCTTTGGATGACCACTTTCTAAGAATATGACTTATTAAAACCTTGCCAAATAAATACCCTATGGGAAAAAAAAATTTAGCTAAGGAAAAAGAGTACAATATTCTTATATAACTTCTAGTGCCTTAGGATTGCCTCATTAAAACCTTGCAAAGGAAAACCCAGTGGGAAAAAACCTTAGCGAAGGAAAAAGAGTACAATCAACACACGTTCTTTAGAAGATTTACTCCCCCTCATGAGTACATAGAATTTCCATTGTTCATGGTAAAAATATCCTTAAGTCGACGCATGCCAATGTTGTGCACCATCTTCTTAAAATTCGCAGTTGGTAATGGCTTAGTGAACATATCGGCCAAATTATCACATGATCGTATCTACTTGACATCAATGGCCTCTTCTAGAGCTCGTGTATAAAAATTTTTTGGTGCAATATGCTTGTTTCTATCACCCTTGATATAGTCTCCCCTAATTTGAGTGATACAAGCGACATTATCTTCATATAATATCGTTGGACTATTTATGATTGATGATAATCCACAATTCTTACGAATATGTTGAATTACCGATTTCAACCAAATACACTCACGACTCGTTTCATAAATTGCAATATTTTTTGCATGATTTGAGGAAGTAGCAGAAATTGTTTACTTAACAGATCTCCATGAAATAGCAGTATTTCCATAGGTAAATAAATAACCTATTTGTGATCGGCCTTTATGTGGATTAGAATGGTAACTTGCATCAGCATATCCAACTATGGTTTTGATCCATTTGGATAAAATAATCGCAAATCAGTAGTCCCACGAAGATAACGCAAAATATGCTTAATTCCATTCCAATGTCTTCGAGTTGGTGCAGAACTATACCTTGCTAGTAAGTTAACTACAAATGTTATATCAAGTGTGTGTAATTTGCAAGATACATCAAAGCACCAATTGCACTAAGATATGGTACTTCAGGACCAAGAGTTTCTTCATCATCTTCTTATGGTCGAAACGGATCTTTCTTGACATCAAATGACTGACCTACCATTGGAGTGCTTAAAGGATGAGCTTTATCCATGTAAATTGCTTACATTAATTGATGAACAAGAATTCCATTTGGAAGATGTTCAATTTGCAGGCCAAGACAAAATTTTGGCTTACTAAGATCTTTCATCTCAAATTTATTCTTTAAACAATTTGCTGTTTTTTTTTAACTCTTCTAGAGTCCCTACAAGATTTAAATCTTCAACATATATTGCAATAATGGCAAATTCGGATTCTGATTTTTTGATAAAAACACATTGACAAATTGGATTATTCTCAAATCCTTCTTTCAAAAGATATACACTGAGGCGATTATACCACATGCGTCCGGATTGCTTTAACCCATATAAAGATCTTTGTAGCTTGATAGATTACATACTTCGGGATGTAGGATTATATGTTTCAGACATTTTATATCCTTCAGGGATTTTCATGTAGATATCATTATCTAATGATCCATACAGATATGCTGTAACAATATCCATTAATCGCATATCCAAATTTTCTTTTGCTACCAAGCTAATTAAAAATCTGAATGTAATTGCGTCCATTACAGGAGCATATGTTTCTTCATAATCAGTACCAGGTCTCTGCGAGAAACCTTGTGCTACAAGTCACGCTTTGTACCTTATAATTTCATTTTTCTCATTTCTTTTACGTACAAATACCCATTTGTATCCAACAGGCATTACACCTTTAGGTGTTCAGGCTACAGGTCCAAAAACTTCACGTTTACTTAGTGAATTTAATTCCGCTTGAATCGTCTCTTTCCACATTGGCCAATCATTTCTACGTTGACATTCATCAACAGTTTTTGGTTCGTATTCATTATCATTACTTCTGGTTATATCAAGAGCAACTTTATATGAAAATATGTTGTCGACAACGATTTTATTTCTATCTCATATTTCTCCTGTATGTACATAATGTATCAATATCTCGTTATTTTCAGGTACCTGATCCTCTTCAGGGGATAACTATTCAAGAGGTTTATTTTCAGGAGATTTTTATTCATAAGTTTTGGATAGATCAATTATTTTTGTGACCTGTTTCCTGGGTATAGCCTCTTTATGGGCTGCAACTTGTTTTTCTTGTACTTTTATCTTTTGGGGAATTTTATCTCTAACACTGACAGGTCTTCCACGCTTCAAGTGTGGCTTTGATTCATTTGCTGCTGTATTAATCCTATAGGGACTTCAATCAGTGTTGGAGTATTAGCAGCTGGAATATGAGATTTCACTATTTCTTATTGTCGGTGAATACATCCGGTAATTGATTTGCAATTCCTTGCAAATGAATAATCCTTTGAACTTCCAGTTCACATTGATTTGTACGAGGATCAAGATGAGATAACGTTGAAACATTCCAAATAATCTCACGTCGTGCTATAGGCAACGATTTTTCTCCCCCTAATGGTGGGAAGATTATTTCATTAAAATGACAATTCTCAAAACGTGCCTTAAAAACATCACAAGTTAGAGATTCAAGATATCTAATGATAGATGGGGAATCAAAACCCTGTATAAATTCCAAGTCTATGTTGAGGACCTATCTTAGTGCGTTGTGGGGGTGCAATAAGTACATATACAGCATAACCAAATGTGTGCAAGTGAAAAATATTTGGTTGTTGGCCAAGTACAAGTTGCAATGGTGAGAATTTATGATAAGCAGTTGGCCTAATGCGAATTAATGATACAGCATGTAAAATAGCATGACCCCAAGCAAAAACTGGCAATTTTGATTTCATAAGTAAAGGTCGAGCAATAATTTGAAGTCTCTTGATAAGTAATTAAGCTAAACCATTTTGAGTATGTGTATAAGCAACAGGATGTTCAACATTAATTTCAATTGACATACAATAGTTATCAAAAGCTTGAGATGTGAATTCACCAGCATTATCTAAACGAATTTTCCTAATTATATAATCAGGAAATTGTGCTTGCAACCTAATTATTTGAGCAAGAAGCCTAGCAAATGCAACATTTCTAGTAGAAAGTAAACATACATGTGACCATCTGGTTGATGCATCAATTAAAACCAGGTCCACAAGATGGGTTTATTGGTCCACATATATTACCTTGAATTCTTTCTAAGAAAGATGGACACTCAATAATAATCTTTGAATGTGATGGTTTGGTAATTAATTTACCTTAAGAATATGCACTACATGGATAATCACTAAATAAAAGAATCTTCTTGTTCTTTAAGGGATGTCTGTGAGAGTTTTCAATAATTCGACGCATCATTATTGATCCTGGATGTCCAAGAAGATCATGCCAAAGCATAAAAACCTTTGGGTCCGAACACTTTTGGTGTATTGCAATATTTGTTTCAATTGTTCTCATTGTAGTATAATATAACCCAGAAGAGAAAATAGATTGTTTTTCTAATATGAGCTTTTGGCGAGATACTATTGAAGTAATATAAAGAAATTCTTCACTGCCTTCATTATTAGTTTCAATATAATAACCATTATAACGTATATCCTTAAATATGAGTAAACTTCTGCTTGATTTAGAAGAATACAAAACATCATCAATACAAAGTTTTGTGCCCTTTGGCAACATGATAATTGCTCTTCCAGAGCCTTCAATTAAGTTTGATGAACCCGATATGGTATTGACATTGGCTTTGCATAATTTTAAAATTTTAAAATATTTTTTAAGGATCGTATGAGTTGTTGCACTATCTGCTAGACAAAAATCTTCCCTAGTCATCTTGGAATTGATTTTACTAGTATGATCCATGCATCTTCACATATGCAAAATATAAATTAAACTTTATTACTTTAAATATAAATAAAACATATCAAAATAAAAATACTTATTTCAATGCTATAATATAATGAAAGAAAAATAATTAATTGGTATGGACATTTCCATCACCAATTAAATTATCAAATTTTCTATCAACATCCTCAAAGAAATCAAAGACATCAAGATAAGTCATATTCACTCAATTTGGAAAATGAAGATAATTCATAGGATCTTTAGGATCATTATGATTATCAAAGTTTGTTTTAATTCCATTTTCCTTTTCTTTTATGGAGGCTTGGTACAAATCTACCAAATGTTTAGGAGTACAACAAGTAAGTGACCAATAACCTTTCATTCCACACCTATAACACTTATTCTCATGACCATTTGATGGTTTCCAGCAATAGTTCATTATTTTGTTCAGCCACTAGAAGATAAAACATTAGTTCATAACACTTTATGAACATATGCATTCAATATTGCTACTGTAGAAGCACATTCGAAACATGATATATGTGTCTTCTATTATATAATTTTAATTGTAGGCTGATTTTAAAGTGTTAGATTAATTCACTTGCACCTTTAGTTTATTACAACTTTGGTCATACTAAGCTTTTAGGATGATCAAGTTCTTCTAGAACTTGTGATTCTCCTAGAACTTGTGATTTTCCTAAGTGGTCTTTTATTGTAAAGTACTCAGTTTTCATGTAAATAATAACAAATAAAAATTATTGCTTTTGAACGATTCTTCTGGGATAACTCTGTTGTCATCCATAATAATAATTTCAAGATTTATTACATCAACATAGATCTCATCAAGATTCATTGCTTCCAGATGAATCTTAGTATTAAGGATCCATGATAAGGAATTATCGCCTAAGATGTCAAGGGCAACAAATTCAAACTTTGTAAGGTTTGACATTTATATCAAATATATAATTATGTAAGTAACTAAATAAACAAATATTTCATACAAAATTCTAATGAAATAATGCTACATAGACATATATATATTCAAAGTTGATTCATACACGGTACATATAACTATTATTAAGTTGCTTTATCACAAACCATTTTTAACAAAATATTTTTTAATCAATTAAATGTGAATCTCATAATGTGCATCTTATTACAATATATAACAATAGAATAACGTGAATCTCATAAAAAAATTTAATCAATTAAAATCACTAAAATTATGAGCATAAAACGTAAAGACAAACAAATAGGATAATTACTAATTCCTTAAAAAGAAAACTTACAGTGAGTTGAGAAAACTATACAAATAATCTTTGATATTTGAAGAATAATGGGATTACAACTTCCTTTTGAAATTGGGTAGAGACTCATGCTGATAATGTGTTGTGAAATATATAAAACAAAGTAAGAAGAAACAAGAAATATATATTTCTAAACTCTTGTATTCAAGTGGTCATCCACAATTCTTTTGATCTCTCTTAGATGTGTACAATAAGAGTAAAATAATCTTACATATATATAGAACCTTAGAATGCTTGTAGAGTTTATGAAATAAGGTTGTAATAATGAGTACACTTATGGATATATATCTCCCCTATAGACACTAATGGATATACAGCTCCCCTATAGACTTTACACATTTCAAATAACCTTTTCATTACCCAAAGTTTATACATTCCAATCAGACTTTATTTCTAACAATATTAACTTTTTAAAGGAAAAAAAAAACTATTTAAGAAGTCTCTTTGATGGTACCTATTATTATTTTTAGTTATTATGCAAATCCAAATGTCAAATATCATGATCATTTTTTTAGAGAAATATCATGATCAATTTTATTATTATTATTTTTGGAAAAAAAAATATCATGATCAATTTTATTATTATTATTTTTGGAAAAAAAATATCATGATCGATTGATTGTGAATGAATGTAAAGTCCTACCAAAAAAAATTGAATGAAAGTAAACCCCATAGTCATAGGCAGCACTATTTATGGAGTAGAAAGTAATCGCGTTTCATTTCATTTCATGTGACTAAGTGTGGTTGGCGTACGAATCAATCACATTGATACTAAGAGCATCCACATCAGTATGTGGAATTTTTTTTTCCATTTTACACATCTAAAACCTAATTTTTCTATTTTACACACCTATTTTTACAAAATATCAACATCAGTTTGTCTATTATACACATTTATTTAAATAAAATATTCATTTCTTTAACAGTTTCATCTTTCTCACAGACCCAACACGACCCACACATGGTCATCTCTCACAGACCCAACACAACCTAAACAACCACACAGCCATCGTCGGAACAATCGGAACCCGTACAAGATCGACACTAGCAACCAATCGGAACCCACTGTGCAACAAGATCAACACTAGCAACCAATCGGAACCCACACAACCCAAAGAACAACCCAACAGAAATAGCCCACCACAATAGAAAAATAACCAGCAACCAACAGATCAGCCGTCAATGATGGGAAAAAAACCAGAAAAAAACCCAGCAACCAACAGATGAAGGATGGGGGAAAAAAAAAAAAAAAAAAAACCCAGCAACCAACAAATTGGCAATAGGGCTTGGGTCGACGGTGTGGGTCGGCAAGAGAGTTGATCTGAGAGAGTGATGAAATGAGAGAGAGTTGATCGGTGAGAGTAAGGTGAGAAAGGAAATGAGAAAAAGAGAGTGAGGTGGTTCAGAGGTAGAGAGAGGAGAGAGAAACAAGAATAAAAAAAAATCATTTACATGGTGAACAATAATCGTGCATATATGTACGGTTATTGTTCATTTACACGTCCATTGTGTATATTTGCACATTTTTACAAAGATTAATGTGGGTGTTTTTTGGGTTAGAATGTGTAAAATTGGTACTTTTTTCTATTTTAAAAGATTAGAGATAAGCTGATGTGGTTGCCCTAACACGTTTATTTTACTACTTTTCTATGATGATCAGATAAATTAGAAAATGGATTGGTGTTCCTCTGTTTCCCATTAAACATTATTTTTTTTTTTAAATTAACAAGAAGTCTTCTCTGATTGGAGCATAGATGTCACATCGAACAAGCGCGCGTGACCATCATTTCCTCGCACTCCCACGTTAGAAGCTAGTGTGCTATTGGAGAACGTAATTCGTATATTCCCTTAACACCCTACACTTCTGTATATTTCTAAAACAACCCCCAATACCTTTTTACATTCTCACCACAACCACAAGGACCTCCCTCATTAGCCCCAAAACCCAAAGAAAAGGGAAAATTATTTTTTTAACCATATAGTTTAAGAGTGTAACATATATCATATAGTTTCCAAAGTTACAAATTAAATCATAAGGTTTAAAAAAGTAATAAATTAAACCTTTAGTTTTAAAAGTAAAAAATAAAAATAAAAATACTACAGCTTTAAAAGGTGACAAATTAACTTCATTGGCTCATTCTAGTTAAGTCGAATTGCATTGTGCTACTTTAGAGTTTAACATTTTTTTATCTTTGAGAGAAATGTTTAGATTTAGAGTTTAATCTTTTAGTGGATTGTAGTTAGCTCAATGAGTAAAGTTTTTTGTTATCAAATAAGATAGATAATGTTCAATCCTTGCAAACACCAAAAATTGATTAGTGTCTTATTTTAATGATAAAGAGCAATTGCCATACAACATCATAGATTGAAATTCAATTATACATCTCACAAAAAAAAAAAACTTTTAATGTTTTCAATAAAAATGTTTAAGGTTGAAATTCCACCTCTCCAAACTATCAAATTATTTGAAAAATGGGCTAAATGTGTAATTTTTTTATATTTTGAAACTTTAGGGATTAAATTATTGGCTAAAATATTATTTTGATCCTTAAATTCTACCAAAAGTTTTTTTTTTGTCTTCAAACTATTGAAATTTATTTTTCACTCTACAATTATTGAAAATGGTTCACTTTATACCCTTAAACTTAAAAAAAAAAAAATTCATCCCTAAATTATTGAAAGTATTATTTTCTTTGTCTTTATTCTTATTTTTAAGGTATTGAAAAAAAAAACACTATTTATAAAGTTTAAGAATGAAAAAAAAAAAAATAACAATTTAAAGTTTACAGGTGAAAAATAAATTTTTGAAAAAGAACGAAAATACCAATATTTCATTTTTATTTTAATTTATTTGACATGCCTTAGATTATTGAAAATATGCTAGAACTACAATAAATGATAAATGACACAATTTTTGCCTCAATTTGCCAATGTGGTAGGTTATAGATCTATCTTTAACAAAAAAAAAAAAAAAAAGGTTATAGATTTATCATTTTTTTTTTACTACTCACGTCTCCCAAAAGTTGTATAATTTGTCGTGGAAATAGCAATTTTTCTAGATTATTATAGGATTTAAGATGTAATTTTAAAAAAAAAAGAAATTAATAATAAAAAGAGAAAAGAAAAGAAAAAAAGAAAAAGAAAAACCAAGCTTAGGGCGAAACTAACCACCTCATAGTTATAGATTGAGAATGACATAATTTAATCATAATCATCACACAAAAACAAAAACAAAAACAAAAAACAATTGAGAGAATGCGTGTAGAAGTGTGATGGTGAATCAACCCAGTGTACAAGTTGTTGTTGTTGTTGTTGGTCTTACTCCTAGTCCTCCTGGCTCAACCCAAACCCAATTCAAGCATGACCGACGATACCACCTTCTCTCCCACCGACCACGCCTTGTCCCCTTGCCCTAATCTCGACATCACCGTAAGTACCTTCTCTCTCTGAGGTTTTGAAATTGACCTGAATTGCTAGTTCCATGAATGAGTGAAATTCTTTTTTTACAGACATACATGCTTGTATTTCTATGTATATTATATATAAACACACGTCTTTGTATATATGAAATGTTAGTGAGAGGATGTGCATGTGATGTGATTAAAGATTGAAAGCTATATGATGGGTTTTTTTTTTTTTTTTTTTTTTGTGTGGATAGAACCAAATTTAAATTCGTCTCTAAAATGTTTTAATTTTAAAAGTCATTTTAAATTCGTCTTTTTTTTTTACACACTCTCCTTGATTGGATTGTGGTCTTTTGTCATTTTTCTTGATCTTTCCTTCCTGTTTTACTTGATCGTTGTAATCTTGGTTCTTGATTTGTGCCCCATAGTACATTCCCAACGTACTCGGGTTGGCTGTTTTTCTTTGTTTAATAAAATTTTCGTTACTTATCAAAAAAAAAAAATTTAAAAGTCATTTAGAATGCTAGTGTATATTTGTGATAATTAAGGTAATATGTGAATGTGATTGGTTTTGAATGACCCGAAAAACGAGAATGAAACAAAATAATTTGTTAATCACAACCTGGGGATTCGGCTTAGGTTGCCGGAAGTTGTAGTGGGTTTGGCATAAGTTTTAGGTTCGGTTCTTCGCTGTTGATGTGCACGGTTGAAGTAGAAAGGGATCTGCAATGCACTGAGGCTTCTAAAGAAAAAAAAAAAAAAAGATGCATTCATGTCGGTTCTAAAGCATAATGGAATGTTGTATGGTGTAGGTAACATGGTCTAGCTCCTTTAGTTGGCCGTGTGTTATGTGCTAGAGAAGTTGTTTGTGTACAGAGTATTCCCTATAGAAAAGACTTAGTTATTATTATCCTGGTTACTTCTTCTGCTTGACAGGTTCTCTAGATTAACCATGAGGAGATATTAAGGCAACTTGGTGCTAACCTTATGGTACAGTTTGCGCACTTGTATTAAATAGTAGTTAATTTTGATGGATAGAATGTCTAAAACATTATTACAATGGGCAAGTGTTGTAGATTGGACAAACCCACATGCCCTATAGCAGCATGAATAAGTAAATACCATTATTAACAGGTTAATGGAGGAGAGATCAAGATTGTTGGTTGCTCTTGCGTTTGGGTACTACAGTACTAGTTTAAGATTACGAGAGTTGCTGCAATAACTTAACTGATAGGCCTGATAGAATCCTTGAAGTGACTTTTGCCATTGAAGAACTCCTTCATGTCATATAGCTGGTAGAATTTGGCTCAATCTGAGTTGTTAAAGTTGACAATTTTATATAAGTAAAATGACAAAATAGTTTCATTTTGCATGATGAATAGATATTATGGGGGAAGAAAAAAGAAGAAGAATTTTTCATAATTTCTGACCCTGATATTGGATGATTTAGTGAGTGAAGACTGTCCTGGTTTGAATTCAGATAGCTTGTGATGAACCCAACTTATCCTCATTATCCCTAGTATTCTAATTATATCAAGATATTTGTTTGAATATCTCCATTAAGACCTAACTTATTCCAGACCAGTTATACAAATTGGAAACATATCAATCATTCTAAAAGGATAGAAATGAATTTTTTTTTTATTGGTAAGTTACATGTGCACCCATTGAGTCTTGAACCCATGACCTCACCTTCCATTCCATTACTAAGGGGGAAAAATTCTGAGTGAATTGAATTATGATATTGAAAGAGACCTTTTTTTTTTTAGAGTCGATATTTGAAGGAGACTTCATTTGCTTGTAATTGTTCATGGTACTTTATGTTCATCATTGTGAACGCAGAGTATTTTTTTTCCATCTTTAATAGAATATTATTTATCAAAAACTATATTGAAGGAGGCCCTTAACCACTAAAGGATGTTGATAAATAAATTGGGAATGAGAAGAATTTATCAAGCTTGAGTGCATGAGATCATAGAATTATTGTAGAGAACATTGGCATAAGAAATGATAGTTAAAGCTATTCAAAATGAATATACTGATCAATAGATTAGTAGAAAGATGATAGATGGAATAGCAGTGTGCAGAAACAAAACCAGATAAAGCTATATTAATACTGAAGAAAGGCTGATGGTCTGGGAATGTACTGATGATTGATAGAATGGTAGACAAAATTATTTATGGAGTTGATTTGCATTTTTTTTAAATACAACATATGAAGACCAAAAGCTTTAAAACATATGTGTAAGTGTGGAGGAAATAAAAGATGGAAATTTTGTGGAGACCATCTCTAAGCTTGGTAGCTTCACAACCCCCCCCCCCCCCTCTCTCTCTCTCTCCCCCTCTCAATTTCCTCTGTTTTTGCAGTAGTTGTTAGCTTATGAAATATCATTGGTATTGATGGTTTGTTTCTTATACCAGATAGAAGAAGGTTCTCAAAACAGTGACCAACTGCTTGAGCATGATGGTGACCTTGAGAATGACCATGAAACTGAGCCGTTATTTGAGATTGATGGTGATGACCATGAAGGCAATGATCTTGAGAATGAATGTGAGCAACTGTTTGAGATTGAAGGCAATGACCTTGAAACTGACAGGGATGATACAACCATAGTTGATTTTCAAAATGGCATCTCTGAAAGAAAGGACTATCCCCCACCAGTTGTGGGGATGGAGTTTGAATCATATGATGATGCTTACAATTATTATAATTGCTATGCCAGGGAACTTGGATTTGCCATCAGGGTGAAGTCTTCTTGGACAAAACGCAACAGCAAAGAGAAGCGTGGTGCAGTGCTGTGTTGCAATTGTGAGGGTTTTAAAATGATTAAAGAAGCAAACAGTCGCAGGAAAGAAACTAGAACAGGTTGTCTTGCAATGATTAGGTTGAGGTTAGTGGAATCTAATAGGTGGAGAGTTGATGAAGTAAAGCTTGAACACAACCATTCATTTGATCCTGAAAGAGCACAAAACTCCAAGTCACACAAGAAGATGGTGATTGGGGATAAAAGAAAGTTAGAACCAACTGTTGATGTGGAAGTACGAACAATCAAGTTGTATCGAACACCTGTAGTAGATGCAATGGGATATGGAAGCTCAAACTCTAATGAAGGGGAAGCTAACAACCATTTTGATCGTTCTAGGCGCTTGAAGCTTAAAAATGGAGATGCACAAGTCATTTATGATTACTTCTGTCGGGTTCAGTTAACAGATCCAAATTTTTTCTATGTGATGGATCTCAATGATGAAGGGCATTTGAGGAATGTGTTTTGGATTGATTCTAGGTCCAGGGCTGCATATGGCTATTTTGGTGATGTGGTAGCGTTGGACACAACATGCTTGTCAAACAATTATGATATTCCAGTCTTGGCATTTGTTGGTGTGAATCACCATGGGCAGTCTGTTCTGTTGGGTTGTGGTTTGCTTGCGGATGAAACACTAGAAACATACATTTGGTTGTTTAGGGCATGGCTTACATGTATGTCTGGTCGGCCTCCTCAAACTATCTTAACAAACCAGTGCAGGGCCATGCAAAGTGCAATTGCAGAGGTGTTTCCCAGAGCTCACCATCGATTTTGGTTGCCACTTGTAATGCAAAGCATACTTGACAGTTTGAGTGAGTTTCAAGAATATGATGCATTTCAGACAGTATTGAGGAGGACGGTATATGACTCTATAAAAGTAGAAGAATTTGAAATGGCTTGGGAAGATATGATCCAGCGTTTTGGAGCAAGGGAACATGAGTGGCTTCGAATCCTGTATGAAGATCGAGAACGTTGGGTTCCAGTATACTCGAAAGATGCATCATTTGCTGGAATGTCCAACTCTGAAATGGTTGGTACAATGAGTGCTTTTTTTGACGGTTATATGCATCAACAAACTTCTTTGAAAGAATTCTTTCACATGTATGAGATAGTTCTACAAAAGAAGCATCAGAAAGAAGCTCTTGACGATCTTGAGTCAAGAGATTCAAGTGACATTTTGAAAACAAGTTGCTATTACGAGTTGCAGCTCTCTAAATTGTATACAAAAGAAATATTCCAGAAGTTCCAAGATGAGGTGGTGATGATGTCTTCTTGTTTTAACATAACACAAGCTCATACAAATGGACCTGTTGTAACATACATGGTGAAAGAACGTGATGGAGAGGAGATTCTGAGGGATGTCAGGAATTTTGAAGTTATGCATGATAAAGCAACAGCAGAAGTTCGCTGCATTTGCAGTTGCTTTAACTTCAAAGGCTATCTTTGCCGACATGCATTATGTGTCCTTACCTATAATGGTTTGGAGGAGATTCCGTTTCAGTATATTTTGTCAAGATGGAGGAAGGATTTTAAGCGTTTGTATGTACCAGACCTTGGCTCCAATAATGTTGATATTACAAACCCGGTACAGTGGTTTGATCATTTGTACAGACGAGCCATGCAAGTTGTTGAGGAAGGGATGATATCACAAGATCATTATATGGTAGCTTGGCAAGCGTTTAAAGAGTCTTTGAATAAGGTCCGTCTTGTAGCAGAGAAGCACATGTAAAGTAGGTAACACTAATAATAGTAATAACAATGTGGATAACTTTTTGTGTCAATTTTTTTCTATTTCATGGGGCAAAGTCTTCAATTTTGTTCATGCAGCTGCCTTGGAATCTATATATATATATATATTATTGAAAATGCACAACGTCACGCTTGATTACTAAAGATATTATATAACAATAGAAATATACAATTACTAGCATCCTTTTTTATAACATTAAAGACCTAATCAGGTAAGGATAGCAAATTACCAAAACCATTCTGCCCCCCACATTGGATATATGGGGAGAGGACCTTTTTTGAAAATTATATTGTTTAATACTTGTGGATTCCGCTTAATAGATTTTGGCCAAGAGAAAGGATGATAAGCAAGTTTCAAACCTTCATTTTAATTCCATATTTTACGCACGGATGCCTATGTTAACAAAAGCTCTACAACTGTGTAAGCCTTCAATAATAATGGCTCGGTTAATGAAGATCTTTGAGTCTGATTTGAACTTTAAACCTTAGTTTGTACATGTTTTGTTTTTCATTTCAGATCATACTTTGAAGAGGGGTTGCCCAATTGTGTGAGAACATGACATGGCTTAATTTTTATAACATAAAACTTCAACCGGAGGAAAATCAAGGAAACCAAGAAAAGGATTGAGCAAAAAATCCAAGCCCAAATCACAAGGAAAATGGGCTTCAAATATAAAGCTTTCCATTGAAATTGATTAAGTCCATTACTAAACTCTTTTTATAACTTGTCGAAGAGATAAGTTGTGATTAGTTTAACACCACTTTAATATGAGAGTCTAGGATCTTAAAAAAATTGACTAAAGAAGGGTATGATGTGCACTCTGTGTGGTTGTTGTCTGAAGTGTGGAGAGATGGAGAGAGTAGGGGAAAAAAAGAAAAATGAAAATACTAGTTAAAATTTGGAACATGGATGGGTATGTAAAAGATATCTTAATAGTATGACTTAATATATTTTTTTGAGAATCAGCCCTGTGAGGCAATTTTATTGGATAGCTAAAAGATCAGTTACAAAAACCTTATAAATATCAAGAGGAACAGACTCTATCCAAACATACATGGAAAAGAAAGTCTTGTTCTCTTTAGTCAAAACACGAGCCAAAATATTATCTTGTCTAAGTGTATAAGAGAGAAAAACTTTGACACTCTGTAAAGAATTCGTTGAAGACATAATGTCTTTAACAATGTGACCAAAATACGATTAGGGCATATTATTACTTTGAAGAACATTGATGGAAATTGCGGAATCTCCCTCAAAGATAGAGCTGTGCAGATCCAATTCCTTGATAAAGAGGACTGCTCTTCTAGCAGCAAGAGTCTCCACCAAAACCAAAGAAGATGGCAAGGGAATAATTTTGGATAAAATTGCCAAAAACTTCTCCCTGAGAATTGCGAACTACTGTTGACATCTCATTTTGCAACCTGCATCTAATCTCACATAGAGGATAAAAGAGGAATTTTACCTTGAAATAGGCATCTTAATTGTGGCCGCTATATCCTTCATTTCATTTCATCAAAATAATCTTGATGTTGTAACGATCAAATTGACTGGTTGTAAGTCTTAATCGGATCATCAGATTGAAAGTTATCATCAAATTAAATTTTAATGGCCGAGCTGCACTATCACAAATTGAGTCTGACTATATGTGATTATGAACAAATGATTCCAATTGGTTATAATTATAATCAATTTAAAATTAATGATGTGTCATAATTTGTTTTTGGAGATAATTACAATATGCTGTTAACCCTGCAGCTCAAATATTTTTCCCCTCAATTCCCTAAGCACTTTGTGTATGGGGAGATGCCAATTCAAATACAAGGCCTTTGACTGATGTGTCATAATTTGATTGGCTAAGATTACATCTTATGGTAAGGTTGCACATACTTGATTAATTAGATAATCAATCATTAATAATTCAATAAGTAACTTGTATAGTTATTTATTTAATTAGGGTAAATTTGGAACTAATTAAGTCTGAAATGGAAGTGATTGGAGTCTATTAATGTTAATTGGAAATCAATTTGGGGCCTATTATTGCTAATTGTGCTAAAATTATTTTCCAACAAATGACCTTTGCTTACCATTTTGTTGATATCTCTCAGAATATTTTGAATCTGTGAGTGAAATTAATTTTTTCAGAAACTAGATATCTGAGGCTTCAATTTGAGCATAAGAACGAGACAATTCCAATCAAAATTGAGTAAGATATGAATTTTTGAATTTGTCTCTGCAGACTGTTACAATAGTTATAGGAAAACCGAATTTTGTTTGTTCATCACTCCCACCAATCTCTACATTTAATGCATCAGCTTCCCCTAAAGTTTGAAATAAGATCTAGGTTTATAATTCTTTTTGATCCTTTGTCAACCCTCATTAAATGACATTCCATTCATATTTTTCCAATGCAACTATATAAACCCCTCCTCTCCTCCATTCCAAAGCACACCAAAACCCCCTCTCTCTTCTCCTTTCTTGAGTTCTAGTGAAACAGAGTAATCTTGTCATATTTTGGTCTTCCTGAGACTCAAGGTATTGAGTGAGACTCACTCTCATTCTCCCAATTCTTCTTTTCTACTCTACCTTTAGGACCTACCTCCATCAAGAGTCTCCTCATCCACCGTGTGGATCTTGCATGCATGTATGCCTAGTTTTTATTTTATTTTATTTTATTTTATAATATTATTATGATGAGATTAGGATTAGAGATGCTAGTGTTTATTTAAATCCCTTGAATAAATGTTCTTATTCACATGTATTCTTCACATGTTTTTGGTTGTTCATCACATGTTTATGTATAACACTAGCTTTGATCTTAAATCCACATAAAAAAAAAAATGATAAACATGTTTGCTTCATAATTCTCTCAAATCCTTGAATCTAGGATATCATCATCCACGCACATTCACTAGAATTTGTTTTTCAATCAAAATGCAATGCTTAATAAATTGAATTAGGGTTTATCATATGCACACACATTAAATTCAAGCAAAGCAAAGCAATGAACATGCAAATTGATTAGTAGCATATTGAATGATATGATATGAATGTTGACCATCATAATCTAGAAGACCAGTTTCACTAGGCAAGGTGGGTGCCTAACACCTTCCCACCTTATAACATAGCCTTCGAACTTAGATCTAGAGTTGATAGACCAATACTTATCCATGTAATTTTCAATTTCTAGATTGTAACTAGGAAACAAAGCCATTTTAGATTGTATCTAGGACTAAAGCCATGTAATTTTTTATGATCAATGTAAATTCATTTGCAAATCAATAAAATGAGGAATTTTTCAATTTTGGTTTTCTTATTTATTCCAATAATTAAATAAGTAACGACTCTATTGTAAAACCTTTAATCTAAAGCGGAAAATATAATCAGTTGAACCTTCATTTTGAGAGGCAATAACACGACTCCACCTATTCACGTGGGTTTGGCCAACATAAAAAAAAAAGGGCCGGGGGCGTAGTCTCTCACAACCATTATTCCAATACCCACTACATTCAAATCTTCAAGGATGGCCCCATCAAAGTTAGTTTTTAGCTTACTCGGGTTAGGTGGCTTCCAAACAATTTTGCTAGGGTGAGGTTTTGTCCGAGTATTTTGCCGTAGTTTTTGGAAACAATTGAGTTGCTCACGAACCAAATAAGAAACCTTATTCAAAGGTTCGATTCTATCTCCTAATCTACTTTTATTCCGCCTTGTCCATAAGGACCAGTAGGTCATAGCAAAAAATTCAACACCTCTTGAATTAACTAAGACTAACCCAAAGAGCTCAGCAAATGATTCCAATGGATGAGTTCCTCAATTCAGTCCATTGAAGTCCCTGTTCCAAATTGATTTTATAGAATCACAATCCCAAACTGCATGAAGAATTGTTTTTAGTTCACGTTGACAATTGCTACAAATTTGCTAGGAACCACTTTTGGAGAAGAAACCACTTTTCTCTTAAACAAATTTGCCGAGGTAGGTAGTGAGTTGGTACAAGCTCTCCACACAAAAGATTTCAGCTTACTAGGAACATTCAGCCTCCAAACACCAGCTTAGAATTTCTTTGGTGCCTTGAGTTTGATGTTGAACGTAAATTACCATGCTCCGAGTCACAAAGCAGACAATAGTCCGATTTTACTAAATATGATCCACTCATAGCTTTCAGCCACATTAGGATGTCTTCCTAGGGAGTCATACAAAGAGGGATAGCTTTAATTCATAGTGTCTCAAAAGGTAGAAATAATTGATCAATTATGTTAACATTTTCCACCACCTTGTCTCTTCATCCACCAATACATCTACAATAGCATCAATAGGTAACAGATTTGGTAGTGAAACCACCATCTCATGCTCTTCACCAGGTAACCATTTGTCATGGTAAATTCAGATTGAGCTCCCATTCCCTACCCTCCACTTTGCCCCCATAGCTATAACCTTGCAAGCTTTTAGGATACTTCTCCAAGTGTAGGAACTTGAATTTACCTTGGCCTCAAACACATTACTCGAAGGAAAATATTTTGGCTTAAAAACCTTATAGAAAAGGGAATCAGTATCATGTACTAGTCTCCAAATTTGTTTTGCTAACATCGTCTCATTGAATTTTTTCAATTCTCTAAAACCCATGCTCCCTTTTGATTTTGGAAGACAACATTTCCCATTTAGTCCAGTGAACTCCTTTATGTAGTTTAAACTTTCCCTTTTATTTTTTTCCCACCATAGTAGGAAAATCAAGGTACTTCTCATATTCTTTGATTTCAGGAACTCCCAACAACTCCTTGATATACTCTTTAGTAGCTGCATCTATGGATATACCAAAAAATAGATTTGTTTTGCTTTGTTAATCTACTGACTAGATGCTTTTTCATAGAGGATCAAAATATTTTGAATTGCTTGGACATCACCCAATCTAGCTCGACAAAAGAGTAGGGTATCATCTACGAAAAATAAATGGGAAATTCATGGACCATGTTTACATAAGGAGAAGCCCTTGAGATTTCCCAAATTTACCTCACATTGGATAAGACCTTTAAGGCCATCAGAGCATAGTAAGAAGAGATAAGGTGGCAAAGGGCTACCTTGACAAATCCCCCCCATAGGCTAAATATGACCCCTAGGTTCACCATTTATCAATAACTAGTTGCGGACTTCCGAGTTGAGCGTGATAAATTTTTCTATGTTAGTGTTATTATTATTAATATTTTTCTATGTATTACTACTCAAGATGCATTATATATGTATGACCAATATATTGTAGGATTTATGGTGACTAGAGGTTTTGGTCATGGAATTAATTTTGTATTATTAGAGATTAGTATTTGGCATAGAAAGAGGAAATTTTATTTTAGATTTAAAAAAAAAAACATAATTTCTACCATACTCGGTTGGCTAATTTGTACATTTCCAAGTCAATTGAGCACATTTTGCATGTTACATGTAATTCTTCATTTCCATAAGGGTAAAGGCATTCACGATCCCAATGACCCATTCCATTTTTCTTGCATGCTTGGTTTTTTGGGATGTGAAATGTGTTTGTTCCAAAAGTTGTATGTCGAAGGATTAGTCGATATTTTTGTAGCAATTGTTTTCCATCTGGTTGTTTTAGAATTGATAATAGTAGTTGTATTCTGTCATCATTTGATTTGCACAACAACACAATTGCGAGTCCATATTTTGCATTTTTGTCTCCTTTTATGTTGGCTTAAAGAATGATTTCTTTTCGTGCTTTTGTTTGACCTTGGACAAAATATTTGTGAGCTCTGACCCAAAATAGTTCTTATTTTTTTCCAGCCCTAAAGCATTGATCAATGAGTTTTTCTTTATCCTTTTGAAGGAATAAAGGATTTTGGAGTAGTTCAGTCAGATAAATGTGGTGAAGAACTTTTGTTTTTTTGGTTAGCCGATTGAATAGCTTGTAGTTGTCTTTTTTAAAATAGAAACACATATTAAGAAATGAATGTGCTAAAAAGAATCAACTGGTGATAAAACATGACAATAATCATATGCTAAGGATGACATGTGAATATTATTATCATCACAATTGCAATATTGGATCCATGAAGTCGATTTTTTTTTTTTTAATTTCAAAAACATAAAAATGATTCTAGAACTATGCACAACTTCATTGTATAAAGTTAATAAAAAGAGAAAAATATAGGACTACAATATTTTTTGAGATAATTTTAGATGTGGTAGATTGTGATTAGTAGAGAAAAAGTTGAGAGTTCATGTGAAAGTAACATACGTTAGTTGAGAATTTAAATTTGTGTACATTGTTTTGATATTGCCTAAAAATTTTGGCGATTGTCTTCCAACATTGGAAAATATTTTGAGCAATAACTCTATAGGTAATTCATGTTGTACGCTCATTTTCGTGATTGTGTAGAGAGTATTTTTATGATATTTTTGGTTTGTAATTTTTGAAATTGTTTAGGATTGTAATTTATAGTGTTTTACTTGTTTTATGGATGAGTGATTGTTTAAGTTAATAGCAATTATTTTTCGTTGTTAATAAAAGCCTTTCATATACCCTCCACTATAAAGCTTAAATCTTATTGTATTGAATAAAATTTTCAATTGTAACTTACGTTTGATGTTCTCCTCCATAAAGTGTATCATTATTAAGATGCCTTGATTTGAATTGATTTGTGCTGCATAGATTTGATCCGCCAACCTAGCCACGTCTTAATCAATATTATAGGGTTTTTTATTAGCGATCACATATTCCATGTATCTAAATGATTATCAAATAATGAGGGTAGCAAATAAAGTAACATGTGTCCGTTACTTTCATTAATGGTAAAATAACTATTATGAAGCAACTGAATAGTTCTATATCTTTTGCATAACAGAGCAAAAGATATAGGGTTTGGGGTTTGGGGTTTAGGGTTTTAGGGTTTAGGGTTTAGGGTGCAGGGTGCAGCAGATATAATGGGGAATGTGGATGGTTATAGCTTGCCCCGTGATACAGTGTAATACAATAAACACATGGCTACTTGAAGACAGACCTTGAAGTAGCGTGTGAGGGATGTTCATTAGTGTAAAAGTCATTTGAATTATGTAATTTTGAAAATGAATAAAAAACAGAAAGTTTAAAACCGTGAAAAAGGATTTCACAAAGGGTTTTGCATGACAAAACGTGGGGAAGGGGAAGGAATCTAAAATTGTGCATGCAACAAAAGGAAAGGAAAAACAAAAAGTTTGTAATTGTGAAAACAAAGGGTTTTACAAAGGGTTTAGGTTGAAAAGGCTTTGGGTTTGGGCTTTATGGTGGAATTAAATTAATAAGAAGTGGGCTTTATGGTGGAGATAGGGTTGAGATAAATTTTATATTTATTAGTATTTTAAAATTGATAAAAACTAATTTGAAATTGTTGGACAAATACAAAAAAAGATAATGGAATGACATGGCTATTGACGTGGCTCAACGTGAGCATAGCAACACTAGATACTACGCTTCAGCTCCTAGTAATATATAGATAGATGAATAAGTGACTGTCTTGATACATACCATAATTGGACCAATCTAGCACTCATGGAAACTCATCTTTACCATCAGTTGCTCAAGAAAAAATCATTCCATACTGTCATGTCTTACTTATGTCCAGCTTTATAATCATGAACCCTTCCCTCCTAGTCTTTTTTTTCTTCATGTGGTGCAAGGTCTCGAAAGCTATCAAGATGTTATCTGAAATAGCTTTATCGGATTGAAAAGCACTTTGGGACTCTAAAATCACACTTGGTAAAAGACTTTTCAACCTATTAGCTAGCACTTTTGAAATCAATTTATAAAGAATATTACATAAGGCAATGGGGCGAATTTCAATGACTCTTTCTGGACTTTTTTACTTTTGGAATAAGAGTAACAAAAGTATGGTTAATGCTAGCTAGAATAGTATCTATATTTAAAAAAGAAAGGACAGCTTCTAACATATCCATACCAATGTTGTTCCAATAATGTTGATAGAACAAAGACGGCATACCATCTGGCCTTGGAGCCTTCAAGGGAGACATTTGTTTGAGATCAAGATCAACTTCACCTTTTGTAAATTCCACAAGAAGCTGCTAGTTCATTTCTTCAATGACTACCCGAGGAATAGTCTCCAACACCTCAAGTTCATGATTTGGGTTGGAGGAAGTGAACAATTCCTCATAGTAATCAATAAACATCTTAGTCACTTGATCATCCCCTTCACACCACAGACCCGAGTAGTTTCTTAATCCTTTCACCAAATTTCTTTTGTACCTCTGCAAGGCCCTACTATGAAAATACCGAGTGTTCTGATCTCCATCTTTCAACCAAGAAGTTTTTGATCTTTGCTACCATAATTGTTTTTCTTGACTTAAAAGATCTCTCAACTCCAATTTTAAATGATGAACCCAATCCACACCCACCCCTAATTGCTACATCCTCAGCTTCCTTCAAATTTTTTTTTTCAACCAGATTTTGAGTAATATTTCCAAAAGAAAATTTACTCAACCAAGAAGTTTTTGATCTTTGCTCCATAATTGTTTTTCTTGACTTAAATCTCTCAACTCCAATTTTAAATGATGAACCCAATCCACACCCCCCTAATTGCTGCATCCTCGGCTTCCTTCAGAATTTTTTTTTCCAACCAGATTTTGAGTGATATTTCCAAAAGAAAATTTACTCCACACCCAAAGTTTGGATTGAAAATCTTCCAAGTTTTTCTTAACCATAGTCATAGGTGAGAGAGAGTGAAGATTACTTTGCCAAGCATTCTTGATTGTAGAGTGGCAACCTTCATCCTTCAACCAAACTTACTCAAATCTCCAAGGCTTTTGTTTACGAATAGGGATGCCAACTGGGTGAATAGTCACAAGTTTAAGGTTAAACAAACCGCATTCTAGATGAAGAGCTTTCATGGCTAGGAAAAGGGATAACCATTTAAAATTTGCCACTACTTTGTGTGGACACAAGGGGGGGGGGGAGTCGCCGCCTAGTTTTTGCAATGGTCTAGGAACCATATATATATATATATATATATATATATATATATATCACCCTCAAAAGGAAAGACCTTTTGATCTTACTACCAGAGATATGAGTTCGAAATTAAAGTACGGTCTTGGGAAGGTGTTAGGCATCCAAAATCGCCCAATTCTAAGGTTGGCTTCCCTTCATTATCTCTTATGTCTTAACCCTATTAAAGGCATACTCAATACTTGTATCTAACTCACACACACACACACACACACGCACACACACACACACACTAACATACATCTAACAATCAAAATGACATCAATCATCCCTAACCATACATCTATCTTGATTATTAAACAAAGCCTACCATACATTTAATCATACATCACATCATAGACCCTATTCATCTACCATGGCATCTCCTAACATTCATCTAACATACATGCCAACCAACCTAGAATTCATTGAGCATAGCATAGCATAACATAAACCTAAGCATGTTACTATTATCATTTCATCATATCTTATCCAAGGAAAAAACATATGAATCATTAAAAATCAAGGGTAGAGACAAAGCCAACGAAACATGTCATCATCCAAGGCATCAAGATCACAAATATCAAACCCAGTCATGCATGTTCATTTGAATGCATGACTTACCTTTACTTATCTTGTAGCAACTCAACACCTATGGCATTATGCATTAGCATGTAAATGCATGTTCATAACATTAAAATAATAAAACCCTAATTCTAGCATCTAAGACAAACCAAGCAATTAATCATGTGAAACAAAAGATTAAAACTATAGAAACATATAAGAGAAGCTAAACAGAAACATTACATTTGAAAACAAATGTAAAAATAGATAAAATAAAATTAGGGTTTCTGGGCAAGTTCATGCGCATGCATGAACAACCCTACATGGGCATAATCAAGCCTGCGTGTGCAGGCAAGATTATGCGCACGTAGGTTTCTGCCTAAAAACCTTAAAAACATAGCAAAGACTTAAAACACTAAATCAAACATCCTAACATGTTATAACATATAGCAACAGAAATTAAAGCAAACAAAAAGATTAAAACATAGAAAATAAAAGAAAAGGAAAAAGAAAAGTTTGAAACTAATACCTTAAACAAAAGCCCTTCAAGCTTGATTTTTACTGTTTCCCTCAGTCAAATCTATTCACAATTAACAAAAAGAGTGATTAGTAATCTTAAACTCAAAGATCAAGGCCAGAAATTGCCCTAATCAAAAGAAAATTGACTTGAAGATGTTTTGTGAAAAACTCCCTCTTTAATTCACTATTTATAGTGAATCTTAATTTTTTTCCGTGAGAATTATGTGTGTCTTTGAAAATATATCATGTAAGGCTACTTATAGTGTGAAAATAGGGGTTTGGAACGACTCCCAAACGTTGTGGGATTCGTTTCAAACCTTAACATTAATGTTGAAAATTTGTCTTGTTTAGTTTCTAGAATTTGCTATGCGTGTGCAAGATTGGGTCTGCGTACGCATGCAGAAAGCTGCATGCGCAGGCTGATTCTTGCTTGGGCATAGCAAGGGTTTCCTTGGCTTTATTTTCCAAAAATATATTTATTTGCTCATTAAAAGGTATATTTTTCATTTTAACATTTCTCAAATCAATTTAACATCTGATTGAGCCCTAAACCAACCTTGGGTCTTAAAATTCAACATCATTGGAGAACAAGAACTCGAGTCGTAAGGGGTACAAAATGCGGTGTCTACACTTTGTCTAGTCTTTCCCTCACAGTGCCTCTACCCCAAATTATTTTGTACTAGGTAAACTTATTTCCTTCATAACTCAAGTCAGCAAAACTACACTCATCCAAAGTATCTTTGAATTATTGCATCTGATTTGTTGGCTGAGGTCTCCCACCACACTTCTCATGAGACTTAAGAATCTCATTGAAATCCCCCCCCCCCCCCACACAACCAAGGAAAGGAGAAATTTTGGCATAAATTTTTTAGAATGCTCCAAGATTCATAGTGTTTATGAGTTTCCGGTGCACCATAAAAACTTGTAAAACGCCACTCCTCTTCCTTGCCCTTATTTATAATCGCATCGATATGATTGAGAGAGGAGGTGTCCATTGGCAAATCAAAATCATGCTTCCAAATAAGAGCCAAGCCACCTCCAAGAGTAACCTTAGACACAATATGAAATTGTCCAAAGTCTTTTTGTTTCAAGATTTCACTTAGTCTTGTTTTACCCAACCATGTCTCGGCTATAAACACAGCTGCAAAATCTTGTGCCCATATCAAATCATCGAGCTTTTGAACCATCTGTAGGTTCCCAAGCCTACGACAATTCCAAATTAAAATACTCATGACTTCTAGCAGGGCCAACTATTAGCCTCTGCCAATATCAAGATATTTTCAGCACCATTTGAAGAAACCATACGACGCTTGCCAGGTTACTCTGAGTGATCATCAAATGTCAGAATGGGACGCTTTGAGAGAATGCTTTCACCCATATTTGAGTCCACAGGTGAAGCCCCTCAAGCCAAACTCTTCCACATACCAATGTTTGGAGGCGCAAAAGGTGTATGGTTAGGCTTTGGGACTTTCTCTTGAGTTTGTGAGGAGAACAAAATTTGTGAGTGGGGAGGTTGGAAGTCACATGGTGTAGTAAACTCTGGGATAAATGGGTCATCTTTGGTAATTATGGAGTGAATAACAACATGTTTTTCAACCCCCATGTGAGATATTTATCTCCTCAATTTCAACAATGTTTTTATTAAAACGGCTAATATCTTGATCAATTTCAATTAACTTCTTCGAGAATAACTCCTCATGATTAATTGTACCTGAGAACAGAGGATTTACTCGATGGGTTGGCAGGGCTTGACCGTTTGAATCCAATATGTTACTCTCATTATTTTTTTTTTCCTGAAATCTCACAGCAATCAATACTCTCATTTCCAGAATGAGCAACCTCCGATGAGGTAGTAGTAAACACTACCACCACCGTGGAGGGATCTTAGTCCACCATACCATGCTTTAATGGTGTTTGGTTGTAGTTGAAGACATTTACTTTCCCCCTCATGTAGAGAAAGGTGGTTCCAACTTTTTGTTAAATCATCCATATCGGGGAAGTAGATGAAATTAGGATATTTTGATAAAAACTCAACTCACGGTGTTTCCCTAGAACCCCGAAAAAGGAAAAACCACAAACCCTAGTAATAAACTTGTTACCACTAGAGGATAGTAAACACCTTCTGACAAAGGGACGACAGTTTTACAGCCTAAGAGAATTAAGGAAAACTAGACTTTCTTAGTGACAAAGAAACTAATACATTTTACACAGATTTGTATATACTTTTGACTAAAATAGTCAATGTTGTCAAAACGACCTAATTTTGAATAGAAAAATGGACAAAGTTTAATTACAAAATTAGTTGTAATCTAAAGTTACAACCTTACTCAATAAAATAAACATTACTACATATTTTAAAAATCTAACCATTGAATTGAATATTCTTTACAGTCTTAATACACATGTCAAATTTTGTGTTAATAAGATATTATATACACTATATGATCTATAAGCTTATATTTTATGCATAATTTTAAATTATAAAAACTTGAAATTAAACAATTTATTAATGACATAGCTATCAATATTTAATTTTCTAGAAATCTTGCAAGTATGGAAAATTTAAGAATAAGATGTTATCCAATGGTGGATTTGTCAAAATTTATCTCCAATAAAAATAGACTGAGTAAGGTTATAGCCTAATGTGACATTTAATGGATACATTAGCACCTAACATGGTGTCACTGGGACAATTTTTTCTCCTAACACGTGGACACTCCCAATGGACTCCCTCACATATTGGATAAATAGCTTGATATTCTAGCCTAAACTCCAAATTTCTAAATGTTGACAAAATTAAACAGATCCAAACCTAAATTTAAGTTATATCATATACCTTAATTTTTTTTTTTTTTTAAAAGAGCACATCAAATTTCAAATTCTTATTCCCTAATGTAACAAAATTATCAAAATAAATATATAAATCATTCTAAAAAAAGAAATTATCAAAATAAATACTAATTTGTAGTCATATTTTTTTCTTTCTTTGGGGTAAAAACGGAAAAAGGAAAACACTCAGGCTTTCACGCCGTAAAATCCAAAAACATAAAAAACAGAATCAGAGAGAAAGAAAGAGAGAGAGTCTCTTCTGTTAGCCTCTTTATCAGAGAGTCCGACCGGTGACTCCGCAAATTCTCGGGTCGGCGGAGCTTCCTATTCGGATCCAAAATCTCACAACACCACGCTCTCCTAAATGTAAGCACTCCTAACAATCACACATACTTTTTGCCCTAATTTTGTGTTTTTATTTTCTCTCTCACTTTTGTTTTAGGATTTGATTTTGGAACCAAAAACTTACTTTCTCTTCGTGTATTTTGATCGGTTCTTGTGTATGAATTTGTTGTTTTTTTGGGGTTGTTGTTTGGTTCCCGAGAAAACGGAGGAAATGAAAAAAAGAAAACCAATGGTGAAAAATTCGAGTCTTTCGGCTTTTAAACGTTTGATAATATGATTTTCGTTTGGTTTCTTTCGTTTTCTTGCGATTTCTTGGCTTCCAAACGGAGGGATTTAGTGTAATAGGAATGAGCTTGGGATAGTTTGAACCTAACACTTGTATGTGATCGTTTAATATCACCAATGCTTATTTCAATTTAGAATCGATTTCTTATTCAAAATTACTCTAGCTTTCATTTTGTTTGTGCATGTGTGTGTATGTATATAAATTAATGTATCTTTTTTTTTGGGGGTTTATGAGTAGTTTTGATTTGATATGAACTATGCATAAGTGTATTTTTCTCAATTAATGTCTGTCTGAGTTTAAATTTTTCCAAGATTTATTATAAATAGAAAAAATGAACGCTAAGATGAATGAAATGAGGGAATTGTGTAGAATTCTGTATGAAATGAGGCATATTGAGAGCAAAACAAGCTTAACATATTGTTATCTTTACAGTTGACTTTAATGTTTAGCCTATGTGTGTTAGCGTGTGCCTGTGTTTCTCTTATTTGTTCAATGGATACTAATATTAAGAACAGAGTTAATATACTGCATGACCCATATAAGTCATATTGAAAATGGGAAGTATATATCTGTAAGGAAAGAAAATGTATCCCTACATTGCTATGAGATCTGTGCCCGGTTAGTCTCTCTGTATGTATGCATTAACCTCAATTATGGGTTGAATGCAGCAGGAGCCTGCAATCATCAATTTAGGACCCATATGGGTGCAAAAAGGTGTCTGCATATTTCGAGAATTAGTAGAAAGTAACTTAGCTATGAAGCACAATATCACATGATAGTGATACATGTACACCAATACATATTTTTTTTTCAAAAAAGCTACAGTAAGGCACATGGGGGTACATTAATAAAATAAAATAAAATGCCTATGTACAATTTTATAAACTTTTTGAATGTATTTCAAATTTGTAACTAAGTACCTTGAAAGGTTAGGCGTTATTTCTTGTCAAATAAGTTACAAAGTTTTAGCATTCACATTTTCATATACTTGAATTACATTTCCCCCTTTCACATATTTGCATTCTAAGTACATCTTCCTTGCATGTCAACGCCATATTCAAAATGCGGAAAAGATGTCAAGAAATTTCTTCTTTTATTCATACCTGTACTAGCTGTGTTCACCTCCGTGACCAACCCATACACTACGCTTTTTCTAGTACTGTCCCCTAATCAAGAAAATTTTATTTATGTTTCAAATTTTTGGCACGTATTACATGTCCAATATTTGTTGAGTGGATACCAGTGTCTCCCAAGCTACTGACACAGTGGCACATGCCACTTGTAGAGAAGGATCAGTGCTTTCATAGCTTCTAAGTTAACTTTGCTCACATTAGTAGCTAATTGAATCCCATCACGCAGGGCCAATATATAAGCCTCTATAGTAGACTGTAGACCCAAGATATGCATTACACATTGCGCCTTTTACTTCTATGCCCATTTCATACCTAGTCAAACCTCCAACTCCTGCTGGCTTACGGTTCCCCATAACAAAACCATTAGTTTTGAGTTTAGACCAGCCAAGAGCCTTGTAGTTCAAGTGGTCGGCACCTCCTGATGTTTTCAAAGGAGACATCTTGGGTTCAAACCCCCCCTCCCCCAACTATTGAATGATCAAAATAATATTTTTTGAGTTTACACCACTTTGAAGATGGTGGCCGCCCTAAGGATGATTGACGCTGTACTTGTCCTATTTCAGATTCACCTTACATACTCATTGCAAGGTGATAAATTACTGATTTTCCTGAAAGCTTAATTTGTTAGGAAATTGTGAATTAATTATTTAATCATGATCCTAACACACACCCTCACATGTGAGCCCAGACTCCCCCTTAATAAGTGGGACATAACATGTGAGATTTTGAACTTTTTTAAATGGGATGTAGAGTGAAGACAGGGTTCAAACTCAAGACCACCTACTCTGATACAATAATAAATTACCGATTATCCAAAAACTTAAGTTGTTTGGAAATTGTTAATTTAATCATTTAACTATTATTCTAACACAAGGAAATTATATATATATATATATATATATATACACACACACATATTTCAAGTATGTCTCTTTTATTTGCGTTGAAATTTTAATCATCTTCCCAATTTAACATATCCCGAACAGCCATTTTCAGAGCTTTTGAACTCTACTTCCTAGACCATTGTGGCCACTAGGTCTAACTTGATTTTGCTACAGTAATTAGTCTTGTTCCTTTAATAGGTGGTCCCTGTTGATGAAAAGATGAGAGACATTTGAAATGGTTTGGTCATGTGCAGAGTAGAACTATTAATGCATTGAGTTGATAAAAGTCTCAAGAGAATGAAAAAGGGTAGAGGAAGACATCAAATGATGTTAGTAGAAGTATTAAAAAAGGATATGACAATTAAGAAGATCACAGAGAGTATGATTTTAGTTTCAATAGAATGATGGAAAAGAATACATGTAGTTGACCTTGATTAGTCTGTTGTATACATAACATATCCCAAAATTTTCAGATTAAGGCTTTGTTTTGTTTTGTTGTAGAAAGTCCAAGTGTGCACACATACAACCCCTGTGTTTTATGTATATATGTGTATGTGTGTGTGTGTGTGTGTGCGCGCGCTCATGTGTGTAATACAACAAACTATGAATTTGGTCCTGCACTATATGTCAAAGGTTAATTTTGTCTTTAAACTATTAATTGTATCACTTTAGTTCTTAAAATTTTGAAAACAGTGCAATGTTACCCTTGCATAGTTTGTGTGATTTAGACAGGTAACTTTGATGGCAAGTGGGGGCAAGGGTAATATTGAGCTGTTTTATTTGCTAGTATTTTCAATTATTTTTGTGTCTTCTACGTTTTTTTGAATAATTTATTATTGCACATAAGAGCACATTGCCCAATACCAAGTTGATTGGGGCCCAACTACCAACGTATGCATGGCATGATTAACCTTAAAAAATGAAGGCATTAGGCTGAGGATTATAGTCTTGACATTGATTTTCTGGGGTTAAGAGCCTTATATATAAAACTGGTAAGGTTCTTTACACCTTACAGGATACGTTTGTCATGATCTCTGTTCTATACTTAGTTTGCTTTTCTGATAATCTAATTGACCTTCGGGGGTTTGATTTTGTATTCCAGATGGAAGAAGCCTCCCTTAGCAGTGAGCAGGTGCCTGATAGTGAGTGCAATGAGATTCAAAAAGAAGAAGATGGTGTAATGACAGAATTAGATTATCAAAATGGTCTCTCTGAAGGAAGGAAGGAGTTTGTTGCACCTGCTGTTGGAATGGAGTTTGAGTCGTATGATGATGCTTACAATTACTATAATTGCTATGCTAAGGAAGCTGGGTTTCGCGTTAGAGTGAAGAATTCATGGTTCAAGCGTAATAGCAGAGAGAAGTATGGTGCAGTACTTTGTTGCAGCAGCCAGGGTTTTAAAAGAATTAAAGATGTAAATCGTTTAAGAAAGGAAACAAGAACCGGTTGCCCTGCAATGATAAGAATGAGGTTAGTTGACTCCAAAAGGTGGAGGATACTTGAAGTTACACTTGAACACAACCATTTATTAGGTACCAAGGTCTACAAATCAATTAAGAAGATGGGCAGTGGAACTAAAAGGAAGTCAGATTCAAATTCCGATGCAGAAGTACAAACAGTCAAGTTGTACAGAGCACTTGTGATAGATGCAGGAGGCAATGGGGGCTCAAATTCAAATGCAAGAGAAGTCGGGAATTTCACTGATCATCCCAATCAGCTGAGCCTAAAAAAGGGTGACACACAAGCCATTTATAATTATCTCTGCCGTATGCAATTGGCTAATCCGAACTTCTTTTACTTGATGGATCTCAACAACGAAGGGCGTTTGAGGAATGTGTTTTGGGTTGATGCTAGATCTAGGGCTGCATGTTGTTACTTTAGTGATGTTATTTATTTTGACAACACATATTTGTCAAACAAATATGAGATCCCTCTTGTAGCACTTGTTGGAATAAATCACCATGGCCAATCAGTATTGCTTGGGTGTGGCCTGCTTGCAGGTGAGACAACAGAATCTTATATTTGGCTGTTCAAAGCTTGGCTTACATGCATGTCAGGACGTCCTCCACAAACTATTATTACTGATAGGTGTAAGGCTTTGCAGAGTGCAATTGCAGAGATGTTTCCAAGATCTCTCCATCGTTTTGGTTTGTCACACATTATGAAAAGAGTTCCAGAAAAATTGGGAGGGTTACGCAACTATGATGCAATCAGGAAAGCAATGATTAAAGCAGTTTATGAAGCTTTGAAGGTGATCGAATTTGAAACTGCATGGGTATTTATGGTCCAGCGATTTGGAGTTGGTGATCATGAGTGGCTTCGATCTTTGTATGAAGATCGAGTTAGGTGGGCACCAGTTTATCTGAAAGACACTTTTTTTGCTGGAATGTCTGCTGCACGTTCAGGTGACATACTGAATCCTTTTTTTGATAGATATGTGCATAAACAAACTCCTTTGAAAGAGTTTCTTGATAAGTATGAATTGGCTCTACATAAGAAGCACAAGGAAGAAGTTCATGCAGATATTGAGTCAAGAAGCTCAAGCCCCTTACTGAAAACAAGATGTTCTTTTGAGTTGCAGCTCTCCAAAGTGTACACAAGAGAAATATTTAAGAAGTTCCAATACGAAGTGGAAGAGATGTATTCTTGTTTTAGCACAACACAGTTGCACATTGATGGGCCAATCGTAATATTCTTGGTCAAGGAGCGTGTTTTGGGTGAGGGAAATAGGAGGGAGATTAGGGATTATGAAGTTCTATACAACAGAACAGCAGGCGAGGTTCGTTGTATTTGCAGTTGCTTTAACTTCTATGGGTACCTATGCCGGCACGCATTGTGTGTGCTTAATTTTAATGGGGTGGAGGAGGTCCCTCCTAAATACATTCTGTCACGCTGGAAAAAGGATTACAAGCGCTTGTACATTCCTGATGTTGGCTCTGGTAGTGTAGATGCTACTGACCGTGTGCAGTGGTTTAATCAATTATACCGAAGTGCCTTGCAAGTTGTTGAGGAGGGGGTGATTTCTCTGGACCATTACAATGTGGCATTGCAAGCTTTTGAGGAATCATTGAATAGGGTTCATGATGTAGATGGCAGGCAGGCATTGCTAGCTTTTGAGGAGTCATTGAATAGGGTTCATGATGTAGAAAGCAGACAGGAATAACTTTTTTTTTTGTGATGATGGTCGAAGATCCCTTCTTCAACTACCATGGTATTATTTTTATTCCCTCCCTTTTTCTCGAGGGCTGCTTCCATCTGTTCTTCATGCAGAATGTCCATAACATATATAATATAGATAGGCGCAATGGGTCAGCTTGTATGTTGCCTATTCTTACCTCATAATTTACATAGTTTTCTCCCCCTTTCTTTTTTGACATTTCAAATTATGTCAGCTGTGTTACTCTTCTAGGCAGATAACATTAAGTATATAGCACGTTTCTGGGTTAATGTAGGCTTATCCTTTCCCAGACTTGCTTCTGGGGTTTGATGTATATACTGACAAATTTTTGTTTCTGTTAATATAATTCTAATTTTTGACAAATACATTGGATGAAGCTTGTGATTTACATGAGAAAAATAAGCATATACTTTAGTCCATTAAAATGTTTAAACAATTTGACTGCACAGGTCCATGTTTGATTGTAAATGCATCATTATCAATCCTCTTCAAATATGTAGGCTAAAATGCATTGTTCATGTCATAGACATTTTTAGTCAAGCAGATTGTTCCATAGTGCACGTCTGCTTTGTTAAAGCATTTTTATGTACGTTCCATCCCTTAATTCTCCACAGAGAACTTTGAGGCCCTGGACTTTCTGGCTAATTTCTGAATGTGTTGTGGTTTCAGCCAAGTAAGAGCTATGATTGTTTGAAATCACTGCTAAGCATTCTTGAATATGACTATTTTAGGATTTAGGATACTTGTTTTTTGCTGAATCATGTTAGGGATACTTTTTTTCTTTAATAGAAAGTAACGCTTGATTGGAACACAAGCTACAGAGAGCACCCTTCAACCCTCAAGACCTGACATGGTCTTGTGGGGAAAGGCACTCAAGTACGAAACACCCTTAAAATTTCTTTTTCAAAGCTCATTTACATAACACGAGTAGCCTCATTGGGGGATCTATTGACCCAACCAAAGGACACGTTCTCAACCTGATTACACAAGGATCTGATATCCTCAAGGACAAACTGCATATTCATGAAGGCCTAGCAAAATCCTTGATCAAAGTTATGACAACTACTTTTTTCAGCTCTAACTTTGATACTAGTTGCAAGCTCCATAGCATTGCCAGTGCCTCAGCTCCCCTGGACAGCAGCAAGAATGTTTTTTTTCCCAACAACTACTATCCCTCTACAATCCCTGCAGCATAGCTTTCTACTGCAGTATCACAGTTCATGGGTTGGTCTTTGACTCTTTGACTCTTTTCCGTTGCTTAATCAAGGTCTTTCTTGCCTTGGGTTGTGCACTTCTAGCTTGTATATGACTTAGGCTGTTGATTTTAAATGACATCTCCAATTACTGAATCTCGCCTCTTGCTGAAACAGATCTATTTGCATACACTTTGTGCAAATCAAAATTTTCTTTATTTTAACATCATTTAAAAAAAAAAAAATAGATTATAAAAAAAAACCATCATTTGTAAAGTAATTTTCTGCTTAGCTTCAACCTAGTTGGATTCTTAAACTGCCTAGTTTATGGCTAGTAAGTTCCGTAAAAGAATCTCTTTTGTGATTGGAACTGTCTTGTGCGTAGCTGGTTAGCTTTTTAGGAAATTCATAGTCCAAACTCATGACATTACACCAATTAAATATGATGATGCAAAAATATTCAGTGGGCTAGTCGGCCAAACAGGAAGTTGCTGAAGACTTGCAAGAAAGAAATTCCTTATTGGAGGGCTTCAGTGTGGCACCGACCCAAGTTTCTTTGATGCTTAAGTCAAACTTTCACTCAGCTTATGAGAAAGTATTATGGAAGTAGGTTTTTTTTTTTTTTTACTCGAACCTTTGCAAAGTGGGGCCATGCCCGTATATAGGCAACCTGAGTGACCGTTGCCTCCATAAATGTCTTATTTCATAATTGGAATGTAGTTAGCACTCTGGTTGTAATGTATATATGGTCGTCAGGATAGTAGGATACATGACCATTGGGAATGGATCATGAAATAATTGGCATATTAAATGTATCCCAAAGTTTATGCTTTCCTTTTCTAATCTTTCCACCGTTGCCTCCATAAATGTCTTATTCCATAATGGAAATGTAGTTAGCACACAGGTTGTAATGTCCATGTAGTAGTCAAGATAGTAGGATACATGACCATTGGGAACAGGTGTGGAGTCTTTTTTGCAAATGTTGGGCTGAGCCGCATCCTGCTGCACTAGGCCCAAAGTTTTTTGGATCAGAGAGTTGGGACTGGTCCAATAGCAACCCTCCTTGGTCTGACTTGTGCGCAAATGATGCCCCTTGTTTACCAAGATTTTTATCACATGCCCATGGTAGACAGAGCTGTTATAATAACCACGGTAGATAGATACAATAAAAATAATAATTGAAATTCTTTTACTATTCAGACAAAAGTAAATAATGGGCTTTGGTAATGAATGCTCGTTTTATGAAACAGCAACAAAGGATAAGTATAGAATGAGTAGCAATAAGCTTATTAAAAGAAAAATGTCAGTCTGCCGTGTCAAGTTATGTTGCTAGGTCTAAGTCAAGAAGGAAACCATCTCCTCAACGCAAATAATCTCTCTAGGGAAGAAATTAACTGCTTTGAGGGGGCGGGCCTAAATGACTTGTACTTAGAGAGGTCATTTGCCGTTAATAGAGAACATGGGTCGGAGAGGGAGAGGGGGGATCAACCTATTTTGTGCATGTCTGCCACTCTGTTCTTTCCGTTTTTACTCTTTTTTTTTTTTTTTTTTCTTTTCTAATTCTTTCATTCCTTTCTCTTTGTTTTATCTTTCAGTGTTTTTCTTAGTTATAGTGATTCTCTCCCCAGAGATCGCTCTCCCATCCGTGCATAGTAAGGGCTCCTTATATAATGCTAGCCGCGGCTGGCTTTTACCATTTTAGCCCTTAACCGTCTTTGTCTGGTGTGGGCGTCCTTGCCGACCATTACTAATTGGTCAATTGCCCAACCAGCACCATTTATCTGAGCTGGCCGCGCCACTCCACCTCACCCGACAGAGAAGACTATTTTGTTTGTTTGCTTGCCGTGACATTCTTACTTGCCACGGTGTAAGTACTCTCTTCCTCTCCGTTCCTTATGGCATGCACCTAGTGGTTCCAACTCAACTTTGCTTCTTTTGGATGGTATGTCATCCCAACAGGACACTGCCTTCAAAAGAGTTTGAGCAGAAAACACAAAAATAGGTTTTCCCCCCTCCCCACCGTCAGATTATGCCTTTTTACCTCTGACCCATGACCCACCACTTCCTGTATTGGCTGAGTACAGGCTGGTGGTGTCTGGGCCTTACGTGTGCCTTACTTCCATGCTCGTCCAAAATTTGCCTGCTGCTCATGCGCTTGCTGTGGTTTGAAGGTCTGTTTGCCTGTTCTTCTGTTTGTTCTTGGCTTCTTGCAATGTGGGTTGCTTTATTGATTTCTCATTCTTTATGGTTTGCTGGGCTTTGCTCGATTGTGGGCTTCTCCTCCTTGGTGTCATTCTCCGTGTTCTATTCTTAGCCTTGCAATTACTTCCTGCCACATCATTCTGCCATGCCTGCTGTGATATTTACTTGACCCAGGGCTGCTGGGCCTCTTTGGGTTTGCTGTTCATAATTTTTCTAGTAGCCCAATAAACTCATTGGGCCTTTTACTGCATTACTTGTGTCCCGCTTACTTCCTTTTGGGCATTTTTGGCCCTTTCTAATTCTGTGCTTCCCATGAGCTTTTTACTAACTCCTTGGGCTTCCTTAGCCCAAGTACTTTATACTTCATCTTTGGGGCTTTTGAGTTCTCTATTACCCATTACTTTCTTTACTTATATTGCTTTGGGCTTGCTGTGGCAGCTGTGACCCATTCTCACCTTCTACATCTATACAACCCATGTGTTTGCTACTTCTCTCTTTCTGGGTCCTTTTAGGCCCATTTACTTCTTCAAGGTCCATTTGTTTGCTTTATGGACCCATGATCCATTATTCATGCTTCTTGGGCTTAATGACTTTTCTATCCCACTTTTTTCTGCCCACGTTGTTGGGCTTCTTCCTCCTGCTGGGCTCCAAAAAAAAAAAAATAGCATCTACATTTAGCCCCTTGAGCATATGAAATGCTCCCGCAGTTCATATGTGAATAAAGACTTTCCTATCCATTCTGTCTTCTTCTTTTTCTTTTCCTTCGCGGGCTTTTTCGAATAGTGGACCCCAACTCATACATTTTTTTTTCTTTCCTGCCGTGAACAGTGTTGTCTTTTCGAATTTCCCAGTTTAGCAATTATTCTGAAACACAACCTCCGCTTCATTAACTCCTTCCCTTATCCGCCGATTGACCCATCGTATCCCTTCGTACCACTCTTCATGGCGCTGGTATTTAAGATCGAGTCCCTTCATATGTCGGACACAAGCACTCTTTCTCTTCCTTTTTCTTCTCAGTGTCCTTCTTCCCAAACACCACAAACCGTCTTCCCCGATCAACCGATACTCCATGACACCGACGAAAGGTCAAACCTTTTCCTGCCGTAAGGGGAAAGAGGTTGTCGATGATCCTGCTACGCGTGAGGTGGGCGAAGAGGTCGTCTATTCTGAATCGGAACATTCCGATAAGGAAGGAGAGCGGCGTGGTCCCAACAGTGAATGTGCCCCCCTTATAGATCCTTGGTATGATGTCCACGGCTACTTCCCCAAGGGTCCTGGTGATTATGAGCCGCCACCACCAGGCCATGTGTGGCTTGCCCTTTGCCGGCGTAACCCAGACATTTCTTGGGCTCCATTGGCCTCTTCGATTTCCGATCTTGCCATCCGTCAAGGCACTTCACTCCTCGTACCCATTCACTTCGAATTTGGGTCCGACACGGCTTTAGGTTGGGAGGAATGGGTAGATAGAGAGTTGTCCGATACAGGCTCTATGGGATTGCTACAGCGGGCTGGCGCATTGAAGGCCATTGTTCTATCCCACCGTTTATCTAACTTCAGGGACTTATTCAACCTCCGCCATTTAGTCCGTCGATGGTGCACCACTACCCACACCTTCTTTCTTTCCTGCTGTGAGATCACCGTAACTTTGGAGGATGTGGCGAATCAGTTGCTTTCGCCCATCCTTGGCAACGTTGATCTTGCCACTTTAGAACTTTCTCCGGAGGAAGAGGCCGTGGAGGCCGAGTTGAAGAAAAGAATGAGTGGTAACGCGAAGTTATCATTTTGGATTGGTTCTCCTTTGAAGCTCTCCGTCGCTGCTAGCTGTGCGGCCTTCATCACATTCTGGCTCTATAAGTTTGTCTTTAGCTCTCATCCCCACTATGTTGTAAAGCCTCTGTACTTTCGTTTGGCTATTAAGATTTCTGCTGGGGTGAGTCTGCCGCTAGCACCCATGTTCTTGGGGCATTTGTATGTCTAGTTAGATATCGTGCAGAGTGATGAGAGTCAAGCAGGTTCCTGTCACATAATCACTACTTTTGTTCATAGTACTATCCTGCAGCATTTGTTGTATGAGCATTCTGCTAGACATCTGGCAAAGTGTAGGCCCGTCTGATTTGCTAAGGAGAAGCACAACTCTTATCCAAAGATCATCACAGACTTCTGTGGCAGGTTTGATTTCGATTTTCCTTTGGCTTTTCGTTGGGCTGGTTTAAAACTGATTAATCATCCTGCTGTTGAATTCTTTGACAAGGGGTTTGGGTTTTCATGGAGGGCATATAGAAATTTAGGTACGGGCTAAACGTGTGTGGATTCTGTTATGGGTAGATTTGTTGATGTTGTTGGCACTACTACCCCATTGACCAGCTTTGGGGAGAAGGGTATCACATACTTGGCAGCCACCAATGCTGGGTGGTTGCCTTACTTGGCTGATGAAGGTGTCAGATTTGTACATTATCCTGCTAACTGGGTGAGAAGGCAATTTGGGCTGGATCAGGACATTCCTGATGACATCTCTTTTCTCATGGAGTATCCTACTTCCGTCATGCCGTTCCTGTGACATATTGCTTTTAAGTTCCTGAGCTAGCGCTTTACCACAGTTACCATCCCAGGCTCGCAGAGGGAAGGTATTTGTACTGTTTCCATGCACGAGTATTGGCATGCAGTGATGATTTCATTCGAGAAGGAGCTGTTAGGCAGTTGCAGATTTTCCTTCATTACTCCTGATGGGCTTGGCACAGTTGTCTCTGCCAACCCTCGACTACTTCTGCCTTCTGCGTCCGTGGTGGCATATGCTAGGAAACAAAGTTGTTCTGCCATATTCGAGTGGGTTGAGGTGGAGAAAGGGTGGTATTGGCACGCCGGTAATTATCCCGCGGGCTGGGAGAAGAGGGTGAAGGTGACCAATGTCCCCATGCCCGTGAAGAAGAAATCCACCAAGTCCAAGTCTGCGAAGAAGAAGGCAGGTGATGATTCCTCTAAGACTTGCTTGGATATTGTACCTTTTGAAAGTGACCTTCCTCCTATGAGTAACATTGTATTAGAGAGCACTACTCATTTCTCTGTTCGCACTTGTTCTAGCAGGCGTTTTGCCATAAGCAAGACCATGCCCACTATTTCTCGGTCGTCTACTGATGCTCCTCCTTCCAGCAGGACCCGAGGCAGTAAAAGGAAGACTTCTCCTCCTCAAGCACCCACCACTACTGAGTGGAGAGTATGTCATCTCTAACTTTTCCTATTCTTTATTATTTTTATATAGGATTCTTCTTGCGGCTAACCCTGGGCTCCTGTTGGCTCGTTTCCTTCTATTCGTCTCTTTTTTTTTCACAGTCTAAGTACAATGAGGACTCATTTGCTACCCATCCTATTTCACTCGACGAGCTTGAGTTTGAAGTATGTCTCTTTCTTCTCTTTTTCTTTTCCCTTTTTTTTTTAAATTTATTTATTTTACACATGTCATTAACCTTCATCCTTATTTCTAAGGCTGAGCTTGAACCCATCTCTGTGTATCGCCCCACGGCTAAAGAAATTTCTACCTCCATGGGTACACCTATGGAGGGTTTCTTTGATGGGGCAGATGTAGTGTTCCCTGCTATGACTTCTGCCACTCCTGCTGCCCCACAGGGAGTTCCTGCTGAGGGGGTTAGTGAGACCATTCCCATTTCTGCATCGACACGCACTTCCCAGGATGGAGCCATCCCTGCTGCTGCTGTCCAGGTCGAGACTGTCTCTCCGGTCCACCCTTTATTATCTCCACTAGTGACCCTTTCGCATCTCTATCCCAGGCCGTGAAGGATGGCTCCTCCTTAGTAATTACCCCTTCCTCCATTCCTAGTTCTACCACACATGGTCCTAATGTGGACTTGTCTTCTGAGGAGTATGAGGATGTTCTTGAGGACCCTGATGATGAACCTGCCAAGAAGAAGAGGATTTTCGAATTTGAAGGAAAAGAAGAGGAGGGCTATGAGCATGAGGTCGAATTCATGGGTATGTTTCTCTTCGTATTGCTGAACTTCTCTTTCCCCCTTTTTTTTGCTATCTCCTCTTTATATATATATTTGTGTTACTCCCCCTGTTGCGGTCTCCCTTTATTTTTCACGTCCCCTTTTTTTTTTTTAATTGCAGAGACCTTTAAAGAGCCAAAGGTTGCAGCAGACAAAGATATGCCTACAGTCACTTTCCCTGCCGCACCTGTAGCACCCGTTTCTACCATTCTCACAGCCCTCATTCTTACAGGCCCTGGTGAGTTCCTCTTTTCCTCTTTTCTTCCTCACCTATTCTCTATGAATTTCAATTTGCTTGCCTATTGTTTTCTTATTCCACTCTTTACACCTTCTGCCAAGTCCGCTTCCCACCGTTCCTTCTCAGTTTGGGGTGGGTAGAAATTCTGCCACAGTGCCAGATCTGGCGAGTGAGGCTGCAACTTTCTTTACCCGCTTTGACCAACACGAGGTCAATGACCTTGATCCTGCAGACTTCTGGGGTTCCGGACCTCCCTATGTCAACTTTCATGGCTTTAGGATACCTAAGGATTGTGTTTCTCACCTCATGATGATTTACAGTAGCTGCGGCAACTTTATGCAAGGATTCTGATATGGCCGCTCTACCAGGGAGCAATTTCTGAAGCTGCTAGGGAGCATGATGAATGATATTGAGCATAATTTTTTTGACACTGTTTCTACCGAGAGGATCCTGCAGTAGTGGGCTGCGATTCAGGAGCTTGTTAGTGTGGGGTTTACTATATAGTACATGCTGGACCATCTTTGTGAGATTGCCCATGCCTTTTTTATGAGGAAGGTTCAGCCTGCCATTGATGCTATTGACGCACGCCTTGGGGTTTTGAAGAAAGAGGGGGCAGACTTGAAGGGTCGTCGTAAGCGCCTTCTTTCTAGCATCGGTGGTTCCGGCTGTTTTGGAGACCAGACCCTTATCTCTAGACTTCATTGATGATGATGTGATTCCCTTCCTTTTCTATCTAGTACCTTTTATATTTCCCCTCTTTTTTTTTTCTTTTTTCTTTTTAGCACTCATTTGGCAAGTTTACCACAACTTGGGTTTTGTAACTATAAGATGCTACACTTGGTTACTGTTTCGTTTCTTTTTGCTACTGCTATGACATAGAATGTTTTAAAATGCTTCGTAACTTTTCATTGTATATTTCATGAAAGCACGTTACTATTCTTTGTTTTGTGACATAGTCACTTGAAAAGAAAACAAAGAGAAACATAAGACTCATTAAAGAAAAAGAAAGGGGTGATTTTGTGACCTCTCGTTCTTCCTCATTCTACGCATAATAACACTTCAGCCACTTCCCATTGATGGGATCTACTAGGTCTTTGCCATCCATCTGGGTCACACGGTAATACCCAGTGAGATGTGCCTCTCTTATCACAAAGGGCCCTTCCCATTTTGGAGTAAACTTAGACGGTCCTTCCATGCCTCGCTTGACGTAGTCTGCCACCTTTAACACGAGTTGTCCTTCTGCGAATACCCTTTCTTTAGTCATCCTACTGTAGGCTTCTGTCATCATTCGTCTATATTTACGGCTATGCTCCTGAGCTTCTTCTCTCTTCTCGTCAAGCCCTTCTAAGTCCTCATACCTTTCTGCTGCAAAGACCTCATTCTCCTTTTCCTTTTCCTTCATTTGCATAACCCATAAGGAAGGGGTCATTATTTCCGTTGGGCTCATCACTTCTATTCCGTAGACTAGAGAGAAAGGCGAGAATCCTGTGGTTGACTTTGGCAAATTTTTGTAGGCCTAAAGAGCGTCTGTCAGATGCGTTGCTCATCCTCCTGTATACTCTTGACTCATTTTGCTGATGATCTTTATGAGGGTTTTGTTTGTCATGTCCGCTTGCCCATTGCCTTGCGGGTAATATGGTGATGAACGATGGTGTTTGACCTGGTAGAACTCTAGCATCTTCCTCACGTCACTGTTGACAAATGGCGTGCCATTGTCGCTGATAATCCTATGAGGTACCCTGAACCTCACAATTATATTTTCCTTGATGAAGTTTGCCATTGCTCCTCCCGTGGCTTTGCGAAGTGGCACTGCCTTTGCCTACTTAGTGAAATATTCGGTAGCCACCAGGATCCATATGTATCCACTCGATGGTGGGTTAATTGGCCCCACCAAATCAAGCCTCCAAGTATGGAATGGCCATGGTAACCATATTGTGTAAGTGTTGCGGGTGGGTGTGAATCAAGTTAACTTGTACTTGGTAGTTGTGACATCTTTTTACAAATTCTACCGTATCCATTTTCATGGCAAGCCAGTAGTAACCCATTTGCAGTAGGCACCTGTATAACTTCTTCTTCCCTCGGTGCTTCCCGCATTCTCTAGTGTGCACTTCCTTTATCATACCTTTTGCTTCCTCGAGGCCCAAACAGCGTAGTGGGTTTCCATCATACCCTTTTTTGAAGAGGAACCCGTTGTGCAGAAAGTAACGTGTTGCCAGACTTTTAAACTTGTATCGCTCACTGTGCTTTTGTGGCAAGATACCTTCTACTAAGTACTGGGTAAATGGTTTTCTCCGGTCTTTGCTGGCGAACACAGCGTAGTTTTCTTCTTTATCTGCCGCAAGCTGGCAGGTCTCGCATTGGACTTGGACTTGGACTTGGTCCGCGTCTCTTCCCATACTTGGCCAATAAAAGCCCGCCCTTTGGAGTCTGCGGTAAAGGTTGATCTCTTCGCAGGATCTGTAAGACTTGTCGTGCACTTCCTTCAACTTTCTCTGAGTCTTCTTTTGCCTTACACATCTAGACTAGACCCCTCCTGGCATCCTACGGTATAGCTCCCCTCTTACTAGGGCATAATTTTTTAGTACCTTTAATTCCGCAGGCTCTCCTTGCTTCATCAAGATCTCCCTTATGGGATTCTGCCAATCCTCTTCACACTGTTGCTCCTGAAATCTTTCTTTTAATACTTCAATAATAGACTCCTTCCTCTTGTTGACTTCTATCCTGGTGATATCCCCTTCAAAGATTATTTGTGAGCCTAATGTGGCCAGCGCATCTGCGAATCGGTTTTGGCTCCTTGGAGTATGCTATATTTCAAAGGTCATAAACTTTTCCTCCATTTTCTAGGTCATTGCCCTGTAAGTGGCTAGACTAGGTTCCTTTAAAGAGAAGCTTCATTTGGTCTAGTAGACCACTGGGTTCGAATCTCCTATTACTCTTAAGTGTTTGACCCCCATTTCAAGGGCCGTGGCTAACCCGATTAGATAGGCTTCATATTCTGTCGTGTTGTTTGAACAAGGGGAATTCTAATTTGAATGATAGTGCTACAGCCTCGTCTTCTTCATGATACAAAACTACTCCCACTCCTCCCGATTGGGTGGTAGAAGACCCATCAAATTTCATTACCCACCGTTCTCCGACTTCTTCTGCCACGGCTACTTCTCCTAGGACTTCATCACCCAACAAGAATTCTTCTTCTCCTGGGAACTGAGCCAACAGATTCGCTATAGCCTGGCTCTTTACCGCCTTGGGCGTTCCAGCCTTCAGATCATACTGTGACAATTGTAGCAACCACTAGAATATTCTGCCAGAGAGAATTGGCTGTTGTAATAAGGCTTTGATGGCGTGGACTTAGTCATTAGCCATACCTCGTAGGCCAAGAAATAATGACGTAACCTCTGTAAGGCATACATGATAGCCAAACATGCCCTCTTTGCCCTTGGGTAACGAGTTTCTACGTCTTTTAGAGCTCGGCTGATGTAATAAACTGGCTGTTTCATACCATCTCCATACTCTTGGGCGATCAACGCGCCTACGACAGACTGGTTGGCGGCTAAGTATAACAATAATGGTTTCTTGCGGATTAGAGCTTGCACAGTAGGGAGATTCATCATAATCTGCTGTAGCCTTTTGAAGGCCGCCTGCTGTGCCTCCCTTCATTCAAAGTTTTGCCCCTTTTTAAGCAGTTTTCTGAAAGCAGAGGTAATAGATGCCAGTCCAGGGATGAATCTTCGGATATATGAGACCTTCCCTAAAAAGCTTTTCAACTCCTTTACTGTGGCTGGAGGCTTCATAGTTGCTATGGCTGTAGCTTTAGCTTGGTCTACATCTATTCCTTTGCTGTGAACCAGAAAACACAAGAATTTCCCTGAAGACACTCTGAATGCGCATTTGAGAGGGTTCATTCTGAGCTTGAAAGTTCTACATCTTTCAAATACCCTTCTCAACACTTGGACATGTTCTTCCCGCTTCTTTGATTTTTCCACTATGTCATCCACATAGTCTTCTAATTCTCGATGCATCAGGTCATGGAATATAGCCGTCATGGAATATAGTCGTCATTGTCCGTTGATACGTTGCACCTGCATTCTTTAACCCTACTATATAGTAAAAGTTGCCTATAGGTGTTCTGAAAATAGTCTTTCCTGCGTCCTTCAGCGCTATTCTGATCTGATTGTACCCACTAAACCCGTCCATGAAAGAAAACATGGCGCTTCTTGCCGCAGAATCTATTAGTAAGTCCATGTTTGGCAGTAGGAATTCGTCTTTCAGGCAAACCCTATTGAGATTTCTGAAATTTACGCAGCACCTTATCTGCCAATTCTTCTTCTTTACTGGCACTATGTTAGATAACCAGCATGGATGTTGAATGGGTTTGATAAATCTTGCGGCTAGCAGCTTCTATACCTCCTTAACTATCTGCCCTTCTATCTTGGTGTGGAATATTCTAGCAGGCTGGGCAACTAGCTTGGCCTCTGGATCCACATCCAGCGTATGCACTACTAGCCCAAGATCCAATCCTGGCATTTCACTATAATTTCATGCAAAGACATCTTTGTATTCCTTCAATAGTTGTATTAATTCTGACTTTTCCTTTTTTTGACAACTTTGAACTAATTGAGATGGGCCTTGGTTCTTGTGAGTCGGATCCTAAGTTGACTTCCTCTAACTTCTGTTCTGCCACAACCTGTACATCTTTATCTGCCGTAACCTCCTCATCTTTTCCTTCATGATTTTCTTTTTCTGAGTCTTCTTAAGCTAAGCAACACACCAGGCTTTTGTGCTGCCACTCTTGTCTGGGGCCTGCTTGTGTTTCACTCATGGGCCCCATACACCTTCATAGTTTATACACAATCCTACCGTCAGATCCTTGGACTCTGACGCATTGTGGCGTATCATCTGGCTCTGCAGCAGGTGCTTCTTTTCTCTTCTTCTTCTGAGAGAGTGATTCTCTTAGATCAGGCTCTAGGTCACCTCGGATGTCCTCCTACCTAGGGACGAAGGTGCCTCTTGGTTTTGATACTGAGCTTTCCCCAAATGGTGCCCACTAGTCATAAAATATAGTTTCTACTAGATGAGCCTCTGCTTGCTCAAACAACGATGGGTTTGTCGCTATACGTATCATCTTGCCATTCAACCTCCCTTTCACGCACTGGTGGTAGGTAGACGACACCAATCGGTGTTTATGCAGCCACGGCCTCCCTAAGAGCACATGGTATGAGACTTCCGTCTTTACCACATGGAACCAAGCTAAAGAGGCTATAGGGCCTACTTTTAACCATAGTTGAATGTGGTCTGCGGTATATTCACCACTTCCTCCAAACCCAGTTACTTCCATTGGGCACCCTTGGATCTTTCTTTTTGAAATTCCTGCTGCTTGCAGGGTGCTTAATGGAACAAGGTTTACCGAGACACCTGTATCCACTAAGGCTCTCTTGATGGGGATTTGATTTATGGATGCGACTAAGTAAAAGGGCCTCATGTGGTTAGGGCACCCCACTTCCATATCTTCATTACTGAAAGTGATTTCAGTTGATTCCTGTAAGAGAGCTCTATCATCTGTAACTTCTTCCGACAAACATTCTACTCCTGCCTCGGAAGCAATGCTTACCAGGGCCTCTGTAACTATCTTCCGCTCTTTTGCTGTAAGGCCTAGTTGGTTAAACAGATTTTTGAACTTAGAGCTCTTCTGTAGGGTGGTGATTGTTGTGGCAGGCAAGGTTGGATTCTTCTCCTCGTTTCCCCCTGGATACACACAAATTACTACCCCTGCTACACCCTTCCTTTTGTGGTTTGGGAGGGGATTTCTTTGAACTTCCTGCTGCGATAGCTCCAGGGTTCCTTCTTTGATCTTGCGGTGCACCAATCTGCGGAGTGCCCAACATTCTGCGGTAGGATGTTGCACATAGTTGTGCAAGCAGCATAAGCGTGGGTGCCTCCGCTCTTCTTCCGTGGGCTCCTAGAGACTTGATTAGGCTTAAAGACTCCGTCTACTATCCACCTGTCCAGGAGCACATCTAGCTCTTTTGGGGCGCACTGTATCGGGGGAGGGGTATCGTACTCCCTCCCATCAGCTTTCCCCTTCCTCTCGCCGGTGGATGCTGCCATGGCCTGCAGAGCGTTTCTTTTGTCAGAACTTGGCCTTACTGATTGAGTGGTTTTTCTGGCCTTCTGTAACAGCTGTGCAAACTGGGAGATCTCCAAGTTTTTCAGAATAGCTCTGTATTCCCTGATCATATTTGTCATACACATCTCCACCAATCTCTTTTCCTCACAATGATCATAGCAATCAAGTGCTATGTCTTTGAACCTCTTGATATACTCCATTAAATCTTCACCGTTTCTTTGCTTGGTAGCTTGCAAAGTCGCAAGCGTCACCGTTTCTTTTCCGTGGAAGTACTTAGTGCAAAATACATCCACCATGTCATCCCAAGTTGGGATTGATCCTGGTTTTAGACCGATGTACTAGGTGTAAGCACGATCGCATAGTGATTTAGAGAATTCCCAAAGACATAAGTCCTCGTCTGCCGCATAAGGGCCAAGAGTATCAATGAACTTGCTCACGTGCTCAACAACACTTCCTTTCTTGCCGTCATACTGCGTGAAAGCACATGGTTCATACCTTTCAGGGTATGGCTTACTAAGTACTCTTAATGGATAAGGAGGTCTTCGTGCATAGAATCTCTCCTTGGGTGCTTTGGCTCTCTTCTGCTTTGAGAGAGCTGCTACCTCGGCCATAGTGATGTAGCATTGCCCTTCAGTCTGCGGAGCGCCCTCAACTGGCTTCTCCTCTTTGTCTGCCACATGCTCTGGGACATGCTGGCTCCCTTTTTCTTTTGTCTTTTCTGTCTTTAGCTGACGGATTTCCTCCATCATCTGTCGTTGTGAATGTTGCAGTGCTTGCAGCACCTCGACAAAAGCATTGGCATTGGCATTGTCAGCGGGATTCTTTGCCTGCGGTTGGGGTCTAGCTCCCAGCCCGTTAACACCTTTCGCCTAGTTAGGTTGATGAGGCGTGGTTGGCCTCGACTCTACCTGAGAGGGCACAGCGCTCATGTTTCGTGTTGTCCTGGATTTTGGCGGCATTTGTTTGCGAGGATCTCTGTTCTTGTCTACTTCCCAAATCCCCAGTGGAGTCGCCAATTTAAATGTGGGGCCTTTTTTGCAAATTTTGGGCTGGGCCATCTCTTGCTGCACTAGTCCCAAAGTTTTCTGGATCGAGGAGTTGGGACCGGTCCAATAGCAACCCTCCTTGGTTCGGCTTGTGTGCAAATGATGCTCCCGTTTGTCAAGATTTTTATCACATGCCCATGGCAGGCAGAGCTGTTATAATAATCATGGCAGACATATATAATAAAGACAATAATAGAAATTCTTTTATTATTCAGACAAAAGTAAATAATGGGCTTTGGTAATGAATGCTCATTTTATGAAACAGCAACAAATGATAAGTATAGAACGAATAGCAACAAGCTTATTAAAAGAAAAAAATGTTAGTCTGCCATGTCAAGTTATGTTGCTAGGTCTAAGTTAAGAAGGGAACCATCTCCTCAATGCGAATAATCTCTCTAAGGAAGAAATTAACTGCTTTAAGGGGGCGGGCCTAAATGACTTGTACTTAGAGAGGTCATTTACATTAATAGAGAACATGGGTCGGAGAGGGAAAGGGGGGATTTGGTGCATGTCTGCCACTCTATTCTCTCCGTTTTTACTTTTCTTTCTATTCTCTCTAATTCTTTCCTTCATTTCTCTTCGTTTTATCTTTCGGTGTTTCTCTTAGTTATGGTGATTCTCTCCCCAGAGATTGCTCTCCCGTCCGTGCACAGTAAGGGCTCCTTATATAATGCCAGCCGCGGCTGACTTTTACCATTTTAATCCTTAACCATCTTTGTCTGGTGTGGGCGTCCTTGCCGACCATTACTGATTGATCAGTCGCCCAGCCAGCGCCACTTACCTGCGCTGGCTGCGCCACTCCACTTCACCAAACAGAGAAGACTATTTTGTTTGTTTGCTTGTCGTGACATTCTTACCTGCTACGGTCTAAGTACTCTCTTCCTCTTCGTCTCTTATGGTATGCACCTAGTGGTTCCAACTCAGCTTTGCTTCTTTTGGGTGGTATGTCATCCCAACAGGACACTGCCTCTAAAAGAGTCTGAGCAGGAAACAAAAAAAATAGGTTTTCCCCCCTCTCCACTGTCAGACCATGCCCTTTTACCTCTAACCTATGACCCACCACTTCTTGTATTGGCTGTGTACAGGCTAGTGGTGTCTGGGCTTTGCGCGTGCCTTACTTCCATACTTGTCCAAAATCTGCTTGCTGCTTATGTGGTTGCTGTGGTCTGAAGGTCCACCTGCTTGTTCTTCCGTTTGTTCTTGGCTTCTTGCAGCATGGGCTACTTTATTGATTTCTCATTCTTTATGGCTTGCTGGGCTTTGCCCGATTGTGGGCTTTTCTTCCTTGGTGCTATTCTCCATGTTCTATTCTTAGTCTTGCCATTACATCCTGCCACATCATTCTGTCATGCTTGCCATGATGTTTACTTGACCTAGGGTTGCTGGGTCTCTTTGGGCTTACTGTTCATCCCTTTTCTGGTGGCCCAATAAACTCATTGAGACTTTTACTGCGTTACTTGTGGGCTCCCACGTCCCGCTTACTTCCTTTTGGACATCCTTGGCCCTTTCTAATTCTGTGATTCCCATGAGTTTTTTACTAACTCGGGCTTCCTTGGCCCAAGTACTTTATACTTCATCCTTGGGGCTTTTGGATTCTCCATTGCCCTTTACTTTCTTTACTTACATTGCTTTGGGTCTGCTGTGGCAGCTGTGGCCCATTCTCACCTTCTACATCCATACAGCCCATGAGTTTGCTACTTCTCTTTTTTCGGACCATTTTAGGCCCATTTACTTCTTCATGGTCCATTTGTTTGCTTTATGAACCCATGATCCATTATTCTTGTCGCTTGGGCTTAATGACTTTTCTATCCCACTTTCTTCTGCGCACGTTGTTGGGCTTTTTCCTCCTACTGAGCTCAAAAAAAAAAAATGAGCATCTACAACAGGTAATGAAAAAATTGGCATATTAAGGATCCGTTTGGATTCCGCTTATTTTGCTAAAAACTGAAAAAAAAAAAAAAAAAAAAAGTTATTGTTCACGCGTTTGACACTGTTCATAAACCTAAAATCATTGTTCATGGACAATGAACAGTGCCAAGGGCACTCAACTGAAAAAAATAAAATAAAATAAAAACGCGAGAAACGCTAAATCCAAAGCCACCTAAATGTATCCCCAAAGGTTACGGTTTCCTTTTCTAATCCATCTATTTACAAATGGGATCACGGTGCCCTTTTATAGGCAACCTGAGTAACCATTGTCTCTATAAATGTCTCATTTCATAATTGAAACGTAGTTAGCACATTGGTTGTAATAGCTTTGTGGTTGTTAGGATACATGACCATTGGGAATGGTCATGAAATGATTGTCATATTAAAATGTATTCTGACAGTCACGCTTTTCTATTTTATTCAGCTATTTGCAAATGGGATCACACTACCCTTATTAGGCAACCTGAGTAACTGTTGCCTCCATAAATATCCCATTTACATAATTGAAATGTAGTTAGTGCATGGGTTGTAATGGCCACATGGTCGTTAGGATACATGGCCATTGGGAATGATCATGAAATAATTGGCATATTGAATTTATCATGACAATTATGCTTTCCTTTTCTGATATAGCTATTGCAAATGGGGTCATGTTGCCCTTCCATAATTGAAATGTAGTTAGTACACTGGTTGTAATGGGCCTAACTGCATGGTCGTTAGGATACTTGACCGTTGGGAATGGTCATGAAATAATTGGCATATCAAATGTATTCCGATGGGTATGCTTTCCTTTTCTTGTCCATTCCAGTGTATGAGCTTGGGTGTTGGTGTTTATGATGGAGGAATGTGATTAATTGTGCATCAAAATATATTTTATGTAAATGTTAAAACCTGATAAAGTCAAATTTGTCAGTTGATAGGTTTGTCTAGGCAGAGTATGAAGCAATGAATCTGTATTCCCGTACAAGACTAGAAATGGTGTTCTCTCATAAAGGTCACCGATGCAGTGCCAGCCAATAAGCCTTTGATGACAAAGTTAGATGTTTTAGAGAGAGAAAATGATAAGGATTGAGAGTGTTATGTATTATGTAAGTACCTTTGTTTGAGGTCGGATGTAGCTTATATAGTTCCTTGCTTTTCTAGCTGCAGGAGGCCTTCAATGGGAGCCTTAACAGCTTTGGTAACGCCTCTAGTGATTTAACGTGGTGCTTTTAACATCCGTCCAACGGTCATGTTTGCTTTATTCATCCATTTAGTAATAGAAGGCGTATTAAATGCGCCTTTATAGCTCATTGGACGTTTAATATCTTCTTTGGACGATGTGAATTTGGTTCATCATAAACTATATTCCATACGTTATTTTTTCCTAATCTTAACATTATCATTATGAGAGAGAGAGAGAGAGAGTATGTACTAACTAGCTCAAAGGTTCAAATCTCTCCTTGATGAACATAAAAGTTGAACATATGAATTATGATCATTAAAAAAAAGGACTCCGCCAAAAACAAAAATTCCTATTGCCAAAATTTCATGAAAATATAAAATATGTAGGTCTCACTGCTGGGATTCAAATCTTACAACCTTTGACCAAACTGATGTTAACGTGATTGATATTTTGAGTAGAACAAGGCTAATATTTGGGCCAGAAAATCTCATTAGGTTTCTAAAGTACATAACAAAAGATTGTATCTTGCAATCTTTATTTTTTATATCTTGTAAGACTAACTCCAAATCGTTTATATAAAAATTTACCAACTAAATTATCTAAAACTCGGACAGGATATCAATTGATAATTTATAAAAAATTCAATTAATGAAGACTTTAAGAACATAAGTTAAGATGTTTTTAACTTAACATTGACTGAAAATTACGACAACAATGATAATCTTTAGGCTAAAATGCAAATGGCACCCTTTAAGTTTGGCTAAAATTCATTTCATTCATCTAGTTTTATTTTTGTTCAATTAAGTCATTTGAGTTTCAAATGTATTTAATTTAGGCATTCTGTCCAATTTTGTTAAAAAATTTCCAATAAAAAATTATTATTTTCATATGAAAAAAAATATAAAATTAAAAAAATATTTTATAGATTTTTTATGTGAGATTTTTTTAATAAAATATTTTTCATTAGTTAATTGCATATTTAATGAATTTTTTTTAACAGAATTGGACAAAATGCTTGAATTGAATAAATTTGAAATTTAAAGGTCTCAATTGAACGAAATTAAAGTTAAAGGATTGAAATTTAGAAGGTACACTTTGCATTTTAGCCTAAATTTTGTTACTATGAATAAAATGTATTGTAATGGAATAATTAAACATATTCATAAGTTTGATTGTGAATTGTAACATTAGAATAATATTTAAGATTTATTTTAGGAAATATCTTACTCATATATAATTAAATTTTCCAGATTAGTGTCTTGGTCTGATGATAAAGAGCTATCATTAGAAGCAAATACTATAAGTTGGAAATCTCTCCAAAAAAAAAAAATACACAGTTATATTTCCTTAAAAAATTTATTTTTTTAAAAGTTGAGAGAGAGATGAGTTATTTTTTTATGATTTTTTATTTTCATAATTATTATGTGCATATGAAAAGTTTGTTTATTTGGAAATATATTATTTTTAGTAACTATTACACCTATTAAGGAATAACAATTACAAACCTTTTAGAGATGAATATTTATTCCTCTTTTTAAATAATAGTTATTTTTAAGGATTTTTTTTTATTCCATGCAATATATAAAAATATAATCAAACTACAAAATAGTTAAAGTATTGGAATAATTATAATTAAAGTGTTTATTATAGTTTACCAAACATGTTCCAAGTTTTAGAGCACTTGCATCGGTCAATATAAAATGATATAAATACAAAATTTTGCCAACTAACCCAAAAAATCACCAATATCGGTTTGTCTAAAATTATGCATATTTTGTCCACAACTACGGTACTCGTGTTTACATGGTTACTATTCATGTGTAAAAACATATTTTATTCATTTCTCAAATTACTTTTTTCAGATTACGCATGTGTTTTAAAAAGGTAGTTATGTAAATGAAAAGTAATTTTTTTTTATTGAAATAGCTTTTAAAATAAATATTCTAATGCAAGTATTTTTTAAAAGTATTCGTAGAAAAAAAATGTTTTTATGCAAAAATAAATATAAATTTTTGAATCAATTGATGTGGTTAATAACATCTTGAATGCCAACTACCAACCAATAAATCATTGATAAATATGAATATATTCTTCTTAAAAATTGTGAATAAAAATTTTAGTACCCACAAGTACTCTAATGGTAGATTCATTGGGACTGTCCGAGATGTGTGAAAGTGGAATATTTTTCTGTTTGTTTTGGTGATTATGTTTTTTAGAAAATGAGTAATTTTTTAAAAATTATTTTCGATAAAATTATTTTATTTTCTTATATTTGGTAGTAACTTTAAGTTAAAAAAAAAAAAAAACTCTTAATTTCCCTTATTTAGCTTGTTACAAGATAAAATTATTTTCCAAAAATTTTTAGTAGAAAATAATCTTTAAAAATAAGCCAAATTTTTGTTCTATTGAACAAAAATAATTTTTCTTTAACTCATTTTTTATAATACTAATAAATACTAGAAAACATATAAATCTATTATTATTCAAAGTTTTCTACACAAGTGACTATAGAGGCTGAAGTAAGTGCGAGTTTGAAGACGCATACACTTCTAAAAGCCACTAAGTCCGGGGCATTTCTGATATATATTACCCCAAAAATCACAGTTCATTTTTTTCAGTTGGTTAAGACCAGAGAGTAAAGAGCGAACTGTGAGAGCAGAGCACTGTGTAACCCACGCGCCCCTCTTGCGCTTCCACCAACTCTACTCTCCGGCGATATCTCCGATAAGGTAACTCCCGGAAACCAAACAATTCCCAACTCAAATTCTTATTTTCAAGTTTTCTTACTCTCCGTTTGTTTCCGGAGAAAAACTGTCCAATCTTTTTATACTTTGTCTAAAAATAGTTGTTTGGCTGTCTAAGTTTTGACAGCTCAGCTCTACTTATCCGAATTGTTGTTATTATTTTTTGTTTATTATTAGAAATCAATTTTGTTTGGCTGCGGAGAAAGTGTAAAAGGGTCTTTGTTGTTTTGGTATTATAAGCAGTGTAATACATTTCATTAATAATGCAAATTTAGAATAAGAAAAAAAAAAAAAAAAAACTGATATCACTGATTCATGTGTGTGTGTGTAATTTGGAAGGATTTGCTATGTACAACCTAATGCTAGAGAATGAAATGAGTTTAGTTCTAATTTTGGGTCTTCAAAATGAGCAGTAAAATGAAATTCGGGCGAATTGGTACCATAAAGCACAAGTTTTTGGCACAATTGGAAAGAGTTGTTATATGCAACAAACAGACCTTTAGGTAGCTGCCTTCTCAAAAAAAAAAAAAACCTTTAGGTAGCTGAGTGTTAATGTGATCGTTGTCTTTAACAAAATGGTGATTGCAGAGAGTAAACCATAGAGAAAATGATGGGTGCAGCTGGATCTTTCTTTTGGATAAGATATGAGAGGAGGTTTCCGCTTGAAAATAAAATGGGGTCTGGTTCTAAATGGAGGAGTTGGAATAGAAAGCTACTTTTTTTTTGTTAGCAATAGTGTAGGTTGTAAGATTAAAGATGAAGCTGAAGTTTGTTTAGGACACGAGTTCACAGGAATTTTCCCAAGGAAATTTATCTCTCATTCTTTCTTGTCTTTTCTTTTCCATGACTGGTATAATTGTGTATGCTACTTGCAGCAAACTCGTAGACCACCTAAAAGGGAATATTTTATTATTTGAACCATATACTGACATAAGAAGTCCAATGGGAGCAATACTTGAAACAGCAATCCATAAAAAAAAACTCCAATATTGAGATCATTTATGTAAAAAAAAAAAAAATAATCATAATCCTTCCTAATATACTAATTCGGGAGAAGATACTGAACTGTATTTGTATATGCTAAAAAAATATGGGTCTTATCAGGGATTATTTCAGTTTGTGCGTGTGAGTGCACATGCATGTTTGTCACCTCTGATCTTGCATACATAGCCTATGAGGTTTAATTTGTGATGGACCATCCAAGATTTGGATGTGCCAAGCTGAAAATCCAACCTAAGAAGTGTTATTAAGAATATTAATCTAGATGATATATAGTAGCTATCTTTTGAATCTTTTAGTGAGCGAAATTGCTTGGCCTCTGGCATTTGGTATGTCTTTAGGTGCAATCCAAGAATCATGAAGCTTTTCTGGATGCATTCTAGAGAATAATAGTAAATGGTTTAAAGCTTAGAAGGGGATTTACATTGTCATTGGTGGAAGTATTAATTTCATGAGATCAATCCAGTGCAGCATCCATATTCATAATCTGCCCATGTTCAAGGTTCTGGTCAAAGCTTCTGATTCTGCTTTTTTTTTTTTTTTGATAAGTAAAAAGCTTCTGATTCTGTTAAGAAGCTTTTGATGGATTTCTTTGAAGGATTAGATACTAGTTTGGACTATACATTTTTACATATTGTAATCTGGCATTGAGTGATCTGGAGAGAAAATTGACAATTAAAATGGAGGAGCTATTGATTTTTTATTTTATAAACATGAGACAATTTGTGATTGATAAGATAGTTTATTTGATTTGTGTGGTGAGCATAATTTCTTGACGACAGTCATGTGGTGAAATAGTGAAATTTGATATTATCTGTCAGTGCATATATAGGTGATTTTTTTAGATACTGCCATGCACTAAGTGACAGCTGCATGACCTTAGAGCAGCTAGTTAATATAAAAAACTATAGTAGGACCATAATTTTTCTTCTAAAGTGTCCTTTAATCTACTAGATTCCATTGAGAACTTGAAATAAATGTAGAGTCCTTTAAAAGATGTTGATTGGGTAACAAGTTCCTTATGATTCTCCCTTCTTTTTCTTATTTTCTGTCAATGTTTATATATTCTCTTGTTACCATTGTTGTTTCTATTATTAATTCTGTTTATGGTTCCTCGTTTCTTTTTCTCTTCTAGATGGATGAAGTTTCTCTTAACAGTGAGCCAGTTGGTGATGATGACGCTGATGGATTTGAGATAGAAGGAGATTGTGCAATGACGGAATATGTTGGTCAAGCTGGAATAATTCAAGGAGAGAATCCCCTTCCTCCTGCTGTTGGGATGGAGTTCGAGTCTTATGAGGATGTATATTACTTTTACAATTGTTATGCCAAGGATCAAGGATTTGGGGTTAGAGTAAGCAATACATGGTATAGAAAGAGTAAGGAAAGATACAGAGGAAAACTTAGCTGCAGTAGTGCAGGTTTTAAAAAGAAAAGTGAAGCAAACCGCCCGAGGCCAGAAACAAGAACTGGTTGTCCAGCGATGATAAAGTTCAGATTGATGGACTCCAAAAGGTGGAGAATTATTGAAGTGGAGGTTGAGCACAACCACTTGATCAGCCCAAAAAGTGGAAAATTTTATAAATCTCATAAGCACCTGGGTGTTGGAACCAAAAGAGCATTGCAGTTAGAAAGTGCTGAAGAAGCACAAAAGATTAGGCTTTTTCGGACGGTAGTTATTGATACTGAGGATAATGAAAGTCTGGATGTTGATGAAGGAGTATTTGGGAATAATGTTGACTACTGCAATCAATTGAAGCTCAAAGTAGGAGATGCTCAAGCAGTACTTAATTACTTCACCCACTTGCAATTAATTAATCCAAACTTCTTTTATGTGGTGGATCTCAATGAGAAAGGATGTTTGCGGAATTTGTTCTGGACAGATGCAAGAGCCAGGGTTGCATATGGCTATTTTGGTGATGCAGTTGCAATTGACACTGCCTGCTTGACAAATAAATATGAGGTTCCCCTGGTTTCTTTTGTTGGAGTGAATCACCATGGACAATCTGTGCTGTTGGGTTGTGGTTTACTGGTGGGTGAGACAACTGAATCATATACGTGGTTGTTCAGGGCATGGCTTACATGTATGTTAGGACGCCCCCCACAAGCTATTATTACTGACCAATGTTCAACCTTACAAACGGCTGTTGCTGATGTTTTCCCAAGAGCTTCTCATTGCCTGTGCTTATCACATATCATGCAGAAAATTCCAGAAAAACTGGAAGGATTGTATGAATATGAAGCAATTATAGCAGCATTGAATAAAGCAGTATATCATTCACTGAGGCCTGAGGAATTTGAAGCAGCCTGGGAAGATATGATGCAGCGTCATGGACTGAGGGATCAGAAATGGCTTCAAGTATTATATGAAGATCGGAAACGGTGGGTTCCAGTTTATTTGAAGGACACGTTTTTGGCTGGAATGTTTCCAATCCAACCAAGTGATGTTGTATCTTCATTCTTTGAAGGATATCTTGACAAACACACTCCTTTGAAAGAGTTTTTAGATAAGTATGATCAGGCTCTGCAGACAAAGCATCACCTTGAAGACTTAGCGGATATGAATTCAAGAAATTCAACTTATATGCTAAAATCAGGTAGTTATTTTGAGTTGCAGCTCTCAAAATTGTACACAAATGATATATTAGAGATGTTCAAAAGGGAGGTGGAGGGGATGTACTCTTGTTTTAGCACTAGACAATTAAATGCTGATGGGCCAATCTCTACATACATTGTCAAGGATCAAGTTGAAGTAGAGAGAAACAGGAGGGAGGCAAGGGATTATGAGATCTTCTATAATGCAACTGAAATGGAAGTCCTTTGTATTTGTGGTTTATTCAACTTTAAAGGTTATTTATGCAGGCATGCACTTTGTGTCCTTAACCAAAATGGCATGGAGGAGATCCCACCTCAATACATTCTATCACGGTGGAGAAAGGATATACCGCGCAATTATGTTCTTGATTATAGCTCCAATGGTGTTGATGCTAATAATCCAGTTCATAGGTTTGATCATCTGTACAAATGTGTAGTGCAGGTTGTGGAGGAAGGGAGGAAGTCAGAAGACCGTTACAAGTTCGCATTACAAGCATTGGATCAGATATTAAACAAGCTTCGTCTTGTGGACAATCAGTCAATGTAGTTTATAAGATCAAAGTTCCTGATTTATGTAACTTGAAGTTTGTACATATTTTTTATGTAACTTGATCACTTTCGCTTTTAAATTCGTTAATCACAGGAGGAAACATGTACAAAATGTCCAAAAATACATCAGACAATGAGACAAACTTCCCATTTCCGTGTCAAATTTGGGGACTCAGTAGTCAACTCACAAAATTTGCTCTATAATTTTTGTTTATTTTCATCGATTAGCTGAACTGAATGCGTGACAATCAGCAGGTAGAAGAACATAGAAACCGCCTCTCGCCAGAGTCAAGGAGCCAACATTAACACTGTTTGGATGAAAAGAGGCGAGGGCAGAGGATGCTACAGATTAAAAGAAGGGCCTCTGCTCTCCTATTCTGTCCCTCTGTTCCAGACATACTCTCCTAAGCCATTCATAAACTCGCATAACATGTGACATCCATACCAATGGCAAGTCTAATGGCACAAATTTTTGTAACTATTTTTATAAAAATGGTTGATGTTTTGTTATGATTGGTGCATTTTAAAAGTAGCGTAGTCGATAAGTCTAATTGAAAAATGACTTTACTCTAATCACAAGTTACCACTTTAACAAGCTGTGAAGAGTTGTGTCCTTTAATTTACTCTTTAAGGGACACCACAACCTCTTTCTGGGGAAATCACAACTCCACTATATCCTACAACAACATGAAACAAATGCATATATTGCATGACCAACTTAAGCTCCATTTGAGAAGTTGGTAGTTGGTGCCACTATTACACACATAACTATATTCATATGAGAGTGGATCCCACACATGTGAGTGTCGTTACATGTGTAACAGTGACATAAAATCTTTTTTTCTATTTGTGGCTTTCAACAATGTTTGGTTATGAAACATTTATCATGGACTTGTTATTAGAACATCCTATTTCAAATTAAAACCCAAAACTCAAGCTTGATCTTACCATGAACACAATATAGTTATTACTTAATGTCACTTAACGCATTTCTTTAAAGTATTATTGTAATTCAACTGACACTTCTTAGTTTTTTCAATAGAGATGACCATGATTCGAAATTCTTCTTCCCCGTCTATTGAATTATTAGAAAAATAAATAAATAAATAAATAAAGTTCTAATAAGTAAAAGGAAAATCTTTCAATCTGGTGGCTAGCTTGAAGCTCATTATTAGCACAACAATTGAGCCCACCTAGCCATCTAATGATCGGACAATTGAACGGGTCAAGTCCGGATCGTAACCCGAAAATTTTCATTGCCTACTTTGCCCTCAAAACATTCTCCAAATTCCTAGTTGTACCACTATACATTGGAATTCAATTTGGCGCGGATTCCATTTCTCCCAAAATTTCCATTTCCGCTCCCAAAGTCTCAGGTCAGCTTCCTCTAACTCTCTCCATCCCTTTTTTCTGTTTGGTTCTCGAGAAAACGTAGAAAATTATTTTTTATTGATTTATTTTTGGGATATAACTTAACTTCTTTTTATGCTACTCAACACCTTTGCCTTTTCACTTCCACTGTTGTTTGTCTGTTTTGCTTTCTTTTCTACCTTTTCTTCTATTTTCTTGCCAACCAAACAGAGGGCTAAGGGAAACTCCGTTTGTTTACTGAGAATTTTTATGAATAAAAAGATCAAAAGCAATCACCCAGTTGTCAATAGTGGGATTTTCAGCCCTAACCGTGTCTTAACTATAATCATCTATATTTTGTTTATTTGAGGATCATTCATTACAATGACGTTCAGTTAAATAATCCTCGGAATGTCGCTTGGTTGTGTTTAGTTGAGGTGATTTACAAATATATGACATAAATTGGAAAGAAAAAAAAAATCTTTAATATTATAGAAGCAGAATTTCTTGAGATTAATGAATGATACTAGATGAGTGGCTTTTATACCATGGTGCTTTATATATATAAAAAAGAAGAAGTTAATTTATGGTTGAAATTCAAATTATAGTGTTGGGTTTGTCATTTGTGAAGCATATGGTATGCACCAGTTTACTTTTTCTTTCTCTTTGTTATGTTGCTAGTGACGCATGGATTTGGAAAGGGTAAGCAAGATAAATTGTGGGTCTTGAAGCCATGATCTCAACCTCCCTCGTGTACATATAGGGGAAGATGTGCTTGAGTCCAATTGACTAATATTAATGTATTAGCATGCAATTAAAGATGAAATTCATTCCACTTATATTGTTGGATTACTGATTCTATGTAAAATATGTCTATTGTTTTTAATCACAATCTTAACACTAAGCTAGAAATTGTAAGAAATATGAAGCTATGTGAAAAGACTATTCACTTCAAGGTCCCTTAATATTTTAGCTCATCCAGGTAGCAAAGAGATTTCAGATTTCATTAGATGTCTAGAGTGGTGGAATTACGCAGCATATGTTTAAATTTTTTTGGCAATCCCGTAGCTCTCTGCTTTTGATGGTAGTAACCTCGAATTAGGATGTTTGTTTTTGAAATAGTCAGCACCCAAAAAATCAAGTTGTTAATGCATAATCAAGTATTCACATTGCAATGATTGCATATGATAAATATTGATATATACACTAACATGCTCTGTGTGTGTCCTCTGGTGGATTGTCTCCAATCTTTAGCAAAGGAGTGAGAGCAGAAGCAAAAAGACAGAGGTATGAAGTTCAAGGCTTTCCTCACAGAAAATGGTGTGAATCTTTTAGAAAAGAGGTTCCTACCAGCCCTAGACAAGATGGGGAAGATCTGTCACCTGTACCTCACCAGAGACCACACAATGTTTCTCCACAACCTCCTCAATGGTGACGGAATTCAATCTGTTGCCCAGTTTCGTAAAGAAGCTCTTTTTGATGACTATCGCATCTCTAGCCAGAATGAGGACCGCATTGCCTTTGCCATTGACATTTCACTTCTCCAACGGGCTGTTCGTAGCAGTGTCAGCATTTGTACAGAATTTGGAAGTGGGCCCACTCAGAATCGTCTCCAGATTAAATTGGTGAAGAAACTACCTCCAAATTGTACTCAACCAATGCCTTTCCTTACATTTGAAACCAAGGGTTATAAATCTGCAGTCATTCAAGATGTACCAATCTCTAAACCTTTTTCTAGAGCTCAAGTTATTGAGCTTCAAACTGCTCTTGATATGGCTCAAGATCTGCCTCAGACTCTGGTTCAGGTTCCAGATTTGAATCAGTTGCAGAACTTTGTGGATAGGCTGAAGCATGTTGGTGATTTGCTCAATGTCTCTATTAGCAAATATGGGGATCTACTTGTACAGATTTCGACAACATTAATCACAGTTGGTGCTGAGTTTCAGAAATTGTTGGTCATAGGAGAGCAAGCAGATGCACCAGCTGAAGATAGAAATCTGAGTGCTCAGACCCGTTCAGCAAGAGCAATTTTGAGGGGAGATGCTCAATCTGTGCAAGTGAGTGTCAAGCACTTTGCGAAGAGCCTCCAGTGTCACTTGGCCAAGCCAGACTGTGCTTTCTATGGGATTGCTCCACAGGGTGCTTGCTTGACAGTGATATTTCAGTTCTTCATTCCTGGTTCTCGTCAGACTGATAAATCAATCAGTCTGCATTGCAGGCTTCCTGTTCTTGACCCAGGGTCAAGTTGAAGGCCAAAGAGTTTGCCATCAGTGGTTGGCTTTGGAGTATAATGACCTGTATGAAATGTATTGACTGACTCTGATTAGCAGTTACAGGGCTCTGTATGCATTTGTTGTACTCTAGTGTCAACATTTTGTCTTTGCAGTTGCTTTTTCTTAATATCTCTTCCTTTAGGTGCTGGTTAGTATGTGTGTTGGATCATGAGAGAGTAAAATCACAAGAAAATGTCAACATGAGTTAATGTAAATGAAGAAGTATACCTTAACAGTTGCGGAGTTTGACTCTTAGCATACCTTTTACATTCTCCCTTCAGGTAGTCTGGAACTTGATTGCATGTCTAATATAAAACGGTCTCAATTCCAAACTAGTGGACAAGCAATTCATATACAGGATAATTAATTAAAAGTAAACTTCCTGCTTTTTAAGTATTGCAGAAGTTAGCTTTTGTTTGACATTCTTTTGTGATAGTAACTATGTTGTCCCACTGGAAATTCTGTCTTGCAGGGACTTAATTGCTCAGAAATATGTTCTTATAAGGTAATAGTACATCCATTCATATATGAGGTGTTCTAAGGTCCTTTGAATCGAAGGCTTTAAATAAAAATTGGCATGAATAGACTTTTGAAGTGAACAATTGTTTGATTTTTGAAACAGCAATGGAAAATGGAAGTCTATATTTCCAAAAGATAAAGCCGACATTGTGAAGACTGGATAATTAATCTGCAAAGTGGATACGCTTGCAGATTCAGTAATGTTTAACTACAGATCCTACGGGGCTTGAATTGTGAGTGCACTAGATCAGCTGGCCATATGTCAGAAGTTTTGAGAGCATTGAGCTTCATCTTAGCTCCAAGGTTCTGGTGATGGGGGGTTGAATATATATGACTCATCTGGTGTCTCATGGAGCTATTATCAGTCCCCTACATGAGTTTTTTTTTTTTTTTTGCTTGTGCTTGTATTGATGTAATCTTTCCCATCAGCAAAACTAAAAAGCCAACATTGGACATATGAATATTGCCAGTCATTGTTCTTTCATTTAGAAAGAGCTGGGCTCTAACCAACCTTTTAATGCTTAAATGCATTCCATGTTCCGGCCATAAAGTAAAAGCTTGACTGCACCATAGACTCAAGGTTTAGAGTTTCCTGGATAATGAATGTAGTAAATAGGGACAATTAGTTTCAACTGGATGAAAGTATAGGTATTAAATGGAGCATTTTGAGATCTAATCAAGGTCCAGATTGGATATGGTAAACATGCCAAGCTTTTCTCTCCAAAGTTCATCAAAATGTATATGCACCGAATATGAAGATAAAAGGTATAAAACAACCCTTGATAAGGGAATCAAAAGGCTCTTGAACTATGAAAATTATAAGGTTCTCTCAGAGTACAATGTGAGAGGAGGGATCCACCATGTGAGAGGAGGTAGTACTACGTCATTGTACTCTAGGAGTCCCTATAATTACTCATTCAATTGACTCAATCCAAAAATGTTGAGAGTGCATACTAGCTAAGAGTTTCTCCAGTACTCTTCAGAGGTCAGATCTGTTAAAGAAAGAATATGTGCTTCAAAGCAATTCTTGAAAGCAATTGAAAGTCAGTGCAAGGAAGAGCCAAAGCTGTCTTACCAAAGAGGCAGGTCTACTCTTACAATTCCATTCTTTAGTGGTTGAAATAATTTTCTCTGGTTGTTATTTAATTATAGTCCCTCACAAGTCCTAGCTATGAGATGTGATTGTCTCCTCAATGTCCTTATGGTTACAGAATGCACTGGAAGTGTTAATGCTCTAATGCTCTTCAAAATCAGATGCTATACAGAGAAATAAGATTAGATCAACAATTTATAGTCTCCTTTATTAAATTCTCACCAATAATCTTTACATGAACATGAACCATGCCTGAAATGATGGAATCGAGTTTTATCTCTAACAATTACTTCCCTATTGTAAACCTTGGACACCAATTTTGCCACTCGGTGACAGTCCACACACATTCTAAGGTTCTTCACGATTCTAATTGTGACCCCAGGTTCTGAACTAAACAGCGCAAAGGCAATAGCTAACTTTTCACTATGCCGGTTAAGTGCAGTCTCTTTATCTTCTTCCCCCACATCAAGGGAAATCTCTGATGTATCAGGTGAATACCCTGAAAATTTCAAGTCTCTTGTCATCTCATCTAACTTTGAGTAGATTTCTTTAGATTGAGGATGTGACTGATCCCCAGCTACAAATTCATGAACAATACCACTCATCTCTATCAAACTGCAACCTGGGGTTTTCTTGATTCCCCTATCTACCATAAGTTGTCTTAATTTGCGCAAGTTTTCCCATCTTTTGCAGGCTGCATATATATTACAAAGTAGAACATAAACAGCCCCATTTTCAGGCTCCAACTCAAGAATCTGTTTAGCCGCCATTTCAGCCATTTCTACATCTTTATGTACTCTACAAGCACCAAGAAGTGCACTCCAGACAATTGAATTTGGTTTCATGGGCATATTCTTTATAAACTCATGAGCTTTTTTTAGATGTCCAGCTCGGCCAAGAAGATCAACCATGCACCCATAATGTGCCACATTGGGCTTAATCCCATGTTTGGAGGTCATGTCAATGAAAAACTTTCTTCCCATATCTACCATGCCAGTGTGAGTACATGCACAAAGAACACCAATGTAAGTTATGTCATCTGGTGCTATTGAAGCTTTAAGCATTTTAGAGAACATATCAAGAGCTTCTTCACCTTGACCATTTATGGCAAGACCCAAAATCATCGCTGTCCATGTAAATTTATCAATCCGAGGCATTTCCTTAAAAATCCTTTGTGCTTTTTCAACGCTCCCACATTTAAAGTACATGTCTATTAAAGCATTTCCCACATAGACATCATTCTTAATTTTGTTTTTGTCAATATATGTCTTTATCCATTCTCCTAATTCAAGTGCCCCTAGATGTGCACAAGCAGTTAAAACACTAACCATAGTGAACTCATCTGGTTTTATATTTGAAGTTTGCATCTCACGGAATAGTGCCAAAGCCTCTTTGAATCGGTTCACCCGAAGGTATCCATCAATCATGGCAGTCCAAGAGACATAGTCTCTTTCAGGCATCTGATCAAAATACTTCCTAGCTATCTCAACTTCTCCAACATTGGTAAACCCTGCAACAATGGGGGTCCAAGAAATCACATCTCTGGTCTTCATGTTCCGAAAAATCTCAAGCGCAAGATTCATTTTCTCACAACTTGCATACATATCAATCAAAGCATTTTCTAACATCAAAGAAGGTTCAACCCTGCGTTCTTTTACATACTTATGAACCCGCTTGCCATAATCTAAGTCCTTCAATTTGGAGCACGCTGATAGAACTAGAACAAGGGTAACTGAAGTGGGCAACAGTCCCTCTCTCTCCATCTCATCAAAAAGCTTTATTGATTCAATAAATTTCTTAATTCTGTTGTACCCAGACATCATTACATTCCAAGTAACAACATCGCTTGTCTGACTCAAATCAAAAACACCACGAGCCATATCAATCCAGCCGCATGAAGAGTACATATGCACCAAAGAATTTTGAACAAACACATTAGAATCAAACCCATATTTAACCACATGACAATGCAACTCTTTACCACGTTCCAATGCAATATCACGCGTAAATCCCTTCAGCAAGAACGGGAATGTGTAACGATCAGGCCTGAAATTCCTACTCAACATCTCTAAATACATAGAAACACCATTTTCAGGAAAATCAATTCTAGAATAACCTTTGATCATGGTGTTCCAAATGAACACACTTGGTTCAGACATTGTGTCAAACATTTGACGCGCATATTTCATATCACCCCATTCACAGGTACAGCAAGACGATATGAGTCTATTTTGTAGGACAGGGTTAGATGTCAGCCCTGTTTTGATTGTGTGGGAATGGATTTGCTTGAGTTGGTCCATGGATTTGCAGGTTTCAAAGAGAGAGGCCATTCTCTTGAGGGTGGAGGAATGTGAAGCTGAGAAAGTCAAATGAAAGTAGTGAGACTGAAAGTGAGTGTGAGCCTTGTGGAGAAGAGAGGTTGTCATAAATTAAATGAATCAGCGCAAGAGACTTGAGAGTTGAGACCTGCAAGTGACTAGTGAGCTCTATCAGTTGCATGAATTACGTTTTTTTTTTCTTGTCGGCTTTTCATATCTTCTAGACTTCTTCTTCTACGTTCTTTCCTCTGAATATTCCATTTTTAAAATAAATAAAAAATTATTTTTATTAAACCTAGTCTGACATTGACCGGTCTATGAGACCAGTCACTGCATTATCGGTCCAATTGTAAGGTCATATAAAAATATTTTAAAAGAAAATAAATGTATATAAAAATAAGTTTGAGAAGTCCTAACATAAATTTTATACATAGAAAAGCTAAAATAACAGAAGAATGCTTTTAATTTTATTTTATAGATAGAAAGCAGTAAAGTTAAAAACTTAAAATGAAATTAGCTTAAGGAATGAACAAAATTAAGGGTATGTAGCAAACCCGCCAAGACAACTTGATTTAACCCAATTTGCCGAATTGGGTCGGTTTTTAGGGATTAGTGGGTTGGGTTGGGTTGGGTTGTGAGATTTTTTTTTTAATTTTTATAGTAGGCGTGTGGGGTAAAAACTCTTGAATAAACATTTGGGTTTTGGGCCTGATTGGCTGGTACCGGTTTGATTTGATCAGGGCCTCTAGACCCACAAGTCAATCCACATTGTAGTAGTCCAAGGAGTTTTCCGAGGGGGAGTGTCTCCTCGGACAGGTCCAGCAATGACCCTAGGACTTGCTAAATGAGTTAGAGGCAGAACTCTGGAAGAACTGGTGGGCAAGAGGGTGATCCAAGTACCCTTTAGAAGCAGAGACATGTGAGAAATATCTAAGGAAAAAGCTGCTACCACCACATTAAAGGCCCTACATCTACCTCCCTGACCGCATTAATAGGGAAATGACCTTTGAACAGTAGGATTCACCCTCCCTGCTATTATTTGAAGACTTCAAGAAAGTGATGGATGGGACAAGTATCCAAGGGGAAGATTTGTCTGACACGTGGATGAACCAGTGAAAAAGAAATATATAAGGAAACGAAAGAGGAAAGAAGGAGGGATTTGCACTTTCTTTTGAGAGAAAACATGAACTAAGAATTGTAAACTTTGGCATAGAAAGAGAATATATATACACATATCGTCCTCGGCTTACGTTCGAGGAGGTCTTCGTCTACCATTTGTTTAGAGTGTGGCATTCTAGTCTGTTAATCAAACTTCCAACATCTCGAACCTAGATTTCAAATCCATTCTCTACAAGTTTTATTGTATAAGGCTCATTGGGCCCAAGCCCAACACTTGTTTTTGGGTCCGGGTACAATTGTGCACTTACAATTGGTGCCGTCTGTGGGAAATCTAGCATTGAAGGAATTGGAACATCATGGCAGGCTTGGGTTCGCATCATGCAGAATCTCAGGGATCACAGTTCGAAGATCTTTTTGAGCGTCTTGAGCGTCGGAGGGATCGCGAGGGAAGTGTTCATACCGTATATCCTGGCGCGAGTCATACGCGCGGCGGAGGCAGTGCCACCCATGAGGATGATGCCAAGGCCATGCAGAGGGAGATTGACCACCTCAAGAAGAAGCTGCGCCGTGTCAGACGAAGGCGGGCTTCACCCCCATCCAATCCTTCTTCAAGGGAATCCCGGGGAAGCAGTTACGGTTCAAGGTCCAGGACTCCCCCCAGCGAAACCTTCTCTTGCGAAGAGGATGACCTACCGGGTCGTAAGCATAGGAAGCTTCCCTCTAGGGGCTTGGGGAACGACGCTATGAGTCGAGCGTTACACGCAAGATTGAGAATGGAAAGCTCCCTAGGCGGTTCACCCAGCCCACCTTCACCATTTACAATGGCTGGACAGACCTGGTGGAACATGTGAGCCACTTTAATCAGAGGATGGCGGTGCATTCTCACAATGAAACCTTGATGTGCAAAATCTTTCCTTCTAGCTTGGGACCTGTTGCTATGAGATGGTTCAATGGACTAAAGTTGGGGTCTATCGGTTCGTTCAGGGAACTTACTAGGGCATTCGCGTCTCGGTTCATTACATGCAGCAGAGTTCCTCGACCGTTGGACTTGCTATTATCTATGGCCATGAGGGAGGGTGAGACGTTGAAAGTGTACTCTGACAGGTATTGGGAGATGTTCAACAAGATAGATGGAGATTTTGACGAGGTGGCGATTAATACTTTTAAAGTGGGCCTTCCCACTGATCATGATTTGAGGAAATCCTTGACCAAAAAGCCCGTACAGAGTGTGCGTCGCCTCATGGACCGTATTGACGAGTACAAAAGGGTTGAGGAAGATCAACCGCAGGATGAGGGTAAGGTGAATGTTATCCCGTAGGAGAGAAGGGATTTCAGGTCGGACAGGTACCACAACAATAAGCCGAGAAGAGATTACTCTAGGCAGTCCAGCTCAGCCACTCCTCAAGCAGTTAATACTGTATTTCGAGAACCAATGCACCAACTACTGGAGAAAGTCTGTAAGGAATCCTACTTCAAATGGCCCAGTAAGATGGCGGGGGACCATACGAAGCAGAATCAGAATCTTTTTTGCCAGTACCATCAGGATGTGGGTCATACCACCGAGAATTGTCGGACGTTTTGGAACCATCTGGAACAGCTTGTTAGCGAGGGGAAGTTGAAGCAGCACCTGTACCAACCTAACGGGCAAGGCAGTTAGTCAGGTTCAAATAATCAGAAGAACAACTCATCTCGGCCGCCTTTGGGAACGATTAATGTCATCTTCGCTGCACCTGGCAGGACCGATTCCTGTCCTACTAGGGTTATGGCGGTATCACACTCCCAGGCCGAGGAATCGGGCTCGAAGCCGAAGAGAATTAGAGGGAATGTGTCTATCTTGGGATTCTCGGAGGAAGATAAGGTTGGGACCGTCCAACCCCATGATGACGCCCTGGTGGTCACTTTGAGGATAGGGAATTACGACGTCAAAAGGGTGATGATCGATCAAGGCAGTGGTGCGGATATTATGAGGGCGTTTGGATAGCACAGTTGCGTCCACGTCTGGCCGTTTTTTTTTTTTTTTTTCCACGCGCATGTGTCACTGTTCATTGGCCATGAACAGTGATTTTAGGCCAATGAACAGTACTTTTTGGGATGAACAGTAATTTTTACACATTAAAAAATTATTTTTGTACAGTGTTTTCAGTTTTCAGTTTTCAGCAATAAGTTCTATCCAAACGGACTCTATGTATCTTGACTTATTCAAGAGGCTAAGGTTAAAACTGGAGGATCTCACTCCTTATGACTCCCCACTGATAAGCTTCGAAGGGAAGACTGTCATACCAAAGGGACAAATTCGATTGCCTGTACAGTCTGGCTCAGAAATGGTCGATGTGGATTTTATTGTGGTTGACGCATATTCCCCATACACGACCATCCTTGCCAGGCCTTGGTTGCACGCTTTGGGTGCTATCTACTCAACTTTGCATGTTAAAGTAAAATTTCCTTTAGGGGGACTCATCGAAGAAATTCTTGGCAGCCAAGCAGTGGCAAGGCAATGCATATCGGCTGCAGTACTGCACCAAGCCAAATCAGAGTCCTCAGCCTCGGTTATGAAGGACTTATAGCAATTAACAACTTTGGATGCGCCCGATGCGGTGACAGTAGAGGAAGCCATGTGTGAAGATTTGGAAAGGCTTCTAATAGCCGATGATCCCGAGAGGCTCTTTCAAGTGGGGATACGGTTACCACACCAGGAGAAAATGGAATTAGTCAAGTTTTTGAAAGACAATGTAGATGTCTTCGCCTGGGATCCCTATGAGGCCCCAGGGGTTGACCCAAGCTTCATTTGTCATCATTTGAACGTCAACCCTGCTGTTGTTCCTAGGAGGCAACCACCTCGGCGATCCTCCAAAGAGCATTCCGAGGCTGTCAAAGAAGAGGTGCTTAAGCTCAAAAGGGCTGGTGCTATTAAAGAAGTTTTCTACCCAGAATGGTTGGCGCACATAGTCGTGGTGAAAAAGAAGAATGGGAAGTGGAGAGTATGTGTGGACTTTACAAACCTAAACAAAGCCTGCCTAAAAGACTCGTTCCCGATGCCATTCATTGACCAGCTTGTGGATGCTACGGTCGGGCATCCTCGAATGAGCTTTTTAGATGCCTTTCAGGGTTATCACCAAATTCCATTGGCGGCGGGTGATCAGGAGAAGACTGCTTTCATTACTCTAACAGGGAACTATCACTATAAAGTAATGTCGTTCGGGTTGAAAAATGTCGGGGCTACTTACCAAAGGATGATGACCAGAATGTTTGAATCGCAACTTGGAAAGACCGTGGAGGTATAGTGGATGATATGGTAGTAAAGAGTAAGGCAGTGCCTATGCATGTAAAAGATCTCGACGACACCTTTCAAATACTTAGAAAGTACAAGCTGCGCCTTAACGCCTCAAAGTGTTCTTTTGGGGTGGGTTCCGAAAAGTTTCTGGGCTACATGGTGACTCATAGAGGGATAGAGGTGAACCCGACGCAGGTTAGAGTCATCCAAGGCTTACAACCATCTCGAAATCCAAAAGAAGTTCAGAAGTTGACCGAGATGACCGCCGCTCTCAGCAGGTTTATCTCTCGCTCAGCTGACAGGTGCAGACCTTTTTTCCAACTATTGAATAAATGGAAAGGATTCTAGTGGACCGAGGAGTGTGCTTTAGCTTTCGAACAACTTAAGGAATATTTTTCCCGGCCACCTATTATGTCTCGGTCGGAGGATGATGAAATCCTGTTTGCATACCTGGCTGTGGCTGTCTATGCAGTCAACTTGGTCCTTATAAAGGACGACGACGGGGTACAGAGACCGGTCTATTATGTCAGCAAATCCTTGAATGAAGCTGAAGTGCGTTATTTGCCTTTATTAAAGGCAATTCTGGCTGTAGTCCATGCCACGCGGAAGCTTCCTTACTATTTCCAGTCCCACACTGTGGTGGTTTTGACCCAATTGCCTCTCAAGTCTGTATTGGAAAATGCTGACTATTCGGGGAGGGTAGCCAAGTGGGGAACTATTCTGAGAGCTTTTGATATCAAATACATGGCACGCACCTCGCTGAAGGGCCAAGTTCTCGCGGATCTGGTGGCAGAGTTCGCTGAACCATCATTAGAAGAAACTGTGAAGGAATCACACATGGATGAAAAATCAGTTGGCATGATCACAAGCAAATGACCACCGATTTGGAACGTGTATGTTAATGAGGCAGCCAACCAAAGGGGGTCTGGGGTTGGACTTGTTTTGGTGTCCCTTGAGGGAATTGTCTTTGAGAAATCATTGAGGTTGGCGTTCTTGGCCACTAATAATGAGGCCGAGTACAAAGCGGTCTTGGTTGGTATGAATATGGTACGTAGAATGGGGGGAAAGGAAGTTCATATGTTTTTGGATTCTCAGTTAGTTATAGGCCAAGTGACGGGGACCATGGAAGCTAGGAATCCAAGAATGCAAAAGTACTTGACCTAGGTCAAGTGTCTACAATCCGAGTTTGATTCTTTTATCCTTTCTCACGTTTCTAGAAGTGGAAACACACATGCAGACTCGTTGGCCACTTTGGTGACATCCTCGGCTCAGTGTTTCCCTATGATTATCCTCGTTGAAGACTTGCTAGAACCAACTCTGACCACTGCAAGTGCTGTCCGTATCCATCTGATAAGGCCCGGACCTAGTTGGATCGATCCTGTGGTATCTTTTCTAAAAAATGATATTCTTCCCAAGGAAAATTCTGAAGCAGATAAGATTCGTCGAAAGGCGCCTCGTTTCTAGCTGTCCGAGGATCAGAAATTGTATAAACGCTCCTTCTCCGGACCATACTTGCTATGTGTACACCCTGAGGGAACGGAGGCACTTTTGGAAGAATTGCATGAGGGAATTTGCGGAAGCCATATTAGGGGAAGGTCCTTAGCCCATAGGGCTCTGACTCAGGGATATTGGTGGCCCAATATGCAGAGGGAAGCTCAAGACTACGCGAGAAAGTGTGACTAATGCCAAAGGTTCGCTCCCAACATTTATCAGCCTGAGGGAGTCCTTAATCCTTTGTCTAGTCCTTGGCCTTTCACTCAATGGGGATTGGATATAGTAGGGCCTTTTTCGAGGGTTGTGGGAAACAAAAGGTGGCTACTCGTGGGAACCGACTACTTCACCAAGTGGGTCGAAGCTGAGCCCTTAGCAAATATTAGGGATATCGACTCGAAGAAGTTTATCTGGAAGAATATTATCACTAGATTTGGGGTACCCCACACACTTATTTCAGATAATGACGTTCAATTTGATAGCAGAGCTTTCAGGAAGAATTGTAGTGACATGGGCATCACAAAGAGATACTCCACCCCAGCTTATCCTTAGGGAAATGGACAGGCCGAGGCCGTTAACAAAGTCATAGTCAATGGACTCAAGAAGAGACTGGATGACGTGAAGGGTAGATGGGTAGAGGAGCTACCATATGTTTTATGGACGTATCGGACTACGCCGCGCAGATCCACTAGAGAAACACCATTTTGTATGACTTATGGGGCCGAGGCGGTGATACCTTTAGAATCTAGTTTCCCCACGCTAAGGACGAGTTCTTTTAGCCCAGAAAGTAATGATGGTCTCCTGGAGAAAAGCCTGGATTTGGTTGAGGAAGGGCGAGAGGCCGCTATGGTCCAAATGGCTTATTATCAGCAGAAGCTTAAACGAGGGTATGATGCCCATATGAAACTAAGGCCACTAGCGCTTGGGGATCTGGTGTTGAGAAAAGTTGTGAGTACTGCCAAAAATTCAGCATGGGGAAAGCTATGACCAAATTGGAAAGGACCCTATCGGATCATCTCTGTAGCAGGCATAGGATCATATGAACTAGCTGATCTAGACGAAAAAATTGTACAACGCCTCTAGAATGTAAACAACCTGCGAAATTATTATTATTAATAAAAAGCACTTTTATCGTTCGTCGTTCAAATTATCAATATATACTTAGGTTTATCTCTTACAATCTCTAAGTATTAAACAGAAACTTGGTCATGGATGGTCCTCGGACCACATACCTTGTGAAAATTGATATCTTATCATGTGTTAAACAGAACCTTAGTTATGTCGGGTCCACAGACCTTCTACTTTAGGGAAATTAACATTTCAAGTTACAATCTCTAAGTATCAAACAGAAACTTAGTCATGAATGGTCCTCGGACCATATATCTTGTGGAAATTGATATCTTATCATGTGTTAAACAGAACCTTAGTTATGTCGGGTCCACAGACCTTCTACTTTAGGGAAATTAACATTTCAAGTTACAATCTCTAAGTATCAAACAGAAACTTGGTCATGAATGGTCCTCGGACCACATATCTTGTGGAAATTGATATCTTATCATGTGTTAAACAGAACCTTAGTTATGTCGGGTCCACAAACCTTCTACTTTGAGGAAATTAATATTTTAAGTTACAATTTCTAAGTATCAAACAGAAACTTGGTCATAGGTGATCCTCAGACCACATACCTTGTGAAAATTGATATTTTATCATGTGTTAAGCAGAACCTTAGTTATGTCGAGTCCATAGACCTTCTACTTTGGGAAATTAACATTTCAAGTTGCAATTTTTAAGTATTAGATAAAAACTTGGACATGCATGGTCCTCGGACCACATGCCTTGTGGAAATTGATATCTCATCATATGTTAAATAGAACCTTAGTTATGTCGGGTCCACAGACCTTCTACTTTGGAGAAATTAACATTTCAAGTTACAATCTCTAAGTATCAAACAGAAACTTGGTCATGGATGGTCCTCGGACCACATACCTTGTGGAAATTGATATCTTATCATGTGTTAAACAGAACCTTAGTTATGTCGGGTCCACAGACCTTCTACTTTGGGGAAATTAATATTTTAAGTTACAATTTCTAAGTATCAAACAGAAACTTGGTCATGGGTGGTCTTCGGACCACATACCTTGTGGAAATTGATATTTTATCATGTGTTAAGCAGAACCTTAGTTATGTCGGGTCCATAGACCTTCTACTTTGGGAAATTAACATTTCAAGTTGCAATTTTTAAGTATTAGATAAAAACTTGGACATGCATGGTTCTCAGACCACATGCCTTGTAAAAATTGGCATCTTACTTGTTCTAGAAAGGAAGTTTGGTTATGTCAGGTCTTTGAACCCTTCACTTTGAGAACATTAGCAAAAAACTATTTCACATTAGTGCTAAGGAGTTGATGAAACACTTGGATTGTTTTATGTCCCAAGTTAAATTCTAAGTTAAGTTTTTGATTGTATATTACTGTTTCACATTTGTTTTGTTCACAGGTCATGATTTGCAAAGTATAAGCTAAGTATGTGTGCTTCTATTTAAAGTCATGACAAATTGAAATATTGCAAGTGGTTTTAATTGTTCCATTCATTCATTTTTGTGATGATGAGAATTGCTATACTAAAAAAAAAAAAATTGGAAGGCAAATGAAAATCAAACCAAACAGATTGTCATTAATTTCTGTCAATGTACATTTAAAGCAAAAATTCAAAAAATTTGTTACATGACAAAAAGAGAAGTCCTAAATAGCCTAAACCCTAAGCCTTAGAAGGGGAGTTCTGCTCGGAAGTGCTGGCAGCTTTTGTGCTTTTTAGCTCCATTTCAAAAGAGGACTGGACTTGTTTTCCCTTGTTAGTTACCACTGGTGAAGGGACATTAGGCTCGGCGTTTTGGCTCGTAGTTTTCTCGGAACCTTCACCATGTTCCTTCTCTTTATTGGAACTCGTAGGCTTTGTAGGAGTAGGAATAGGCTCTGGGATCATGGAAGGAAGTATGGAAGATGCTGTTTCAAGGGCAGGAGCGACAGGAGGAAGTTCTTCTATCTCTTGGATGTTTAGGGAAAGCCAAACATTTTCAGGCTTCCTCAACTCAGAAGTTGAGGGAATTCCAGCCACATTTAAGGCTTCCTCCCAAACTTGCTGGCAATATTCTCTGCACAGCCCGACGAACTCCTCAGTTAGTTAGTTTTCTGTCGCCACTACCCCTTCCTTGTAAGCAGCCTTCTTCGCGGCCTCCATGGAGTCCTTGAAGGTACGAGCCTCGTCCTTCATACTAGCAAGCTCCTTCTTCAAGTTAGAGTATTCCTGTTGAGCTTTGGATAACTCTTCATCCTTTTGACGAAGAAGCTTGCGCTGCCCCTCCACCTGGGTCCTCATTGTCCTCAGGCTGGCCTCGGCACCATCCTTTTCCCTTTTTAGCTTCGCCAACTGCGTGGTTAGCTTCTCATTCTGTGCGAGGGCCTGGCCTAAGGACTTCTCAGTCTCCTGCCTAAGCTCCACTACCCCTTCCTTGTAAGCAGCCTTCTTCGCGGCCTCCATGGAGTCCTTGAAGGTACAAGCCTTGTCCTTCATACTAGCAAGCTCCTTCTTCAAGTCGGAGTATTCCTGTTGAGCTTTGGATAACTCTTCATCCTTTTGACGAAGAAGCTTGCGCTGCCCCTCCACTTGAGTCTTCATTGTCCTCAGGCTGGCCTCGGCACCATCCTTTTCCCTTTTTAGCTCCGCCAGCTGCGTGGTTAGCTTCTCATTCTGCGCGAGGGCTTGGCCTAAGGACTTCTCAGTCTCCTGCCAAAGCTCCAGTTCAAGCCCAACCTTCTTCCGAGAATTCCCCACCCACTTCTCGGCAGCAAAGACTTCCTGGATGGCCTGTGGTGAAATATCAAAATGAACGCACTATTAGTAACATAGTTCTCCAGTACATAGGAATGTTTCTTATAATAAGGTGTAATGAAAAATAAGACGAGGATAAGACTCAAATACTTACCAGGGCCAAGTCCCTTTTTAGCGAAAGGAACAGATGAGGCTGGTTCATCTTGTCCAGGGCTTCCATGTCCTTGGGCAGAAGAAGGGGACGTTCCAAGGCATCAGCCAGGTGGAGGGCATGGCCTTGTTGGAACGCCCTAATTTTAGATTGGTAAGAGATTGGTGCCCAGTCCAGTTTAAGCTCAGGAGACCAGTTAGCCGGTGCACGGCGCACCTCGGCAAGGTCCCTGTTCTCCCCACTTTCCACTGAAGAGGCACGTCCCTTGCCCTTGTTAGGTTTTTGTTGCTGGGGTTATTATTGTTGTTGTTGTTGTTTCAGCTTCTTCTGCCTTTTCCCATCTGCCTCCTCGGCCTCACCCTTCCTTTTCTTCTTAGGCTCCGCAACGGGAGGCTTAGGATCGAAGGGAGGAGGGGGTGCGGGCAAGGACGGTGGGACTTATGACCCACCTGCTCCCTTTTGAGAGACTCTCGCGCCCCTCTTATGCATCAGTTACTTCAAAGCGTCTATCTCTTCTTCTTCGGAGCTGGAGTCAGGTTGGGCAATCACCAGACCTTGTATCCCCGAAGTCTCAGTGGGCTCGTGTTCCTCGTTCGAGAGAATGACAAGCGGATCTCCTCGAGGCCTTTCGATGTCCTCGAGTTGAAAATTTTCTATCTCCTCGTCCAACGAGTGTAGCGAGGACGCTTGCTCTTCTCGGACGGCGGCTGTCCGGGAGTGTGCCGAGAGGGGAATTGCTGCGATGGGGCGCGTGTACAGAATGGTGGTGGGATCATCGGGAATTTCGCGGTCAGAAAGGAAGCCTGGTCTTGCCACGTCTATCCTTCTGTGTCACTTATCTCCCGCGATGATGGCGTTTTCAATTTCTTGGAAGTCCACCGATATGGGGTCGTATCCTAGTATCAAGTGGGCAGCTCTCAATTGTAGGTCCTCACTGACGAATACTTCGGAGCAAAGGACACAGTTCAAGTCGGCAACGTTGCAGAGGCTGAGGCGTGGAAGTACGTGTTTTTTATCTGTGAGGAGAAAAAAGGCATCCGAGAAGACAAACATGGTCAGATTAGTGATAAACATTAAGACAAGAAGTAATAGTGTGCAATATGAATTAAAACGGTAAAAGTGATGGGATTGAATCACGGGTTAAGAAATTTAACTCCTAAGGAGTCGCACTTGGCTCTCCCCATTCGACTGGGCAGTGTGGACCGTCATACCAGTTTCCTGAGGCGATGAGGTAGTCGTCCTTCATGCCTTTGTTGGATTTAGGAAGACAAGAAATCAGTCTAACTATACTAGATCGAGATTTAATGTAATATCCTACATTTTTGAGTTTGTGGCACTCGTACATGAAGGCAACGTCGTGCCATGTGAGGTTTAGGCCCATTTACTCGTTCAGAGCGTCAACACTACCTATGACCCTAAACATGTTTGGTGCGCACTGGTCTGGGCATAACCTATGGTTGCGAAGGTATTCACTAGTCACATTTCTCATGGGGAGAGTCATCCCACCTTCTATGAAGGCGATCATGGGAATGATGACTTCTCCGTCTCTCCTAGCGCTACCTACGGCTTCTACTGGGCAGTATCTTAAGCCTATGTCATTGAGAATTTGGTACTTGGCCCTAAAACCTTCCATACCAGCGTTGGTATCAACTAGACACTTAAACCTACCCATCTGGGAGAAGCGAAAATGAGAGTTTAAAGAAGAAAAGAGGTTTAGATGGGAGCCGAGGAAAGAAGCCGAGAAGGAATGAGTAAAGAAAGTGAGAACTTACGAGATTTGGTTATGCAATTCTTCACGAGCTTCTGGAGAGAAAAGGTAATGATTGACACTTTGATACGATTGATTTCTGAAGAAATGAATGAAGGCGGGGGTTTCCAGGCATTTTGACGTGCGGGAGGCGGCCTTGAAATTAAAATTGTCCCGCTCAAATTTTCAGGGCCAACCTGGACCGTTGGATGTCCATCTTACCGTTGAACGTGGGGAACATGATGTAACTTGCGGTCATATATGTGCGCATTCCGGGTTTCGAAGCGTCAGAAGCATTTTCAGGGAACGAAAGGACCCATACACGCGTGGCAATTTACAAAGCGTGTGGGAGGTATGCAGGTCAGATCAAAACTCTATTTCTCTCCTTGGATGGGAAGGGCAAAATAAAGTTTTGAGGGGCTATTGTGTGGGGTAAAAACTCTTGAATAAACATTTGGGCTTTGGGCCTGATTGGCTGGTACCAGTTTGATTTGATCAGGGCATCTAGGCCCACAAGTTAATCTGCATTGTAGTAGTCCGAGGAGTTGTCTGAGGAGGAGTGTCTCCTGGGATAGGTCTAGCAATGACCCCGAGACTTGCTAAATGAGTTAGAGGCAGAACTCTGGAAGAACTAGTGGGTAAGAGGGTGATCCAAGTACCCTTTATAAGCAGAGACATGTGAGAAATATCTAAGGAAAAAGTTGCTACCACCACATTAAAAGCCCTGCATCTACCTCCCTGGCCGCATTAATGGGGAAATGACCTCTGAACAGTAGGATTCACCCTCCCTGCTATTATTTGAAGACTTCAAGAAGGTGCTGGATGGGACAAGTATCCAAGGGGAAGATTTGTATGACACGTGGATGAACCAGTGAAGAAGAAATATATAAGGAAACGAAAGAGGAAAGAAGGAGGGATCTGCACTTTCTGCTGAAAGAAAACGAGAACTAAGAATTGTAAACTTTGGCATAGAAAGATAATATAGATACACATATCGTCCTCGGCTTACGTCCGAGGAGGTCTCTTTGTCATATTCGTCTACCATTTGTTTAGAGTGTGGCACTCTAGTTTGTTAATTAAACTTCCAACGTCCCGAACCTAGATTTCAAATCCATTCTCTACAAGTTTTATCATATAAGGCTCATTGGGCCCGAGCCCAACACTTGTTTTTGGGTCCGGGTACAATTGTGCACTTATAGTAGGTTAGGTTGGTTTTGGGTCATAAAATTCACAAATCTGTCTAACCTGATCCAACCTGCCTATATTTAATATATGTTTAACTTTAAAAAAATATTATACAATTTTATTATTTACTTTTTTGCCCTTCTTCTTAGATAAAATCAAAACCATAAGTTTTTCTTATATAATTTGTGTTAGTTTGGTGTTATACTCAAAATTATTTGGTTATAAATTTACTCTTATTTATGGCGGAGTTGTTCTAATGCTCAATTTAATAATACTAATAATAATTAAAAAAATTTGTCCAACCTGACCCAACCTGATTCATGTGAGTTGGGTTGGAGCCCTATGATGAGTTAGGTTGAATTTTTTTAACCTAACATGGTAGGTGGGGTTAGAAAAACCCTCAACCCGACCCAAGCACACCCCTAAACAAAACATTCAAAAGAAGAAACAAAGGTCACTCATTGACACTACCCAACAAAAACATTAAACAAAACAGAAGAAAACGCTACCCTTCAACTTAAAATCTAAAAAACATGGAGTCGTGAAATATAAAGTTTTATAATTATTCATACCTACAGGCTCCCGCTAAAAGTGAAAAGGGATCAAGTTAGGAGCCAAAAAAAGATGCATAGTCATAGAGGTTTGATGGGATAAGAGCCTTGGAGAGCAGTGTATTTTTTTTGTTTTTGTTTTTAATTCTCTAGTTTTTCTTCTCTTTAAATTATCATATCATCAAATAGTAAAAAAGCTAATAATTTGGACCTATAGATGTCATTTTACAAAATTCACAAACTCAATCAGTTCATAAAAGGTCATCTGGGTTGCATGGATCGCCACAAATCCTTTAGATTTTGTACAGAAATGGTCCAATTAAACACTCGAACAGGTCTAAGTATTGAGTCACTTAAAGTTCCAATTCAACTAGCCAGGTCGGTCTAGGTTTATATGGTAATTTCAAAATTACTTTTAAAAAATATATTATTTGAAGGACCAAAATTACTTTCTAATTGAAATAAAATAAGATAAGTGAAAAATAGTATATGCTTTTTTTTAATAAATAGAGATTGAGAAAATCATTAATATTAATGTATCGTGATTTTTTTTTTAAAAAAAGAAAGGAATAAGATATATCCTTTTTTTTTTATGAAAAACTTTGACTTATATTCAATCAAACAAGGAAATTGAAATACAACAGCAGAGGCAGCAAAGAAAATATCAACTAATTACAGTTAGCTTGAGCTATCTCCTGCACAGATGGAGGAGTAACTCCCACCCACACCTGAGAAAATTCACCTCTCCTTGCAAGCTGAGCTAACTCATGGGCAGCCCTGTTGTATTCTCTTTTCAAATGTTTGATTTTTTAGCTTCTAAAAGATTCTAGCAAAGCAAGAATACTCTGGTTCAATTGACCAACGCATCCATCCATAAACTTCTCATTAATATTGTTAACAGTAGAAACAACATCCGACTCAATAATAACTTGAGGGATCTTTAAGTCACAAGCAAGCAAAATTCCTGTTTCCACTGCAATAGTTTCCACTTTAGCTACCGAAAACTGACCTCGGAGGTATTTACAACACGCTGCAATAACTGCACCACAAGCATCTTTAATGATAACTCCTACACTTGAGTTTCTCCCATCGATATTGGTTGCTCCATCAACATTGACTTTGTAAACACCAGGAGGTGGAGGGGTCCACCTACATTTTTCTGCACCTTGACCATTGAACAAACTCAGTGTTGCCCCTCTGTGCTCATGAAGGCTCATGAAGAAAATTAATAGCAAAACTCCAATTTTGGTGAGGTAATCTGCATATTGATTCAAAAACAATTTGATTCCTGTTATACCATATTGACCAAGCTACTCCAAAGAACACTTCAAGGTCTCGGGACTGACCTTTTTCAAAGATTTTTAAAGCAACATCAGATATATCATAAAGTTCCTGCCAATTCTCAACAACCTGGCCATCCCAATTACTCCAAACCCTTTTTGCTACTTCATAGTTAATTATGGAATGAAAAATTACCTCCACATCTCTTCCACGGCAAGGACAAATATCACTTTCCCCCACACCTCTTTTCTTAAGATTCACCATTGTTGGGAGGGCATCAACACATGCTCTCCATGCAAAGATCTTAATCTTTGATGGAATATTTAAGTGCCAAATTTTCTTCCATAGCCGATCTCTTGGATCCCCGAAAGAGCTCTCTCCTTCGTCTGACGAATCTACCATGTTAAGAGCTACATAGTAGGCACTCTTGACAGTAAATACACCTTTGCTGTTGCCAACCCAAATAATCTTGTCCTCCGGGAGACTATAGCTAATTGGGATGTTGAGAATTGTTCTTGCTTCAAATGGCAGAAAAATAGACTTAACAAGATCAACTTTCCAACTTCTGGTATCATAGTCAATTAAAGCTGAGACCATAGGATAGTTGCCAAAATTCAGAGGAGGGGAAACTACTTTATACGTAGTTGGAGTTGGTAGCCACCTATCATTCCAAATATGGATCCACTTTCCATTATCGACTCTCCATTGAGTACCTCTTCTAATTACATCAAGCCATTGCATAATGCTTCGCCAAGCATAAGAAGGCCTCGATCCCAAACTAGCATTGAGGACATCTCCATGGGAGTAGTACTTAGCCCTATAGACTTGGGCTAATAAAGAGCTTGGATTCATGAGAAGCCTCCAACCTTGCTTCGCTAACATGGCAAGATTGAACGCCTAAAGGTTTCTGAAGCCCATTCCTCCTTTAAGCTTGGATTTGCATAAACGCCTCCAGCTTACCCAAGCAATTCTAGATTCCTAACCACGTTGCCCCCACCAAAACCTTCTCATCATGCCCTCAATATCATCACACAAGCCCTTTGGTAATTGAAAGCAACTCATAGTATACGTGGGAATAGCTTGGGCCATTGCTTTTATAAGAATCTCCCTACCTCCAATAGAAAGAATTTTTTCTTTCCACCCTGATAATTTCCTTCCCACCATTTCTTTGATCTTAGCAAAGACTTCATTTCTTGATTTACCAATGATTGATGGAAGACCAAGATCTTTACTGTGTCGGGAGTCTTGCATAGGCCCCAAAATCTCCTGCTTCGTTTCCACCTCTATATTGGCACTGAAGAAAACCGATGATTTATCTGTATTGATTTTTTGACCCGAGGTAGCCTCATACAAATGAAGAATTTCAATTAACTGATGACATTCTTGGCTATTAGCTTTACAAAATAACAGACTATCGTCTGCAAAAAAGAGATGCGTTATCTTGGGACAGCCTTTGCAAATGGATAGGCCGCTCATCTTTTGATCTCTTACAGCCTTACTAATGAGTGAAGAAAAACCATCTGCGCAAAGTAAGAACAGATAAGAAGATAGAGGATCTCCTTGACAGAGCCCCCTTGAAGGAGTAATATTACCATAAGCAACACCATTGATAAGCACAGAATAGGAAATAGTAGTTATGCAACACATTATCAAACAAATCCATTTTTCATGAAAGCCCAATTTTCTCATAACTTGTTCAATGAAGCCCCATTCCACCCTATCATAAGCCTCATTCCACCCTATCATAAGCCTTACTCATGTCCAATTTAATTGCCATATAACCATCTTTACCATCTTTTTTGTGATCAAGATAGTGCATGAGTTCAAAGGCTATAAGAACATTATCTGTTATTAGCCTCTCGGAAAGAAAGACACTTTGATTTTCTAATATTATTTGAGGGAGGACCAATTTTAGACAATTAGCTAAGACCTTAGAAATAATTTTATAAATTACATTACTTAGACTAATAGGTCTAAACTCTATCATTTTAGTTGGATTGGAAGTTTTGGGATAAGAGTAATAAAAGTCTTATTTATATCATTCATAGATATACTGGAATTGAGAACATTTAAGACCATACAAACAACATCATTACCCACAATATCCCAATACTTTTGAAAAAAGAGAGCTGGCATACCATCTGGGCTTGGAGATTTAGTCGGGTGCATCTGTTTAAGGGCTGCTTCAACTTCATCCCTTGTGAACTGACTGATCAACATTTGATTCATATCAACTGACACCTTGGGATCAATAGATTCAATTACTTCAAGGATCCTGTCAGGGTGAGAAGTCGTGTACAACTTCTCAAAGTATGACACTGCAATTTCAACAACCTCCGTAATGGACTCCCTCCAGACTCCCATTTCATCCATTAGTCTGGTAATGGTATTTTTCTTTTTTCTCCTAGATGCTTTTGTGTGAAAATATTTTGTGTTACGATCCCCAAGGCCCATCCATTGAACTTTAGACCTTTGTTGCCACATGATTTCTTCACAATCCAGCAATTCATTAATCTCTTGCCTAACCTTGTTAATTTCACAACCAGACTCCCATTTCATCCATTAGTCTGGTAATGGTATTTTTCTTTTTTCTCCTAGATGCTTTTGTGTGAAAATATTTTGTGTTACGATCCCCAAGGCCCATCCATTGAACTTTAGACCTTTGTTGCCACATGATTTCTTCGCAATCCAGCAATTCATTAATCTCTTGCCTAACCTTGTTAATTTCACAACCATTGCTTCCATTTTGATCTCTTAAGACCAACTCATTAAGGACTTTCTTTTTATTCTAAATCTGCCTTGGAACATGACCAAAAACTGACTTGTTCCAATTCGATAAACTAGCTGCACAATTCTTGAGACCAACAGCCATGCCATTTGGGTTGTATAGATCTCTACTTTCATTCCAAGCTGCCCTTATAATATCTCTACATTCATCTCTTCTCGTCCACATAGCCTCAAACTGGAACCTCCTTTTCTGGGGGTTTTGCATTGCAATGGAGTCAGTGATCAGGAGTGCACAATGGTCACCAGTAGAATCCACTAGATGATGCACTCTCATATCCTTATAATAATCAACCCACTCCTGCGTGACCAATGCACGATCCAGCCGGAGATACATTCTGTTCCTCCCCTCTTGCATATTACACCAAGTAAATTACGGACCACAATACCCAAGATTCATGAATCTGCAATAGTTAATTGCCTCCTTGAATTCATCCACAATATCCTAATCGCTTAGGAAGTGGAATATGACATATTAAAGGACAATATTTTTATTTATTTTTTTGAGAAGGACATATTAAAGGACATGGTAGCATTTTATAAATTAATAATGGAGTGTGGCAATTACAGCAATCACGAAATTTAAAATAAGTTGGCTCTTAATTTTTTTTTTTTTAAGTCATCATTAAAAGTATGGAAAGAAGGACATCGCATCTAGGGGTGTTTAGCATGTCATGTCCGCGTTGTGTTGAGGTAGGAGTATTTGGCTAAATGACTTAACCCGAACCTGACCCAGTTAATAATTGTGTCATGATTCTTTAATCCTAACACAACATGTTAACGAAGCAGGTTGACACGACACGGCCTACTTGACACGCTTAATAAATAGATTGACACGAATGTGACATGACTTATTTCAACTAGCTTAATATTAAATAGGTTGGGACGGCACAAATTCAATCTATTTAACTGGCTTAAAAAAAACATTTGTTTAATATTGTTATAAATTTAATAAAGAAGAAATTTAATACAAACTCATAACATCAAAATACTTATTAACCATACAGTTTGAAATTTAATAATAATATCAAATACTTAAAACACATCATCCAAAAGAAGTGTGTACACTCCAATCCAAATTCAAAATAACTTAATTTAACAAAAATATAACATCCACATAATTCAACAAATGCTAAGTGTGCACGAAAAAAGAAAAAGAAAAATCAACTTAACTCATGACAAAACTAATTTGTATTATGGGCTAATGATAATCCACAATGGGAGATTTGAATAAGAACAAGCATCTACATAAAAACCACGAAAAAAGGTTATATTACTCAAGTATGTGTAAGGTGTTACAATTTTCCTCAAGAACAAGCTCTTAAAGGTGCTCTAAAGCTCTCTTTTTCTCTCTATGATTCTCACTCTAAGTCTCTCAGTAATTTTTTCTGTGTCTACCTCTTTTGCCCTTATCCTCCCTTATATTTGCCCTACTTCCAGCTCCAGGATGTGCTGTCCCTGTAAAGCTGGAGATTTTTCTGTCCCATCAGGCTTTTCCATTCTTACTTTCATGATGAATAGAGACTTTTGGAGCTCTTTGCATTGTTCAGGCTTGTCATTCAGTAATAAATGGGATTGTGCTAGGCAGGTGAGTCTCATTAATGCAGAGGTGACTGTAGATTCATCAGAAAGCTTCAACAAGCTTCCTCAGACAATCCCGTACATTCCAAAATTCTTCCTTGAAAGCTCGGTAGGTGCTTCTTCTTTGACGGCTTGATAAGAGTCTTGTCTTCAGATGAGGTCCTCGATGAGCTTCATCCTCATATCCAAGGTGACAGATTGTCTGATCTGCTGTCCGATGTTTGGCTCTTTTAGTATGGCTAGTCCTTAAAGTGGGCTAGCTTGGATTGGGCTTATTTGGGCCCAAAAAATGATCTCCCTACACTAAGTATAAAAAATATAACATAATTGATGCCTCTCTTATTTTTTTTAAGTTTAAAATATAAGTTGGATATAAAAGGTATTTGAAAATTTTAAAATAAAATGAAAATTTATTTGTTATACAAGTTAAATTGGTTATGCTAACTAGGTCATTTTGGGTTGATACAAATAAATTGACGTGTCAAATGTGTTAATTGCAGGTCACACGTGTTGACCCGCTTATGAAATGTTTCTTATCATGTCGCTTATAATAATACCCATTTATGACCCAAACCCACTAAGGTTCAACTAACCCGTAAAAACCCATGTCGGATTCATGAATCGTGTCAAACATTGACACCCCTAAACGCATCTACCAGGAGTCCCTAAAAAATTGCGGCCAACAGAACATGCTGCAAAGTAGCTAAAAATAATTGTTGAATCTCAGGTATAAATAAGGCTAGCATTCTAAAGAATGGACACACTTTCACTCATATATTCACTTGTCATTCTAATTTTTGGTTATAGTTTGCCTGGTGTTGTTTCATTGTAGTTTAATTTGTTGCAAGTTGATTTGTGTAATTTTAGTTGTGGATGGTAGTTTATTTTCATTAGGTTTAGCCTTAAAACTTTAATGTCTTATCTTTAGATTTAAAAATATTAAACTCTTCTACAAGATATCCTTTTGTAAAAAATTGACAAATAAAACAACAAAGGCAATAAAAGACCAGAAAACTCAATGAAGAATGCTCAAGACAGCGTTTGCAAATCAATTGAAGACATTAATCTTCAACTCTCGCAGAAAAAATACAAAAAACAAATGTTTTCTCTTTTTCTCACTTGAAGTTTTTAGCTAACCAAACCAAACACAAACAAGTTTGTTTATATATTGCTTCTGTTTGGGTCTCTATGATTATTTGCTTCAATTTTTATTTACTTACAAATATTTCGGCCTTAGATGTCCATGCTAAAATGCTAACTTTTCACTATTTAAGATTATTTGATTGGCTAACTGAATCATTGCAAACTTTAAAGCAGCTCATGTCAAAGTAGCTTCGGTTCTTTTTGGTCGTTTGATTCTAATTTTACATCTGCAGATAATAAGTTTAATCAAACTATGCAGCATGGCTTGCATTTGTACAGCCTAACAGTCCAGTTTTGTGATTTATTTGGTATCTTTAGTTGTTTTTTTCACTTATATTTTCCAGAAAATCATGACACCAGGAAAAAAAGAAAAAAAGAAAGCGCCTTCAAGATAACAAGTCAGTGTAATTTAGTTACTATTCCCATAAAAATAAAAAAATTGTAATTTTAGTTACTTATTACATAATACATGTACTTTCATTTTATTGCTAGTTGTTTTATTGCCAAAATCACGACATATTGCCTCCAATTAATAAGACTCCTCTTCAATCATACCACCCTTAAACACAAAGTCAAATTATCTCACCTCGATTCATCGAGGCTAACCACGTTATAACAAGAAGATCACATCAATGAATGAGTTCTAGAGTGTGTAACCAAATTGCATAAACAATGATTTCTTTTAAACAGAATAGATGACACAAAAGAAAAATAATTAAAGAGAGCATTAATCAAAAGTGAAAAAAAAGAAAGAACAAAAAAGAAAACAGAAAAATTGTTATAATGCGTTCCATCTTACATTATGTCAAATTTAATAATATGGTTTGAAAATAATATTGTTCAAATAACCACAAATTGTCATTTTGTTTAAGCATTTTCTGCTTGTCTCTAAAAATGGGTTTATAGTTTAAATTGAAAAGTTAAAATTTCAATTTTAGATAAAGAAGATAGAGAGAGGTGAGGGAAAAAAAAATGCTCAAACTGAAAACGTTTATGGTTTTGGATTTCAGACTGGTCAAAATTTTAGGAATTTTTGATCCGCATCTACTTGACTTGGCGCTGAAGAGGCAATTGATGAACCCACAAACTCCGACTCTGACGAGACCACGAACTACACTTTCTAGTTCGATCTTCTCTCCTAGGTGTTTCTCTCTCCCTCTTAAACAACACCGTCTAGTTCGATCTTCTCTCCTAGTTGTCTCTTTCCCTCTTAAACGGCACCATCTAGTTCGATCTTCTCTCCTAGATGTTTCTCTCCCCCTCTTAATCGGTTGCAAGTTTGCAACAAGTTGCTTTAATTTTTTTTTTTTATGTCACGTGACAAGAATAAAAAGTTGATGTACTAAATTAACTAAAAGAAAAAGTTGTTTGAGCATTTTTTCCATGATAAATGATTGACAGCGCGTGAGTCAACAGTCCACAAGATGCAAGAACGAATAACAATAAAATAAAACCCGGAAAATAGACGAGGAATTAAACAACCTCAAAATTGTTGTAGGGAATGAGGAATGTTGTATGGAACAATGGATACAAAAAAGATATTAACGTTTACAAAAAAAAAAAGAAAAAAGAAAAAGAAAAGAAAGATATGCAAGTAATTAACTTAATTCCTAGAGTACTACAAACAATACCTAGCGCCACATCAAAAACCTGAACTGTATAGAATAGAGAAATTAATCACTGTTGAAAACCTAAGTACCAAAAAATAAAAATAAAAATAAAAATAAATGCAAGGACATCTACCTACAAAATGAAATTGAGACCTAAACCTAGACTTCCATTTTCACAATTGCTTTAGAAATCTCAGGTGTTGCTGTTGTATTTGTTGTTGATGGTGATAATCCACACTGAAGCCAATCTTTGGCACAAATAAGGGCCTCAAGTGTCATGGGACCCAATGAATTCCTGTAGTTATCCATCTTTCTTAATTCAGTGTCAAACACAGAATCAGGACCAACAGTACATACTGGTATTGACAAAATATCAGAAGCCATTCTTGATAGAGTTGGGTACTTCAATTTATTTAGTTTCCACCAACCTAAAATGTCGAACTCATGTTCCCGAGGCAAAAGAGATTCTTCCAAGTATTGATCTAGCTCCGACTTCATATGCTGGCTACTTGTAATCTCATTGATATAGATTTCAAAATCCGAGAGCCCATCCACAGTAGAAACAAGGTTTCCTTCTTGAAATCCATCTTGTGATGTCTCTGTTTTGATGACACCCTCATTACCTTCTTCGAGTGCCGGTAACGGAAGTGCTTGAGCAATATATTCTAGAAAGAGTTCATGAACACTATCATTAACAGCCCTAATCCATGATTCAGCATGCTCATCGTACATCTTGTTGAAGTTGAACTCCACAAGCTTCATTTTGAACCTTGGATCCAAAACTACAGCTATTGCTAAAACCAGATAGCAGTCTTTCCAATATTTATCAAATTTTTCTTGCAATGGTCTGATCAAGTTGCTGACAAAGGGATCCTCGCTCATGGCTGCATGTGTCAGCTCTATATGAATTTTTGACACTTCATGGAAGAATGTATTAGCGGCCGGGTAACTTAGGTCAGTTAAAATGAGAGCTGCATCGTACAAATGCTTCAAGTATGTGCAGAGAGTTTCTACCTGCTTCCACTCCTCCATTGATGGAGCTATCTTGTAATCAGGATCAACGGTATCCAAGCAACTAAAAACTTCCTTCAATTCACATGCAGCTACTAGCATGTGATAAGTTGTGTTCCACATAGTTTGATCATCAACTAAAAGGTTTTTTGAGCTAGGGACTTGAAGTTGTTGCTTCAGCTCGATAAATTTATCTTCATGTGATTCTGAAGTTTTCACATACTTGACACTGTCACGAATTTTTTGGATCGTCTCCCTCATTGCCCCTAGTGCATCTTGTGAAAGACGACTGAGAACACGAGCATAGCAATTCCCTATTAATAACTGACCATTGAGCATGAATGGGTTCCTGACAGAAAGAAGGCCTCTTAGATTTCCAATTACAGTTTCATTTGATAAGGATTGATCCACTGTGAGGGTAAACATCCGGCCCTCCAAATGCCAATCAGATAGGCAAGCCATAACAGCTTGATTGAATGCATAATCTGACTCAGGAGAAGGAACTGTAGCAACATTAAGGATCCGGCGCTGTAGATTCCAATCGGCATCAATGAAATGACCTGTTAGAAACACATAGCCTAAAGTTTGATTTGACGTCCATAAATCCAATGTAAGACTGACATGTCCATGAATGCCACTTATAAGATTCAGGAGGTTTTGTTTCTCCTTCAGGTATACAGCCACACATTCCCCTTGAACGGTATCAAAGCTCAACATACTGAACTGAGGTTGCAGAGACCGGACAAAGTCACTGAAACCAGAATGTTCAACAATGTGAAGTGGATATTCGTGCAGAATGACCATCTTAGCAATCTCACGGTTGCAGCGGTCCTGATCAAAACTGATTCTTGCAGCTCCTTGGCTCACTCTCTGGCGCTTTTTTGGTGGATCAGTTGCAGTTCCTGGACCACCAGTTCTGGAGCCTGGTGTATTTGGCACTTGCAGATTTCTCTGGCGAAATACTGGGCAGATTCCCAAGGAAATGTGCCGTTTGAGGTGGCTGGTGCCTGCTAGCTTTGAGCCAGAGATGTAAGCGAAAGATTTTTTGCATAGCTTACAGCATGCCCTAGTATTTCCAGGTCCAACAGTTTCTAAGGTGAAGTGCTCCCAGACAATAGACTTCTTTCTCCTACGCTTATTAGGCTGTGCTTCTAAATAGAGTGGTTCATAGTTATCTGTCGGGGTAATAGGGTCATCTATCTCCATTGAAGGTGTAGTCCTAAAAAGATATAAGGATGAAGCATTAGAAAGTGCATAAGTAGATAATCCAGCCAAGAACCATATAATATCTATTGAATAAAGAGGACAATTTGGAATTTAAAAACTATGGTGGACTTTGAAAAGGCTGTTCAATAACAACCATAACAAACCAAAATTTCATGTGCCAAAGGACTGCCTTATCCCATTGAGACTTAAGTGAAGTAAAAACCTAAACAACTGTGCCACATTTCAAAGTATAAGGAACTGGTGTGTTTATAGCAAGTGCTCCATCTACTAAGGTATATACAATCAAATGATTCATATTTGGCTTCCCATGTGAACATATCAAAATGAGTGTTACCCTAAATTGTCCTTCAATTAGTGTTTCTGATTATTGCATCCTATTAAACAATGATAATCACAAATCAAGTATATTAAACTAAAATCCAAAGCTCCCATTGTGGAACATCAGTGATTTAGCAACTACAAGTACATCCAATGGATTTCAAGGATTCTTCTTTGTCAACAACCCAGTGCAATTGACAGGTGCAAAACAAGCACTTTTTCTTTTCCTCAAAAGTGATGGCTCAGACAGAACATGAGCATATAAAATGATGAATCATCATTCGGGAATATTTTCACAAACAAATAGCTCAGTTACTTATAAAAAAGTGGCATGTTATGTAAAGTGTATGTTCAGTTACCATTCAGACTCATGTACAACAAGTCATATAATGTCTGGTGCTGAGAAAAAAAATGTCCGGTGTAAGAATATGTATTGGTAAAGAGGCCGGAGATGTAGGGGAATACAAAATTCAGCGAATATAAGGTGTGCAACTTTGATAATCCAAGTGTAGAAAAAATGGGAAATAGTAAAACATATAAATAAGACATACCAGGTGCATAGAATTATAGAAATAAACCACAAGAACATTTTTCTGGAACAATAGATCTCATTCTAAGGAAGTATAGTATCTTCAATTAAAAAGAAAAAAAAAAAGCACATTATCTCTGTTTACAGAACTGCATTAGGCTAACAAGTAAACAACGCTCTTGGATTGAGAAACACATAGCTACAAGAATCTACTGGAATATATATTCAAAATGTGGGGATGTCAGAAAAAATTCCCATGCATGTTACATTGCCTTTTAGAGAACAATGCTTGAACACTCAATAATACAATTTTAATAAAAGGAATGTGCATATCTAAAAAACAGCATAATCATATCATTAGAATAGATTCAACACAAGAAAAAAAAATGTTGCTGTGGAGGAGTAACCGTGGAATAAAAGTAGTTAAATAAAGGATTCCTGAAAGCCAGCAGCTAATGTAGGCTTGTGAATTACATAAAAAAAAAATAATAATAAAAAAAAAAGAAAATAAAAAAAAAAGAAAGAAAGAAAGAAAGAAAGAAAGAAAAAGAAAAAAAAGGTGGCATGTTTGTGTGAGAGATGTCTAATGAGCAGCAGACTAGTTAGGATAAAGTTTTGATGCATACATGGAAATTAGGAAGGCATGATGATCTAAGACGCAACAACAATATGGCAATTCTTGCAAAATTACGACATGACATGGTGAGAAAACAACAATTAGTTAACTAATACCTATATCTTTAGGTATATTTTATTTATTTTTAGGAATTTTTTTTTATGTTATCTTAAGTTTTCAAAACAAATGACTATTACAAATTCAAAAATATCTTAAATCATTATATATTTCCTCCTTACACACGCTGAGTACACGCCATGCACGACTATCGCTCTGTCCCTGACACGAATACATCAGGGGATTTGGAGCATCCATGCTTCTTAGAGGATGATTATACATACAGAACTCAGGACCAGGAAAGCCTAAAGCCACACAAACAAGACTAGATTCTGATTATTTAACCAACGTCACAAAACCAATTGAGGGAATCATAACTCCCTATCACAATGCCAAACTCTAGATCATCTCAATTCACACAGTAAGTTAATAGTCCATCTGTTTAATTCTTTTTCTTATCTATAATATTAAAATAAAAAATAAAATAAAAAAACTTTACCACCTGAGCTATGATCCAGGGGCAGGTTGCTCAATTAACAAGAGTTAAAAATAGAGTTTCCCTTTTCCAATGGTTTTGATACTCAGCCAAAATACGCACTCCACCACCCATGTTTTGGACTTAAAAAAAAGTTTAAAAAGTCTCACTTTGGGCCATCAAAAGGAGAGCCCATTGGACATGAAAATCTAATGAACTGAAAAACACTTGTATGTTGCAAATTTTATAATTCAAAATTTTAGACTCGTCCCCAAAAGGGAAAAAAAAAAAAAGGAGGCGTGTATCTTGGGGGGCGCCTTTAAAGACGTTCCCTAAAAAACGCGTATTCTTATCTCAATCAGATCGGCCTCCAGTTTCAACCAAAACCCTAAATATACACCCAGTCCGTAATAATCAGAGTAAACTATACATACACATAATTTTCACAGCCACATATTCCACATGGATTCATTTCAACCTAGAGTTTGCAACAGAAAACTGAACTATAATCCCAAACAGATGCTTTAAACACATTAAAACCAAAATTTGAACAAAACCCAGAAAACCCAATACCCAAAAGCCACCACAAATCCAAAGAACAACAAGAATCGGATCCAAAGAGAACCCCCCCCCCCCCCAAAAAAACCCACAGATATCGCCAGAAAACACTGAAAAACACCGAATTCAATACCTATGAACAATAAAACTGAACAAATATATAAAAAAAGTGGAAAGTATTCTTACAGTGAATCAATCGCCGGACCAGAATATCAGAAAAAAACCTCTGCTCCCGAAACTCCGAAACTAGGGTTTTTGAATTTTCAAAGTTTCTGGGGTTTATGTACTTTGAATTTGTTAATAAAAAAAAATTGAATGTTGAAAAAAAATTGAAAAATTGGGCAGAGGGAAGAGGTTGAAGACGAAGTTGATGGGCTTTCTTTCGGTTGAATTTTTGAAATTTCAGGTTCAGAGCTTTCGGTATTGAAAACTCAAAACCCTAATGGACCTAATAACAAGGAGGGCTAGGGCTAAAGCCTTTAGGCCTTTGGAGTTTGTTTGTTTGTTTGTCTGTCTGTCTTTTAGGTTTTTTGGTGGAGTTGTTTGTTGGGGTCCATTATTTATAGTTATAGTAAGAGCCCAGATTGTAGCTGAGGAATCTGGACCGTTGGATTCTGATGGAGCCCACTTTGATTTCAGTTTCAATGGCGGTGGGAGGGTTTTCTTGGTGTGATTCGACTAATCATAAGAGGACACGTTTAATGGGAAAGAGATTAGTGGGTTTTTTTTTTTCTCAAGCAGAATTAATTACTACAATTTAATGGCGGTTGGTATTGCAAAAAAAAAAAAATAACGAAAACGGAAAACAAAGGACGCGTAGTAAATAGTAAAATAAAGACCTATTTGATTGATTAATGAATATGTAATTTTAATTTAATGATTTTTTTTCTATTTTTGGGTAAATTTCATTAACATAGCTGAGATTTGGGCTAGTTCAATTAGGTTCAAAATTTTTTAAACCTGATCAATTTGATTTCTAAAGCCAACTTAATCTCCAAATACCGTTAGGCCAATTAGTCATTTTTCTTAACTGTCTTAGAGATTATAAGTTGGTTTTAGGGACCAAATTAATCAGTTTTAAAAATTTTTGGACCTAGTTAATATTAGCCCAAACATGAGTGTATGCTAATGGAATTGACCCTCAAAAAAACTCTAGAGTGCCATCCAATAGTTTGTCTTGTATCTCAATTTTTTAGTTGTAAATATTTTTTTAAAAAATAAATCATTCTAGGATCACAACAAAATTTCTTAAAATGTTTTACAATGGTTGTATTTGTCAAGTTAACAAGATATTAATGGTATTATGATAGATAATAAAGTAAGGGGAAAGACTTAGATACAGTACTTAGATGCTGTTCCTTAGGTTTCTATCTTAAGATTTTGCTATGTAGATTTTTTTTTTCTCATGGAATTGAAGTGTATTTTTTTAGTTAATTAGTCATATGGCTGAATTTTAAGAGGAGAATCTAAGGAACAACACCTAAGGTACTTGATGATGCCGAAAAATCACCAATAAGCTGCAAGCACTCTCAAATTGAAACAATACTTACAAAATGAAAAGAGAAAACCTAACAGAGAGCACTGGTGTGGTGCCGGCCAAAAACCCTCCAAAGGTCAAGTTAGAATTTTTCACAACCCTAGAGTGTCAGAGTTGAATCAATAATGTGTACCTTAATTTATGAGGGTTTTAGTGTATTTATAGTAATGTAGGGTTAACCTCCGTGCCTTGACCATGAAGTCATTTTCTTATAAAATTGGAACTCTTTCCTTTTACATACCTTCTAGAGTTCTTTTCCTTATAGGAATCATTTGATCAAGGTTTAAACGTGTGACCCAAGAATTCTTCTCATACACGTTTGCGTGGAGATTAAGCAAAACCACATCAGATGTAATTATAAAGTGTAAATCCTCTTTAGGGGTTCTTGGGGCCAATGGCTACCACATTGTATCTGTCCGTCCACTGTGGATCCGACCTCCTTGTCTGTCATTATCAATCCGTCACCCTTATACCATCACATCAATCACCTAGATCCGTCATGTTCATTTTAATTCACCTTCAGTACTGTATCTAAGTTTTGTCTATAAAGTAATGTTAATGGTAGACTTAATCCATTAAAAAAAAAAAGAGGGGGCTCTAGGTAGGAACCAATAAAAACTTGTCAACTTAGTTGTTGTTAAAAGTGTTGTCATTATTCTTAAGAAAAAAAAGGTATTCCATCCGATGAAGGAATGAATTAGGGATGTACATTGGTCAGTGTGGTTGACTTTTAGGGTGTGTTTATTTGGAGGTGAAATAGGATGGATGGAAAACTTTGGAGAGAAAATGAGAAGGAAAACTTTTTTGAAGTGTGTTTGGTTAGGTGAGGAGGAAGGAAAATAAATGGTGGGGTCCAAGTGTTTTCTCTCCGAGCCCACCAAAAAGTTTTCTCCTCAAAATGGAGAAAAAACTGAAGGGAGAAAATGAGGCTATTTGATGAACAAAAATACCCTTGTGCACTTGCACATGGGCTTTGTTTGTATATCGTCTTCTTCACCTTTTTTTTTTCCCCTCCTCCTAGACGTTGCCTCCTTTTTTCTTTTCTTTTTTTCCCCTCTCTCTTAAACGCTGTCTCCTCTTCTTTCTTTCTTTTTCTTCCCTCGTTGCCTCTTCTTTCCTTTTTTTTTTTTTTTTTCCTTTTGATTTAAGTGTACATTGCTCATATCTATTTTTTCTTTTGCTTTCTTTTGTGTTTTTTTTTTTGGTTGTTTGTCACTTTTTTAGTTTTAATTAGGCATCATTTTTAACAAGAGTACATGAGTAAATTTATACAAACGCACTTTCTCCATCCCTCCACTTTTTCACTCCCAACCAAACAAAATAGAGAGAAATTAAAATCTTTTCTATCCTTCTAGTTTTTCATCCTTTCATCATTTTCTATCGTCCCACTTTTCCCTCCCTCCAACCAAACAAACCCTTATGAGTTTTATTTGTAATTAAACTCTCTCTAACCAGCACTATAAAAGGGTAGCCTCAGTTGCGCATAATTCAAAATTTTTTTTTCATAGTGCGTAAGTTCAGAATCTCAAAACAAAAAAAACAACAAAAAAAAAAATTCTTGAAGCCATAAGATTTTTTTCCTTTCTTCTTTCTCAACCAGGTAGCAAGGTATGATTTTTCTTTTTTTTATTGTAACAGAGGCCATTTTGCACCACACCGACCTCGTTGGTATAGAAACCACACTGCATTGTTGGTAGAGGGGAAGCCAAGTTGCACAAGCCTCGGTTTTTCAATAACTTGGGATTGGCTTGGTTGGTGTTGCAAGAGAAACAACAAAATTCTAAAAACCACAAATCACAAAAAATTACCCCATAAAAAAGAAAAAGAAAAAAACCCGTAGAATTTAGAATCTCATATTCAAGAAAATAAAAGGTTTGTCATTGATTTAGAGAAAGGAGGAATGGAGCTAGACTGAGAAGCCCTTCAATTTAAACATGATCTCTTTTGGTTTTCCCATTCCATTCTTGAATAATAGCAACCCTTTTTCTTCTACTATGTTTTTGTTTCAATAAATTGTCTTTGCTCTCTTTATTTTGGAGTTTGTAAGCTTTGCTCCCTTTGATAGAACCATGAATTTTATTTTAAGGGCCCATGTTATAAGTATGTATTAAAAAGAGCTTAATGAAATTATTTTTCTTTTTTGAGAAAGATGTAAACTAACACCATATGAAAATTACTGATTCAATTTCTCTTTTAAACTTCTTAACTTTATATTTTATTGGTAGCTTCTTAGAATTATGAGTTTTAATTGAATACCATTATTTTATGTTGTGTTTGAGAGAGTTAGAAGCAAAGTTTTGTCATGTAAGAGAGATAAAGACTAATTTTTCCTAGTGAGTTAGTGTAATGGCATCTTTGGGTGTGTTAGGGGTTTTGGGTAAGTTCATGTAGATTTTTTTCATGTGTGTGTGGGGGGTTGTAATTCTTTTTATTAATAGTGAATTTTGGTTGGTGTAGGATTGGAATTAGCCTAACCATGTTAATTTTGTTTTTGTGATGCTTCCTATATTATTGTTTTGTGTTTAGTTCACGATATAATTATAAACTAGCTTGTAATCCTATATATGCATACACATGGATATATTTAAAAAAAGAATCATAAATATATGCTTATTAAAATTTCCGCCTAAGTTGAATGCTACTAGTTGGTGCGGTAGTCACTCTACAAGTACAAGTGTTTGTGGAGTGCGGGGGCAAGAGTCGGAGTTCAAGTTTCCAGGAGGGAGTTTTACACATATATACATCTAGATTAGGCTAGAGTAGAATTTTTATCTTGTATTTAAAAAAACAAAAAAGTGTTTTCATTGAAGTTTATATTTGTAAGATAAATTGGATTATTTTTAAGTGGATAATAAGCGATTTTGAATGAGGTTTAAATAGAATGGGCTAGAAGTAATTTTAGGGACTTAAAATGTTTTAAATATGTTAGAAGTATTAGAACATTCACACCAGTTTCCTCAAATATTTAGCTAAACTAACCCAAGAAACACTATTTTTTCTAATTTAGCTATCTTTATACACACACACACACACACACACACACACACACACACATATATATATACATATCAATATTTCAATTAAATATTATTTCTTCCTCTTCACAGCAAAACCAAAACAAAAGCACCCTAAGGCTTCTTCGCCATCATGATCCAATTTAGTAAATCACAACCCAATCAAATCCAACACCAAACTTCAAACCCAACATCATATCACTATGTCGTTGATTTGCAAGGGGGTGAGAGTGAAATTTTGATGGAGTTCTATGCACTCTAATCTCTAGAACCATTTCTTCTATCTGTTTACACACACACACACACACACACACACATACATATCAATATTTAAATTATTATTTCTTCCTCTTCACAGCAAAACCAAAACAAAAGCACCCTAAGGCCTCTTCGCCACCATCGTCCCATTTAGTAAATCACAACCTAATCAAATCCAACACCAAACTTCAAACCCAACATCATATCACGGTGTCGTTGATTTGCAAGGGGGTAGAGAGTGAAATTTTGATGGAGTTCTATACACTCTAATCTCTAGAACCATTTCTTCTGTTTGTTAATAACCATGGGTTTTGCACACCAATCCTCCACCGTAGCCTTATTGGATTAGATGTGGCCTTTTTGGATTTGATTCAATTCTGGTTTTGATGTGGTTTGAGTTTTTGATGTGTTTTTGTTGGATTCAATTTTTTTGGTGTGCTTTGGAATTGGTGGTTGCTAATTTTTTGGCGGGCTTGGAACTAGTGGTGGATGCTCATGAGAGAGAGAGAGAACAAAAAAAAAATACTTTTATTTTTAGCTTTGGCGAGTATTTTCTCTCTGCTTGTGGCGTGTCACTGCACATTGTTAAATTTTCTAGGTCAGTTTGGTGAGTTTTTATGTGTCTTTAGCCATAATTTTAGCATCAAACTAATTTAGCTAGTCTGATAAGAATGCTCTTACATATTCAAAGTGTTACATGGATATATATATATATATATATATATATATATATATATATATATATATATATATATATATATAGACACACACATGCAATAAATTTTAATTGAGCAACTTATAATTTTTTTAAGTGGAGATTCATCAATCTATAAAAGGACATTTGAAAAACAATTAGATATATAATGACTTGGTACAAAATTCAAACTCAATTAAAATCCAAGAATCTATGGCATCAAATTAAAGGGAAAGTAGAAGGATACTTGGCACAAAATGGGAATGCAATTAGAATCCAATTTGGATGTTTGCTTGAACTTTAATTCAATTTTCACTTTAATTAATATAATATATACTAGTGACAACCCTTGCATATGCGTGGCACAATTAAGAATAATCACAATTACATACACTTATGAGTTCAAATTATACCTAATTGAAAAGTTACACATTTTTTAAGACATAAATATATATATATATATGAGTTTTACTTATACACACACACACACACACACAAATACGAGTTTACACTTTTTTTATTGGACTTTTGATGCTTTATTTATATTATTCTCTTATTTTTTTGCACAACATTAACTCACCTAAAACAAAATTTTTTTAAAAAAAAACTTAGATAAGACATGTGACACAAAATTAGACAACAATTGGAATCCAATTTAGAATCTAATTGGATTTTCTCTCAAAGTTGGATTTAAAAAATATATATGAAGTGCATATGGAGTTCTTTTTTTTATCTAAAGAGATATATAAGACAAACATATGCGAATTGGTAGAATCAAGATACAAAAACTTTTATCATTCAACTTAATCTATTTATGTGCTTAGATTTTCTAGCATCATTTTCACAATAGTTGTCACAAGCGGCTATAAAGGTTTTTTTTTTTTTTTTTTTATCATATTCAATGGATGCAATAATTATTTGCATGGTATGACTCATTTTGATTGGTTGGATGGGTGATACATGGTAAATGAGTAAAAATTAATAATATCATTCAAAGTTTATACCTGATTTCCATTTATAAAGGACTTTGAAATTTAATAAAACAATTGAAATCCAAAGTAATGGATGAATAAATGATATTATTGTGGTCATCGATTTTTGCAATGAGTAATAAACCTTCGCGCAATCACAGCTCTCTTTTTCGTCGTGAGAGTTCAAGCGCCCAAGGTTTTGTTTCTCATAGAGATGAAACAATCAGCGGAAGAGATGAGGAAAATAACAGAGGACCTACCTTACCAAGCAGTGTTTGCAGTGCCTAGTTTGGGAAGAAGTGGTGGCTTGCCGATGCTTTGGAAGGAGGAAGTAGACTTGCACATCTAGATGTATTCCCAAAACCACATAGATGCAATCATCTATAGTTCCATGGGTCCACCTTGGAGAATTACAAGTTTCTATGGCCAACCAGATGCGAACCGTCGACATGAAACTTGGGGCTTGCTGAGGCATCTCCATTCCTGATACACAATGCCTTAGATATGTATTGGGGATTACAATGAGATCCTATCATTGGAGGAGAAACAAGGAAAAATCCCAAAACCATTTGCTCAAATGAAGGCTTTTCGCAGCACCTTGCTTCATTGTAGCCTGATCGACCTTGGGTATGGGCTATTTGGAGTGCACAAAACAAATTCTACTTTGAGAGAGCTCAGCTACAGCCTCAGGTCATTGTCGATGGAGCTACTGGCCTCTTGACAGAGTACCAACGCCTCACAGTAGCCCAAACAACCTCTTAATGTACACCTTGTCTGCATATTTGTCTTCTACTTTCTGCAAGATAACACTTTGTGTCGCTAGGCATCTGGTTTTGGCCATTCCTTCTTAGGCTTCCACGTTTTGGTATAAATTTGCCATTGTGTTTAGCCTCCTTGTAACAGTTTTTCAAACACAGCAATGTATTTTCTTTCTTCATTCTCAGAAAAGTAATAAACACTTGCATCAAAATTAAGAAATTGAATTGACACTTGATACAAATTTATACTCCAATTTAGAATTTAATTGGATCTTTTCTCAGTTTTGGTTACACACACACACTAGTGTATAAGCCTATACATATGCACAAATACGATTAAAATTTTAAAAGATGTTCAAATTATACATAGTATTAGTTTACACTTTTTTTTTAAACCATACATTTCTAAAAATATGTAATGGTTTCTCATATTATATATATATATATATGTGTGTGTGTGTGTGTGTGTGTGTGTGTATGATTTAGAATTTAATTGTGTTAACGTGTAATAGGTTGTGGACTTTAGGCCCACATTGTCTACTTGTACTACACACATACTTGTATCATGCACTCTGCCTTTTATATAAAGGCACTCTTGTATATTTTATTACTTGAGAAATACAATATATTCATACGCTATAAAGGCACTCTTGTATGTTTTGTTCTTCTTCAGCCACATGAGTATAAAAAACTTGAGCTTTGGTCTAGACTTTGTTGTTTTCTTAGTTATGTCAAAACTCAAAAGGGGTATCTATGTTATGATCCTGTCTCTCATCATCTTCGTATCTCCCGCAATGTTATCTTTTGGGAGTATCGCTCCTTTGTCGAGCTTTCTCACTTCCGTGCCTCCATATCTACCTCCTCTGAATTAGATCTTTTTCCAGATGAGCTATATATTCCTTCTGTAGTTACTCCTGATCCTCCTATAGACTTTTTTGTCCAACCACCAAATATTTTTTATGCCTCTCCTAGATCACCCTTTAATGAACAAGTGGAAGATGAGCCACCCAATCCTGAGCTTGGGTCCCTTGCTCTTGCTTCGCCTGAAGATCTTGCACAAGACATTTCACCTCGTCACTCAACTCAAGTAAGATCCATTCCTGCAAATTTACTTGACTATCATTATTATACTACCCTTGCTACATTGCACGAGCCTCACACCTATTGTGAGGCCTCCACTGACCCTTTATGACAGATTGTAATGAAAGAGGAACTTGATGCATTATCTAAAAATCATACTTGGGATTTGGTAACTCTCCCCCTTGGGAAATCTATGGTTGGTTGTAAATGGATCTACAAGATCAAGACTCACTTTGATGGGTCTATTGAGCGATATAAAGCTCGTCTTGTTGTAAAATGTTTTACACAGGAGTATGAAATTGATTATGAAGAGACCTTTACTCCGATTTCTCGAATCTCATCTATTCGTGCCCTCTTAGTTGTTGTCGCTGCCATTTCAGATGGATGTAAAAAATATCTTCCTTAAAGGGAATTTAAGTGAAGAAGTTTATATGCAACCTCCTCCTAGTCTCTCTGTTGAACTGAACAAGGTTTGTCACCTTTGACGTGCACTTTAGGGCCTTAAACATGCTCCACGATCTTGGTTTGCCAAGTTTAGCTCTACCATCTCTCGCTTGGGTTACATTGCCAGTCATTATGATTCTGTCTTATTTCTTCGTCGCATCGACAAAGGCTCCATTTTGTTTCTCCTATATGTAGATAATATGATCATAATTGGTGATGATCTCAATGGCATTTAAGAACTCAAAGATTTTCTCAGTCAGCAGTTTGAGATGAAAGATCTTGGTCATCTCAGCTACTTCTTGGGTCTTAAAATCATTTATTCTACAGAGTGTCTTTTTATTACTTAGGCCAAGTATGCTTCTGAACTTTTGTCTCGAGTTGAACTCACTGATAGCAAGACTATTGACACTCCAATTGAACTTAATGCGCATCTGACTCCCTTAGGAGGGAAACCATTGTCTAATCCCTCTCTTTACAGACGATTGGTTGGCAGCCTAGTTTATCTTATTGTTACTTGTCTAGACATATCCTATGTTGATCACTAGGTGAGCCAGTATCTGTCTGCTCCACGATCGACTCACTATGCTGCTGTTCTGCGCATTCTTCAATACCTAAAGTGCACTCTCTTCCATGAACTTTTCTACTCTGCTCAATTTTCTCTTGTTCTCCTTGCATTTTCTAATGCTGATTGAGTAGGAGATTCTACTGATCGTAGATCCACCAGTGGTTATTGCTTTCTTCTTGGTTCTTCTCTGATTTCTTAATAAAGTAAGAAATAAACCCTTGTGGCCCACTTCAGTACTGAAACAAAATATCGTGCCCTTGCTAATACCACATCTAAGCTCCTTTGGCTACGATGACTTCTTAAGGATTTAGGTGTGTCCACGTCCTCTGCTATTTCTCTTTATTGTGATAACCAAAATGCCATTCATATTGCTCACAATGATGTCTTCCATGAACGGACTAAACACATCGAGATCGATTGTCATTTTATCTATTATCATCTTGTCCATGGTACTCTCAAGCTATTTTCGGTTTCCTCTAAAGATCAACTTACAGATATCTTCACCAAGTCACATCCTAAGGGACACCTTCGTGCTTTAGTTGACAGTCTCAAGTTGATCTCACACCCATCTTAAGTTTGAGGGGGGCTATTAACGTGTAATAGGTTATGGGTTTTAGGCCCACCTTGTTTATTTGTACTACACAGCCTCTTATATAAAGGCACTCTTGTATATTTTATTACTTGAGAAATATAATACATTTAGCGAATTGGTTTTAGACTCTTCAGTTTTTCCACCAAATAATTCATTTTTTATAAAAATAAAAAAACTTAGATAGACATGTGGTGAAAATTAGATTCCGATTGAAATCCAACTTAGAATCTAAATTGGATTTCAATTGGAATCTAATTACATTTGGACTCTTCAATTTTTACACTCAATAATTCACTTGGCACAAAATTGAGAATCCAATTAAAATCTAATTGGATTTTCTCTCAGCTTTGTCTATTAATATTTGTATATATAGATATATGGATTAGGTTTAACTTACACTTAGTATAACTTTAAGCAATGTTACACGACGCAATATTTTTTAATTGGATGTGAATTTTGACAAATCCACCATTAGATTACATTATCTTTATATATTCTCCATGCTTGCAAAATTTCAAGGTGATCAAAAATTAATAGTCATGTCATCAATCAATTATTTAATTCAAGTTTTTGTAATTTAAAATAACGTATGAAAGATGAGTTTATGGATTGACAGGTAAATAACATTCAATTCACATGAAAATTGGAATGAATGTTAAGAATATATAGAACATGTAATTCAACAATGAGATTTTAAAATATGAATTTTATAACAAGTTATTGAGTGGTGTAACATTATTTAGAGTTAAACTAGGTGTAACTTGAACCCGGACATATATATATATATTATATCTAACGTGACAATACCCTAGTTTTTGTCATCTTTAAGTGGTGATAATTCTCCTCATCTCATAAATTTTAAGAAAGTGATGATTTGGATGTTTAAGTTCGCTTGAATTTTTTTGAACAAAATTAATTAAACTTTTACTTGAAACACTAAACTATAAAATTATACTATTCAAAAACTATAAAAAAAATATCAACTTGCAGTTAATTATTTACAAAACTTCATTGAATTTGACCAAGGCATGTCGTTTCAAGCGAGGAGTACCTAGAGTCATATCTAGGGATGACAATTTATATCTGACCCGCAGATACTCGGCATGGTCCAACCCTAATGGGTCGGATTTTACCCGGACTAATGAATTATAAGGTCGGATATGAGTTTTTTTTTTTTAAACCCGAAGCGGGTCTGGGTTGGGTTCGGGTTTTATGCATACCCGGCCCAAACCCAACCCGTATACACATAATATTAATAAAAAAAAGTTTAAAACCCTAGTAGTATAAATATTCTCTTTTCCTCAGATTTCATTTTCTAACAACTAAACCTAACCTTCACTCTCTCTCTCTCTCTCTCACCACCGGCCACCCTCCCTCGCCCTCAAACGCTCCCCTCACAGTCACGGCCTCACTAGTTTCATAGCCCCACGGCTTCATCTCACCTCACGCTCCACTTAAGGTGTCACTCCGCCTCACCGCCCCTTACCTCTCTCACTGTCACTCTCGTTTTCTCTCAGCTGCCCCTCACCCAGTCACCTCACTCTCATTCACTCACCAACCTACCCTCACCCTCACTCTCATCACGTGGTGGTTGTTGTTTTTCACGGAGGAGCACGGATCTGGTGGTGGTTGAAGTTTGTCACGAAAGAGCATGGGATTGTTAGATCGGAGCATAGAATTGTTAGATCGGAGAGAGATTAGATGATCAGAGGAAGAGATTGTATTTTCTGTTTATGATTTGTGTTTTTTTTTTTTTTTTATGAGTGAAAAATCTGTATTAACAAAGAAGAGCCAAAAAAACAAGCTGATTAGTGTTTCTATTTATGTTTGGGTTTATGAATTGTGTTTTTTTTTTTTAATGAGTGAAGAGTCTGTATTAACAAAGAAGATAAAAAAAATAAAAAAAAAAAAAAAAAAGAAGCTAATTTGTGTTTATGTTTGGGTTTGAGATTTGTGTTTTTGAATCTGTGCTGATTTCTCATTTCTGGATGTAAAGTTGATTTTTTATTTATTTATTTATTTATTTATGATTGGGTCATATTGGGCCACGACTTTTGATTAGGCTCAGAAACTGTTGGACGGGGCCCACGGGACCTATGGAGCCCGACGGGGTGGGTTTGGATTTTTTTTTAAAACTCGTTTATTGAACGGGCCGGGTTCGGGTAACGAGTAAAGATCTGCGGATCGGGTTCGGGTATCAAAAAACCCAGCTTGAACCCGACCCATTCCCATTCCTAGTCATATCCCCTATTGTGAGTAGTAAGGTGGGAGTTTTAACCAAGTCTAAGTGTGCGTTTAGAGCAATGTGCCCTCAATATCCATTTTTCTAAAACTAAACATAAACATGTTGTTTAACATAAACGTTATTTAAGAAAAATAATTTTTTTTACATTCATTTTATGTTTTCATTTTTTTTTCTATGTGATACACATAAAACTGAAAATATCTTGATTTTAATGGCCATAACAAAAGTTTGAGCTGCAAAATATTTTTTTGAAATCTAACATGTAAAAAAAAAAAAAAAACCCAGAAAAGAAAGAAAAAAAAAATAAAGGGGGAGAAGAGTCTATCCCCTTTTGTCTATCCTAAACAAAAGAATCCTCTTAAAGAATAGTGTACATTATATTTTAATATGATATGACTTAATTTACTTAGAATTATTTATGTTAAACACCAAAATTATTTATGTGTTTACGCAATTTTTTATACTATAATTATAATTTTGATGTATTCTATAAGATGTGGAAGAAAAACGATTTTTCATAATGTAGGGGAACAACATAAAGAACGAAATGCTTTAGAAAGTCTTTTCTGCTAGAATATATGTTTAGATTATAAAGCAAATAGTAAGACTAACGTTGTTATATTCAACAGAGCAATGCTAATTCGTTAGGCTTTTTAGGCACAATTTTGATTTTATATTTATCAATAATTATTATTCTTCAAAAGTGTTTACACAATTTTATTTTATATTTTAAATTTAAAATTTAATATTTTCCATAGGCTATGACAAAAAACAGTTTCTCATGGTGTTAGGGAATAACTTAAAGAATGAAATGCTTTCGAAAATGATTTTCACTGGGATTTCAGTTTTAATTATCAAGCAAATCATAAGACTAACGTTATATTCAATAGCACAATGCTAATTCGTTAGGTTTTTCGGGCACAATTTTGGTTTCAAATTTATTAATAAATTGTTGTTATTTTTCAAAAGTTCTTACACAATTTTATTTTATGTTATACTATAATTATAATTTTAATGTTTTCGATAGGATGTGACAGAAAAACAATTTTTCACAATGTTGATAAACAATTCAGAGAATGAAATGTTTTAGAAAATCCTTTTGTAGGGTCATTGGGCCCAGGAAATATGTGTGGGGTGGTCCAAGAGTATTCTTCGGGCTAAAGGCCCAGTCCGAGGACACTGAACAGTCCGGGAGCGTATGAATGTTAACTCATAAAGGCAGTACTAAATAAAAAAGAGATAATGTCTGAGCAAATATGTCCAAGAAGTTAGTCCGAGGAAGATTATGTCCTCGGCTATGTGAAGCCAAGGTAGGAGAAGGGTTGGTTAACATCCACAGGCTATGTTCTCGAAAATCCTACAGATAAGGTTAGATACGGTAAACGTGGAGGATAAGAAGATGGGCGGTGGAATATTTGAAATAAAGCTGTTACCACTGTCCCTGCATTGAATGCTCTGCAACTGCTATTTTGGCCGCATTAATGGGGAAGTGAGACCTGAACATGAAAGTTGAACTTTGCTCCTATCTTCAAAGATTTCAAGGGAGGTGGATGAGACAAGTATCTAAACTAGGAATCTAACCCTAACATGGTAGATGAAGAGGAAAGGAAGGAGGGAGTATAAAAGAAAGAAGGGACCTTCAGCAAAAAAAAAAAAAGGAAGAAAAAAAAAGGGAGAAATACATTGTAGAACTCACTATCCATAATTGTAATCTATCTTGGGAAGAAGTAATATAAGTCATCCTCGGCTTGTGTCCGAGAAGAAGATTTCTTTGAAATTCATATAAATAGTTCCTTATGTGTATCATAGTGATCAAAACCCATCATTTTTTTGTTATCTAAATATCATTAGAACCTAGATTTCAAGCCCACTCTCTACAAATTTTATTGTAAAAAGGCCTTTTAGGCCCATCCCCTTCTGACTGTGGGTTCGGGCTCGAATTGTGTCCTTACAATTGGCACCGTCTATGGAAAATCTTGTGTTTTAAGAGGTTTAACATTATGGTAGGCTTAGGACCACAACATCGTGCGGAGTCTATGGAGTCTCAGCATGAGGATCATTCCTTGCATCTTGAGCGTGAAGAGGACCGGGAGGGCAGTGTACATACTATGCATACTAATAGAAGTAAGAGTCATTCACGGGGAGGAAGCAGAGTTCCTCACGAGGAAAATGCTAAGGCCATGCAGAAGGAAATTGACCACCTAAAAAAGAAGTTACATCGTGAGAGGTGAAGGCGAACCCATTCTTTCTCTGATCCCTCTTCAGAGGGCTCTGGGGATGACAATTACAGGCAGAGGTCAAGGACTCCCCTAGATGAGTCTTTCTCCGACGAGGAAGACAACCTGCATAGGCAAAAGGGTAAAAATTCTTCTTCCAGGGGCTTGGGAAATGATGCTATGGGTAGGGTATTACATCAAATCTCCAAATCACCCTTCACACACAAGTTAGAAGAAGGGAGGCTCCCTCGGCGCTTCACACAACCAGCATTCACCATTTATAATGGCCGAACAGATCTTGTGGAGCATGTGAGTCATTTCAGTCAGAGGATGGCAGTTCATTCTAAAAATGAAATTTTGATATGCAAGATCTTCCCCTCTAGCCTAGGACTTGTGGCGATGAGGTGGTTTGATGGCTTAAGGGCAGGTTCTATCAATTCTTTCAAGGAACTTACTAGGGCATTTGGCTCTCGCTTCATTACGTGCAGTAGGGTTCCTCGGCCTTTGGATTCGTTATTGTCCATGGCCATGAGAGAAGGAGAAACCTTGAGAACATACTCAAACAGATACTGGGAGATATTCAATGAGATTGATGAGGACTTTGATGATGTGGCGATAAGGACCTTCAAGGTCGGCCTACCTGCAGAGTATGACTTGAGGAAATCTTTGACCAAAAAACCTGTCAGGAGCGTATGTCGGCTCATGGATCGCATTGATGAATATAAAAGGGTTGAGGAAGATTAGCAGTAAGGGAAGGGAAAGGCGAAGGTTATCCCTCAAGAGAGGAGGGATTTCAAGTCGGACAGATACAACAATAACAGGCTTGGTGGAGATTTTACCAGGCAAGCTGGTCATACCGCCCTATAGGTGATTAATACCATTTTTAAAGAACTAGTGCAATAGCTATTAGAGAAAATTAGGCATGAATCATACTTCAAATGGCCTAATAAGATGGCGGGAGACCCCTTGAGGGGCAACTAAAATCTCCATTGCCATTATCACTAAGAGAGGGGTCATACCACTGAGGATTGTCGGACTCTGTGAAACCATTTAGAGCAATTGGTTAAGGAGGGAAGATTAAAGAAATTCTTATATCGGCCTGCTGGGCAGGGAAACCACACAGGGGCGGTGAACCAGGATAGCACTTCATCAAGGCATCCTCTGGGTACAATCAATGTTATTTTTGCTGCACTTGGAAGGACTGGCTCTCATCCTTCCAGGCTAATGTCTGTGGCTTGGACCCTGGCCAAGGATTCTAGGGATCAGCCGAAGAGGATTAAAGCGAATATCCTACCAATTTTAGGTTTCTCAGAAGAGGACAAAATCGAGACTATCAAATCACATGATGATGCTTTGGTGGTTACCCTAAGGATAGGGGCTACAATGTGAGGAGGGTGATGGTTAATCAGAGTAGTGGTGCAGATATCATGTACCCTGACCTATTTAAAGGGTTAAACTTAAAGCTTGAAGATCTTACAGCTTATAATTCACCTTTAATCAGCTTTGAGGGGAAGGCTGTCGTACCAAAAGGGCAAATTAGGTTGCCTATACAATCAGGCCCAGAAGTGGTAAACGTGGATTTTATTGTGGTAGACGCATATTCTCCCTACACAGCCATTGTGGCAAGACCTTGGTTGCATGCTCTAGGTGCCGTGTCCTCAACTTTGCATGTTAAGATCAAATTTTCGTTTGGGGATCAGATAGAGGAACTGCTTGGAAGTCAATCTGTGGCTAGGCAGTGCATGACGACTGCAATTTTGCATCAGCCTGAACCGGAGTCCTTGGCCTTGACTGACGAAAACCCATAGCAATCAAAGTCTCTGGCCATAACCAGGGTACCATCGGTAGAAGAACCTACATGTGAGGAATTGGAGAAGGTTCTTATAAACGACGACCCTGAGAAATTCTTTCAGGTAAGAGTTCAATTGCCACTTGAAGAGAAGGCGGAGCTGGTTATGTTTTTGAAGAAGAATGTAGATGTATTTGCATGGAATGCTTACGAAGCCCCTGGGGTTAATTCGAGTTTCATTTGTCATCATTTGAATGTCAATCCAACTGTAGCACCAAGGAGGCAACCACCTCGGCGATCCTCTAAAGAGCATTCAGAGACTGTTAAGGAAGAGGTGCTCAAACTCAAGAAGGCAGGTGCTATCAAAGAGGTGTTTTATCCTGAATGGTTGGCTCATACAGTAGTAGTAAAGAAGAAGAATGTAAAGTGGAGAGTATGCGTGGACTTCACAGATTTGAACAAGGCTTGTCCTAAAGATTCTTTCACAATACCTCAGATAGATCAGTTGGTGGATGCTACTGTTGGGCATCCTTGGATGAGTTTTTTGGATGCTTTCTAGGGTTAAATACCTCTGGCTTTGGAGGACCAAGAGAGAACGACATTTGTGACTCCTACGGGAAATTATCATTATAAAGTAATGTCTTTCGGTTTGAAGAACGTTAGAGCTACTTATCAGAGGATGATGACAAGTATGTTTGAGCCACAGCTAGGAAAGACCATTGAAGTATATGTGGATGACATGCTGGTGAAAAGCAAAGCAATTTCCACGCATAAGGAAGATCTTAATGATACTTTTCAGATGCTAAGGAGGTACAAGTTGCAACTTAATGCCTCTAAATGTTCTTTTGGTGTTGGATCAGATAAATTTTTAAGTTACATGGTAACTCACCGAGGAGTTGAGGTTAATCCGGCTCAGGTCAAGGTAATTAACAATTTGCACCCACCTCGGAATCCCATAGGGGTTCAGAGGTTGACAGGAATAACTGCTGCCCTTAACCGGTTTATTTCTCAATCTGCGGACAGATATAGACCTTTCTTCTAGTTGTTGAATAAGTGGAAGGGATTTGTGTGGACTAAGAAATGTGCTACGGCTTTTCAACAACTTAAGGATTATCTTTCACAACCACTCATTATGTCTCGGCCAGAGATTGATGAAATTCTGTTCGCATATATTGCGGTGGCTGACTATGCCGTTAGCCTAGTTCTTATACGAGATGATAATAATGTACAGAGGCCAATTTATTATGTAAGCAAGTCTTTGCAAGAGGCCGAGGTGCGTTATTTACCGTTGGAGAAAGCAATCCTGGTAGTGGTGCACGTTACGCATAGGCTTCCCTATTCCTTTCAATCTCATACAGTTGTTGTTCTAACTCAACTCCCTTTTAAGTCTATACTTAGGAGTGCTGATTACACGGGAAGGATTGCCAAATGGAGTACCATCTTAAGGGCTTTTGATATCAAATATATGTCTCGCACCTCTATAAAGGGACAAGTCATTGCTGATCTGGTGACGGAGTTTGCTGAGTCTTCATTAGAAGAGAATGTTAAGGGATCAGACATGGATGGAAAATATGTTGGCATGATCTCGAGCAAAGAACCTTCGTTGTGAAAAGTGTATGTTGACGGAGCAGCGAATCAAAGAGGATCTGGCATGGGGCTAGTTTTGGTATCCCCTAAGGGAATTACTTTTGAGAAATCCTTGAGATTGGGGTTCTCGACCACCAATAATGAAGTAGAATATGGAGCTCTACTAGCCGGAATGAACATGGTTCATAAAATGGGAGGAAAAATGGTACAAATGTTCTCGGATTCACAATTGGTAGTAGGCTAAGTGGAAGGGAAGTTAGAGGCAAGAGATCCAAGAATGCAAGGATACCTAACTCAGGTCAGGTATATACGATCCAAATTTGAGTCTTTTTCCTTATTACATATATCCAGGTGTGGAAATACCCATGCTGATTCTTTGGCCACACTCGCAACATCCTCGACGCAAAGCCTACCTCGAGTCATCCTTGTTGAAGATTTGTGGAAACCCACTGGGACAAGTAGTGACGCCATTCGAATTCATCAAATTAGGGCGGGACCTAGTTGGATGGATCCAATAGTGACATTCCTCAAAGATGATATCTTGCCCAAAGAAAAGTCCGAAGCAGATAAGGTACGCAGGAAAGCACCTCGGTTCTGGCTATCCGAGGACTAGAAATTGTATAAGCGCTCTTTTTTAGGACCATATTTGCTATGTATACATCCAGAAGCAACAGAGTTACTTTTAGAAGAGTTGCATGAAGGAATTTACGGTAGTCACACAGGTGGGAGGTCTTTAGCTCATAAAGCTCTTACCCAAGGGTATTAGTGGCCTAATATGCAACGAGCGGCACGTGATTATGCAAAGAAATGCGACCAATGTCAGAGGTTTGCTCCCAACATCCATCAACCAGGGGGTGTCCTTAATCCTTTGTCTAGTCCATGGCCTTTTACTCAATGGGGCTTGGCCATTGTGGGGTCTTTCCCAAAAGCAGCAGGGAGTAAGAGGTGGCTGCTCATTGGAATAGATTATTTCACTAAATGGGTTGAAGCTGAGACATTTTCGAATATCAGGGATATGGAGGCGAAGAAGTTTGTCTGGAAAAACATCGTCACCAGGTTTGGAATCCCTCATACTCTCATTTCGGATAACGGTCTATAATTTGACAGTAAGGCCTTTAGAAGATATTGTTGTGATTTAGGCATCACGAATAGATATTCAACTCCAGCTTATCCTCAAGAGAATGGGCAGACCGAGGCAGTCAATAAAGTGATAATCAATGGGTTCAAAAAAATGTTAGATGATACTAAGGGAAGATGGGTGGAAGAATTGTCACACGTCTTGTGGACATATTGAACTACTCCACGAAAATCCATGGGAGAAATACCCTTCTTTATGACTTATGGAGTCGAGGCTGTAATACCTCTAGAAACTGGGTTCCCAACACTAAGGACGAGCTCTTTCACTCCAGGCAGCAATGACAATCTATTGGAGAAAAACCTAGACTTAGTCGAAGAACGGCGTGAGAATGTCATGGTTCAGTTAGCTTATTATCAACACAAACTCAAGCAGGGGTATGATTCTCATGTAAAGTTACGGCTACTTACACCTGGAGACTTGGTACTGAGGAAAGTTCTGGGCACTACAAAAAACCCAACATGAGGAGAACTGGCGCCCAACTGGGAAGGACCTTATCGTATTACCTTAGTCGCAGGCAAAGGGGCTTATAATCTTGAAGATCTAGATGAGTATGTTGTACAACTTCCCTAGGATGTAAATAACCTATGAAGGTACTATTATTAAATGAAAGGTACTTTTGTCATTTTTATTTTTATTGACACTGTATTGCGTTGATTATCATCTTTTTCTAAGTATTAAACTGAAGCTTGGTCATACCTAGCTCCTCGGACCACACACCTCGCCTAAATTGATATTTTGTTAAATGTTGAACAAAACCTTAATTATGTCTGGTCCTCGAATCATTTAGTTTGGGAAAATTAACACTTCAGTTTATTTAAATATCAAACTGAAGCTTGGTCATGCCTGGCTCCTCGGACCACATACCTCGTCTAAATTGATATTTTATTAAGTGTTGAATAGAACATTGGTTATGTCTGGTCCTCGGATCATCTACTTTGGGGAAATTAACACTTCAGTTCATTTTTCTAAATATCAAATTGAAGCTTGGTCATGTCTGACTCCTCGGACCACATACCTCGTCTAAATTGATATTTTATTAAGTATTGAATAGAACCTTGGTTATGTCTAGTCCTCAAATTATCTACTTTGGAAAAATTAACACTTCAGTTCATTTTTTTAAATATCAAACTGAAGCTTGGTCATGCCTGGCTCCTTGGACCATATACCTCGTCTAAATTGATATTTTATTAAGTCTTGAACAAAACCTTGGTTATGTCTGGTCCTTAGATCATCTATTTTGGGGAAATTGACACTTTGGTTCTTTTTTCTAAATATCAAACTAAAGCTTGGTCATGCCTAGCTCCTCAGATCACATACCTCATCTAAATTGATATTTTATTAAGTGTCTGGTCCTCAGATCATTTACTTTAGGGAAATTAACACTTCTTGTTATCCGTGTATCTCATGTATGTTGATATTCTATTGGGCATTGGTTAAAATTTAATTATGATTGATCCTCAGCCTATTTATGTTTAAACTTGAATCCAGGCCTAAGTTTGCACTTATGCTTGTAAAACTTGAAGACTCCTAGGTATAGTGATAAATGGATAGAAGCCCATGAGCATCACTTAAAGCATTTGCAAGTATACTGAACATATTTATTGCCTAAATTCATTCTAGATTTCTTCCTTAGAATTGTTAATTAATTTATGAAAGGAAACAGACTATTGTTCTAAGTGTGGTAAACAAGCATCAGGTAATATGAACAAGATAACAAAGCAAATATCAAGTAAAAGAAATAAACTGCTTTTTCATTGATCCAAATTTCAAGTCATCAAAATTACATAGAATACAAGTAAAAGGGAAAATAATGATGAGGGGAGCAGTCATTGCTTCAGCTTTATCTTCAAAAGGCCTTTAGGATCTTTTGGAAGCTGAGGTTGGGCCAAAGAGTCAGAAGCAGTCCCTTTGTCTTTTGGATCTTCCTTAAGGATCATGGGAATGGTTGCTAGGACAAGCTCTAATGTCTGGTCAGACCCCTTTTCTTTGGAAGATTCTTTAGGAGCTTTAGGAGGCTGGATACCTTCATGTGCCACTCCTACTGGTTTAGTATGTTCTTTGGGGGCTTCAGGTTGCTCAACCTCCTTATACTAGCCTTTAGTAGAGGCAGGGTATTCGGCTACATTACTTTGCTCAACGTCTGGCCTTTGACTAACAGTATCATCATTGGCACTAAGTGGAGCAGAGACTCGGATAGCTGGGGGATAGTAGACGTTCTCTGTCTTCCAGAAGGTAGAAGAGGCATCAACCCTAGCTTGGCTGAGTGCCTCATTCGAAACTTGGAGGCATTAGTCTCTACATAATTCCGAGAATTGTGATTTGAGGTCTTCCGTTGTCTCAGCCACACCGACCTCATATCTGGCTTGCTCAGCCTTATCCACTGCCTCTTCTTTGGCCCTTACAGCTTCTTCTTTTGCTTTGTTGGCCTCCTCCCTAGCCTTCTTAGATTCCTTCAGGTTTTTCTTTAAATCCTTTATTTGTTTCTTCGCCGCTGCTTTTTCCTCGTCGGCCTGGCGGAGTTACAAACGTTGGGTCTTGACCTATTTCTCGGTCGTCTTTAACACCACCTCGGCACTTTTCCAGTCACTTTCTGCCTTGGTCAGTTGAGTGGTGACCTCTTGCAACTTTTTCCCTGATACCTCAAGGGTTTTCTGAGTGTTGTTGCACCTTATCTCCTCATTCCTTAAGGCTTTGTAGGAACTAATAGCAATCTCTTCAGCCCTATAAGCATATTGGACAGCCTATTTACAAATAATATTCGAGACATAGGAAGATGGTTAAAATAAAAAATCTAAGGGCAAAAGAGGAAAGAAACGAGAGATAATTAAGCAAGATTCTTACCATGGCAAGCTTTTTTTTTAGCTTCATAAAGACATTTTGATCTCTCATCATCCTTAACTCATGCATGTCCTCAGGCAATGAGAGAGATTGCTCAAGCACATCTGCCACGCATGCAGCAGTTCCTTCATCAGACTTCCTGATGGATGTGTCGACTGGATCAGTGCGTTGGGACTGGGTAGGGGGGGAGGAGGGGTTTTGATTGAGAAGACTTCTCAAGGCCTTTGTCCTTCGCCTGAGGCATTTTAGTCTAAGCAGCCTTATGGACCTCTTGGCCTCCCACCGGAGCTTCCATTAGGTCTTTCAGCTTCTATCTAGGTTTGCACTGGATACCCATTTCCTCAGAGTTGTGAATTTCTCCTTGAGAGAGGGCTAGGAAGGTATCGCCGAGGATAGTATCTTGATCCACAATGGAAGGGGGTTGATCGAAGACCTCAAATTCGTCCTTGGAGGAATATGATACTTCAATAATCTCTTCTTCTTCTTTTATATTGAGTTGGGAAGAGGTTGCTTCACCAATTGTAGGCTAATTTGGAATAGGGACTAGGGGAACACCGTCTGGGATGGGTTGTAGGGGTTGTATGGGTTGTGTAACCAGGGTACCTTGAGGAATAAGAGCTCCCTCAAGTAACAGAAAACCTTCAACGGTAATGCTTATCCGGTGTAAGCGTGGATCCTTCGCTTTGATCACACACTTCGGTGCCTGAAAAGCTTTGGAGATGGGATCGTAACCGAGGTTTAAATGGGCTGCTTGGAGCTAGCCGTCTGAGTGCACAAACACTTCAGCTTGCAGTATTCTGTCTTATCTTGCGAAATCGACAAGATGAGAATGGCAATCTGCTGCGTGTGGGTCTGCAAAGGCATTGAGAAGAAAAAACAAGGTTATAGTAAGTAAATACTTTATATGAACCCAAGTTTAAAATAAAAAAGTAACTGTGAAGTAGATTAGTTGAATCTAGAACTTCACCTGGTTCCCCCTCCCTTGTCGGACAGGGAAGACCATATTGCCAGTCCCCTGATATGATTAGGAAGTCTTTTTTTAAACTCTTGTTGGAATCGGGGAGGCAATGGATTAATCTAACTTCGAGATGCCTAGATTTTAAGTAATATCCCTATCCTTTTAGGTGGTGGAGGTTGTAAACCCAGTTCACATCGTGATAGGTGAGTCTCAGATTCATCTTTTCATTTAAGGCATCTACTGAACCCAAAATCCCAAACATGTTAGGGGCGCATTGGGTAGGAGCTAACCTAAAGGCCCTAAGGTAATCCCTCATAACTGTCCCCATGGGGATTTTATCCCCTCCTCTATGAAGGCGATCATCGAGATTACTACCTCTCCTTCTCACCTTTTTAGGAGCCATTCTCCTTCCTTATAGTGTTTAAGGGACACCCCTTGATGGAATCCTATACTTAGTCTTAAATTGTTCTATTTTTTCGTCTGAATCTACTAGGGATGCAAATCTACCCATTTTTTGGAGCGAAGTGTGGGTGCGATGGAAGAACTAAGAAAACAGATGAGCCGAGGTGAAGTAAAACACCAAAGAAAGAAAGAATAAGAGAAATAATGAAAGATGAAGTCTGGAAAAACTTACTTTAAGAACGACAAAGTCACCTCGGCCTAGTTCTTGGTAAAGGTAAGGGCGCGTACAGATTGCGAAAGGTTGGCAGATACGTTGAATGGGTGTTGTATATGTGTAAGATAGTTTGAATTGCTACTTTTTATACCAATGAAAATCATAAAGCGGGAAATTTCCCGCCTATGACTCTATGTTATCCTCAACCGTTGGATGCGCATCACGTTGCTGAGCGTGGGGGACAGAGGGACGTTAGAATTTAATTTGAAGGCATGTTGATATGTTAGGAATGCGTTTCGGGCAGTTCAAAAGTCATCATCCCTGTCAGCAAAAATGTATGGTGTACACAAGCTAATGCTAACAGATGTCGAGATCCTTCTTTCCTCCCGAGGTAACGAAATGAGAATCTCGAGGGGCTATTGTAGGGTCATTGGGCCCAGGAAATATGTGTGGGGTGGCCCAAGAGTATTCTTTGGGCTAAAGGCCTAGTCCGAGGATACTGAACAGTCTGGGGGTATATGAATGTTAACTCATAAAGGCAGTATTAAATAAAAAAGAGATAATGTCTGAGCAAGTATGTCCAAGAAGTTAGTCCGAGGAAGATTATATCCTCGGCTATGTGAAGCCGAGGTAGGGGAAGGTTGGTTAACATCCATAAGCTATGTTCTCAAAAATCCTACAAATAAGGTTAGTTATAGTAAACGTGGAGGATAAGAAAATGGGCGGTGGAATATCTGAAATAAAGCTGTTACCACCGTCCCCACATTGAATGCTCTGCAACTGCTATTCTGGCTGCATTAATGGGGAAGTGAGACCTGAACATGAAAGTTGAACTTTGCTCCTATCTCCAAAGACTTCAAGGTAGGTGGATGGGACAAGTATCTAAACCAGGAATCTAACCCTGACATGGAAGATGAAGAGGAAAGGAAAAAGGGAGTATAAAAGAAAGAAGGGACCTTCAGGAAAACAAAAAGGAAAAAAAGAGAGAAATACACTGTAGAACTCACTATCCATAATTGTAATCTATCTTGGGAAGAAGTAATATAAGTCATCCTTGGCTTGTGTTCGAGGAGAAGATTTCTTTCATATTCATATAAACAGTTCCTTATGTGTATCATTGTGATCAAAGCCCATAATTTTTTGTTATCTAAACATCATTAGAACCTAGATTTCAAGCTCACTCTTTACAAATTTTATTATAAAAAAGCCTTTCAAGCCCATCCCCTTCTGACTGTGGGTTCGGGCTCGAATTGTGTCCTTACACCTTTCAACTGGAATATTTGTTTAAATTATAAAGCAAATACTAAAGCTAATGTTGTTGTATTCAATAGCACAATGCTAATTCATTAGGATTTTATGAACACTTTTGATTTCATATTTATTAATAAAATTACAATTATTTTTCAAAAGAATAAAATGATACTTTACTCATACTTTAAATTAAGTACTTAAAATTTTTTAATGAATTTGCACAGATATGTCTTTTCTAGCAAAAGAATATCTAGAGGCATAGCACCTATGTTATGAGTAGTTGAGGAGAGTCTTAACAGAGAGTATCTTTAGAGCAACTTAACCTCCTCAAACATTTTACTAAACCTAAACTCAAACATATTGATAAACATATATTTTATTTAATAAATCAATAATTTCTTTTTGTTCATTCCATGTGTGCGTATATATATGTGTGTGTGTATACAATTTTTTTCTTTCATAAAAAGAGAAAATATTGAGATTTTTATAACCATAACCAAAATTTGAGCTACAAAATATTTTGGAAATCTAGTATGTAAAGAAAAAAGTTCTAAGAAACCACAAAAAAAGAAAAAGAAAAAGAAAGGGCATAAGAGTATACATATTTTTCTAGTTTCCAACACGTAAGTTAAAAAAAAAAAAAAATCAAAGAAGTGGGGTTATGATGTTAATGTTTCAAAATTTACACTATTTTATGCCAATGGAATACAAATTGGTGCATGTGCAATTAAGTGTCATGATTTTTTTCATAGAGTTCTTACTATGTGTTTTTCATTATATTGTATTTGAAATATAAAATTAGTATTGTATTTTAATGTAATAATTCTTGGTTGGATTCAGCTACCTTTCTAGTGTTTAGGTGTACTTTAGCCAAAACATTGAGTGGGTGAATGAAAAAATAATGGGTGAAGAACACTATTGCGATAACCACAAATGTGGTAGCCATTTATGGTGCTATCCTTAGTTGCAGTCATATGGATAAATTTGGTAGGATAAAAACACTTCCTCCACAAATAAAAAACCAAATAAAGACCCTGACCCTTCAAGCCAGATCCAAAAGAATCATTCAGTCCTCCATGATTACCTCAAGCAACACCAACGCCATTTCCTTGCCCTTTTTCCAGAAATTGAGCAACCATGGAAAACTCCATTTGCATTTTGGATATCAAACTAGACTGTTGTACACTACCTCTACATGTGGTACTTACTCAATGAGTACTACTTGTGCCTCCATTTCAAACCAGAATTCTAATCACACATTTTTCCTCGAGAGAATAAGTATTTTTACAAATTTTGGCGTGAAATTTTGAAAAATGATGCTCATGATGGTCAATGGTTCAAGTATCCCAAAATAGATTACCCCCGTTTTGGTCGCAAAATTACTTCTGCATGTATAGTTCAAAAATAATGTTCACGCAGAATGAATTTTTCACCCTACAAATATACATTGGGTAACTAATGCTGATGGTACTCTTCACACACACATGGACGTGTCTTGGATATCTTGTCACTATTCCCTCACAATGGCAGAATCTCTTAATCAGGAAATCTTTCCAGACATAGTACCAGCCAACCCAGATGTTTGCAGACAGCAATGACCACATGAAGACCATTGGGAAATGCCTGATCCTTTATTTGGCTTTGGTGATCCTTATTACCATAACCATAACCATGATCCAGATGCAGATATTGATGAAGAATGTTTTCAAGGAAGAGACGGGTGGGATGATTAAAAATAGATATATAAAAGATATATGAAAAAAAAAAAAAAGTTGTTAGGAGACACTTTTGTTGACTTTTCAACAAAAGCTCCTATTTTGGTTTTTTCCTTTCTCTATTGCCGTCACAATTTCTTTAAGCTAGCAACTATTACATAATGTCCTATTGTATGATGGCATTCGTCTTTTTCCCAGTTTCATTATATCTATTGTCAGCAATGAATCCGGAAGCAAATATTTTCTGCACTGACATCCTTACATCCATAAGACAACTGCCACTCCGGTTCCAGAACCCTCACACATTTTGGACAAATGTCAAGAAAAAGTCGGCACTTACATCTTCAAGTTTTTCTCTTGACTGTAAAAATATTTTTGTCTTTTAGTAAATTATTGCCTATAAATAGGCCTCTTGTTTCCTTAGTTCAGCAGACTTGAAAAATTCCAGACTTGAAAAAATTATAGAGTTGAAGAATTAGAGAGAGAATAGAGAGTTAGCCACTTGTGTAATATTTCCCAGTTTATGTCTTCCAGTCCTGTAAAAAACTTGTTCAATCTAATAATATCCCTCAGTTTGTTGTATCTTGTTCTATGTTTTATTCCATATTTTGTTGTTATTTTCTATAATATTTTAGTAATATATGCCATTAATAAGCTTCCATGATCTTCTTACACTCTCATTGTCCAAACAGTTTGTTCGACTTTTAGTTATTACTTATAGTTTGCGTGTCTTCGTCCTTATTCTCTTTCCTTTACCCATAGCTTCCATTTTAGTCTTTTTGTTTGTTCTTAGTCTTTTAGTTCCTTATTCGTCTTTATCCTTCTTAGTCTTTTAGTTCCTTCTTCGTCTTTACTCACATAATTAGTATCAGAGCCATGCACCTTGCAACACATAACTGCTATTGCCTTGCAACCAGTTTCACTCTCCTTTGATTAGTATACTTTGATTATTGTCTTGATTAGTATGCTCTGTGATTTACAATTGCCACAATAAGTGGATCCTCTATGTTTATCACATCAAAACACTGGATTTGATAATCAAGTAGAACACTAAAGGGTTGTTCTTAAAAGTGTCAAAGAATTATTTTTCCTAAGTCATTTTGTGGACGTGAGTCTAGAAGTGGCATTTTAGTCCTGTCAAACCTTAGGAAAACAGTTCTTCATTTTAGAAACTATCATGGCTAGTTCATCATCCTCAGCAGTTACAGATACCATTACAACCATGTGTGATCTTTCTCTTTGTAAATCCACTGCAAATAGATTAGACTACTTGTATAAAATCTCCTATGTACCTGAAGATAGTAAAATTCCTATTACTGATTTTCCTATTGTAAATCCTTATACTGTCTTTGATAAACCTTAAAATACCTTCAAAAAATCCATTAAAAAGTTTTTAGGTCCTTCTCATCCTTCTAGTGTAAAAGAATATGTCCAAGCTTCTAAGTTTGATCAGTTTAACATTCCAGCTAGTGAAAAAGAAAATTTTATCACTCTTGCCCTTCCCAGAGAGTTTGTAATTCCATGGCAAAAACAAGGTTACACTCACCTCCATTTTGGTGTAGTAAAACTCGTACTCACTTTTCATGGTAAAAAAGGACTCCCTATAGCTTCTAGAATTTCTCTTCTTGATTCTAGATTTTTGGAATACCATAATGCAGTTATAGGAACTGTCCAAACCATGCTCAATGCGGGAACAGTCTTTGTCACCCTTTTCCCCAATTTCAACATTTCTCTCAAAGACCCTCACCTTTGTGATGCTCTTGAAGTCCAAGTCCAGATCACAGGAGCTTCTCAAGTGCATGATACTTTTGCAACCACACTCCACTATCAGCTTGCCTACAGACTCCAAAACCATGCTTTTGACATAGCTATACCAGAAATAGCCCAGTCTAATGATGCTCTTTTAATTCAAGTTGACCCAGGCATGACGCCTATGTGCACATTTGTTCCACGATAGTTGAATAAAGAGCAGATGACAAAACTCTTTCCAGAATCATGGATCCCAAAATATGAGACTTTTCATCAGGCAGCCCAACCAATCAAGTCCAACACTCCTTTCTTCATCAGAAACCAAAATGGTGATGTTGAAGTTAGGTCTATGGCAGCCACACCAGGAAAAGAAGAAGTGACAGTCTTTCCTACGGCTATGATCCAACCAGTCTCATATAAAGGTTTTGAAGGTCTTGAAATCAAAGTATTTCGAGAAGATGGAAAACCTTGCTATGAAGGAAAATCATCCACTGGCCATATATGGTGGGAAGTTTGTGACTGTACAGAATGCCAAGAAGAAGAAGTATTTGGAGAAAAGCAGAAAAGATGAAAGAAAAAGTCTTCCCAGCAGCTTCTTAAAGAAAGATATGAAGTAGGAGATCCAAAAGTTGACCTTCTTGGAGAACCCTCTGGAAAGTTTGACTACTATGTCCTCTATCCCAGATCCAGAAAACAAAAAACTCCATCCCTTTCCCCATGTAAAGAAAGTCATGATCAAAACCAACAAAACCAGAGACCACCACTAATTCCATATTACCAGAAAGTCCTTCCCCAAGTACAAAAATGTCAACCCAAGCCTCTTCGTCAAACCCACACACAAAAGACCTTACCTTGTTATATGTTTGACCATGCTTCACCCTCCTATTCACGAAATTTTCCTCCTCTTGAAAGTTTTGGCCATCCCCAAGCCAATGTTAAACATGTTTGGAAAATCAAAAACCCTGTTGGAAGCAATCCAAATGGAATCAAAAAACAAGTCTCCTCAACTGAAGCAGCTCTCAATTGGCAGGCAGAAAATGCTGTTGCACAAAACCAGGTCCTTTCAAAGATTCTTGATAATCAACAAAAGATGACTGAAGCAGTAACTCATACCTTCTCATCTTCAAATTCTCTCATTGAAGATTTGAAGAAAAAAATACAGTTAGTTGAATAAGAATTGGAAACGATTGCCTCCATAGTAAAAGATTTGTCTGTCTCCTGTCCCCTCATTGGGCAAAAAGAAAAAGAAAGCAGTTGTTGATGCAACTCCAGTCTATGGAGAACTCACAAAAGGCAGCAACCCAAGCTCTTCCAATGCAAGTTTGCATGCCTTATCAACCTCGTCAATCATTGTATAGAGATTTGTCCATACCTGTACCCTCACCATTCTCCCCAGTTTCCCCTTACCGGAACCTCTAACCACTAAACATGACACATCCTGCTCAAAATTGTTTTAAACCAAGTGGAATTTTTCCCAGTATAACAAACCCAACACCACCACTCCAACTAGAATCTCAATCCAGACCAGATCCTCAACCCAAACCACAAAATGAACCTCCTCTCATCAAAAAAGACAAAGAACCATTATACCAACCACCAGATCCAACTATTGGTGCTTCTTCCAGACCCCCAGATATGAACATGTTGGTCATAAATTCTGATCCTCCAAACCCGATTTCGTCATTTCTGAGAACTTTAACTCTTCAAGAACCAACAGAACCTTTTGTTCTCCCAGTCATTGATGACACAGATCTCGACTTGTCTGGCCTTGACTTAGATGAAGTCTTTATGGCAGAGCTAAAGGTAGAAGAGGAAGAAGATGTCCTTCATCCTAAACAACCTCCACCACCACCACCAATATTTCCTCCACCACCTTTCATCCCTGATTACCACACAAGATTAACCTACTCATCAACCATAGATTCAAAACACTTGTTTACCATTGATAACAGTCCTCCTTCAAAATAGCATGATGAAATTTTCAACATGTATTCATGGTGTACAGCAGAACTCTAAGCCCCAAATAATACTGTTGCACAGATTATTGCCAAGTTTGTCGCAAGACTTACAGGAAGATTGAGAGAATGGTGGATTAACCTTGGAGAATACAGGCAAAGACAAGCAGCCCAGTGTAACACTCTAGAAGATTTTTTCACAATCCTTCATAATGAATTTCTTGGTTCATTAGCCCATTACACTGAAGTCGCAAGAGATGAATTCTTACTGATGAAATGCTGTTCTTTTGAAAGAAAAGATTTGGAAAAACATTTTGACAGATTGTCAAGTAGGTATTACTCCTTTAATGGAATGGATGACGTCAATTCCAAGCACACTTTCCTCAATTCATTCCCAGAACCATTAGGTGATGAAACTCTCCGCATGATGAATCTTCAAAAAATCACCCTGCAGCAAGCCTCTTTAGGAGAGATTTATCAGCATGTCCTCATTGCTCTAGAAAAACTCTGCAATCAAAGAAAGTTTCTTTCAGAAATTGACAAGATCCACAACAAGCTTAAAGACAATTGTAAAAGGAAAGATTTGCAAATCAAGTGTTATGACAAAAATTGTATTTGTCCAACCAAGAGAAGAGATCATTACATAAAGTACTCTTGGAAGAAGAAACATTCTCATCCAAAGAAGAAGTTTTTCAGAAAAAAGAAATGGAAGTTTCTTAGAAGAAAGCAGTTCAAAGGCAAAACTTCAAAAGTTTGTTTTGTATGTAGAAAGCCTGGTCATTTTGTAAAAAATTGTCCAAAAAAAGAAAAAGCAGCAAAACTTTTAGAGCAAGCCCAAATTCATGCAGATGACACCCCATTTTCAGATGTTGAATCGCTCTTTTCCCTGGATGACGATTATTTTCCCAAAGCCTTGGCAATCATGGCTTATTCTACCTCAGAAGATGAGTCAGATTCAAGCAATACTGATGATTCAGACCCAGAAATCCAAACCATATACACATCTCAGCCTCTTATAGCTCCAATAACTGGCCCCACACCAATAGCTCAAGTTCACATCCTCCTTGATACCTACTCTAGACCCATCCCGATAATAGCTTTGTTTGATACAGGACCACCAGCAATAATCCTTCATCCTAAGATTTTACTAGAAGATTTTTGGTTACCCCATCATCAGATGTTCAAAGCAGCCATTGGAGAAACATTTCTGATTACCCAAAAAAGTAAGCCCATTCACATTCGAATTTTTCCAACCCTTACCATTAGACACCAAGTCCTTGGATTCCCACTCACAGACAGAGACCTTCTCATAGGATTTGACCTCCTTCACCAGATACCCAGTCTCAGATGGTCCTCAAAAGGACTTTTGCATAAACAACACATTCTCACCTGGACACAGGTACCTCATTTGTTTTCAATAAATCCTTTTGACTCCTTGAAATTCCATATCATCAATGAATGTTGTGCAGCCACCCACTCTGAATTCCTCCTTAAAAATCCAAATCCTCTGTGGAAAAACCCAGCCTTTTTCATAACCCTTCCCTTCAAAAAGAATGAAGATGTTAACCCCACAAAGCTAGTCATAGAGGTATGAACCCAGAACACTTGTCCCTAGCTAAGCAGGAGTTATCCACTCTTCTTTCAGAAAACCTCATTGAACCCACAAATTCTCCATGGGCGTGTGAAGCCTTCTATGTTAACAAGTATGCAGAACAAGTTCGAGGAAAGTTTAGATTGGTAATCAATTACCAAGATCTTAATCATTTCCTTGTTGATGACAAGTTCCCTTTGCCAAATAAAAGTGCCCTTTTCCAACATCTCTCCTATGCCAAAGTATTTTCAAAGTTTGATCTCAAAGCAGGATTATGGCAATTAGGAATCTATCCAGAAGAAAGATACAAGACAGCATTTTGCATCCCAGACAACCATTATCAATGGACTGTAATGCCTTTTGGCCTAAAATATGCTCCATCTCAATTCCAAAAAGCAATGGTAACACTGTTCCAACCACTATTGTCAAATGCATTGATCTATGTAAATGATATCCTCATATTCTCAAAAGATGTAGAATCTCATGAACAATTGCTTACTGAATTCTACAATTTAGTAAAAGTTCAAGGGATAATGCTTTCAGAAAAGAAAATGGTCATAGGAGTATCTTCTATTGACTTCTTGGGCGTAAACATTTCAGATGAAAAGTACACTTTGCAGCCTCACATAGCCGTCTCTCTTAGTGAATTTCCAGATACGCTCACCAGCACCAAACAGATCTAGCAGTTTCTTGGAATTGTTAACTACATGTTAGATTTCATCCCAAAAATCTCCAGACACAGAGATTGTTTGTCTAAATTGTTGAAAAAATCTCCCCCGAAATGGAATCCAGTTCATACAGAAGCAGTTCAACAATTGAAAAAATTAGCAGAAAAACTTCCCCCTTTGCAGATTCCAGGAACAGGCAAAAGAATTCTACAGACAGATGCAAGTGATGAGTATTAGGCAACAGCTATCTTTGAAGAAATTGATGGCAAAAGAAACATTTGTGGATATAAAAGTGGTGCATTCAAGCCTTCAGAACTCCATTATCATTCTACTTTCAAAGAAATCCTAGCAGTTAAACATGGCATTGAAAAGTTTTAATTTTACCTCCTTGGTCACAATTTTCTTGTAGAAATGGACATGTCTTCTTTTCCAGAAATGCTCCAATTCAAAAGAAAAATGCTCCCCCATCCTCAGTTACTCAGATGGTCAAATTGGTTTTCACAATGGTCCTTCCAAGTCAAACACATCAAAGGTACAGATAACCTTATCACTGATTACCTTTCTAGAAAGCCTCTAGTCCTTCACACCACAATAATTTCTTCACCCTTATATGTATACCCAATAACAGATCCATCCTCATCCTCAGACCCTTCTACTTCAGCCCCTAATGATATTACCAGAAAGTCCTTCCCCAAGTACAAAAATGTCAACCCAAGCCTCCTCGTCAAACCCACACACAAAAGACCTTACCTTGTTATATGTTTGACCATGCTTCACCCTCCTATTCACAAAATTTTCCTCCTCTTTATCATTCTTAGTCTTTTAGTTCCTTCTTAGTCTTTTACTTCTTTCTTCGTCTTTACTCACATAATTGGTATCAGAGCCATGCAACATGCAAATTAGCCTTACAACTAGTTTCACTCTCCTTTGATTAGTATACTTTGATTATTGTCCTGATTAGTATGCTCTGTGATTTACAGTTGCCACAATAAGTGGATCCTCTGTGTTTATCACATCAAAATACTGGATTTGATAATCAAGTAGAACACTAAAGGGTTTTTCCTGAGTCATCTTGTGGACGTGAGCCTAGAAGTGGTGTTTTAGTCTTGTCAAACCTTAGGAAAACAGTTCTTCTTTTTAGAAACTATCATGGCTAGTTCATCATCCACAACAGTTACAGATACCATTACAACCACGTGTGATCTTTCCCTTCGTAAATCCACTGCAAATAGACTAGACTACTTGTATGAAATATCCCATGTCCCTGAAGATAGTAAAATTCCTATTACTGATTTTCATATTGTAAATCCTTTTACTGTCTTTGATAAACCTCAAAAAACCTTCAAAAAATCCACAAAAAAGTTTTTAGGTCCTTCTCATCCTTCTAGTGTAAAAGAATATGTCCAAGCTTCTAAGTTTGATCAATTTGACATTCCATCTACTGAAAAAGAAAATTTTATCACTCTTGCCCTTCCTAGAGAGTTTGTAATTCCATGGCAAAAACAAGGTTACATTCACTTCCATTTTGGTGCAGTAAGACTCGCACTTACTTTTCATGGCACAAAAGGACTTCCTATAGCTTCTAGAATTTCTCTTCTTGATTCTAGATTTTTGGAATACCATAATACAGTTATAGGAACTGTCCAAACCACCCTCAATACAGGAACAGTATTTGTCACCCTTTTCCCCAATTTCAACATGTCTCTCAAAGACCCTCACCTTTGTGATGCTCTTAAAGTCCAAGTCCAGATCACAGGAGCTTCTCAAGTGCATGATACTTTTGCAGCCACACTCCACTATCAGCTTGTCTACAGACTCCAAAACCATGCTTTTGACATAGCTATACCAGATATAGCCCAGTCTAATGATGCTCTTTTAATCCAAGTTGACCCAGGCATGACGCCTATGTGCACATTTGTTCCAAGACAATTGAATAAAGAGCAGATGACAAAACTCTTTCCAGAATCATGGATCACAAAATATGAGACTCTTCATCAGGCAGCCCAGCCAATCTAATCCAACACTCCTTTCTTCATCAGAAATCAAAATGGTGACGTTGAAGTTAGGTTTATGGCAGCCACACCAGGAAAAGAAGAAGTGACAGTCTTTCCTACGGTTATGATCCAACCAGTCTCATATGAAGGTCTTGAAGGTCTTGAAATTAGAGCATTTCGAGAAGATGGAAAACCTTGCTATGAAGGAAAATCATCCACTGGCCATATATGGTGGGATGTTTGTGACTGTGCAGAATGCCAAGAAGAAGAAGTATTTGAAGAGAAGCAGAAAAGACGGAAGAAAAAGTCTTCCCAGTAGCTTCTTAAAGAAAGATATGAAGCAGGAGATCTAGAATTTGACCTCCTTGGAGAACCCTCTGGAAAGTTTGACTACTATGTCCTCTATCCCAGATCTAGAAAGCAAAAAACTCCATCCCTTTCCCCATGCAAAGAAAGTCATGATCAAAACCAACAAAACCAGAAACCACCACTAATTCCATATTACCAGAAAGTCCTTCTCCAAGTACAAAAATGTCAACCCAAGCCTCTTCGTCAAACCCACACACAAAAGACCTTACCTTGTTATATGTTTGACCATGCTTCACCCTCCTATTCACAAATTTTTCCTCCTCTTGAAAGTTTTGGCCATCCCCAAGCCAATGTTAAACATGTTTGGAAAATCAAAAACCCTGTTGGAAGCAATCCAAATGGAATCAAAAAACAAGTCTCCTCAGCTGAAGCAGCTCTCAATTGGCAGGCAGAAAATGCTGTTACACAAAACCAGGTCCTTTCAAAGATTCTTGATAATCAACAAAAGATGACTGAAGCAGTAACTCATACCTTCTCATCTTTAAATTCTCTCATTGAAGATTTGAAGAAAAAAATACAGTTAGTTGAATAAGAATTGGAAACGATTGCCTCCATAGTAAAAGATTTGTCTGTCTCCTGTCCCCTCATTGGGCAAAAAGAAAAAGAAAGCAGTTGTTGATGCAACTCCAGTCTATAGAGAACTCACAAAAGGCAGCAACCCAAGCTCTTCCAATGCAAATTTGCATGCCTTATCAACCTCGTCAATCATTGTATAAAGATCTGTCCATACCTGTACCCTTACCATTCTCCTCAGTTTCCCCCTACCAGAACCTCTAACCACTAAACATGACACATCCAACTCAAAATCCTTTTAAACCAAGTGGAACTTTTCCCGGCATAACAAGCCCAACACCACCACTCCAACTAGAATCTCAACCCAGACCAGATCCTCAACCCAAACCACAAAATGAACCTCCTCTCATCAAAAAAGCTTTTTCTGGTGTGGCTGCCATAAACTTAACTTCAACATCACCATTTTGGTTTCTGATGAAGAAAGGAGTGTTGGACTGGATTGGCTGGGCTGCCTGATAAAGAGTCTCATATTTTGTGATCCATGATTCTAGAAAAAGTTTTGTCATTTGCTCTTTATTCAACTGTCGTGGAACAAATGTGCACATAGGCGTCATGCCTGGGTCAACTTGGATTAAAAGAGCATCATTAGACTGGGCTATCTCTGGTATAGCTATGCCAAAAGCATGGTTTTGGAGTCTGTAGGCAAGCTAATAGTGGAGTGTGGCTGCAAAAGTATTATGCACTTGAGAAGCTCCTGTGATCTGGACTTGGACTTTAAGAGCATCACAAAAGTGAGGGTTTTTGAGAGACATGTTGAAATTGGGGAAAAGGGTGACAAAGACTGTTCTCGCATTGAGGGTGGTTTGGACAGTTCCTATAACTGCATTATAGTATTCCAAAAATCTAGAATCAAGAAGAGAAATTCTAAAAGCTATAGGGAGTCCTTTTCTGCCATGAAAAGTGAGTGCGAGTCTTACTGCACCAAAATGGAGGTGAGTGTAACCTTTTTTTTGCCATGGAATTACAAACTCTCTAGGAAGGGCAAAAGTGATAAAATTTTCTTTTTCACTAACTGGAATGTTAAACTGATCAAACTTAGAAACTTGAACATATTCTTTTACACTAGAAGGATGAGAATGACCTAAAAACTTTTTTATGGATTTTTTGAAGGTATTTTGAGGTTTATCAAAGATAGTCTAAGGATTTATAATAGGGAAATCAGTAATAGGAATTTTACTATCTTCAAGGACATGGGGTATTTCATACAAGTAGTCTAATCTATTTGCAGTGGATTTACGAAGGGAAAGATAACGCGTAGTTGTAATGGTATTTGTAACTGCTGAGGATGATGAACTATATATATATATATATATATATATATATATATTTGTTGGGTTAAAGTTACACCTAGTGTAACTTTAAGCAATGTTACACCACCCAATAACTTGTTATTCAATTCATATTTTGAAAATCTAACCATTGAATTATATGTTTTTTACATGCATGCCAATTTTCATGTCAATCGGATGTAACTTACTATTTGATCCATAAACTCATCTTTTATGCATTATTTTAAACTACAAAAACTTGAATTTAAATAATTAATTAATTGCATGGTTATTGATCTTTGATCATCTTTAAATTTTGTAAGCGCGAAGAATATATGAAGATAATGTAATCTAGCAGTAGATTTATCAAAATTCACTTCTAATAAAAAAATATTGAGTGGTGTAACTTTACTTAAAGCACTTGAACCTAATATATATATATATAGACACACACACCTAATTCTACACAATGCATTAGAGCCATTACACGTATTAAATCAATCCATTTATTAGAAAAAAGGGGGAAATTTTCACTCTAAACCAATAGTTTAGCAAGAGTCTAAATTAAACCCTATACTTTCAAAAGTATCAACTAGACTTTTGAAAAATAACAAATTCAACCTTAAAGTCAAAAATACTTAGCACCACTACTTTATATATATCCCACCTATAAAATTCCTACAAAAAAGTGCATTGAATTGGAACTATCGGTTGGAGGATTTTTTCAAGCTAACCCAAGCATTTGAGTTCATTCTTTCCCATCCCAACTCATCATGTTTGTAGAAACCAATCTAACACAACACATGTGGGTCAAGTTGAGTTGGGTTGTACTTACATCTTTTATGTCTTGTAAAAAATTAAACCTTCATCAACTATTAATTAATTTATTCAATTATTATAATTTGCATAATAAGCACTAGCCTCATCACATGCGCTCTGCACATGTGATGAGGCTCTTTTATTTATTTATTTTGAGTTTAATGTAATTTTCAATTTGGTTTTTTTATTATTAGTGTGCGCTTCACACATGTAATGAGACTCTTTTATTTATTTATTTTGAGTTTAATTTAATTTTCAAACTGAATTTTTTTATTATTAGTGAGGTTATACAAAAAGAAATTTTTAAGAAGCTAAAATTTAGAATTTTGAAAAGCAATAAACTTTTGTGTTTAGTGTGTGCTGGATTTTAGGAAATAATGTATCAAATGTGTTCCAGTTGCAATAACGAAGTAGCAAAAGCTAATAAATAAACAAATACAGCTCAACTCCTACTTGTAAAAAAAGACATCAGATTACAATAAAAAATTCAATCGTAACCAATATTTTAGGGGACTTATTAACCGGACACATAATTATAATACCCACTTTGTTGTGACTAATCCCGACAGTTTGTGAGGTGGGCCTAAAAATATTCCAGCTGTATTGGTGGCAGAACGTTAGTCACCCTACTGCCTGGTTTTCTTGTGATGTGTCACCTCTTGATGTTGATTCTTCTAGACAAAAGGGAATCCCGCATATTGCCCTCCAAACAAGAAGCAATTCTTAGGTATTTTTGGAGTACGGAAAATTGTACTATCTCCTTTCACATTCATAGTAGGGTCCACTCATTAAATTCATGGTGGGATCCATCATGAATGTGAGAAAAAGAAGCATCATTTCTTCGAATTCTGAAACTACCTAAGAATTTTCCCCAAACAAAACATTAAATAGTCTGATCTGATAGACATTTCAACTTGATATGTTTCACCTAAGAAATGTGTCATACTTGATTTTGCCTGTTTTTTCTTGTCATATTTAGATGCTGCACTTATATATTGAGCCTTCTGGAAATCATGAAATGCTAGACTTGCTTTGTTGCTTTGCAGCAATGAAATGAAATGGAGTTGAAGCCCTTTTCAATCAGCCATACTAGTGCTATATTTCTCTCTCAGATGCTTTGTTTTTTCACTTCATATCTGTGACAATTTTCTCCAAGATGGAATTAGTTCCCACATCTTGTTGAGTCATGTGAAAACCACAGCACTTTGTCTACAAACGGAACCAATAAGAGTAATAACCAACTTTGAGATTATATATGGTTGTGTAGTTTTTGCATCAGAAAATGAGGTAGATATGACTTGCACCCTTCAAGTTATCTTAAGGATAGTGAGAATCAGAGTATCGTTTAGCAACCAAAAAAAAAAAAGGTACAGTGAGTATCAGAGTAAATTTACCGAAGGTTATTGGGAGTCCACTACAGCCGAAAGAACTTTGAGGGCTCACCAATTAGTTTCCTGCAAAGAAAGAATACGCTGTTACGCAAATTTCAAATGTACATATGATCATTTTTAACACGACTTTCTTTTTTTTCTTTATAATTGATAAGTTGGGGACACAAATTCATGGTAAGTCTCACACATCCGTCATGACGTTCCAATTATGTGCCACAGAGATTATGTGACAAAATACATGGTAAATGTTCTACATGACCATTCCCAGCCCTCTTGAGCAGGATGAGCTTTCTCATAAGGAAAATAGTTTAAACAAGACGAAGGAATGAAAGAATAACAATTAGCATAGGACCATTTTGCTAAGATTCTTAGCCGAGATCATTTTGCAGTAGTAAATGTCATTCTAAAGTGACTTCTAGGATCACGTTCACATAATGAACTATAGTCAGGTATTTTGGTGATGGTCACACAAAGTATTTGCTTACCAAAATCTTTCTATTATTAGTGATGAGGTTGAGAATATCACCAGTAAGTTGCAAGCACCCTCCACAACCGATGAAACCTGCAAACAGAAAACAAATAGACCTAAAAGAGGGCACCGGTGTGGTGCCGGCCAAAAACCCTCCGAAGGTCAAGTTAGAATTTCTTTTCAACCCTAAAGTGATAGAGTTGAGTCAGATATGCGTACCTTTAGTCAAGGGGGTTTTGGATGTATTTATAGGGGTGTAGAGTCGGCCTCTTTTCCTTGATTACCAAGCTCTTTCCTTTTATGACCAAAACTCTTTCCATTCCCATACCTTCAAGAATTCCTTTCCTTATAAAATTCCTTTGATTAAGGCTAATGTGTAGCGCAAGAATTCTTCGTATTTACGTTTGCGTGAATCACACTCAAGGCCATGTCAGCCCTAATCTCATAGCGTGGTTTGAGGTAGCCTGGAGAGCGATGCATAAATTCTTTCCATCCGTATACCACCCATCCGTCCTCTTTAAGCCATATTGCCCGTCACCTTAATTTGATCATACCAGCCAGACCGTCATATTAGTTTTACCCTCATCAGTTGCCCCCTCATTCCGTGATACCGTCATCTCTATGAAGCGGTTTCACGGAATGACAGTTATAGTTTCTGACGGACAGGCTGGAAGCTGTCATAAATGCTCAGGGACACGTAGGGAGATGTCAATGGTTGTTTGCTGGAATCGATGCGTCGCTTCGTTTACCGCGCTATTACCTCTATATATATCACCCTCAGTATTCACTTTTACACTTTTTAGAAAATCTTGTTGTTCAGAGCGCTACCGTCGACCTTGGTCAGAGAGCAACCGTCTCCTTTGGGCAACCGGGAAGAAACGTACCGATCATTTCCCCGTCGTGTTTTTCTTGGCGTTTACTAGTAAGTTATTCTTATCCTACGCCTCGTTATTTATTTTTCTTGTTAGTCCCGTCGTCAGCACAAATATAGAGCCTTAGGTTTCCTTTACCCGTCATATGTAGGTGTCAGATGTCTAGTGAGGCATCGAGTAGTCGGTCTTGTGCCCGCGAGGGAGCGGGTTACGAAGAGGTGTTCCCGTCAGGTCAAGCAGACCAAGACACCTCTAGTGGGGAGAGGGAACCGTCATCAAGCTCTCCTTCCCATGAGGAAGACGAAGGGCAGGATGGGAATGGGTCAGAGTATGACTCGTCCGATAACTTAGATGGTGTCGACCCGCCTACTCAATCCGTCATAGGACCTGACGGTTTCAGGGAGTTCGCCCTGCTCCCTTTGTGGACGGTGAATGACTTCGTGTCCACTATTAAGCCAGCGCACTTCAACACGCTGAGGCAAAAATATCAAATACCCGACACCATATCCATCCGTCTACCATTCAAATCAGAAAAATGTTACTACCGCGGCCTCGAAGATGTCGGTGTCTATGAGCAAATGCTAAAAGCGGGTCTCCGATTCCCCTTAAATGCATTGCACCGTCGTCTCCTCCAGTACCTAGGTTTGGCCGTCACCCAGATATCTCCGAACGCATGGAGGGTTTTCCTGAGCGTCGAGGTACTGTATGGCGTCATGTCTGACGGAGCTAGACGGTTAACAGTGGAAGAATTTTTTCATTGTTACCGTCCGTCCGAAATCACAAAGTCTAGAGGGATGTACAGCTTTGTACCGAGGAGTCCGGTACTCAGGCTAGTATCCGAGACCCCAAACTCCAACTGTAACTGGAAGGGTCGTTACTTCTTCCTTCGAGGAGATAATTGGATGTGTCGTCCAGGCGACGATGACTACATGCCGGTTGATAAAACGTGGGGTATAATGCCCCCGTCTGGTACGAGCCCGTCTATTCGTTAATCATCATTCATTTTCATGGATTTTCTCTTAATCCCTTTTTTTTTTTAATTTTTTTTTTTAGCGAGGGACCGTCCACCTATCTCCACCGAACAATTTGGTTTCTTAGAGAAAATTTTCCAGAAGACGAAGTTGTCTGAACGGACCTGGTCGAAGCTCGTCACCTTGGACACGTTACATTGGTACTGTGACGGTCCTGAACCTACACCCGTCGCCAGAAGATACGACTCAGGTGTACGCAAACGTAAGTTCTGGAATCCTTCCGTCGATAATCTGGCTTTATGTTGCTTTTTGTTGACCGTCTTCTTTTGTAGAAATGGACGACGCTAGGAGACGGGCGCTCATCAAACAGCAAGCAGCTAAGAAGAAGCAGGGGAGTGATGCTCCAAGGGCTGATCCGTCACAGCCGGCACTCAAGAGGTCATCCGTCGAGAGGTGGGACCGTCATTCGAAGAAGCAAAAACTTGTGATGGGTCTACCTGCCGGTCAGGGGTCCGGCATGGCAAAACCAGCCCCTAAGCTTGGAATCGGCAAGGGGAAGGGTTTGATGACCAACCCTGACCCCGTGAAGGAGAAGCCCCCCGTCCTGCTTCGTGAAGACCCCCAATACGCTCTCCGTCGTATTGGTTCCATCATCACCGATGAAGATTATGAAGACTTAGGGAACCATGCCACCGAGACCATGGGGGAGTCTTGCCTGTATAGCTTAGCCCAGGTTAGCTTCCGTCATAAGCCCATAACCTTGTTTAGTTCTTTTCCGTCATGAATTGATTTCTAATCGAACCGTCGCAGGGTGTGTTAATGGCCAAGGGCCTGTCAGACCGTTGCCTTGCCCAGGAAAGGGCCCTCGAGCGTGTTCGTGCGAAGGCAAAGGCGACGGCGGAAGAGCTGGACGAGTTGAAGTTGTGGAGGGTCCGTCATGAGAAGAAGCTGACGCTCTCCGAGCAGGCTCGCGAAAACTTAGAGAAGGAGGTGGAGCTGCTCAGGAAGACAGTGAGATCTCATGACGACGATATTCAGCAGGCGAAAATTGATGCCGTCAAAGAATATCGAGATTCCGAAGCACTTCTGGCGGAGCTGGGTTCCTCCTTTAACGACGGGTTCGATGATTGCATCCGTCAGGTGAAGGCATCATTCCCTGACTTGGACCTAGCTCATATAACCATAGATGCTGAAGCCCGAACTCCTGCTCACCCCGTCGACTCTGAAGGGACCGAGGAACTCTTCGGCGAGGTTCCGGATGACGACGGGGTTGCTAAAGCTACAGAAGGAACGACCGTCACTGAGTCTGTCCAGCCGTTGCCTGAAGCTCCTGAGGAACCCGTCATCGCTAAAGATTAGTTTAGTTTGTAGCGATAAGGAACAAGTTTATTTTTTGTATTCTGTTAAACTCTTTTGGACTCCTTTTTGTTGAACTGTACGGTATCATTTATAATTCTTTGATAATCCGTTCATATTTTGATCCGTTGTTTTAATTTTTTGCATGATATCTTCGACGTTCTGGGACTATCCGTTCACTATTTTCGGAATTTGTTTTCGGTTTCGCTTTTGATTCTTTAGTGGATCCGTCCACTATATGGCCAGAAGGTTTTTGCCCTCCTGTACGACCCGTCCAGTGTATGAAAAAGGGCCCGGTTACTTTGTGGGTTCGAAGAGTTGCACTCTTCGGATTATCCGTCCGCTTTGTGGACTTGTCGTATTGGTTATCGTTTGGTTGGTCCGACCACTTTGGGGACGTAGTCGTTTGGATGGTCCGACCGCTTTGTTTATCCGTTCAATTTTTATCTTTTAGATGATTCGTCCACTCTGTGGACTTGTAGAGTTTTTTATCCTTAGGATGATCCGTCCATTCTGTAGACTCGTAGGATTTTTCATCCTTTGGGTAGTCCATCCACTTTGTGGACTTGTAGGTTTTTCATCCTTTGGATGATCCGTCTACTTGGTGGACTCGTAGGATTTTTCATCCTTTGGATAGTCCGTCCACTTTGTGGACTTGTAGGTTCTTCATCCTTTGGATGATCCGTCCACTTTGTGGACTCGTAGGATTTTTCATCCTTTGGATAGTCCGTCCACTTTGTGGACTTGTAGGTTCTTCATCCTTTCAATGATCCGTCCACTTTGTGGACTCGTAGGATTCTTCATCCTTTGGATAGTCCGTCCACTTTGTGGACTTGTAGGTTCTTCATCCTTTGGATGATCCGTCCACTTTGTGGACTCGTAGGATTCTTCATCCGCATACGTTTCTCATTTTCTTAAATAAAAACTCCATTCTCATAAATTCAATAGACCAAATTGTCAATGGAAAAGAAAACATATTGTCAATGGAAAAGAAAACTTGAGTTTAAAGTAGAAACGATGACTGTCTAAAAATGAACTAAAAATAAGGTAATAGGTTTCCGTCTGACGACTGCTGCATTACTGGTAGTATTTCTTCAGGTGCTCCGCATTCCAGGGGTGGCCCAATCTCCTTCCGTCTAATGCCTCCAGGTAGTACGTTCCTTTCCTGTGCCATGAGACGATTCTGTATGGGCCTTCCCAGTTAGGACCCAGCTTTCCTAGGGATGCATCCTTCATAGAGCCTAGCACTTTTCGTAACACTAGATCTCCAACCTTGAAGTCTCGGTGCCGGACCTTGGAGTTGTAGTGTTTTGCCATCATGTCTTGATACCGCGCCATTCTCTGGGCAGCTACTGCCCTGACTTCGTCTAGAAGGTCAAGCTCTAGACGTAATGCTTCGGTATTCTTGCTCTCGTCATAGCTCTCCACGCAGTAGCTTGTTAATCCCACTTCTGCCGATATGAGGGCCTCAGCGTCAAATGCCAATCGAAACGGTGTCTCTCCTGTTGGCGTCCTTGCCGTTGTTCTGTACGCCCATAGCACACTTGGTAGTTCATCTGGCCATATGCCTTTTGCCCCCTCGAGCCGGGTCTTGATAATTCTTAGCAAGGACCGGTTCGTGACTTCAACTTGTCCGTTGGCCTGTGGGTGCGCGGGCGACGAGTAGTGGTTCTTGATTCCCAACTGAGAGCAGAAGCCTCGGAATGCATCGTTATCGAATTGCGTCCCATTGTCGGAAACGAGCACTCTCAGGATCCCATATCGGCAAATAATACTTCTCCATACAAAGCTGCGAATATTTTTCTCCGTGATAGTAGCAAGGGCTTCGGCTTCCACCCACTTGGTGAAGTAGTCGATGCCAACCACCAAGAACTTCAGTTGTCTTGCTGCTATTGGAAATGGGCCCATGATATCTAACCCCCATTGTACAAACGGCCATGGGGCCGTCATGGGTGTGAGTTCCTCTGTTGGCTGTCTAATGAGATTGCCAAACCGTTGACACTTGTCGCAGGCTCTAACGTACGTATGGGCATCCTTAACCTTCAATTTTCTTGCATCTTCCCTGCTGTCTGGCAGCTTCCCGTCCTTAAGGTACGCCACGATCGGAGCCGTCCAATCGTACTTAGTGCTTAATTCCTGTATTCGAATGTTATCTAGTAGCGATGAATATTGGACGAAGGACAATACCTGTTCTGGAGCGATCATGGGTTCAGCCGAAGCAGCCTTGGCGAGTCGGTCCGCCTCTTGATTCTCTTCTCTTGGGATCTGAGCTATCGTGAATTGGAGGTTACTCATTAGTTCCTTCACTTCTCCGAGGTACCTTCTCATTCGTTCATTCCTGCAATCATAGCTCCCATTAACTTGGCTGGCTACGATTTGAGAGTCGGAGTAGACTACTGCCTTCCTTGCCCCAGTTGCTATCGCAAGTTCCAATCCTGCCACCAGGACCTCGTACTCTGCTTCGTTATTCGTAGTGGGGAACTCTAGACGGATCATGCATTCAATCTTATCTCCTTCCGGGGTGTGGAGTACAACTCCGACTCCTCCCGCATGTTTATTGGAGGACCCGTCTATGTGAATTCTCCATGTGGGCGTCTCTTCTGCCCCCTGCTCCTCAGTTGTAGTGAATTCTGCGATGAAGTCTGCCAATATTTGCCCTTTCATTGCTGTTCGTGGCTGGTATCGAATATCGTACTCACTTAACTCAATTGCCCATAAAGCCATCCGTCCGGAAGTTTCAGGATTATTCATTGCCCTTCGCAGGGGCTGGTCCGTTAGGACTATTATGGCATGTGCTTAAAAATAGGGCTTCAGTTTTCGTGCCGCGGTTATAAGAGCGAAGGCAAGTTTCTCCATCCGTGGATATCTCTCCTCTGCACCCCTTAGTGCTCGGCTTACGAAGTACACGGGCTTCTGTATCTTCCCTTCCTCCCTGATGAGAGAGCCTTTGCAGCTTCTTGACGAGACGGCAAGGTATAGGAATAATTCCTCCCCTGGTGTGGACGGACTAAGCAGCGGCGGGGCGGAGAGATATGCTTTTAACTCCTCAAATGCCTTTTGGCATTCGTCCGTCCATTCGAAAGATCTTCTTAGTGTTTTAAAGAAAGGCAGACATTTGTCCGTTGCTCTTGATACAAACCTGTTCAGAGCTGCTATCTTCCCTGTCAAACTTTGCACTTCCTTCACCGTCCTTGGAGGAGATAGCCCCATAATTGCTTTCACTTTCTCGGGGTTGACCTCAATGCCCTGCTGGGACACCATGAATCCTAGGAACTTTCCAGCGGTTACTCCGAATGCGCATTTGCTTGGGTTCAGCTTCATTTTATACGTTCGAAGGGTGTTGAAAGTCTCCTGTAGGTCCCTCAGGTGATCCGAAACCTTTACGCTCTTCACCAGCATGTCATCCACGTAGACCTGGACGTTCCGGCCAATTTGGTGCGCGAACATTTTGTTCATCAATCGCTGGTACGTGGCTCCTGCATTCTTCAGTCCGAACGGCATCACTTTGTAGCAGAAAAGCCCTTGGCTTGTCACAAACGATGTTTTCTCTTGATCTGTTTCCTCCAACTTGATCTGATTGTACCCTGAGAAGGCGTCCATGAAGCTCAACAACTCATGTCTAGCGGTGGAGTCCACTAAGGCGTCAATGCGTGGGAGCGGGTAACTGTCTTTAGGGCACGCTCTATTCAGATCCGTGAAGTCGACGCACATTCTCCACTTCCCATTTGACTTTTTGACCATCACCACGTTTGCCAACCAGTCTGGGTAGTACACCTCTCGTATGAAGTTTGCTTCCCGTAGCTTCTGCACTTCCTCTGCTGCGGCACGATCCCGTTCGGGGGCAAATACGCGCTTCTTTTGTCGAACTGGAGAGAACGAAGGCGACACGTTCAATTTATGGACTATGACTACGGATCTATTCTGGCATGTCGTCATGGCTCCGTACGAATACGTCTTGGTTCTCTTTGAGGAACGGCGAAGCGCATGTCGAATCGTTTGGTCGGCCAGGGTTCCTATCTGGTGGTCGGTCGAGCCTTGAATCGTCCGGTTGCACCTCTTCCAATCTCTCCACGGGTTACTGCTTGTTCTCGATTTCTTCGATGCTCGTTGCTTATACATGGTCATCCATCTCCATCATGGCCACGTAACATTCCGTGCGGCCACGATTTCGCGCGGTTCTCCGACTCCATGTTCGGTGGGGAACTTGATCATCGGATGGTAGGTAGAAGTGACGCCTTCCATGCGTTGAGAGTGGGTCGTCCAAGTATGGCATTATACGGCGAGGAGCAATCAACCACTAGGAAGGAAACATCCTTGGTTATTTGCGCGGGTAGTCTCCTATCGTCCTTTGCCAATGTGACGGATCCTAAAGGATGGACCGGGTTCCCCCGAAGCCGACAAGGGGCGTGCATGCGGGATCGGTCGCTCTTTTGCAATCCCCGTCGTTGGAACGCGGGGTAGTAAAGGATGTCCCGCGAGCTCCCGTTGTCCACGAGAACACGGTGGACGTTGAAGTCTCCGACACGTATACTAACCACGAGCGCGTCGTCATGAGGGTGGTGAAGGCGCGGGCCTCTTCTTCGGAAAACTCGATGCGGAGCCGTTCGCCGTATTCTTTCAAGTGAAGAGCCCGTGTTGGACACTTTACCTTTGCCCGTAAATAGGTCTTTACGGCCTTTTTAGACGACCCCGTTGGATGCGCCCCACTATTATCATCCGTATGTCCGCTACCGGTGGTCTGGGACGTTCGTTTTCCCGTCTATGACCCTGCTCCTGGGGTTGATCCGTTCTCTCTTTCCTCACGAACCTCTGCAACCTTCCTTGCCTGATAAGGGCTTCGATCTGTTGCTTCAGGTCATAACAGTCCGTCGTATCGTGGCCGTGGTCACGATGAAAGCGGCAGTATCTATCTCGTGGCCTTTTGTTCGGATCTCCCTTCAACTTGCCCAGGAAAGTCAAGATTCCTTCATCTTTGATTTGCATTAACACCTGGTCAATCGGGGCTGTGAGGGGGGTGAAACTTGTAAACCTCCCCGAAGGTGGTTTGGATCTCCGATCTTCTCGTCGATCTCTGGTTCTTGCCGTTTTTCGTCCATTATCTGGTTTCATATCTTCCTGTCTTTCCATTTTCCTTGGTTTATAGTCGTCCCTGGCCAGCAAGGCGTCCTCCGCGTTCATATACTTTGTCGCCCTGTAGTATACATCGGACATAGTTTTTGGGTCATTTTTACATAGAGAGAACAAGAACTTACCCTCTCGTAACCCGTTCGTGAATGCCGCCACCAATATCTTGTCATCTGCTTCGTCTATCAAGAGGGACTCCTTATTGAAGCGGGCTATATAGGACCTTAGTGTCTCATCTTCTCGTTGTTTAATACCCAGTATACAGGCAATAGACTTCTTGTGACGATGGCTTCCAATAAAGTGTGACACGAACTGTGCGCCTAGCTCCTTAAAAGTGCCGATGGAATTTGGCGTCAACCTACTGTACCAATCCCTTGCAGGTCCTTTCAAAGTGGTGAGAAAAGCCCTGCACATTATCTCATCCGGTACACCCTGAAGATGCATTAGGGTTCGGAAGGACTCCAAGTGATCCACTGGGTCTTTAGATCCGTCGTAGTTTTCCACATGGGGCATGCGAAATTTCGGAGGAACGGGGCACGAGTTCACCGAAGCCGTGAAGGGCGAATCCGTTCTGTGGACTAGGTCGTCCAGGTTGCTGGATACCCGTCCTCTAAGGGCGTTCATCATCGCATCCATGCGTTCCCTCATCTCCTGCATCTCAGCGGTGATATGAGGTGGCATGGAGTCCGAGGCAGATGGCGGGTTTGTCTCCGGCCGGTCCGGCCTTGTCGGTGTGGTGCTACCTTCAGGCCTGAAATCATTCCTCCCCTGTGGGCTCGCGACTTCCTGGTCCTCCACTGGTGCGCTCTGGTGCGCAGTCATCTGCCGTAGTTGTTCTTCCAAATCGTGATTCTGCTTAGTGAGGCGCTCAACAGCAGCAACGAGCGTCTGAACTTGCCTTTCTAGCGCTGTAGCCTGCGATTCTTCGCCTTGATGGTTGACTGTCGCCATCGATCTGGTGAGTACCATGCAACTTTTTGTCTTTGGAATAGAGCGAAAGGCTGAATTAGTTTTCCTTTCACTCTCGTGTTCTTCCCACAGACGGCGCCAACTGATGAGGTTGAGAATATCACCAGTAAGTTGCAAGCACCCTCCACAACCGATGAAACCTGCAAACAGAAAACAAAGAGACCTAAAAGAGAGCACCGGTGTGGTGCCGGCCAAAAACCCTCCGAAGGTCAAGTTAGAATTTCTTTTCAACCCTAAAGTGATAGAGTTGAGTCAGATATGCGTACCTTTAGTCAAGGGGGTTTTGGATGTATTTATAGGGGTGTAGAGTCGGCCTCTTTTCCTTGATTACCAAGCTCTTTCCTTTTATGACCAAAACTCTTTCCATTCCCATACCTTCAAGAATTCATTTCCTTATAAAATTCCTTTGATTAAGGCTAATGTGTAGCGCAAGAATTCTTCATATTTACGTTTGCGTGAATCACACTCAAGGCCATGTCAGCCCTAATCTCATAGCGTGGTTTGAGGTAGCCTGGAGAGCGATGCATAAATTCTTTCCGTCCGTATACCACCCATCCGTCCTCTTTAAGCCATATTGCCCGTCACCTTAATTTGATCATACCAGCCAGACCGTCATATTAGTTTTACCCTCATCAATTAGGAACTGTACAGGGTTCCAACTCAAAAATTGATATAATTGGGTTATTAGAAAGGGAATTGATGCTAGATTACTGCCCAAAGAAAGTTGATCTGGTTACGGACTCTCCTCATTGTTAGTTACGCTTACTCTGTGACTAGTACTCAAAATTCTCACAAGCAAACGTTCAATTTCTTTTTTGAGGATAAACGGCAAAACAAACGTTCAATTTCAGTACTAATAGTTGGTGGTGAAATACAGACAATCGTGCAGTTGAATGATGTGGTACTTTCAAATAGGATTGACCACTAATTCAGAGAAACAAGAAAAGGGAGTTATGAAGCATGTCTATATAATTCTCTTCATAGTATAAAGAAGCGAAAAGCCTTTGTTAATGAATGTCTAGTCAATCAATACAGTATCTGCACAACAAAGAGCGGAATGAATGGCAAGAAAAGTTATGATCAATCATACTTTGCCTAGCAGGCATAGGGTACGTACATAACTAGACCTTAAAACACCTTGGTTGGTTGTGCTATAGAATCCAAAGGCAAATAGAGAATTAGTGAGGTACTTGGTGAGTTGTAGAATGTTGGGTAATGGCTAACTTTTAAGAATGAGAGGAAGAATTGAGAGAGAACTGAGAGTTTAGGAGAGAGTTACTTGACATTTTTGCTTAATAAAGTTCGAAGGCTTGGCAGCCTTTTATACAATAATACAAGTTCTCATCAATTATTAGAGCCAAGACTAGCTTAATCGCTCTCTTTCTGCCTGCCAACTTGACTGCTAACAACCTCCTAGCTCTCAAATAGCTCTCTAATTGAACACATACTGAAATAATTGTAGGTAATTAACTAAACAGTAGTACATTCATTCCTCAGTACGATGCATCACTTGCACATTCAGCATGCACATCTGTAGGATCTGCTGAACAGAATGTAGGGAGCATACAGCAGCACAAATAGCAAGCAGCACATGAAGTAGCATAGGCAGTAGGCATAACACACATGCAGTAGGCCAAACACAGAACAGCCGCAGGTAGATATAGCAGCACAGGCAACTCTTTGCATCAGGCAACACAGCAACACACACAGCATACACATGCAGGCTAATACAAGGCGTCAAAGCTGGCAGCAAGGTAGCTTGCACCTGCAAGGTTCCTAACAATTAACAAACTGAAATCTTATATATAGAATACCTTTAATTTTTGTTTTACAACTTATGGATCAATTTAAAAGTTCCAGAAAACTTATTTGCAGGAAAAAGGATTCCTAAAGCAATCCTGATTAATATTCTACAATATAAGAACTCAGTTTTGATTAAAATACTCCTCAAAACTTTTCAAAACAAGAAAATTAAACCTTATTCTAGAAAATTCTTAAATACAAAAATTAGAAATAAAAATTTTCCATGACAAGCACAATGTTCTTTGTTAGGCCCTTTCACTTAAAAAGAACCTGTCAACAAGTTCCAGCTTCAAATTGAAAATTTCCAATCCATAGGAAAGATATTTCTAATGCTTCACAATCTTTAAATTCCTAGTAAATTTATTCTAGGGAAACGCAAATTAAAAACTTTTCACCTCATTTTTTAATTGATTTGAAACATTAACCAGCAATGAATTGATGACAAAATTAGAAGCTTCCATATTTCTAAGAAGCTTCCATATTTTCTTCCTTGATCCTTTATGAATTTCTTGCTAAAGCTTTTTTTCAACCTCCAACTTTTTGACCTGACTTGATATCTCAGAAATTTTAGAATGAAATTCTTCTTTACTAAATTCAAGAATATGCTGGGACTTCTCTTAATAATAATAAAAAATTTCCCATCATTTCTCAACAAATCTATATGTCTCTTTAGAATTATATACATTTCCCTTTCCTCAATTCATGGCATACCTAATAGTATATGACAAAGATCTTTTGGATCCTTGGTAATGAAATAGCACTAAATTTTATCGAGATAATTACTTACAGTGTTGTATGCAATTATAAATTTATTATCAAAACTCATTTTAGCTTATGCATCTAAATTTGTGATAGATTGAGCAAACTTTTGGTTGATACACTCCTTTGGTGAGTACTATATACCTATAATAATTTCTGCAGTTCTTCCACTCCCACCAATTGTATATTAAGATTTGTGATGAATGATAGCAACTGCATGACTAAGAGAAGAAAAAAAGGCAGGTAGAGTCACTATCAATTGTACTTTGCATTAGCCCAAAGAGGAGGGAGGCAGTACATCTAAGTTTTTAGTGTTAAATACCTACTTCAAGGAAATAAACCAAAACTAAATAGGAAAGTCTTCGAGTGAGACATGATGGGATCAAGACAGCATAGAAGTTGTAACAAACCCATATGGAACTCTGTTCACTTCCAGGAATGTTGCTCTAGAAAAAGAGGTTTTCTAATTGTTATTAATATAACTCAGAAAGCCAAGGTGTTTATAAGACTTCTTCTCAACTCCTGATAGTCAGTTGACTTGCCATCCCTCACATTGAAGTCCATCCCATGACATTCTTCAGCCTTTGAGAAGAAAAAACATAAAGTATTGAATTAAAACTTGATACATAGCAAGTAAATAATCCAATAATATTAAATCCGGATGGAATGCAGCTTCAAGGCTAGTGGGCTCCTTTCTTTTTCCCTAATTTTTATTTTCTTTTTGATGAATTTTGACAAAATTATTACTTCTAGATGCAGGATTACGCAAAGATGTTACTGGCAAATTGCCATTCATATGTCACCACATTGATGTACTAAAGGTTTGCCTTTTCATGTGTCACTACATTGATTGAGTACTAAAGAAAGCCACAATTCAGGTTCCGATTGTCTCACAACATCTTTGAAATGATAAAAGAAAAATGTTGTACAAAAACCTTTTGCATGATATCTGGATTCAATGAAGTCCAGAAAGAATGAAACATTTTATATGATGTCTAAGTTTGAGAAACCAAAATATTTTTGGGAACTCAATATGTTGGAAATGCAACCATAGCACCAGAAGAAAAATAAAAATTCAAATTTACCTCTTGTTGAATCAGAATTTAAATACTTGGGTTGAACTCAAACCAAGAGTTAAATAGCTTGATTGTGTACTGCATAAGTATTGGGCAGCAACAGATAGTAGCAAAGGGCAGCCATTTATCAAATCATCCCTCCTTCTCCTGGGGGTAAAATCCCTCTCTTCCCCTTCTCCATGGAATATTGTAATGCTTCAATCACTCGGAAAACCTGTGACAGTAAAAAATCATTGAAAATTAGCACATATGTTTCCAAACTCAAAAGATAAGGATATTGCTTAAGTTGCAAATGGTCAGCTATTTAATTCACCTTTCATGCTTTACCATATGGCATAGATTACTCAAAAGGAGTACACTGATACGATATGCTAGTATTTTTTTATGATTATGAAGAGAGAGTTTTTTGGAGGGCCTTTCGCTGGTCAAGCTTTCTAAAAGAAACAAAAGCAACATGAGACTATTTTCTCTAATATAAGCTTCATCCTTGTGCATTTGCTTCGCCCATCATGTGAGCCTAACGGAGTGCCAATCAACAAAGCCACCACGCATGCCTGACAAGTGCATCCACATGTGAATATTGCACTAGTATAAGATATGCTTCTTCATATACTAGAGTTTGGTTTACATGAGAGTAAAATAGAACAAATATTTACCACAAGATTGGTACAAGGAAAACATCTTGTGAGAAAAGATTAATAAGCATGCCTTGCACTAGAAGATTCCATAACATCTTGTGCAGTTGTTGCATGCACATCACCACTTGGCACTGGTTCTTTGATAAATAACATTGTTATATTGGTGGAAATTGCAAAACATTCCGCAATTGCACAGCATTTTGCAATTTTAAAAGAATGAGATATATGATGACATAAGTTTGGGTAGAGAAAAATCCATACAAATTAACTATATATAGAAATAAAAAGAATAAAAAAATTCCCTGTCCATAACTTTCCATTCAAACATGTACTTTTTTCTTTTGACATATGTACTAATTATATTTGTTCTTAAACACCATCAACATTGTTTTTTTTTTTTTTTGAGAGGTTCTGCCAGGCAATTATGCAATTAAATTCATATTTGTATCCAAATAGAAGTAGAACAGTAAGTTACTAGTGGATGGATGAGTTTTGCAATACTCACATGGAACAGAGAGTCGACTTTGCCTTTAGTGATCTTCTTCTTTAAGATGCAGGTGAATATTGTAGGTTCTTGGGATATGAATAATCTTGGGCCCACTATCTCTTTTTTGGAAATCTTCTTTGAGAATTGGACTCTCCCTAATACACAATTCCTTCAATGGAGTTGTATGAAAAAAGTGTGGCAGTGCCTTTAGCTTAGGGCAGCCAACAATTTCCAAATACAGAAGACAAGGCATTATAGTAAAACCATCTTCTTCTTTCAACCCCCCAATCCCACCCCATTCTTCCCACTCTTTCATGTTCCAAAATTTTAAAGATTTCAAATTTGGGAACAAGATAAGTGATGCTGCTAATCCCTTGTATTTCTTGTCTTTAAATTCTATTCCCAAAAATTCAACTCCCACCTTCTTCACACTATCTGCATTTCGTATTTCTAATAGTTCAAGGAATGGAAGCTTCCCCAAAGGAGGTATAGAATTTAAATTTTTGCAACCTATGATTTCAAGCTCTTTCAGTTTGGTTAAGGACATAATCCAATTGGGAAACATTGTTCTGCCTTCATACCAATAGATTTGTAAATGCTCCAAGTTTGGATGTGGATCTAAGACATTGAGAATTAATACATTATTCTCCATTCTTCTACTCTCTTCACTTGTCCCATCAAAATTTAAACACAAACGACAAAGGTGTGTTTTCTCTTTGAGATGTGCATTCTCAGCCTCAACCACATCTATCACATTTCCTAACCCTTTTATCACAAGAGCTCCTTGAAGGTAGTTCAAATTTTTCAATTCTTCGAGTTTACATCCTCCACTATCATCCCTACCACTTACAACGAATTGCTCCAATGTTCTAAGAGAACTCAATTTCCCAATACCCATTGGAAATGGCTTTGTAAAATCAATCCCATGAAGAACAAGATGTCTTAACTTAATTAGTTTACTCATCCCTTGAGGCAGTTTCTCAATGCCATGGCATCTACTAACATTCAAAGTTTGTAAATTACACAAATTACATATTGTTTCAGGCAAAACTTTCAATTTACGGTTATAAGATAAGTCAATGAATCTTAAATGTATTAATTTTTCCACCGCATCTGGAAGTTTCTCAATAGAACTACAACTCAGATTTAATGCACGTAAACATGTCAAATGTTGTAGTAAATCAGGTAGGACATGGTTAATGTTTGAGAATGAAGTCTTCAAAGGTAAGAGAGTGCGTAAATTTTTTGCCCTGTACACTGCCACAGGAAATTGTGTTTCTCCTCTAGGTGTTAATGACAAATGGCGAGCACTTTTGTGGAAAGAATCTATCCCCAACTCTTTATCACCATCGAATTCGATTGAAAAGCATTCATTTTTCATTATTAATTGAGCAAAGTCATGCACTATATCATGCATTTTGCAACTTCTTATCGTATCATCACGCTCATCTTTTTCAAAATCTTGGAAGAAGGAACGCATGGCCAAGTTTTCAAAGTACTCTTCTCCTATAATTTCCAATTCCATATCCATATTTTCTTCTGAGTCGAGATATCCTTGTGCCATCCACAGTTTGACCAAATCATTTGTATAAATCACATAATCTTTAGGAAAGATGGCACAGTATGAGAAACATCGTTTCAGTGTGAAGGATAATTCATAATAACTCAATAATAATGGTGCAAAAAGACCTTTTTCAACATCTTCTAATATCCACAAACTACTATCTAAAACTTTTTTCCATTGTTCTTTACTTTTCTTGAAGCGCATAAGACTCCCTAGAGTCCTTGCAGCAAGTGGCAAGCCTTTGCATTTCTTTGCTATTTCTCTGCCAAGGTCTTCTAGTTGCTTACATTGCTGTAGACTCTTCTCAAAAAATGCTATTTTACGGAATATCAGCCAGCAATCTTCATCAGACAGTGCCTCCAAATTGATCCTGTAGGCACTCATAATTTCTGCAACTCTTTCTTTACTTGTAGTCACTAGAATTCTACTTCCTTGGGCACCATATTGGAGTGCTAGTTTAAATGGCTCCCAAACTGTGTAGTCTTCAGTCCATACATCATCTAAGACAAGAAAGAACTTCTTTCCTATGATCAAATTACAAATACTTTTTAGTAGAGTTTCCAATTCAGTATTGTTGTCGGGGGAACAACCTCCAAGTTCTTGAATGATTGCTTTAGCAACCCTAACATTATCAAAAGGTTCAGAAACACAAACCCACATTCTACTTTGAAAATGGGCCTTCACCTCATGATCATTGTAGACTAATTGGGCAAGTGTTGTTTTTCCAATACCTCCCATACCCAATAAAGATATGACATGAGGAGTTCTCACTTCATGACCACCCTTGCCTAATAGGTTGCTTATTAGATCACACCTATCCTTATCACGACCACATATATTAGACACATCAACAAAGGATGTACTTTTTGGTCTCTCAACTTCTTCAATGCCCCTAGACAATTCAAACCTGAAAATCTCTTTCTCTCTAACAATCTCATCTACTTTTCCATTCAATTCTTTTATCTTGTGAGCAAAATCATAACGGAAAAAAAGTTGTTTTACTTGACTCAAATAACCAGAAGAGGAAGGAATGATGGAGCTTACCTTCCTCTTGAGATCAGAAATCTTATCAACTCTTCTTTCTTTCTCAATTTCTGATTTGAGTATTGCAGTTTTCCACTCGTCCAACACATCCTCCACATCATAGGATACATCTTTGAGCTTATCTATCCAAAGCTTCACAGGTTTCTCTTTCACTTGTCTTTTCTCAGCATCATTGAGCACCATCTGGATTATCTGGAAATTGCTTGCAAGCTTTTGGACTTCCTCGTCAACACCCAGAACCAACTTAAACTCTTGAGTAGTGATTGAAGACAACTGCTCTAAGATGATACAAACTAGAGCCTCAGCCATGCTAAAAGTAGCAGATTGATAAGAACAAGAATAGGAGATTGTTGAACATTTGTTGTATACTTGGAAAAACTAGTTACAGGAGAAAGTAGACTTTTTGTTGTACAGTAAGAAACTATCGAGTTATGGAGGTGGGTGTGCTAACTTAGCTCAGCTAATTGACTATATAAAAATATCTTTAGCCACCTAATTTAGGAAAGCACTACCCACCTAATGCGAAGCTTTAGCAATTTATATTTTATACAATGTAAAATATACTTGGCTTTTACAAGCAACCTTCGTATCTTTGTAATCAAGAAAACCTAATGCGAAATATCAGCAATTTATATTTTATACAATGTAAAACATTCCTGGCTTTGGAATATAGAAAAAGGTTGAAAAGACCGGATGGCAGGTGAGAAAGCAGTTGTAATAAAGTAATTAAACATATCCATAAGTTTGGCGGTGAAGCGTAACGTTATAATAAAACTTAATATTTGTTTTAAGAAATATTTTATTTATACAATTATATATCTTTTAAAAAAAATTTAATTTAAGAAAGAGATGAATTATTTTTTATGATTTTTTATTTCAATAATTGTTACCTGTAAATAAAAAGTTTGTTTATTTAAAAATATATTAATTTTAGAAATTATTGCATATGCTGAGGAATATTTATTACAATCATTTACCACCGCACACCTTTGGTGCGATGGTCACTTCACAAATATAAGTGTTTGCAAAGTTTGGGGGCAAGAGCCAAAGTTTGGGGGCAAGGGCCGGAGTTAAAGTCTTCAGGAGGAAGTTTCACACATATATACTTAGGGTTCATTTGATTGAAGGGGTGAAAAAGGGGTAAATATTGAGTACTTCTAGAGTTCCATAAATGTGTACTTTCTCCTCTCACATAACTGTGGGTCTTACTAATTAAATTTATGGTAAGACCCACAATTCATGTGAGAGGGGGAGTACGTATTTATGGTACTCATAGAGTATTTAATATTTTTTCGTGGAAAGTTGGGAGGATAGAAACACATATATACTTAGGGCTTGTTTGGTTGAAAGAGTGGAAAAGTGGGAGGATAAAATGGTAAAATAATGGAAAAGTGAGAGGATAGAAAAGATTTTAATTTCTCTCCTTTTTGTTTGGTTCGGAGTGGAAAAGTGGAGGGATGGAAAAAATGAGTTTATATAAATTTACTCATATACCTATGTTAAAAAATCATGGCCAATTAAAACAAAAAAGTGACAAACAACCAAAAAAAATTACCCAATTTATTAAAAAATAAAAAGTATGTCCAAAAAAAATAGTTAAACAAAGAAAAATTAAAAAAAAAATAGATAAAAAAAAAAGAAGAAGAAGAAGGCAACGCCTAGGAAATCCACAAAAAAAAAAAAAAAAAAAAAAAGAAGGAAGAAGAAGGCAACGTCCAGCCTAGGAAAAAAAAAAAAAAAGGAGGCAACGTCCCCACAGCCCCAAAAAAAAAAAAAAGGAATTGGATGAATTGCCTATATGCAAGTGTACATGAGCATTTTTGTCTATTAAGTAGCCTCTTTTTTTCTTTCAAGTTTCTTTCCAATTTGGAGAGAAAACTTTTTGATAGACTCAGGAAGAAAACACTTAGGCTCTACCATTTATTTTCCTTTATTCCTACCTAACCAAACACACTTTAAAAAAAATTTCTTCTCATTTTCTCTTCAAAGTTTTCCCCTACCTATTTCACCTCCAAACAAACACAGCCTTAGATTAGGTTAGAGTATAATTTATATCTTATATAAAAAAAATTACAATCCTTTTAGTGAGAAATAATTATTCCTAATTTGAAGAATAGTTATTCATAAAAATGACTATTCCCTATAATAAAAACATAATCAAACTAAAAAATAACTAAATCATATGAATAACTATTACATTATAATACATATTATAGTCTAAAAACACTCTCTTAGAAATTTTTTATGGGAGAAAAATCATTTATCTTTTTATTTATGAAAATGATATTAAAATTCTCCTCGGATAATCCATTAACAAATGTCCTAATGACATCCATTAACCAGACCCATCAAGAAAAGCTCAAGCTGCTAATAGTTTGGTAACTCAAATGATATTTTTTAGTTTTTTCAATGGAAACACCTAGAATTCAAATTTTCCTTCTCTAATATAAATATCAAATTATTATAAATAAATAAACAAAACAAAAGAAAAAAGCTCTACGCACTCACACTCGTAGAATTTTATAATTCAATTATTACAATAATGGGGAGGAGAAATTGAACTCTGCTTTCTCTTATAAATATTAAAATCGACCAATCAATGCCATTGAATTACAACAATATGAAACAATTTTTTTTAAAAAGAAATTTCGAATCAACTTAAGTTACTTAACATAGGAGCCAAAAGAAGCTTGGCCACCAAACTAAGAAAAGCACAACCTGCCTAACCTATGGGCTAATCTTAAGTTTTGGCATTATATACTTCGGTTTATTGTTATTATTTTCCCCAAATTATGGGACATTTGTAATGTACACCATAAATTAGAAAGTTTTATAATCAATATCTTTATTCAAGATTAATTTCATAATTTGTGATGCCGACTCCACCGCTCATATTGGTAATTAATTAATTTTTTTCTTTTATTTGAATATTGGTAATTAAATTTACAGATATTAGTGGGCAAGTTTTTGTAATTCTCTGCTTTTCTCCTTGGTTATCATTGTCAACTCCTATTTTCCAACTTCATCTAATCCAATTCATGTTTCTTTAGTGGGCAAGTTTCACTCCCACTTGTTGGGGGAGAAAACGCTTGAGAAAACACCTTGGCAATTCATGATTTTGTTTTCTCTTTTTTTTTTTTTTTTTTTGAATCAATCAATGCGGGAGTTTTTCTCACACTTGTTGGACGAAAAAAAAAAAAAAAAAAAAAACCTAAGGAGACTACTTGAGTAATTAATTTAATATATAGAAACATACTTAACCCAAAAGACATATAAACCTAATGGGTATAAGCAAAATTATGTTATATTAACCATTTATTTTTCTCATCAATTATCATTATTCAAAGTGGAACTTCACTCACACGTAAATACTCAACACCAATGCTGCTTTCATATTTTTAACTCAATGATTCTTTTTTGATGTGGCACCTTTCTCATATTTATTTGGTTCAAAAAGTTAGCAATATAATATTTGGCTCACTGTTTTCTACTCTCTTATCATGTGCAGCACATAAAATTTGATCTTGCTGACTAATAGAAAATAATTAGTCTGTCTTAAAAGTTTGATGGGTTTATGTGTCATCAAGGAAAAAAGATACTCTCAATCTAATTGAGGATTCAATTTTCATCAGTTACTAGCAAGTGGCAACACTAAAAGTGAAATTCGATTCTTGTAGGGCTTTAAAAATATCGATCCAGATACATGGGAGTTTGTCAATGAATGAAAAAAATAGTTCAAATCAAATCCACTATCTACATAAGTTGTCCGAATTTCAAACTGCTGCATATGGGGATGAAGCAAACTAAAAATGACATAAGCAGTGTATTCAACCACCTTCTCAGCACTAGCTGCAAATAATTGATATATGCTTTGACTTCCACAAGTAGTTTTAACATGGTAGCTTGCAGTAACCAAAAGCTGAATTGCAGCAAAACCTACTATGAAGAGTGGCTGAGGATGCAATCATAAGGGAATACTGAATGAAAATTGATGGGGGTATTTTTTACAGAAAAGGGCAGACGACCTTGGCAGGGTTGTCAGCCTCACAAAAAGGCAACAGAGGACCCTCTGAAAAGACAACCACAAAGCTGACGGATGTGTTCCATATCGATGGGAAAGCTAAAGCGACAGTCGACCATAAAGCTAATGGGATGAAGAAAACCGATGGGTCCTACGTTTCCATAAGTGTTCCCCACGCATGCTCCTATAAGGAAATATCTTGTGCATCACACACCAAGGACATATCTCGCCCACGTGTCTTCCTCATATGGAAAGACACCCTGGAATCACGGAAACCCTAACACCAAATATCCTCTGCAAGGAAAGATCCCTTCCTCTAAGGGATCTCGATTCACTACTCACCACTATATAAGCACCAAACCCCCTCTTTCCTCAGGTACGCAGGAAATCCTAGCTCTCTCACTATAGAGTTCTTAGAGATTTCTTATTCACTAACTTAACCTTCAGAGGGTTTTTGGCCGGTACCACACCGGTGCCTTTTGCTTGGTCCATTTGTTTTTATTCCATAGGTACCCATTGGAGCGCTTTGGAGCCTATAACTCATTGACAATTTCAGCATATCATCAGCTGGCGCCGTCTGAGAGAAAATATCAACAAGTCTAAGACGAAAGATTTGTAGGCTAGCGTACGGCTTGCACACCCAATGTCCTTTTGGCATACAGAACAACGACTCGCACACCTATAGGAGAGACACCTTTCTGCCTAGCGTACAGGCATGAGGTCATCATCCTTGCAGAAATAGGAATGACTAGTTATTGAGTATCCCACCATGACCACGAAAAGAATGAAGAAGGATTGCGCCTGTAATTAGTCCTCCTTGACAAGGTCAGAGCAACGACAGAACAAAGGATGGCTCATTTTCAGGACCTAATGGCAAAACACTACAACACCAAGGTCAGACCTTGTCATTTTCAGGTTAGGGATCTGGTCTTGAGAAAGGTAACAATAGCCACCAAGGATCCCTTACAAGGCAAGCTGGGCCCCAATTAGGAGGGACCCTACAAGATCATTGGTTGCCGTAGAAAAGGGACCTACTACTTGGAAACTCTTGATGGGCAGAAGTTCCATCACCCGTGGAACACTGAGCACTGAGGAAATACTACCAGTAGTGGTCCGATACAGCTTATGTTATCATTTCTTTTGCTTATTTTACCTTTTCTTTTTATGTTTCTATTGGTTTTAAACATCAAAAGATGTTGGGATGTTAAGTTTCTTTTTGGACATCATTACTACTAATATGAATTGGAGGAATTATTAGAAATATTGCTCTTTTTTTCTTCTCCTCAAAAGTCCTAAGTCCTACCTACGGGGTGGACGGACGACCACGTATACCGAGTGGTACCTGGTCCTCAAGAATTATCCTAAGTCCTAGCTACGAGGTGGACGGACGACCACGTATACCGACGAGTACCCAGCCCACAAAAATTGTCCTAAAATTCTACGGGACAGACAGGTAAAATGAAATATTGAGAACTCACATGTGATAAAGGCATATTCAAACAAAAAATAAGACCAAGTGCAAGCGACGAATATAAAAAGAAAAAGACAGTAGATAAAAGCTCATAGAGGGTAAAATGTTTACATCAAAGCCCAAAAACGAAGGGGCATTCTCTATTGTCTGAAAAGTAAGATAAAATGCTTAAATACAATTTAAAAATTATAAAACTAAGACAGAGGGGCATCTGAGACAGTCGGGTTCATGATGCTTTGGCCACCCTCAGCAGACGAATCCACAGCAGACGGGACCGCAGGGACAACGTGGCCTTCAGGAATAAGTTGGGCAATGACCACACTGTCGTCCTTCACCTCTTGCTCAACTGTATAGGTAGAGTCGTCGAGCACATTACTGACGGTGTCATCTCCTCCAGGTGTCTGCGGCATAACGTCATCTAATTAAAAAAAATGAAGTAATAATCACACGAGCATATATATGAAAAGTGCTACATTAATAACATTCTCATTATTAAGTACTCCAAGAGGACAATAAATGCATACTCCTCCCTTTTACATAATTATAAGTTTTATTAATTAAATTTATTGTGAGACTTACAATTCATGTAAGGAAAAAGTGTAAGGAAAAAGTATCCATTTATGGGTGAAAACATTAATTTTAATAATAAATAAAATTAAAATCTATAACAACTTATCGCTTAAAATTTGTAAAATTGAAACCATTTCCCTTTTTATTCACCTTTTTATGCATAAGTGGGTCACTTGCTGTGAGAGAGAATTTAGGAAGAGAGGGAATATATATATATATATATATATATATATATATATATATAAAGCAGAGTTCTTATCATTGCTGCTCATTTTCATTCGGTTTCAGTTTCTCTTCTTCGCTCACTCTCTCTTTCTCTCAGTCTTCTTTCGCTGCTACTTTCTCTCTCCAACTCAATTCAACCAAGCAAGGTGTGTGTATATATATATACCATATATTATGTATGTATGTAGGTATGCATGTATGTATGCAGGTATATTTTGTATCAGTGTGTGCGTATATGATATATGAGTATGAATATGATGATTGTGAGTGGTTTTGGTTTGGAATTGTGGGAATCGGAACCCTAAATTGTGTGGTTTTTGTTGTGATATTAGGAATGATCGGTTAGTTTACTTAATTTTTAGGCGGGTGTTTGGATAGGAAGAAAATATGTCTTCGTTGAACAGAGAAGCTGTTTTTCTGATACTTCAGTTTCTGGACGAAGAGATATTCAAGGACACTGTTCACAAATCACAAGTATGCATTCTTTTTCCTGTCTATTCTGTGTTGTTTTCTTTTCTATGCAAGTTTGTGTTTTCTTGGTTTTCAGTTTTCACTGGTGCCAAATGATGAGTATAGTGAGATTTTCAAGCATTCAGTAATTTTTTTTATTGTTGGGCTCGCTTTGCTTTGATGCTGATTGTGTATTTGGGTATGTGTGTGTGAATGAAGGTTGGAGAAAGAGTCGGGGTTTTACTTCAATATGAGGTATCTTGAGGAATGTGTCAGCAATGGTGAATGGGACGAGGTGGAGCAGTACATTTCTGGGTTTACTAAGGTCGATGATTATAAATTTTCAATGAAGATTTTCTTCGAGATTCGAAAGCAAAAATACCTTGAAGCACTGGATAGGTAACTTTCTTCTTTTTTTTTTTTTTTTAAGTAATGTAAAAATTGCTAATGCTTTTTTGCACAAAATGAATTGTGTATCGCTAAGTTTTCAGGGAATAATGACTTTGTCTAAGTGGTTATTCTTATCCTTTTTGGGTTTTTGTTTTTGTTTTGCAGGCATGACCGTGCTAAAGCTGTGGAGATTCTTGTGAAGGACTTGAAAGAGTTCTCTAAATTTAATGAAGGGATTTTCAAGGAAATGACACTGCTTCTAAACTTGGGAAACTTTAGGTATGTTGAATGTTTCTTGGTGAAACTATATTGATAGGTTATATTGTCGTGTGTTATGGGATTTGTGGTCTAAGTTTTCTCAAAGTAACCTGTATTATTAGACATTGAAAAACAAGGAAGGTAGAATGGTGCAATGGGTTCATTATTCTGTATCACTTGGGTTGATTTGTTGGATTGTAACACAAGGATTCCTGGAACTCACAGGACAGTTTTTTTTTTTTTTTTTTAAAGAAAATATTGAATAAAAAATCATAGAAAAAGCTTAAATGTAATGTGCCTCGTGGAAATATTTTTTGGCTTGAACTTGTTTAAGGTGCATTTTCTGTTGGTATTAATTAATGAAGAGCACATCTTTAGGTGTGTGTTGATTCACTTACATTTTTTTATTTGGAGTTTTTGGATTGTAGTGTGCCTCCCTATACCTTTTATAACAAAGATTAATAAAAACACACAGCCATGCACTTCTTTAGGTAGCATAGAGTACTAGTACCAATTATCCAAAGAGTGTATGTATCTATAAATGTTTTCTGTTTTTATTAGTTTCTTCTTGTGGCTTAACATTTGAATTTTATCTAAAATATTGGTATGTATTAAAGTATTAGATTCCAAATAGTAAATCCAATGTTTGATCTCGAAGGAAAAAATGTTATTGAAAATGATACTTTGAAACCAAAAAAAATGAGAAGAAAAGAGTGTTAGATTATGTATTTTTGGTTGTTGATTGTTCAGTTTCAGCTTTTTCTGGTAATAGTTTAATATGGAAGTTTTATTGAAAGACACATGCATTGAGGTGGTAGGGAGGATGTAATGTCCTTGGATTTAATGGAGTTGATAGCTTACCAAGATTAAGGTCTTTTTGAGTTACAAATCAAGAGCAAGAAGTTAAAAGTAGATGATATTGGTATTTTCATGAATTTTTTACTATGTGAAGGTCAAATATAGAAGGGAAAGACAACAATGTGCTAAAACACAAGTGAGGATGCTAAAGAGACTATGGATATTTTTGAGATGTGAATTTTGATTTAGTGTTATGCTTTGTCCCTGTTAAAGAAAATAGGAATATATATTATGGTTTTACCTTGTATTGTATAGGTGGTGAGCAGTCTCTACCAGCTGTCCCTTTCAAGGGTATTCTTGTCCTATTCTATTCACCTTTTCTATATAAGGAATGAATAGTATGAAGACCGTGGCAGAATTCCAGCGCCTCCTTTCTATGCTTCTATGAATCATTTATACATACATCATTTATTAACATGGTATTAGAGCCCTAAGTCTTGTGCCTTTGATTCATTTGGGGATTCCTTTTTTTCTTTTTTTCCTTTCATTATCTGTCTATGTTTAGGGTCCTTTCCATGTTGCCTCCAATCGGTTTCAGTATTTTGTTACCTTTGTAGATGACTACTCTTGAATGACTTGGTTGTTCTTAATGAAAAACTGTTATGAGTTGCTCTTATAAAAAAAAAAAAATCGTTCTATTTTAATGTCCATCTTTCAATTTTTTTTGCAAAGAAATAAAAATTAATTTGGTCACAAAATCTGTATCTTGCGATTCAACGGTGCCAACGAATATGTCTTGAAGACATCCTTTACCTTGTATCTTTTTACAAAGGCATTGTCAACCTAACTACTTGTCCTCACATGCCCCAATGAAATGGTGTTTCTTAGTGAAAGAATCGCCATTTATACATGTCTCAAAATCTGTTCCTCCTCCTCTTGGCAAACATATTTGTCGGTTGTAAATGGGTCTATACCATTAAGTTTCACCTTAATGGCTTTGTTGATCACCTTAAAGCTTTTTTAGTTGCCTAAAGGCTATACATAGCCACATAATATTGATTATGATGAGACATTTTCTCCAGTGGCCAAGATCTCTTCCATCTCTGTTCTGATATCCCTTGTTGCCAACCATGATTGATTGCTGTATTAGATAGATATCAAGAATGCTTTTCTTCATGGTGATCTTCTTGAGGAAGTCTAGATGGGGCAACCACTGGGGTTTATCTCTTAGGGGGAGTATTATAGCAGTGTTTGTAAATTAAAAAAGGCATTATGCAGTTTCAAGCGGTCACTAAGATCTTGGTTTGGAAAGTTCTTTGAGGGAGTCTCAAGCTTCAGCCTCCATCGCTGACAAATGGGTCATTAAGTTTTCCACTTACATATTGATGTCAGTTACATGCCGCATATTGTCTATGTGAATACTATAGTAATTACGGGAAATGATTCTGATGGTGTTACTTGATTGAAACAATTCCTGGAGCAAAATTTTCACACTAAAGACCTTGGTGAGCTCCTCTACTTATTAGGTATTGAGGGGTAAAATCCAAGCACAGCACCAGTTAATCTTGAAGGATATATGTGGTTGATATCATTGAGGAGACTAGATTGTTGGGTTCTGGCCCTGTGGATACTCCTATGGGCCCAAATCAGAAACTCTTAATGTGATAGGGAAATGTTTTCAATCCTAGCTGACACCGTTGCTGGTTGGGGAACTAACTACCTCACCATCACAAGGCCGGATATTTTATTTGTTGTTACCGTGATAACTGATAAGTTAGTTCTTAGAAGCCTTGTGGGGGATCCTGTATTGGGATGCTAGTATTCAGATATTCTGTAACTGAAGAAAGCCTTAGGTCAGGGCATATTATTTATGAATAATACTCATCTTAAGGTAGAAGGTTATGCCAATACAAATTGGGCAGGATTACCTTCAGAGAGAAAATCTACCATGGGATATCCCACCATGAGAGGGAATCTTGTGACATGGAAAACTAAGAAACAAAATGTATTTGCTCAATCGAGTGCATAAGCATAATATAGAACAATGGCACATGCTACTAGTGAACTAACATGGCTAAAACACTTCTTTTAGGATTATGCTTCACAGTACCTACCTATTCCAGTATCCTGTGATAACCTAGCTGCTATACACATTGCTTTCAATTGTGTATTCCATAAGAGGACCAAGCACATCAAAGTAGATTATCATTTCATTCAAGATAAGATTTTAGCGGAGACATAACTACACCATTCTTGCCCTATTTTATTCACCCTTTCTATACAAGGAATGAATAGTGTGATGCCTATGGCAGAATGCCAGCACCTCCTTTTTGTGCTTATATGAATCATTTATACATCATCAGTCCTTAAATACAACTTTGCCTAGTGTCCATTGGGAATTCTACCAAGCTTAGACACATTTGGTGGGGTGGGATAAGCTGCATGCGCCTATGGCGAATGGTGGTTTGGGAGTAAGGAGATTAACTACTTTTAATAAAGCCTTACTAGGAAAATGGTTATGGTGGTTTGGGGTTGAGGAGATACGGCTTTGTAGAAGGGTTGTAGCTTTGAAGTTTGGGGAAGAGTGCGATGGTCTTCCAAGCTGGGTAGGGATGTACATGGGTGTGGTTTGTGGAGAAGTATCCAGAAAGGTTGGGTGGTTTTTAGCAAAAATATTCGGTTTGAGGTAGGGGTGGGGGATAGAGTGAAGTTTTGGACAGATTGGTGGTGTGGGGATTTATAACTCCAATTGACCTTCCCAGTTGTGTATGGGATTGCTACTAATAGAGAGGCATTTGTGGCCTCTTCTCTTGAATGGTTGGGGATAGAGGAACAAAGAAGTTGGAATGTTCATTTAATTCAAGAACCAAATGATTGGGAGAGGGGTGTTGTAGATGAATTCCTTTGTACTTGGGGATATAATTTACCTCCAACTGAGAATGGAGACCGTATGAGATGGAAGTTGACAAAGAATGGGGATTTTGACATCCGCTCGTTTTATAATAAGCAATGAGGTCCCTTGCCCATTATATTTTCTTGGAAAGGTATTTGGAAGGTTAAGCCTATTCGGCGTGTTTCTTTTTTTGTTTGGACCGCAGCTTGGGATAAGATTCTTACAGGAGACAATTTACGGGGTAGAGGCCTTGATATTGTTGACTGGTGCATTATGTGTCGTTGTAATGGGGAGACGGTGGATCATATTGTGAAAAAGCTTATCGGTTGTGGAGCTTAGTTTTTAGATCTTTTGGGATTTCATGGGTCTTGCCAAGATCGGTTGCAGATACTCTTTTTGGTTGATTGAATTGGTTTGGGAAGCACTCTTCTAGTATTTGGAATTTAGTTTCATTATGCCTAATGTGGTGTATTTGGAGGGAGCAAAATTGGTGAACTTTTGAGGACATGGACAAATCCGATGACCAGTTGCTTGCTTCTTTTAGTGGTTCCCTTTTTGAATGGTTTAGGGCTTGGGGACTCACCTCTAGTGATTCTCTCCGTTTGTTCCTTAGTTCTCTCCTTTGTAATTAGCTTTTCTTGCCTGTTTGTTATTTTTTCTGAAATCTTTGGTCTGCCTTATGCATTTTTTGCATGAGGTAGCTTTTTGAATATACATCCTTCTTACTTATTTTTTTAAAAAAAGATTGTATAAAATAAATGTTTACAAGATGTTGTGTCCTTTTTGGACTCCAAAACAAAATGGATTGTTCTAGGCTTGTTACTGTAGCTTTTGAGCAAATTGTACATGGGGTTAGATGAGGGTACCAAGTGTTGACCTGCTTGGAAACAAGTTATCTACAGGGAGAAAGAAAAAATGAGTCACAGTTGTGAATTGTGATTTGAAATTAATTTGTCAAAGTGTGCGACAAGGAAGGGATGGTATATGATACTGCTACATCTTTATCTATCTATTTAACTTATCTATCTATCAAGCTTGATGAATTTCATTAAATAACAGAGAATCTAATTTTAGACGTATACCTCTTGTTCCTGCATTCATGTACAAATCTACATTATCCCCCTATCCCTTTTGTTATCCCATCATCATTATTTCAATTTTTTCCAAAGAGAGCATTCAATAATTTAGTATTCAAATAAAAAGCTATTACTTTCCAAAATTACACCCAGCACCTTTTAAAAGATGTTATTCAATACTTTTCTGCCTTAAAATAAGGCTTTGTTTGTTTCAGCGTAAATATTTTCCAATATTTTTAATTTTTTAATTTTTTTTGTATATGCTGGATTCAAAGAAAGTGGGACTTATAGCTTAATTCTGATATATGAAGCTTCATGCAAACATTTGTCTTCTTCAGGGAGAAGGAGCAGCTATCCAAGTATGGGGATACTAAGTCAGCAAGAGCTATAGTGCTTGCTGTGCTAAAAAAGTTGATTGAGGCAAATCCACTTTTCCGTGATAAGCTTCAATTTCCCACCTTAAAGAACTTGAGGCTGAGGACATTAATCAATCAGAGGTAATTAAAACAGTCTCCTAAATAACTATTTATGCTTTCCTTCAATAGGAATGTCAAGTTTTTGTTGCCTTCTCTGATTGTTTCTATTGTTATTCTTGTTATATTGCAGCTTAAATTGGCAGCACCATCTCTGCAAGCGCCCAAGGCTCAACCCTGACATCAGAACCCTTTTCGCGGACCACACTTGCTTAGAATCACCTTGTGCTTATCTTCCCGTAGCAATTCTAGCGGATTCCATTCCAAAAGTTAGTGCCTTACTGCCTTTCCTCCACTAGGTGTTAATGGTGTAAGTCAAATATAATAAGTTTTCTATTTTGGGGATAAAGGTGTTCTATATTTATCAACAATATTACCTGGCTGTCTATTTGTTTTAGCCATTTCAGCCAGCACAATCACATGTTAAACCTTTCATTGGGACCTCAATGTGTTTTTCTCTTGTCCATTTTTTTAATTCTTTATATTCATTAGAATGGAGATAGCCGAAGCCTGCCAGATGCAAAATTAAAATATTCTGATGAAGAGATATCTAAGGCTTGGAAGCTGACTGAACTCAACAAACCATCTCAGCTTCGTTCCTTGCGGCTTCCTGACTGCCACTTGCCTGTAAGGGTAAGTATATTTTTCCTAACCCCCATTGAGGTTAATATGATGTAATTCCTCTCTTTTTCTACCATCATTCTGCATAATTTGAACTTTAGTTTTCTAGGTAGTTGGGCGACTTTAAAAAAAAAAAAAACTTTTTCTTCCAAGGCAGGGGTGTGCCAAAATATTTCCATATTTACTTCTATATTTCATTGAAAATAATGATCAGATTAAGTTTTTCCTATGATCATTGATGACTATGTACTAAGAGTGTGAGGGATCTTGATCCATTTATTTGGGGGGTGGGGGAATCAATGCTTACATGATTGCATATTGCAGCAAGTTTAAGTCCATTTTGTTAGGATCATTTTGGATTGTTTGTGAATGGTTTTTCTTTTGTATTATTAATTGATGACATATCTTCTTGTCTGGATTAGTATAGTACTGTTAGTGCCACAGTGGATCACATGCAAGCAACTTTAGTGGAGGGTGTATTCATCTCTTGCCAGATAATGTCATACAGAGTGCGGCTGCCCTCATACTCATGTTTTGCTAGTCAAGTCATAGACTAAGTTTTTTAATACATCCATGATCCATGCTTTGATGAAAATTTCATGGAGATTCTGTGGTTGCAGGGCACTAGTACCATCCATTTTAACCAATTCTATTTTTGTTGCACCTTGTTTGTAGACTGTTACATAAATGTGCACTTCAAGAAATTAAATTGTTTCTGACCTCATTCTTATAAAAATAGTTGTTTCTGACCACATGGTTCACTGACACTGTATATTGTGCCTCAAAGGCCCTCAAAGCCTTGTTAGTGTTCTCATCATCTTACCATTGCTCTACAAAGCTTAATATGCTGTTTTGTTTATTTTTATTTTTTGAAACACTGTTATGCAGATTATAAAAAACTAGATGGATGGGAAGTGTTGGATTAATGGAAGATGTTATGTTTTAAATTGTCATAGTTTTGATGTGTGATCAGTGATAGAGATGCTAATAATTACCTTACCAGTCTTCCTAGAGCAGGTCTTAATGCAAATTTGTTTTGTATAAGTGTTGCCCATTTCTCCCTATCGATGATCTTAGCACTCTAGGATCAAGTGTTGTCCGTTTGATAGTAGGTCATACACATGGTTATTATATATGTTGGTTATCTTTGGTTTTATAGACACGAAGTTTCTAGTTTATTTTTTCTTACAAAAAAATTTGGAACAATTTACATTTTAAACCTTGTACTTTAGGGATGACTTCAAGTTAAATCCAATAGTTTCGAAGTATTAAATAATTCTATAAATTAAACACTATAGTTTTGTTATTCTTAAATTGAATCCTATACTTTAGGGTATGATATTAAAACTTTAGGGTTTGATTTGAAATTAGCAAAACAATAAGGTTTATTTTGTAACAATCTTATACTTTAGGGTTTAATTTGAAACCTTGAGACTATTCGATTTAATTTGAAACTACCCTTAACATATATGATTAAAATTTGATTGGCCCAACAATTTTTTCAGCTCTGGTATCATTTTGTATTTCCAGTATGTGTTTTATTTAGGCTCATGGACCTATCATATTCTGAAATTAATTTCCAAAAAATTAATTCTCTGACATGGTAACCCATCCTGTTCTTATTGTTCATATTTTATTTTAAATATAGATAATCACTTATTGATTGTGTACTTTGAATATAAGTCTATAGCTTTTGAATTATAAGCCTGTTGGATCATTTTCAGGCTTAAACTGGCCAAACTGATGTTTAAGTCTACCTAGCGGTTATTAAATCATATACTTTAGTCTCCTTTTTCAATATTATAGAAATTTTTTTTGTTTGTATTGTTTCAAAATAGGAACTTATTTCAAGTCCATGGGTCTGTATTTGTCTACTGTCAATCATGTCCTGGTTTAAGTTTACTATCCACTTCCCAGAATTCTTAAGTAATGTTTTTGAGTTAATGTTCTAAAATGGAGAGGAAGGAGGTCAAAGAAAGAATCCCTCAAGTTAATTCTATAATGTTTTTTTTTCCTCAATTGTAACAGTTCCTTTTCCATTTCAGATTATTGGGTTGACATATACACACATGGGAGGGGCCATTTTGGCATTAGCATTTAATGCTGTACACAAACTTTGGAAATGGCAGACAAGTGATGGGAAGGTATGGATGCCTTTGTTATTAAGGGCAGCATGCCCAACTATATTGTTATTGTAATACACTTAGCACTTTACTAATGCTTCGCTTATTGTAGGCAACTTCTAGTGTGCCACCACAATTGTGGCAACCGCCCAATGGAATATTAATGACCAATGATATAAGTGACACACGTCTTGAACGTGTTGTTCCATGTTTTGCTCTTTCGAAGAATGATTCTTATCTTTTGTCAACGTCTGGTGGAAAATTTTCCCTTTTTAATATAACTACATTCAAGGTAATGTCATTTAATATATCTAGTACCTTTCTAGGGGTCAAATTGCCTGGAAGGTTTATAATGGGAACACATTCCGACTTTTTTACTCCCATCTTTAAATGAACCCAAGCATTTGTTGTGCAGACCATGACAACATTCATGTCCCCACCACCTGCGGCAACATCTGTTGCTTTCCACCCAAATGACAACAACATTGTTGCCATAGGCTTTGATGATTATTCGATTTATATCTACAATATCAGAATTGATGAGGTAGTAGCTTGAACAAAGACCTATATTATTCAACCAACATGAAATGTGTTTATGAAATTCTAAATAGTGACACTTAAAATTTTTTATGTGATATTTGGACAGGTCAAAAGCGAGCTCAAAGGTCATCAGAACAGAGTAACTGGCCTAACCTTTTCTAATGTTTTAAATGTTCTTGTATCATCAGGAGCTGATGTTCAGGTATGTTCTTTAAAAATTGTGAAATGAATAGAATCTCTCTCTCTATGAGCTTGTGTGTGCATGCTTGTGGGGTGTACTTGCATGAGTATATACCTGTGAGTTTCTATGGTGAACACAAGAGGCTTAATTAATGGAAAATAACATTTAAAGCTGTCATTTTATGATTCATAAATGTGTAAACTGCCTGAGGGCCTAAGAGGCAATGGCCCTGTACCTTTTTTATTTTTGAGTTTTTCATATTTTAGTACAACGTCACCTTCTAATATATTACTATTAATATGTACTGGGCTGATTTTTCAACTCTATGTCTAATTTGACATGACATATTTGCATATAATATTTTATCGAATTTTCCCTTCTTTTTTTTCCTACTTTGAGTTTGTTCCTTTACTTGTTTTTGTCTACTGTCTCTTTTGTTGTACTTGATTTCCAATCTCATCTTCTTATGTGGCTTCCTATGTGTTTTTAATTTTATTTTGGTGCTTCATTTATGGTGATCGTTCAAAGTTGAATGCATTATTTGTGTTTACAAATTGCACTGAAGTGAATTGACCAAAAGAAATTTTATGTGCACAACAATAAAGATTGGGTGTTTTACAAATATTTTCCCAAGTAATACAACTGACTTTTCCTGTATTATATATTTGGATACACATAAATTTTAGTCTGGTCATTGTCCATGGATTTATATTAGAAGAAAGAAGCCAAAGGTGAGTCAAGCGCGAAAATTTTTTGGCATGTTGGTGTCAGAACTCTTGTCTGGAATTTTTGTTTCATGGACGAGGTCAATTGTAGAATAATGTTAATAATTGTAATACTTTAAGCTGAATTTATAATGTGATAATTAAAGCTGAGGTTTCCTGAAACTAAGAACAACTAGTCAAAGTCTACAGAAACATTGAAGCTTTTAATTTTCTGAAGAATATTTCAGGAGAAGGAGCTTTAAATTTTATCGATATCTATGCTTATGTTCAGTCTACATGTCTGAATATAGAGGAAAAAATTATTGATTCTGTGAAAGTTCTATCATAGAAAAAAAGCATGTCTGTTTGGAATAACATTTTTTTTTTCATGTGCTTTATATCGTGCTTTTGGTTTTTTGGTAGTATGAGATAATGCAAACACTGGCATCTACTGTACAGTTTTCTCAATTATTTTTGAATCTCTTTTATAAATCATTGCAACCAGAGTATATGCTTCATCAAACTGTAGGTTTATTTTAAGTTGAGTATGTAGCTTGACGCTTATTAAGATGCGTCATGCAAGCTTCCTGTACTCAATTTTCCAGAAGGTGTAGTTTGATGCAGTTAATTTGATGCCCTTAATCCCTTATGGCCTGTTTGGAAGTTTAGAGAGGGAGGAGAGTAGAGGGGAGTAGAGGGGAGGGGAGGGGAGTAGTGGGGAGGAGAGTAGAGGAGAATGATTACCCTCCACCTTGTTTGGATGTTTTTATAATTAGTAAGGGGGAAGGGAGTAATTAGCCCTTCCCCTTGTTTTTAACATTGTAATTTTATAAATATAATAAAGGTAAATTAGGTAATTTACTTTATCAATAATTTTATGTGCTCTACTCTCCCTCCAAATCTCTCCAATTTGGGGGAATTAAAAATGAGGGGTTGGAGGTAGTTGAAATCCCTTCAAACCCCTCCCCCTCCTTCCTTAAAAAACTCCCAAATAAGGTAATTGAATTACTCCCCTTCCCTCTACTCTACTCTCCCTCCTTTTTTAAACATCCAAACAGGCCATTATTCATATGAAGCAAGCATAATGATGTGGCTGAGTGTGACTGGATGATGTGGCCATAAGGTGGCAGAATCAAGACACTCCACTAGGACTAACTGTGTGGCCAAGTTTACTTTTCAAGCAAGGCTATCTTTTAGAACATGTGATCAAATATTTTAACTGTGTGCACGATTGATTAGGATTAGACATGTGCTTAATTGATTTAGACATGTGGGATAAATGTTGCGTTATGTATAGCTTGTAATTATTTTAGCATGTGACTAATTCATCTACATATGCTTATGAGTTAGTTTCTTTTTATTATGTTGTCCTAACTAATTCGTTGGTGTATAAATAGCAATGTTCAGCCATTTTAAAGGAAGCTTTTTGACATTGAATGAAAAATTACGTCTTTGAGTCTCATGTTTGAGGCTGAGAATTTTTCTCCCTCCTGAGCTTGAGATGCTTCTTCCTCACTATCCACCCAATCAATGAATCAAAGAGTTTCTCACTTTTAATATGAAGCATTCTATTTTCCACTGCATCATAGTTGCAGATGCAAGAAATCAGAAATATTTTTGTGTTGTATCTTGATTTTACTTGGATGGGTGACTGACTTGAAGAAATGTGCCATATTAATACATTTTTATTTTATTTTATTTTATTTTTTGTGTACTGATTCCAGCTGTGTGTTGATGCTTGTTAAGAAGCATCATGAAATTCTAGTGTACTTAATTTTTCATTAAGGTGTGGTTGCAAATGCTAGAAATGAGAAATATTATTGTATTATGTCTTGATTTTATGTGCATGGGTGACTGAATTGAAAAAAATTGCAATATTAATTTTTATTTTTATTTTTTTGGTTTTTGGGTACTGATTTCCAGTTGTGTGTGTGGAGCATGGATGGATAGGAGATGCATACTAGAAAATTCTTGTATATTCCCCATGGACGAGAATCATCATCTCCTCTTGCACCAACCGGTGTTCAATTTCACCAAGATCAGATACATGTACTGGCTGTCCATGAAACTCAAATAGCCATATATGAGGCACCAAGGTTGGATTGCCTTATGCAGGTCTGTGACTGTGAGGCATAACTAGCAATTTCGATTGCAACACACTGAACATTGGAAGACACAAAACATTTTTTCTGAAAATATTTTATGCTGAAAAAGAATGGAGCCAATATCTCCTATGTTGAAAATAGCTCTATAAATGCTCAAATCTGCATGCTTTTTATGGAGGGAAAACCGGTTATTTTTTTGCATCACCGGTAGTTAGTTATGTTGAAAATACCTTGGTATTAATTTTTTTTTTATTAATAAATTTTATTGGTGACAGTGGTTTCCTCCAGAATTAAGTGGTACAGTCACAGATGCTACATATTCATGTGATGGCCAGTTAATCTACGCAAGCATTAAAGATGGTAGTGTGTGTGTCCTTACTGCCACAACCCTCCAACTGAGGTCTAGGATTACTCCTGCTGCATATATACCTCTTAATCCCAGGTGCGCCTTGATGTTGTTCATAACTCTTAAGAACTATATGGTTTATGGGTGCTTGTAATCAAAGTAAATTTATATACTCCACAGTTTGCTTTCTTCTAACTGATGCTACTGTTGGTTATCACTAGGGTTTATCCAGTTGTTATTGCAGCTCATCCGTCTGAACCTAATCAATTTGCAATTGGACTAACTGATGGTGGAGTACATGTTATTGAGCCCCCAGAATCAGGGGGATGCTGGTGTGTCGCACCTCCACTCGAAAGTGGTGTTGGTCCTAGCGTCAACTCTGCAGCTGGTTCAGGATGATTCAGGGCTTTAACTAATGAGCATGCATAGTAATGCACAGTAATGCACACATCAATTTTATAGACCCTTTTTTATTCCAAAAGGGAACTGCAAATATTTAGGCTTTTAGGTGCTCAGATGATAAAGCTTTCATCAACCGGTGGTTTAAGACTAGAAATTCTTCCAAGGTTCAATACATACAAAAGAAAATGTACAGTAGTGTTGATATTACGATAGAAGAGGCATAGAGGAGAGATGTTATTAGGGCAGAGGGAGACATATTTACCTCTTAAAATAATACTGAATAATAATCTTGAATGTTTAGGAACTCAGCAAAATTTGTCATGATAGTGGAAGGTATTGATTGAACTTTTTAACTTTTTAACTTATTTAGTTATTCCTTTCTATCAGCTTTAATTGGTCAAGCACCCTCTATACCTATTTGCTTTATGTTTGTGCAACCACCATGTTTTGTACATTTGGGATTGCAGTGCTGCACTCTTCGAATTGATGAATCAATCATCAATGTCCAATGTCACGAATGTGTAAAATGATCCAAGGCATGACTGGTTCAAACAAATCTTAGTTTAAGAACGAGGGTCATTTTGTGTGGAGATGTCTCTGGTCATTTTGGCGAGGGAAAAGGAAAAGAAAATTGATTTCACGCGGAAGGAATACGACTTTTCTTTGGAGTTTTAAAAAAAATGAAAAGCACCAATTATATTCACCATTTTTCTTCATCATTCTCTTGGGGAAAAAAAGAAAAATACAAATACATGTCACAAAAAAGTTATCTTATATTCACCATCTTATTGTCAAGAGTCCCGTCAGTTAATTGGTTAATATTTTTTGGTATTTTTGATGAAAACATTTAGAATTTAAATTATCTTTTCCTTTATTGTTACTATCGGATTATACAAAAATAAATAAAAATATTATAATGAGAATGAAGCTATATAAATATATTATAGAGACAATACAAATATTTGACTTAAATTGCATTTTGTACTGTAAATGTAAAATCTTTAAAATTCTTAATTTTGTATGACAGTTGCCTATTGATATGATTAAAAGTCATAATGTAGGAAGTTATTTATATGAAATAAAATTATATAATGTTAAGTCTCAAAGAAGAAATTGAATTAATAATCTTTACTTTTAGTGTTAGTTAACTTTTTTTTTTTTAAGTATTATATTTTTTCCTCAACCACTTTTATTTAGGAGAAATGTTAAGATCACATAAAGTTGTACAACTTTTGTCATAACTCACCATGTGGTGAGTTATGAGTAGTAGAGATGTGATGATGGGTTCATGTAGAAACACATCTCTATTACTCACGACACGCCACGCCACGAGTTGTGACAAAAGTTATATAACTTTGCGTGGTCCTAACATTGCTTATAAATGTGTGTATATTCACAGACGTGTGTATTTATATATTTACGTGTGCGCACGTGTTGCATAGTTTTTAGTGGTTATATAAGTGTAATGCTAGCCGGTTATTTTAGTGATTTTTTTTTTTTTTTTTTACAGATTGACGCTCAACTCAGAATGGTTAATGATCTTGCCTTTTCAAATCGAAACAGACAACTATCCATCATAAGTTGCGGAGAGGACAGGACTATCAAGGTTTACTTGGCATATTCTTTCAGAATAATAACAAGGTTGGACTCCATTTGTGAAAGCTCATTTCTGTGTAGGAGTGGGATGCTGTCACTGGTAATAACTTGTACACGTTAGCAGGGCATGAAGCACCAGTTTATTCTGTGTGTCCTCATCCTAAGGTTAACCTTCCGATTCAGTTATTTTATCTGCACTTTTGGTGGTTGACAGTTTCTTTAATTTTTTTCTTGAGAGACATCCAAGGCTTGTTTCTCATGCCTCAGCTAGATTTTTAGGCTGAGGCTGTTATTCATGGTTAAGAAGCTTCACCTAAATATTCTGGTGCACTTATTATACGCTAAGGCTTTGCTTGCAGAGGAGGCTCATGCATTAATCAAAACAAGGAGTAGCAAAAAGAGTTGGAGGAGAAAGATTTCTTTCTTCCCTTTATATGTTGCTTTTGTTTTCTCGAATTTACATTTCTTTTTTCTTTTTTCCATTTGAAGTATTTTCTATGATTTCATTAATAATCCTTATTATTAATATATATATATATATGTGTATATATATATGTGTGTGTGTGTATATTGCAATTTACTAAAAACGGCACTATTCATTCCGTCCTTTTCCGTTAACCTTTGAATTTTTGTTTAAAAAAAAAGGGGAAATGTGAAGCTTTTGAGTTGCAACTTGGTCTCCCCCCTCCCCTATTAGTGTGGACTTGGTTTAGATCAATCAAGATTTTCTTTCTTCCAACAGTTCATCATTTCAGTGGATATTGATACGATAACTGCTGTTCAAGAGTTGACTATGTCGCTTGGGGCCAATCTTGCACGAGAATGGCCTACAGTGCTGACGGGACACGGTGGTAATGATGTTTTACTACTGATCCATATGTTTATTTCCTTCAAATTTTCACTATGATTGGGTGATTGCTCATGTTTCTTTTGTGTGCATCATAAGCTATTCATATGTGGGACTAGCAATGGAGGAGAATCATACCTTGTGGAATGGAATAAATGTAAGGAGGCTATCAAGCGCGTATATCATGGTCTTTGGAAGCAATCTGTGGGGGTTGTGCAATTTGATACAATGAAAAGCCGGTTCCTGGCTACTGGTGGTGAGTCTAAAATAAAATTTTGGGACATGGATAAAGGTAACATCTTGACAACTACTGCTGCAAAGGGTGGATTACCGGTAATGCCCATGGAAGCCCTTTTCTTGATGTGCTTGGCATTATTTTGAAGCTGTTTTTATAATTAAACAATTTTACCTTGAATATCTTTTAGGTTTCTCCTTGCATTCAATTTAGCAAGGAAGGGGTACTTCTTGCTATATCAACAAGTGAGAAAGGAATCAAAATACTTGCAAATGCTGATGGTGTACGACTTCTGCATTCTATTGAAAATACTTCTAGAGTGGCTCCTACAACTATCGCAAAGGTTCTAGTTTCTTATAGCAGCAGTTCTCCAGATACAAAACCCAATGAAGTGGAGAAATCTAAGGTTTGTAAGCCAACAGAATTCAATCAACCATCTCAACTTTGTTCCCTGCGGCTTCCTGACTGCCTCTTGCCTGTACGGGTATGGGTTCCCCCCTTCTCCCTCAACCTCCATTGTAGTTAATATGATATATTCTTGTCTCTTTTTTTACCATCATTCTGAATAAATAGAACTTATAGTTTTCTAGGTATTAGGGCCACCTCTTTCTCCTTGTTATCATTATTTTTTTTAGGTGAATAATTTGTTTTCAAGACATGAGTGTGCCAAAATATTTCCATATTTTCTGCTATATTTCATAGAAAAGATTCATCAGCTTAAGTGTTTACCATGTTGATCTTTAATGACTATATACTAAGGATGTGAGGGGTCTTGATCCTTTTCTCGTGGGGAAAAAATCGATGCTTACATGACTGCTTATTGCTACAAGTTTGAGTCCATTTTGTTAAGGTCATTATGGATTTCCTTTGAGTGGTTGTTTTTATGTTATAATGATTTGATGAAATATCTTCTTGGCTGGATTATTATGGTACTGTCAGTGTCACAACGGATCATATGCAGGCAACATTAGTTGAGGGTGTATCCATCTCTTGGAAAATAGTGTCATATCAAGTACAACTGCCCTCAAACTTATGTTTTGCTTGTCAAGAAATGGACCAAGTTGTTAGACCGTAAGCTATACCACTTTGCCTCAAAACCAGTTGGTGATTAGGGAGACTCACTCAAGTTTTTCATGGAATTCAGAATTATGCCCTACGAGCATGTTTTTAGAGTGGTCACAAGGAGCTGAATTATGGTCCCCTCAACAATTCCCCCACGTGATAACACTCTCATGACTTGAACCATGACCTTTGTACCTCTTGTCAGACCGTTGCATTACTTAGCCTTAAAACCAATTGGTAATAAGGGAGACACTCAAGTCATATATGGCAATTCAAAATCATATCCTGCGGGCTTTTTTTTAGAGTGGTAGCAGGGTGCCAAATTGAGGTCCCCCTAGCACAAGTTATTTAATATATCCATTTTCCATGCTTTTGATGAAAACTTCATGGAAATTCTGTGGTTCCAAGGCATATTTGCTATTGATGAACCAGTGTGATATTTGTCGTACCTTGTTTGTAGATTGTTACTGAGAACTTCAAGAAATTAAGTGGTGTCTAACCACATAGTTACAAGCAGTGGCGAAGTTAGGATTTGAACTTTATGTTCTTCCCCACAAACAAACCAGCAAACTCAGAAATTTTCTTGAGAATCAAACACACAAAAAACCCAAAAAATTCAGCTCAAAAACAAAATCATAAATCTCAAAGCCCTCATTTTCTCAAACCCCAGCAAAATCATCAAATCCCAAAGCCACAAGCACAAAAAGTTCAAAACCAGAAAATCATCAAAACCCACAAGCCACAACCCACACTTCTTCAATCACCAAACTCACTTTGAAACCCAAAACCCCACCACCACACTTCTTAAATCACCACCCTCATTCATTCGGTTAATCTTCAACCAAAGCACCACCTTGAACTCATTTCAACTTCACTGGTTTCGCATTAGGCTACCGCCAGCCATGCTGTGGCAACAACTGAATCAATACAAGGTCAATCTGCAAGTCAAGACCCAAATCCACAAGTCAAGATCCAAATCAATAAAAGGCTGATCTGCCTCTTGATGGAGGTGGAGGACTAGCCAGAGCGATGAGGAAGACGATGCGGCGGTGGAGGGTGTAGAGCTGAAGGCTGAAGCTCTCTGGTCTACAAATTATTCTGATTTTGATTTTTGGGGTTTCAAGGGAATAATGTTTGATTGGCTTCAAAATGGTTCAGATTTGGGTTAATCTAAAAAACAACTTGGCTGTGGGCTACGGCTATGTATGTGGGCTTTGGGGAATTTGGTATAGATTAGGGTTATTTTCTTTCTGCCAATGGTAATTTTTGTTGCTTAGTGTTCTTTTCAATGTTATGAATACTATTTCGGACCCCGTTTCTGTTTATCTAGTGGAATGAAATATTTCGGTACCGGACAATTTCAGCTACCGTTTCAGGGTGTTTCAAGGTTCCTAAAAAATAATTTATATATATTCTTGTACAACATAAAATTGTCAATTCAAAGAAATAAATAACTAAATATCAAATAATACAAAATCATTTAGTCTTAACTCTTAAGTCTTAAACATCAATATAACATCACACAATAAGAAGATTTACAAGTCAATAACTAAATATCAAATAATACAAAACATTTAGTCTTAACTCTTAAGTCCTAAACCTCAATATAACATCAAACAATAAGAAGATTTATAACAAGTCATTACTCGTTACATAAGTCCATAATAACTAATAAGCCAACAAAGTTTATAACATAGTATTACTCCTCCTCCTCATCATCATCCATGAGAAAAGGATCAAATTCGTCATCAAAAGAACTCCCACAAGAACTACCAGGACCCATTTGAAGATTTGTCAAGCCAAGTTCATTGTTGTTGTCATCATCAACATCAATAGTTTCAAGTTCATCATCCTCTTCCACATTCACTAGGGCTCTTGGTTCATTAAGACAATCCCAATTTATGCCATCTAGATTAAGAAGTGCAGGTTTTTTAGCCACCCAAACTCTCATCAAGTCAAGTGCAGGTTCTTATTTGTTGAAATTTCTTGTGAATATTGTTGTTTGCTGTGATTGTTTGCTGTGATGGGGTTTTGGGTGAGTGGAAAATGAGAGTTTTTTTTTTCTTTTTTCTTTTTTGGGTTTTAGGCTCTGTTTACTGTATGGTTTTTGGGATTTTAGTTTTTTTTTTTTTTTGAGTTTCTTTGGTTGCTTTAAAAATTTCCCACCAAATAGAAAACTAGAACTAATTTAGTTTGAGTCACAACTCTAATTTCCCACTCCTATCGCCTTAAGTGCTAAAAAATTCACGAAACATGGACAACTTACTTTACTCGAAATTCATATTAATATGTGAAATTCAAGGTGTGTTCGGATACCGCTTATTTGCTGAAAACTAAAAACTAAAAACACTGTAGCAAAATAATTTTTAAATGTGTGAATAGTGCTGTAGAACCCAAATTAATATTGAAATTTGTGTTTGGATAACTTTTGTGGGTTCGTGAACAGTGTCATGGGACACACATTTTTTCAGCAAAATGCACAAACGTAGACTTATTAAACGCTATCCAAACTCCACCTAATTTGTCATGTTCTAGAAAGTTATTTAAATATCAAAATATAAAAGAAAAGGAAAACACCAAAAAGAGCAACAATAGAAAAGAAGAAGGCAACAAGTGTATGTTTTAATTTGGGGAAGAACATGAAAAACAAGTTTCTTACCCCAAAAAAAATGTAAAAATGTTTTTAATTAAATTATTTTTTAATTTAAATTTATTTTATTTAAATTTTCTAACATGTTTTTTTAAAAAATTAAAATGCTGACGTGACATTTAAAAAATGCTATTGCGAATTTGGACAGCTCGGGGCCAAGGGGCCTGGGCCCTGGCTCAAATTTTTTTTTTTGGTTAGCTAATTTTAGAATTTTTTAGGGTTAGGCCCCTCTTTTCTATAACCTTGGCCCCCTTATCCAACAACCCAGATAGCCTAGCAAGCCCAACTAAAAGAAAAACTAAAAGCCCAATTCAAACCCACGGTTACAACTTAACCTTATTCAGGAAAAAAAAAAAGAAAAAAAGAAGAAGAAGAGATAGGATTCGTCAAGAGAGAGAGACCGAGAGACTAGAGAAGAGAGCAATGTGAGTTTTCAATTTTCAAAAACAGAGTTTAATGTCATTTTGGTTATTACTTTCGGATTCATATCTCGTGCAATACCTTAAATCTCAGCCATAGATTTAATCTAATGCTCAGAAAATTAACACGTCATAACCCACGCTGGCAATCTGCGTGCTTCAATTTCTTTCCACTCTCTTCTCTTCTCACTTCGGCAGTTCAGCTTTCCCAAATTTGAATTTCAAAAAACAAAAAACTCTCTCTTGGAATCCATGGCCGAATCTCAGTGGGCTTCAGCTCGTCCCACACCACCACCACCACCACCACCGGTGATACTTCCCGGTCTAGTCTTCTCCTCTTTCAAGGTTTTCTCGTAGCTCCCTCTCTTCTCATTGCACCCACACCAAGGTTGTCAAAATCGGGATCCTACGTGAGATCGTTGAAGGTAGGTGGGATCGTGAATCGTAAGATCGGATCGTAAATCGTAAGATTCTACATATTTTCAGATTTAAAGCAAAAAACACATTGATAATGACTTTGTATGTTGAATAATTACATAAATTTTAAATTCATCCACAAAAAACTAAGATTTGCATCATATGATATTTATACTAACGAAATAAATATATTTAAGTTTTGATCCAATGTATTTAAAAAGTTCAATAAATGTTTAAAAAGCAACCAAATACCAAAATATTTATCAAAACATATGGAAAATATTTTCCAAGTTCTAAGTTCTAAGTTCCAAGTTTGAAATCCAAAATAAATTAGCAAATGGAAACTAGCTAACTACAATATGAAATCCAAAAGTAAAATGAATATTAAGGTGAAGTGAACATTTAATTATTCTCATTCCAAGGTTCTTATAACTACCGTCCTAAATTCCTAATCATCATCACCCATTTCATCATCTATGTAGACATTATATATTTGTATACTAGAACTATAAAAGACATCAAGATACAATGTCACACTCAACTATTCAAGTTACACCACTCAATAATAATTAAAGAGCATACTCAAAAAAATCAATCAATCAATATACAAATACAAGCATAGCTGATAAAATTATATATATATATATATATATATATATATATATATATATATATATATATATTAGTAATATTAGGAGATGAATAAAAAATGTAGAATCAGTTTCCTAGTAAATATATCTAAAACCCAACTCTCATGACATGAACATTATTACTTTTGATGATTTAGGATAATAGTTCACACCTCACAAGGTCTTCTATAAAACTCTAGTGTTTGGTTGTAGAAGGGGAGCCACATATATTCATGTTAGAGTTTGTAACCGCTAGAGAAATTGCTTGAAAGATTAAACTCAAAATTGTTGCTCGCGATTTCTAAACAGTATGGAACTTTCCAAAGAACATATATAAAGACACATTATTATAGAAGTCTAAATATTTTATCACTAATCAGCAGCTATAAAATGATCAAACAAACTCAATAAAAAATAATTAGATAAAAAAAAAACCCAAAAATTTATGTTGTTGGTAGGATCGGTAGGATCCTATACGATCCTACACGATCCTACATACGATCCTAGTATTTTTACGATCCTAGTGCGATCTTAAACGTTTTGATGAGGTGGGATCGTAAAATCGTGCGATCCTACGATCTGGATCGCGATTTTAACAACCATGACCCACACCACTGCCGTTGGCGGTGCTTATTACCGGTGTCACCACCACTAGTGGCTACCGGGTTTCCCTCTCTCCCTCTCAAATTTATTCTCTCTTATTTTTCTTTTTATTTCAGTTTTAATTATTTTGATGACTAGAGATGTATGATTTTGTTTGGGTTTGAAAAATGGGGGGTTTTGGGTATGGCTGAATGTGCTGCGATTCAATATCTGTTTGATGGTGAGCTTGTGTGTGTCAGATATGTGTTGTGGTTATAGCTTTGGTTTGGATTTTTGGGTTTCAAATGAACGGTGGTTGGATGGGGGGTTTACACTTTACAGACTTGGGTTAATGTCAAAATGGGTTTTGATATGAGTTTGTTTTATTGTGTAAATACATGTCATTTTGTGCGTGAGTTATTGAGTGAGTGAAATTTTTGTTCTTAAGCGTGCTTAAATTAGTGTAAACACATGGAGTAGTTGAGTGTAGATCTTAAAATCTGGGTATGTAAACGGTAAGTTCTACCTTGTTTTTTTTTTTTTTCTTCTTCCTTTGCTTTGATCTTTGTTATTGCTTTGCTTCTTTATTGTTGTTGTTGCTGTGGCCTTTGAGTCCTCTGTTATTGTTGCTGAAGGTGTTTGTTGAAATGCTTCATAGAGTTTTAGTTTATCTCTTTCTATTCTGCCTTCTTTTTTCTTTTCTTTTTGGATTTTTATGTTAATGTGATGCTAAAACTGTGATCGTAAATCTTTTGGTCCAAGTTGTAGTAATGTGCTTTAAGTTGCAAAAAACAAACAAAAATGTGCTTTTCAATTGTTAACAAAAAGAGCGCTTGATATGGTTTCTTACTCTGGTGTACAGGGACGAAGTGGTCAAGTTTAAGCTACTTTTGCAATTTGTTGATGTGCAATCTTATAGCATTGGTAGAAGGGAAGGGAGGTTGTTGAATGCCAAATGATGAGAGTTACTTTTTGCACTGCATTGTTGTCCAAGGTTGTTGGTTTCCAATGGCTGATTTGTTCACTTATATAAGATCATTTGTGACCTTGAGAAGTAAATGATTATACATGTAAATCTTTGATTGTAATATTATTCTAGAGAAATCCAATTGAATTATAGTAAGCAATTGTTTTCTATAAGAATGATGTGTTTTTTCTCTCAATTGTTGCTCCCTTTGTCTCTAATAACTATTTGTCCCAATAAATATTTGGTCTTGGCTAAGCAATCCCTTAGTCACTGCTTTGTTAAGAGATCTTGGTTTTCTTTATACTTTTTGAAGAAGTAATAAAAGTTGGGAGATTTCTTTGTACATGGTTTGTGAAAAAATATGATATGAAAGTTTGCAACAATTGTAAAATTAACAAGCAATCATGCAACTTACTTGAATTACTAGCTAGTTTTAATACTAAAAGGAGCTGGTTTTGTTAATGAGGCCTCTCATAACAGTGGAGAAAGGAATAAGGGAGCACATTTCATAGAATTATTCACAACTTTATGATTCAAATAGGTGATTTCACACTTGGTGATGGTAGAAGTGGAGTTTCAATATTTGGTGTGAAGTTTGCCAATGAGAACTATAAACTAAAGTACACCAGGTTAGGAAATTTAGAGTCCTACCTACCAGAATTCTTTGTTCATTGAGAAATGTCTTCCAAAAGTTTATGGTAATCTAATGTGTTTGATTGGTTTTGCCCCTATAGTGTATTTTCTATTACTTGGGCTGTGTTTGATTGGAAACTCCACAGATTTTATTTCTCTCTCGGTCTGTGTGTGTGATTCCTTTCTTCTTTTTCTTTTTTTCTGATCAATGATTCTTTCTTTCTTTTTTTTTGGGTTTTGGGTTTCAAAGAGAAGAATCATGGGTGGATTGGAAGAGAATTGTTGTTGGAAACCCCACAGATTTTATTTCTCTCTTGGTCTGTGTGTCTGATTCCTTTCTTCTCTTTCTTTTTTTCTGATCAATGATTCTTTCTTTCTTTCTTTTGGGTTTTGGGTTTCAAAGAGAAGAATCATGGGTGGATTGGAAGAGAATTGTTGTTGGAAACCCCACAGATTTTATTTTATTTTATTTTATTGTTGTTGGAAACCCCACAAGTTTTATTTCTCCCTCGGTCTGTGTATATGATTCCTTTCTTCTTTTTCTTTTTTTTTTTGACCAATGATTCTTTCTTTCTTTTTTTTGGGTTTTGGGTTTCAAAGAGAAGAATCATGGGTGGATTGGAAGAGAAGCCTTTTGCAGACTTGCAGTAGTTTTAATTGGGCGGGTGAAATCTTTTAAGGGCAAAATAGTCTTTTTGCTATTTGGTGAGGTGTCAAATATTTAAGCCATTAGATTAAATCTATGGATCCCAATTCTACCACTTAATGAGAATCTAAAAATGTACTATAATTGAAGTATTCCACACGCGTAGTTGCCCAGCAGTTACTTCACTAGGACTTCAGAATAAAAAGGAGGAGTGAAAAGAAAGGAAAACACAAGTCGTGCAAATCCAGACAAATAGGAAGCTCTGAAATCAGCAACCTTGATCGTGCCAGGAAACTTTATTGAAAAAATGTCTGTCACAGTTTTCACTTTAGAGACTTTTCATTGAAGGCTTTGAGTCTCTCCAATATAAAATACGAAGTCTTGGTCAATATTGTTTCACCCATAACTGATCCATAAAAACCACAGAAACAACTGAAAGAAAAAAAAATGGCCAATTTAAATCTTGGAGAAAACGTAGAAGTCAATACAGAGCTAATTAAAAAAGCTTACTCTCTTGCAATTAAGGTTCATAGCAAGTCTTCAGAGAAGGCATATGATGTTGAAGGAAGCAGTCGTCGTTCATCAGATCCTATCATCTTTAGCTTTTCTGGATGTTGGTCTGAAAATAGTTGGTATGATGGAGAACCTTTTGGAGTAACGGAGATCAATCTTCCATTATTGTTTCCTTCTCTTAGAAGTATAGGCGTTAATGAAAATGCCTTGGTCAACAAAGCCTTTTTGCAGAGATTTGTAGACAAAATCTTGGGGAATTCAGATTTTGATCGTGAGGTACTATTTGCTTCCTTCTTCTTCTACTTCTTTTTCTTGGACTCCTTTTTTAAGGGGTACTTCTTGTTCATACTATGGATTTTTCTATAACTTTTTTTTTTTTGATGAACAGGATTTTTCTATAACTTGCTCACATTGTTCATGCCTTAAATAAATTAAGAATGTAACCATGTATTTGTTTTGCTGCATAAAGTTTGGTAGAAATTTAACATGAACTGTTGAGAATTTTAAAGAAAAAAATATATACAGTAGTAATCTCAATTTTTTTATCTATCTAGTGGAGTGGTTGCATGATTGCAGGGCGGAGATACATGTACGAGTGGAGGGCCATGCTTTTAAAAATATCTTTATACTATAATAAATATTTGATATTTTAATTATTAGTCTATAAAAATGGGACAACCTCCAAATATTTGAGTTAGTCTGGTCTTAAATGTTTTTTTCCCCTCATATTTAATTTTTATTATAAAATGTGATCTTATATCTGTTAAAGTTTTGAATTATTCATGTCTTTAAATATTTCATTAGTTCAACTGAAATTTTTTTTATGCATTTTGGTAGACAATTTGGTAACTTATATTAAAAATGAGAACTTTAAAGATTCGTTATGGAGGATACTAAGTTGTGTGTATAAATATTTGTATTTGTGCATGTTTATGGAAGTTTGTTTAAGCTAATAAATTAATATTATAAGTTGGCCCCCAAACAAAAATTTTTAGTTTGTAGAACACAAACTGGATTTTAGTTTAGGGTAAAAATTATAAAAATAAAAGGTTGAAGCCAAATTAATATTAAAAATTTTAATTAACATTAATAAAGTATGTAATTAATGAAAGAAACAAAAGTTGAATAAATAAATCGATTGACATCGAAAATAATGTAAATACGAGTGATAGTTTTATTTTTCATGTTTAGTGTTAATTTATTTTTATCTAATGTTCGAGTTGAAAGATAATGTAATCATCCTTACGTTTAAGGCACCTCCTCATAATCTAAGTTAACTATAAATACTTATAATCAACATATAGTAATTGACAGCTGGAGTTACAAGACTAATTTAAGATTTTCAAACAAATTTGTTTTATTATTATTTATAAGTAAAGTAAAAAAAAAACTAAGAAGTATAATAATATACTCAAAAATTTTAAAATATTATATGTAAGCCTTGAATATATTTAAAAGAGATTTATATGATGTTTTTTAGATTAGATTAAAAGTATCAATATTGTGGGTTCTAGTTAGCTCACCTGGTAAAGTCTCTTATGGTTGCATAAGAGATTTGGGGTTCAATTCCCATCTACACCAAAAACTAATTGGTGTCTTGGTTTGATGATATAGAGCTATCATCAGGAGGGGACGCTATAAGTTGAAACTCTCTAAAAAAAAATAAAAATAAAAGTATCAATAAAAACAAAAAATAATCGGTTAGAAGAACATAGTGAAGGTGTGGGGGATTATTCTCCATCCACATCGATAAACTTCTAACATGTCTAACATTGTTAGCTACATTGTGAGTTGCAAAATTGTCTAATAGAGTTCTAATAAAGAAAAATAAAACATTTTAATCAAAGATAGTTCAACTAGAGAAAAAAATATATATATTCAAGGCCCCTCTATTTGCCAATAGAATGCACTGTCTAAAAGAATGTGAAGAAAAAAAATTAAAAACCTATTTTTGTAGTTTGATTGTTTTTTAGTAGGTCTAAATATGGAACTTTAGTTTCAATAAGAATTTAAAGAGATTATAGAAAGGATGTCATGCAAGCACTAAAACATACTCATATAGTCATATGGAATTGGAAAACAGGTGATATCTTGTTACTAAATATTACTACATTATTCAGGTGCAAAAGGCAGTGAAAGAAAACAAACAAATACTGTTTACAGGACACTCCTCAGGTGGTTCAATTGCAAACCTTGCAACAATTTGGTTCTTGGAAAAATACTTAAAACCAGAATATAACTCCAAAATTTCACCTTCCTCACCTCTGTGTGTGACTTTTGGGTGTCCCCTAACTGGTAACCACATATTTTCCCATTCTCTAAGGCGTGAGAACTGGGCTCGCTACTTCATACATTTTGTCATGAGATATGACATTGTCCCGCGAATCATGCTTGCTCCAATCTCATCCATTAAATTGGAATTTCAGAAAGTTCTCCAATTCCTCAATGCGAAATCCGTAAATCTTGCACATGCATCCATTGACACCTTCGATGCTTCAAATTTTCACATGAAAGTAATGAAGAATGCATCATCTGCGGTAAGCCATGCTGCCTGCAATCTCATGGGAAACACAAACTTGCTATTGGAAACTGTGTCAAATTTCATTCCATTATGCCCTTACAAGCCCTTTGGAACACATGTCTTCTGCACTGGCAATGGAAAACTAGTTATCTTAAGGAATCCAGATGCTATTTTGCAACTATTGTTATACTCCTCTCAATTCTGCCGTGAAGAAGAATGCACAGATATTGCCCATAGAAGTCTTCAACAACATTTTGGCTATGAGAGTGATTTGCAAGATAGCTTCCAAATGCTAAATGTGGTTTACTTGGAGTCGGAGCAACTGGAACAGCTTCCATTATCTTCAGACTCTACAAGTAGTGATATTGCAACAATTAATTCAGCCTTGAATGACCTTGGTTTGGTAAATTTTATTTCCTTTGCTTGTTTCAACAAATTTGAAAATCTTGAATTCAATCTCTTTTTAAAAAATAATTGTTTTTTAAACATGACTTGCAATAGACTATACAAAGTGAATAAAAAAAGTCTTTCAATGCTAGGAAATGTGTTGAATTTAGAGCACTGCTCACCAAAGAATTTTCTTTGTTATATCTTTGTGCTAATTTCCTGTGTGATAAGTTCTAGAGCACAAGAGCTAGATTGTGTCTTTGTGCTGCTGGAGAGCTGGAGAAGCGAAAGATTGGAAACAAAGAAAGCATCGATCTCAAGAAGCCAGATATTGAGAAAGCAATGAAATACCTTGAAGAAGACTACCGATTGAACTGTGAGAATCGTGGTCTAGGTTGTTATGATGCCTTCAAGCTTCAAGAAACCCCCAAGGATTTCGATGCTAATGTAAAGAGACTTGAACTAGCAGGTATATGGGATGAAATCATTGAAATGTTAAAAAGGTATGAACTCCCAGATGCATTTGAGGGCCTAAGAGACTGGGTATTGCTTGGAACAAGATATCGCCGCCTTGTTGAGCCCCTAGATATTGCCAACTACTATAGACACTTGAAGAATGAAGACACAGGAGCTTATATGATAAGGGGCAGGCCGAAACGTTACAAGTTCACGCAAAGATGGCGCGAGCATGCTGACAAGATGCCTGCTGAATCCAGTGGAGAATCATGCTTTTAGGCCAAGGTAGAGGAGCTGCGCATTAAAATTAGCAGCCAAGGGTTTGACCCAATCAAGGAAGAGGTTTTGCAGCTAGAAGAACAAGTGCAGAATTGGATCAATGTTAAAGAGTTGGATAGAGATGTGCTGCTGGAGAAATCCACTTTTAAGAAGTGGTGGGAAGGTCTCCCTACAGAGCATAAGTTGACATCCTGCATCAAAGATTTAATCATTTCATGAGTGCCAAGCATGTTGGTTCCTTATTTGGCTACTGCCAACAACTCTCTGTTATCTTCTATAGTTTTATGTTTGAGTTTGCAATTGCTCAGTAGGCTACTTGTGTGGGGTTATTTATTTATTTATTTATTTATTATCAAGAGTTTTATACCAGCAACAAAATAATGTATTATTTTTATGCCACTTAGGATGCTATATGAACGGTCACTCGACTTAAAATTAAAATAAATAAAAATTGAATGGTTTTATTCATTCAATTTTCTATCATTTTGTGATCGACCAAACATCCCATAACAACCCCAATTTTATATGGAAGATCTCATGGCTAACCATGATGCAGCATACCATTCCTTTTTAGCAAAACTTATGTTCATTTCTTTAGGTCTCAAATTAATTTTTCAATCACATAATTTTATTGACATTTAGCATAAATAATGTTTTAAAAATAATAATAATAATATTTTTGATAAAATTTTCAAAAGCGGCTAACTTTAACCATTTAATTGGGGGATACATCCACGTGTTTAAATTTAATTTAGTGCAGAAGGAGAGATAGGATTCGTCAAGAGAGAGAGACCAAGAGACTAGAGAAGAGAGCGATGGGAGTTTTCAGTTTTCAAAAACAGAGTTTGATAGTATTTTGGTTATTACTTTCAACTATGTGGGACCCGGTGCAGTGTATAGTCACATCAAATTTCAGACCGGTGGAACTCTCAATTTATTTTTGGCTTCTCTCTGACTTAAGCAAGAGATTTTTACGCTACCTTTTGCCTCAATTTTTTGCTCTCTTCCTTCAGATGACATTACTCGTAACCCAACCTCCGGATTCACTCATCTCACCCACCTCTCTGAACCAATATAAAATCACTTGACTTTTTCTGAGACCCAGCCTTTCTATCAAACTCCAGTGGTGTTGTTCGTCTCATAATCTCACGCGTGGGGCACGGTTGAGAGAAGAACCCATCCAAGCAAAGACCTAGCACCACCCACACCCTCATCTCTCACCTGCGTCGACATCAGCCAGTTCGTCAGCTCCGACCTCTGCTCAGGTGACCACGTTTTCTCTCTCTCCCTCCGTAAACCCACCTTGCTCTGTTTTGTATTCCTCTAAATTTCAATGTTTGTATTTCAAAGTTTTTGTTCAGGTGCTCTGTTTTGATTTTGTTTGTGTTTCAATGTTTTTTTTTTTTTTTTCCAATTTCTCTGAGCATTGATGGGTTTTGTAAAATAATGAAATTTGTGTCTGATGGGTTTTGTAAAATAATCGACTCTGTCTGTGATGAAATGTGGACTGAGAAACTTTGATTCGGGTATATGTTATGGGTTACTGTTTGGGTCAGCACTGTTTTATGCTAAAAATCCCATCTTTTTGTGACTTTGTTTGCCATTTTGTGTGCTGAGTCTTTAATAAATATTTCGCTGCTTCTGTCTCCCTTCTTTTCTTTATATTGATGGTTTATCAGAAATTTCATATTTTGAAGCACTCTTTTATAATCACTTGAAGGGACTCTGTGTGTGATTTATTATAAATTCAATATCTATGGTCATTTCTTCTTGACAAGAGTGGCTGCTTTCTTTCTAATAACAAAGTGTACAACTGGGTTTATTCATTCTCTTGGATCAGATTGAGTCATCGCTTTTATTTTGTAACTTTGTTTTGTAATTCTATAAAACTTGAGGTTCTGTCTACTTGAGGTTGCATCCTCTGGATTTGTTTGGATCTCACTTTCTGTACATAATTCTGGAAGACAAATTTTGTTTGATCTTTCAAAAGGCCAAAGGGACCCACATTGACATATTATTAAAACCTATGATCTATAAAGTAACGCATTGTTGTGCTGGGATATTTGTTACACTTGGTAGCCTCACAGATTTCAGAAAGTTATCTTAGTAAGGAAATGATTTTTATTCTTTCTCGTAGATTGTCTGCTTTTGTAGTTTTTAGCATAAGTGTCATGTTTACTTCCTAGCGTAAATCTGACCAAGGTTATCATACACAGCAAGAGGTATTTGTGGAAATTGTTTCCTGAAGTTGCAAGGTTTTGTAGTTTTGAGAGTAGACAGTGGTGGAGACCACGACCTATGAAGAGCCAATAAGGGTCTAGTTGGTTTAGACCACCACATGTTTCTAAAGAAAATTTGATTGAAGCTCAGAACTGGATAGAATGTATTAATTACAACCTGGGATTATAAACGACAAATAACTTTGATTAGTTTCTATGCGTTACTCCCTAACATGGTGTTTAAATTAAATATAACATGTTTGCCATTTACTTTATTGAACTATAGTTTATTTGGGGGTCAGTATATATCTTCATTGTCAAAGCCTTGTTGACAATGTATTTTGTAACTTATATATTATTCCTATAATTTGACAATGGAATATGTTATATCATCTTTATGTTAACATTCAAATTTTATATATATATATATATATATATATATATATTGTTTCCTGGATATGTAAACAAATTAGATTGTTTACAATGCACACAGGTTATGTCAAAGCATTGTTGATAATGCATAGGTTATGTCAGAATGTTGATATTTATGTATTTTGATTAGTTTATTTATGTCAAAGCATTGTTGATAATGCACAGGTTATTTATGTTTGATATATATATATCCAATGTGTATGTGAAGATATCACTATTAAAGCAATTAAGGCCTCTTTATTTATGTATTTGATGAGTTTATAAAATAGTTTTGTTGACATTTGTGAAAATGTTGATATTTCAGTAATGCTGTTTGCAGGCGATGGGTCTTCAGGATATGGAGGCAGAAGTATAGAGAAGGAAAAGGAAAAGAAAAAACCACAAACCTTTCTCTTCCATTTGGGGTGTGTGTGTGTGTCTGTGGAGATAGGAAGACAAAACAGTGTTTTGGGTGAAAGGAGAGAGAAGAGGACACGCGCGAGAGAAAACCAACCTTCTGGCCTGTGCAGGCTGTGGGCTCCACCAAAAAGTGAAAAAATTGAGTACTGAGATGTGGGGCACGGTTTTGAGATATTGGAGCCAAACAAAGATTTTCAGTTTTGGGTTTTGAGTGAGATAGAGTTTTGAGAAATGAGTGATGTTTTTGAGTTATGAGTTTTGAGATACTTCCAATCCAAGCACTTTACAGACTTGGGTTAATGTCAAAATGGGTTTTGATATGAGTTTGTTTTATTGTGTAAATACATGTCATTTTGTGTGCGAGTTATTGAGTGAGTGAAATTTGTGTTCTTGAGCGTGCTTAAATTAGCGTAAACACATGGAGTAGTTGAGTGCAGATCTTAAAATCTGGGTATGTAAACGGTAAGTTCTACCTTGTTTTTTTTTTTTTTCTTCTTCCTTTGCTTTGATCTTTGTTATTGCTTTGCTTCTTTATTGTTGCTGTTGCTGTGGCCTTTGAGTCCTCTGTTATTGTTGCTGAAGGTGTTTGTTGAAGTGCTGCATAGAGTTTTAGTTTATCTCTTTCTATTCTGCCTTCTTTATTCTTTTCTTTTTGGATTTTTATGTTAATGTGATGCTGAAACTGTGATCGTAAATCTTTGGGTCCAAGTTGTAGTAATGTGCTTTAAGTTGCAAAAACAAACAAAAATGTGCTTTTCAATTGTTAACAAAAAGAGCGCTTGATATGGTTTCTTATTCTGGTGTACAGGGACGAAGTGGCCAAGTTTAAGCTACTTTTGCAATTTGTTGATGTGCAATCTTATAGCATTGGTAGAAGGGAATGGAGGTTGTTGAATGCCAAATGATGGGAGTTACTTTTTGCGCTGCATTGTTGTCCAAGGTTGTTGGTTTCCAATGGCTGATTTGTTCACTTATCTAAGATCATTTGTGACCTTGAGAAGTAAATGATTATACATGTAAATCTTTGATTGTAATATTATTCTAGAGAAATCCAATTGAATTATAGTAAGCAATTGTTTTCTATAAGAATGATGTGTTTTTTCTCTCAATTGTTGCTCCCTTTGTCTCTTTTAACTATTTGTCCCAATAAATATTTGGTCTTGGCTAAGCAATCCCTTAGTCACTGTTTTGTTAAGAGATCTTGGTTTTCTTTATACTTTTTGAAGAAGTAATAAAAGTTGGGAGATTTCTTTGTACATGGTTTGTGAGAAATATGATATGAAAGTTTGCAACAATTGTAAAATTAACAAGCAATCATGCAACTTACTTGAATTACTAGCTAGTTTTAATACTAAAAGGAGCTGGTTTTGTTAATGAGGCCTCTCATAACAGTGGAGAAAGGAATAAGGGAGCACATTTCATAGAATTATTCACAACTTTATGATTCAAATAGGTGATTTTACACTTGGTGATGGCAGAAGTGGAGTTTCAATATTTGGTGTGAAGTTTGCCAATGAGAACTATAAACTAAAGTACACCAGGTTAGGAAATTTAGAGTCCTACCTACCAGAATTCTTTGTTCATTGAGAAATGTCTTCCAAAAGTTTATGGTAATCTAATGTGTTTGATTGGTTTTGCCCCTATAGTGTATTTTCTATTACTTGGGTTGTGTTTGATTGGAAACTCCACAGATTTTATTTCTCTCTCGATCTGTGTGTGTGATTCCTTTCTTCTTCTTTTTATTTTCTGATCAATGATTCTTTCTTTCTTTTTTTTTGGGTTTTGGGTTTCAAAGAGAAGAATCATGGGTGGATTGGAAGAGAATTGTTGTTGGAAACCCCACAGGTTTTATTTCTCCCTTGGTCTGTGTATATGATTCCTTTCTTCTTTTTCTTTTTTTTTTTGACCAATGATTCTTTTTTTTTTCTTTTTTTTTGGGTTTTGGGTTTCAAAGAGAAGAATCATGGGTGGATTGGAAGAGAATTGTTGTTGGAAACCCACTGATTTTAATTTATAATATTTTATTGTTGTTGGAAACTCCACAGATTTTATTTCTCTCTCGGTCTGTGTGTTTGATTCCTTTCTTCTCTTTCTTTTTTTTTCTGATCAATGATTCTTTCTTTCTTTCTTTTGGGTTTTGGGTTTCAAAGAGAAGAATCATGGGTGGATTGGAAGAGAATTGTTGTTGGAAACCCCACAGGTTTCATTTATCTCTCGGTCTGTGTATATAATTCCTTTCTTCTTTTTCTTTTTTTTTTTGATCAATGATTCTTTCTTTCTTGGTGTGAAGTTTGCCAATGAGAACTATAAACTAAAGTACACCAGGTTAGGAAATTTAGAGTCTTACCTACCAGAATTCTTTGTTCAATGAGAAATGTCTTCCAAAAGTTTATGGTAATCTAATGTGTTTGATTGGTTTTGCCCCTATAGTGTATTTTCTATTACTTGGGCTGTGTTTTTTTTTTTTTTTTTTTTAATTTTTATGTTACTTATCAAAGCGAATGTGTTTGACTGGGTTTTACAGATTTTTGTAGAATAGCTTTGATTTTGGGAACTCTTTATTTATTTATTTTTTCTATTTTCAAACCAATGCCATTTGGGTTCTAAATATTGCTCTATTTTCTTGGAGGTAGTCACACTCAAAAGATATTGATTGGAATGCAGGCTATTTAAAAGAGAATTGTGATTTTGCTTATATGACAAAAAGATTTCAATTCTGCTTTTCAATCTTTTATTTATTTTTGCATGCAACTATTTAGAGTTGATACATTGATTTTGTTTCTGATTTGTTCACTTCATTGAAATAGTATCATCTCATGCTTATGTTGTTTGATGATGTGCGATTTTATAACTTTTCGAAATCCAATATTTGTGCAGTGAGGTTGATTTTTAGTTAATATATTTGTTTCTGATTTGTAGTGAGGGCTGACATGAGCCTACTTAAATGATTTCAATGTAGGTTAATTCCAGATGTCAAATTACAGGGTCACTTCGTTCCATGCTGCTGGGGACAACACTAAACAGTATCATCAATTGACTTTGGACAAGATTTACCAGATCAAGCTCCACAACCCTGAATGAAGTGCATCACATTTGCTCTTATATTTTACTTGAAATACCCAAAATGCCAAGAATTGATGCTACTATTACCGATGCTAATAAACAAGTAAATCGCTGTCCTAGAAGAACTCACATAAAGGAAGAAGAATTAATTCAAAAATCAATTATTTAAATTAAAGAGTATTTTAAAATATTTAGTATAGATTTTTTTTTTCAACGAGTTGTGGAGAGATTTGCCATTGTATTAATTTTGGTGCAATTCTTTTATTGAATATAATCACCCGTGCATAGAAAAATTAGAAATACTATGAATTTTGGTACGGCCATGCATAAACAATGTTTTTGTTTGTCCACAAGATAGAGATCACTTACAGGTTAAACTCGTAACACTTTTGAAAGGTAAACAATAGGTTTTGTATCTTTTTACTCCTGAATTATACTTTTTAATTTCTTCTATATTTACTTATTCACCCTTTTTTTTAAAAAAAACTTTCGAACCTTAAATTTTAATTTGATATAAGGTAAATGTTAACAAGCATCGTGCGGTGCTTGTTAACATTTTCTTTTTTATGTTTTATTTAAGAAGAGGAAAAAATGCTGTCAAAAAATTGCCAAAAGAGATAAAATTTTTTTGCCAAAAACTGAAAAAGTGTCAAAAGATGAAAAAGTTACACAAAAAATTATCTAAATCATGTTGTTAACGGGCACCGTGCCCGTTAATACAACCCTTTGATATAATAGGAAACCACCTAGACTCCCTTGGTGCCATTGTTGTTTTGAAACCCACAGATTTTATTTTATCTATACTACTATTTAAGCGGTTGTACTTGTTTTGGCTGTATTTTTTTTTGTTCCAAAATAACCCTATACCCCTAGGTTTAAGTTGAGACAGAACTAAATGATAGTTCCGTAAATGATTTTTTTTTGTCCAAAATACCCCTACAACCTATGTTTAAGTAGAGGCAAAACTTGGTAAAAATAGTTCTTTAACTTTCAAGTAAAACATTATCTACAAAATAGGAACACATTTCCAGTACACTTATGTTAGTTTTCAAACTCAAATTGCTTCTTCTTCAGTTATGCAATTCTCTCAATTCTGTGTTTTCAAACTCCTTTCACCCACCTTTTTGTTTCAAATTTCAATACAAACAACAACAACAACAACAACAACATAGATTTGAGGTAAGCTTTTTCTTATATCAAATCTTAGCCCTCTCTCTCTCTCTCTGATATCACTTTTTTGTCTTTAATGATGACTGCACGAACTGATTTTGGGTCATATGGAACAGGTTTTATTTCTGTATGCATGAAGTTTGTTTCCCTCATGTTTATTTTTTAAGTTTGATTTTTTTTTTTTTTTTGGGCCACATCGAACAGGTTCTATTATATGTACAGGTTTTTTTTTTTTTGCCACCAAGCTTAATGCCTTGCCATCATAATGTTCAGGGTTGAAAGTTGTTTCCCTCAGGTTAGTAACATTTTTTTTTTGAAAGTCTTGGATTATGGTTTAATAAAGGGTTGTTTTATCTCCAACAAAAATATATTATTTTTATCGTGATTTAGATACTAAAAGGACTCCACTTTGTTAACATTATCATTATCATTATCTTATCTTTTCTTATATTTTTTTACTTTTCTTTTATTTATTATATCATTATCTTACATTATCTTCACTTTTTTCTTCTTTTTTTTTTCTTTTTTTGCTTGAAGTTGCAAACAAAAAAAAAATTAAACCAACGTTGATGGTTTTTTTTTTTTTTGCTTGAAGTTGCAAAAAATAAAGGAAACTAACGTTGATGGTTTCTTTATAGTTGGGTAAAACTATATCTTTAAACTCTTGCAAAAATATTGCCTACAAAATAGAACTACTCTCTATTCAAGTATATGAAATGCTCCAACTACCCATTCCTTCCATCACTAAACTCACATTTGCAAAAAAAAAAAAAATTCATTTTGTTTTTTTACCTTTATCAAGGCTCAACCGTTTTAACATTAAAAAAAAAAATCCATTTTTTTTTTTAGTTTGTAGTTTCTTACTCTAATCTCACGTTACTTTTAAATTTTTTTATTAAAAAAAAAAAAAAAACCTGCTCCCAGTTAATTGTTTATGTTCACGTTCATTCTCCTTTCTCACCCTAAAAAATAGGCCCTACAACTATCCAATCCTCATCCCTATCCTCAAGTCCTTTTTTTTATATATATAATAATTTTATATATACCAAGAACAAAAGTGTAGTCTATACTACTATTTAAGGGGCTTTCTCTATTTGGATTCCACATTTTGGATGCCTAAAATACTCTCATCATATCCACTTACAAGTTTTCAACTAACGAGGATAAATATGTAAATTAAAACTCCTACACTTTAAAACCCACAAACTCATGTACGCTTTGCAGTTTCCATCTCTCATTCTTCTTTAGATTGAAGATATTTAGTTTTGCTTTGCATCCTCCTTTCTTTTTCTTCAGATTAAAGACATTGTTAGAGGCTCCAACAAATTTCCAGGTTCTATCTTTTGCAAGTTTCTCTTTGTTTTCTTTTCTTTGGTTTATGATTGACTTTCTTTGAGCTCTACTTTTTTTTTATATGTATCACGTTAACTCTTTTTTTTAAAAAAAAATAATATAATTTTGAAATTTTGAAATGAATGGTTCATTCATATACTCTACCACTATACTTTTTAATGAATTGTCATTTCATGTTGTAGGTATTGTGATCCAAAGACATGGCTGCCTTATGCTACAAAATAAGCATTCAACCAACAAATTTTCAGGTTCTATCTTTTCCAAGTTCCTCTTTATTTTCTTTTCTTTAGTTTATGAATGAATTTCTTTGAATTCTACTTTGTTCTTTTTTTTTTTTTATATGTATCACGTTAACTCTTTTTTTTTATTTTTAAATGTAATTTTGAAAATTTGATTAATGATCAATTACTATTTCCTCACTTTTTTTTCCTTCTTCGTATTTTATTTTTACCATCATTGTATATGTTTTTGGCCTTAAATTTTTTTTTTTAGTTATTTATCTAAATATTTGATGATGTGGTGGTTAGATTTTAAATTGTCCATGATAGAGTTTGATGATACAAAGAAAATCAGTAGGCTGGATGCTTCGGACTTGAAAAGATCACTTGCTTTCTTGATGGCTTGAAAGACAAAGAAAAGCGATCAAAGGTGACCGGGATTGCCGGCTAAGAACCCTCCGATGACAAAGTTAGTTTTCTCCCTGTATTTTTGGAATTCCAATTTTTTTGGGAATCGTAAAAATGTACCTTTCATTGGTCTGAACGGGTGTTTATATAGTGCCCAAGGAGCGGTTATTGGAATTGTAACCTCTCCTAGATTTGAGGAGGTCAGGGGTTCTTGGATAACTCCTACAACCGTTTAGGAGTTATATCTTCTCATACAATGGTCACTGGAAGTTATGCTTAAATCACGGAGTGGAAAAATGTACTTAGTAATTTCCAAGTGTAAAGGTCTCGTCCAGGGGTCTTCATGTGGACGAATTCTTTCGAGATGGGAATGTGCGCCTCCCTTGGACGAGTGATGTAGGTTTGTCCCCGTCCAAGGACGACCATGCGCGTTAGACTCGTCTTGATGCTACCTTTTGGACGGACGGCTGATGGTGTGATGACCATGGACGGTCTGAGCATCTTCATCCCTATCAGTTGCCCCCTTGTCCAGGGGTCATGCAGCATATTACCAAACTTTAGGACGAGTTTTTTTTTTTTTTTAAGAAGCGTGCCACGTGTTGCCATTTCATACGGGGTTGGTTATGTCGACTTACTTTCTCGATGCAGATGCCACGTGTCACTTTCTCATTGGTTTTGTCATTGCGATTACCGAGACTTTTCCTCCTATAAATAGTGGTTTCCCTCTCATGCCCCTCTCACTTTTTCAGATTTTCTGTTTTGACACTCTCGTCCGTCGCCTCGTCTAGGAGTATTCTCAGCGTCCTTAGTATCTTTCGTCTAGAGCCAGGTATTCCCTCTACTCTAACTCTCAATCTTTCCTTTCTAAGTGTTAGGATGTCTTCAATGGCTTCCTGTTCGTCTAGCGACAGTGTAGTCAAGGCCATAGACGAGTATCACGATTTTTCTAGTTATAGTACCTCCAGTGGTGACAGTAGTAGTAGTGGTCACACAACAGAGGAATACACCTCTGGCGTTCCTGGAATTCCCATCGAGACCTTTTAGGAGAATGTTAGGACGAGGATAGCCTTGGGGGCTGATACCTCGACAAGCATCCCGCCGTCCTCCCCTTTGGACGAAGAAGAAACTGTATATAGTTGTGCCATTGAAATCCCTTCCAAGACGGACGAGAGGAGGTTGGACGCTCTTAGGACTTGGTTCCAAATCCCAGACGATCTGAACCCTAGGTTAGCCGTCCGAGGAGAATGGTGTTGTCAACCCCGTTTTGGGATAGGTGTCTACGAGGCTTACCTGTTAGGGGGGCTTAGATTTCCTTTAAATGCCTTTGTTAGGGAATTACTCACTAGACTGTGTTTGGGAGTGTGTTAACTTAACCCCAACGCGTGGAGACTTATTGTCTCTATGCAAGTCTTATGGAGGGAGGTATTTGATGGGAACCGTCCTATCACCGTGGACGAGTTCCTGTACTGTTATAAACCCTCCGAGATAAGTCAATCTCTAGGCTTTTATCAGTTTACAGCTAGGGGCAATGACTGTAGATTGATTAAGTCTTTGCCTTCGTCTGACAGAAACTGGAAGACAGAATTTTTCTTTGTCTCTGGTTTCTGGGCGGGGCATCCTATCGAGATTGGTAGAGATGCATTTGCCCCTTACACTAGAGAATTAAGGAACCTTCGTCCAGAAGGTATGTTATGTTTTTTCCTTCGTTTTTTTTATTTGTTTTGTCATGTTTCATACAGTGGTCTAACCTTAATTTCTCTCTTCCTTTTTTAGCTGTTGGACGTCCCTCTTTGAGCAAGTTCCACCGTGATCGCGTCCACAGGGCTCGTCTACACCCCGAGAGAGATTTTCACTCGTTGGTGACCCTTCAACGCCTACACAGGTGGGGACTTGGCCCTGATCCGTCCGTTGAAGCCCTAGCGCACGAACAAACCGTCCGTAGACGTGAGTGCTTTTCTTAAAGACATGTATTTTTTATTTTATTATTATTATTTATTTATTTGTATGTATATGTGTTCACGTGTTTTTTATTTTTATTTTAGGAATGGCAACCATGAAGGGGAATAAGGGAAAGGAGGTGATCGACGAGGCGGCTAGACCTGAAGTTCAAACCCAGCCTCGTCTTGGTGCTGGAGACAAGAGGAAAAGCTTGTCCAAGCACTTGGACTTGGCTAGCCTGCCCAGTCGTCGGGGAAAGAAGGCCAAGCATGGGTCGTCCAGGCCCGAAACTGCTAGGCCTGATCCTCCTTCCTCCCAGCCGTCCATCCCAGTCGTCGACATCGACTCGTCTACGCCTGTTAGCGTCACTCCGTCCAAGTCCCCTGCCCCTGATTCGTCCCAACCTCCTCAAAGGATTTCTACAAATTTGTTGGAGAACGAGGATTTGGCTTGGGAACGATTCCAAGAGGCTGTGAAAGGCAAGGACGTGGCTGCGTACTACGACATGTCTTTGAAGGACTTTAAGCACTCCGGCGTCCATGATCTTTTTAAGGTGACCATTTTTGCCTCGTCTTGGTTTGCCCATGTTATCCAATGTTATTTTTATCTCTTGAACTCTCTTATCCTCCATGTAGGCAATGTCAAAGTTCATAGCTGCGTCTAGGCAGGCCACAAAGATGGACAGGACGAAGATCTTTTTGGAGAAAAGAATAGAAGAGATCAAGAACGATTGCAGGACTTGGGCTGAGGTGGCAAACAAGGCCAAGGATGAGGCTGAGGAGTTGAAGGCTTTGGTGGGGGAGCTGAAATCCGATGCTGCCAGGAAGGACGACCGTTTCAACCTTCTTCAAAAGAAGAATGACGAGCTGAGTCTTCTTCTCAAGAATGCTAAAGACGAGGCAGTGGGGGAGTTCAAAGCGTTCAAAGAGTTCACTGACCTGCTGGACACGAACTACGAAGCAGGGTTTGAGGATTTTAGGATGGACGTTATAGACAACTTTCCTGGAGTTGACTTTAGCACCATTAAACTCAACCTTGGCGCTACTACAAGTTCTCTCGTTCACACAGGCTCAGACGATGTTAACATCGAGGACGACGCTTCCACCAAACCAGCTCAGGACGACCCCAACATTGATGCCCCCCCCCCTCTTAAAGAAAAATTTATTTAACTAGTGTTATTGTCGTTTGGTTTTCTCTTCTTCTTTTAAAAAAAAAAAAAAAGTATTTAAGTACAATTACCTCGTCTGGAGTGTTCTGGACGAGTTTATTAACAATTGCCTTTTAAGGCTTATTTTATTAGGGTTTTTGGACGGTGGTCGTCTACCCTCTTTAAACTAAAGAATATTTTCTTTATCTGTTATCTATTGTATGGACGAGCTTATACATTGTTGTTACCATTTATGCAATTGTCTTTTAAACAATGTTCTAAGTTTGAATGATCATCCATGCGATTTCTTTATGGACGACCCACTTAGGACGATAATGATGACTGCATTACTTTTGCTAGTCCTTTAGGCAATTATTACTCGTCTTCTCGCAAGGAGTTTATAATGTTTATGTTTTACTCGTCTTGACTAGCTGCTCGTCTTTGGAATGTTATGCCTTAATGCCTACTTTCTTTCTTAGACGAGTGGGCCTTAGCCTTTTTCTTTTTACTTTATACTCATTTAAAGGAGATCTTGGACGAGCATGCCTTAGCTTTTTTCTCTTTGCTTTATCCTTATTTCAAGGAATGCTTGGACGAGTATGCCTTGGCTTTTTCCTCTTTGCTTTATCCTTATTTAAAGGAAAGCTTGGACGAGTATTACTGGGTCCAAAGATTTTAATTCGTCTTAGGCTTTTGCCCCCCTTGTGGGTATTACTATGAAAATTAGATTCATGCATTGAATACATTAGAAATCCAAACCATACTATTATATGAACATTGTCCACAGGTATGACACACGCTTATAAGCTAGTGCCTTATTGAAATACTTTAGGAAATACATAGCCTTGTCTTTCATAAGCTGGCCTGTAAAATGGTGCAAAAGTTTAAGAACTAATGCACTTTTTATTCTTAATACACACCATAGTAGTAGTTAGAACACAATAGTAAATATAAGCGAACACGCAAATCATAGCTATAACTTTGTTACTGACATCCCTCGTCCCTACTTATCACTGATAGTACCTCCTCAGATGCTCCACGTTCCAGGGATGCTCTAACTTCCGCCCGTCCAGAGCTTCCAAGTAGTAAGACCCCTGCCTCTTGCAGTTGATTACCTTGTAGGGTTCTTCCCAATTGGGTCCCAATTTTCCATGAGCTGGGTTCCTAGTTGCCAAGGAGACTCTTTTGAGGACAAGGTCCCCCACACTGAATCGTCTGGGTTTCACCATGGCATCATGCTGTCTGGCCATAAGATTTTTGTACCTTGCTGTCCTTTGCTCCGCATCCATTCTTACCTCGTCAATAAGATCGAGATCAAGACGAAGTTGTTCCCCATTCTCTTTCTCCTGGTACTCCATCACTCGGTGACTAGCCATATGAACTTCCGCTGGTATGACAGCTTCACTTCCATAGGCTAGTTTAAAGGGGGTCTCTCCTGTCGGAGTTCGTACAGTTGTCCTGTAGGCCCAAAGAACGCCTGGTAGCTCGTCTGGCCATATTCCTTTTGCCCCCTCGAGCCGAGTCTTGATGATTTTCAGCAGGGATCGGTTTGCTACTTTTGCTTGTCCATTTTCCTGTAGATGGGAGGGTGAGGAATAGTGATTCTTGATCCCAAAATGATTGCAAAAGTCCCTGAAGGGTGCGTTGTCGAATTGACGTCCGTTGTCCGATACTAATACCTTGGGTACTCCAAACCTACATAGAATATTCTTCCATACAAAATTTTTCACGTTTTGCTGAGTGATTGCTGCAAGAGGCTCGATTTCTACCCACTTGGTAAAGTAATCGATTCCTACCACTAAAAACTTTATTTTTCTAGTTCCCACGGGGAAGGGACCTAGGATATCCAATCCCCACTGTGCAAAGGGCCACGGGGCCGTCATTGGGGTCTGGTACTCTGACGGCCGTCTAGGTACATTGCTATAGCACTGACACTGGTCACATACTTTGACATAGGCTTTAGCATCTGCTTGCATTGTAGGCCAATAGTAGCCGGCATGGACGATCTTATGGACTAGTGACCTCGCCTCTGAATGATTTCCACATGCTCCTTCATGGACTTCCCTCAAAACATAATTTGACTCGTCAGGAGCCAAGCACCTTAAATAAGGTTGAGAAAATCCTCGCTTGTACAACATTTCATTTATGAGGACGTATTTGGCTGCCCTGACCCTCAACTTCCTAGCTTCATCTTTGTCCTCTGGAAGTCTTCCATCTTTAAGATAAATTACTATTGGACTCATCCAATTTTCTCCTCCTTCTATCTGTTGTATGTCAGGAATGTCTATGCTTGGCATATACTGGACGTTGTCGCACTCGTCCTTAACTCCTGCCGAAGCTGCTTTTGCTAAGGCATCCGCCTCCATATTTTCCTCCCTGGGGAGTTGAACAAAACTTATCACTGAAAACTTTCGTGCGAGTCGTTTCACTCTGCTGAGGTATTTCTTCATCCGGTCCTCCTTAGTATTACACATTCCATTTACTTGGTTGATGACTAGTTGAGAATCTCCTCTGATTGTTATCGACTCCGCCCCTAAGGACTTATCCAATTCCAATCCTTTGAGTAGTGCTTCATACTCAGCCTCGTTGTTGGTGGTTTGATACTGCAGACGGGCTGCATACTCCAGCCTGTCACCCTCAGGGGACTTCAGTATAACTCCAATCCCTCTTGTATACAGTGTGGACGGTCCATCTACATTAATCACCCACCTTTCAATTCCCTCGTCCTTGTCCAGGTTGTCCTGGCTGGGGGTGAACTCTGCGATGAAATCTACTAATGCCTGCACCTTTATCGCACTCCTTGGGAGGTATCTGATATCAAATTCGCTAAGCTCAACAGCCCATTGTACTAGCCGTCCAGCAGCTTCCAACTTGTTCATTGCCTTCTTTATGGGATGGTCTGTTAGGACGTTGATGATGTGTGCTTGGAAATAATGTCTCAGCTTCCTGGAAGCCGTGATCAATGCAAAGGCTAGTTTCTCCATCATCGGGTATCGTCCTTCTGCTCCTCTCATTGCATGGCTTGTGTAATAGACCGATTTCTGGACTCTCCCCTCTTCTCTGACCAACGCTGAGCTTACGGCGTGTGGGGACACTACCAAATACAAATACAACTCTTCCCCAGGTACAGATGGACTCAACAGCGGCGTTGTCATGAGATATGTCTTCAAGTCTTGGAAGGCCCTTTGACACTCGTCCGTCCATTCAAATGCCTTCCTAAGGACTTTAAAGAAAGGAAAACATTTATCAGTAGCTTTCGAGACAAACCTGTTAAGGGCGGCGACCCGTCCGGTAAGAGACTGGACTTCCTTGATATTCTTTGGTGGTTCCATATTCAATATCGCCTAGATTTTGTTCGGATTTGCTTCAATTCCCCTGTGCGACACCATGAATCCTAAAAATTTCCCCGATGAAACTCCGAAAGCACACTTGCTTGGATTTAATTTCATGTTGTACTGTCGCAATGTATCAAAAGTCTCTTGAAGGTCGTCCGGATGTTTATCCTCGTTCTGGCTCTTTACCAACATGTCGTCTACATAAACCTCCACATTTCGCCCGATTTGAGGACGGAACATATGGTTAACTAGCCTTTGGTAAGTCGCCCCTGCGTTCTTCAAACCAAAGGGCATTACCTTGTAGCAATACAACCCTTGGCTCGTAATGAATGAGGTCTTCTCCTGATCTGCTTCATCCATCTGTATCTGGTTGTAACTTGTGAAAGCGTCCATGAAGCTAAGCACTCTGTGACCTGCCGTTGAGTCCACCAACTGGTCAATGCGTGGCAATGGGTAACTATCCTTGGGGCAAGCTTTGTTTAAATCAGTGAAGTTTACGCACATTCGCCACTTTCCGTTAGCTTTCTTGACCATGACCACGTTCGCCAACCAATCTGGATAATAAACTTCTCGGATGAACTCCGCAGTGACCAACTTCTGTACTTCTTCCTTAATGGCATTGTTTCGCTCAGGAGCGAAAATCCTTTTCTTCTGACGCACTGGTTTTGAATAGGGACACACGTTCAGGCTATGGGTAATGACACTCAGATCAATGCCAAGCATGTCCTCATGACTCCATGCAAAGACATCGAGGCTTTTCTTCAGAAACCGGACCAAAGCGTGCTTTTCCCCCTCTTCCATGCTCGCCCCAATTCTAGTAAACTTCTCATGCTGGTTCTCGTCCAAAAGGGACGTCTTCTAATACTTCAGTGGGCTCCGCCGCGATCCTTCTCCCGTCTATACTCATTGCCTGCATGTGCTCGTCCATTGCCAGCATAGCTAAGTAGCATTCTCTGGCGGCCAACTGATCTCCTTGTACTTGGCCTACTCCGTGTTCGGTTGGAAATTTGATGGACAAGTGGTAGGTAGAGGTTACCGCCTTCCAGCTATTCAAAGTTGGTCTTCCAATAATTGCATTATATGACGATGTACAATCAACAACAAGAAAATTTACCTCCTTGGTTATCTGCTATGGATATGTTCCAACGACCACTGGTAATGTGATGGTGCCCAATGGTTGCACCTTTATTCCTACGAATCCTACCAACGACGAATTCACTGGTCGAAGCTGATCTCGTCCTAGCCTCATTTGCTGGAATGCGGGGTAGTAGAGAATGTCTGCAGAGCTGCCATTGTCTATCAACACCCTCCTGGTCATGTAGTCAGAGATGAGTAGGGTGATGACTATCGCGTCATCATGTGGGTGATGACTATCGCGTCATCATGTGGGTGATGAAGTCATCCTGCTTCCTCGTCCGTGAACGTAACGGCCTGCTGGTCTACTTCCCTCGTCCTAGGAGGTTGTCCGGATAGCTGGATGTTCTGCACCACCTTCAGCTATGTCTTTCTTGACTTGGATGACTGCGTTGTCGAGTTTCCTGCTTGTAGAGCTTATGAATGAACAAGTCAGAATTGACCCCATTGTGGAAAGCGGCCAGCAATAACTTGTCATTCATCTCGTCCACCGTTAAGGCCTCCCTATTAAACCGGGTAATAAAGGATCGCAAACTCTCATTTTCCCCTTGCTCTATAGTCAGTAGACTAGAGGAGGAACGCTTGTGACGCTGTCCTCCAATGAAATTGTTGACAAACAACTTACTCAACTCTTCAAATGATCCCACCGAGTTTGGGGGTATCTTACTGAACCACACCCGCGCTGGTCCCTTAAGTGTGGTGGGGAAAGTTCTGCACATAATCTCGTCCGGGACCCCTTGAAGGTGCATGGTCGTTTTGAAAGTTGCAATGTGATCACAAGGGTCGCGATTTCCATCATACGAGTCCAAAGAAGGCATTTTGAATTTTGGGGGTAAAGGATGACCATTGATGGAAGCTGTGAAAGGGGAGTCCGTTCGGTGAACCATGTCATCCACTGGGTTTGCCCGTCTCATATTTTCCCTCATCTCATCCATGGCTTTCCTCATCTGGTCCATCTCTCTTTCCAAGTGTGGCATTCTTCTTGAAGCGGTACCCCTTGTCTGATTCTCGGACTCGACATTTTCTTCTTCCTGACTTGGTGCCCGTCCCTCCGTGTGCCCATCTTGGCGCTGCTTCCTGAGGTTAATCTACCTATTCAACTCCTGATTCTGACGTGTCAATTCTGCCATAGCGGTAGCCATGGATTGTATGTGTTGAATAGAAGGCGGTTGCATGACAGGCGCTGACCTGTGATCGTGAAGGGGATTACTAGATGCATCCCTACTCTCCTGGTGGCCTGGGCTGGTAGCCCTTGATCTTGTTCAAACCATTCAGTCTTTTGTCTGGGACAGAGTAATCCTTGACAACAAAAACACAATCGAATCAAAAGAACAGTGAATAGTGTTTGTTTGCTCTTCCCACAGACGGCGCCAACTGATGATGCAAAGAAAATCAGTAGGCTGGATGTTTCGGACTTGAAAGGACTACTTGCTTTCTTGATGGCTTGAAAGACAAAGAAAAGCGATCAAAGGTGACCGGGATTGCCGGCCAAGAACCCTCCGATGGCAAAATTAGTTTTCTCCCTGTATTTTTGGAATTTCAACTTTTTTGGGAATCGTAAAAGCGTACATTTCATTGGTCTGAACGGGTGTTTATATAGTGCCCTAGGAGCGGTTATTGGAATTGTAACCTCTCCTGAATTTGAGGAGGTCAGGGGTTCCTGGATAACTCCTACAACCGTTTAGGAGTTATATCTTCTCATACAACGGTCACCGGAAGTTATGCGTAAATCACGGAGTGGAAAAATGTACTTAGTAATTCCCAAGTGTAAAGGTCTCGTCTAGGGGTGTTCATGTGGACGAATTCTTTCGAGACGGGGATGTGCGCCCTTGGACAAGTGATGTAGGTTTGTCCCCGTCCAAGGACGACCATGCGCGTTAGACTCGTCTTGATGCTACCTTTTGGACAGACGGCTGATGGTGTGATGACCATGGACGGTCTGAGCATCTTCATCCCTATCAGAGTTAAATTCTAAAAAATCTTTATCTTCTATTTCCTCACTTTTTTTTTTCCTTCTTCGTATTTTTTTTTTCTTTTTAAGATTTTTTTTTTACCATCGTTGTATATGTTTTTGGCGTTAAATTTTATTTTTTTTATTTAGTTATTTATCTATACTACTATTTAAGGGGCTATTCCTGTTTGGACCGGATTTTTTTTTTCCTAAAATACCCACACATCCCTATATTTAAGTAAAGATAAAATTAAAGGATAGTTTGGTAAAACTTTGTCTTTTAACTCTTGCAAAAATATTACCTACAAAATATGATCACTCTCTATTCAGGTATTTAAAATGCTCCAACTACCCATTCCTTCCATCACTAAACTCACGTTTGCGGAAAAAAAAAATTCATTTTTTTTTTTTGCCTTTATCAAGGCTTAACCATTTTAACATTAAAAAAAAAATCCTTTTTTTTTTTCATTTATAGTTTCTTACTCTAATCTCACGTTACTTTTAAATTTTTTTTATGAAAAAAAAAAAAACTTGCTCCCAGTTAATTGTTTATGTTCACGTTCATTCTCCTCCCTCACCCTAAAAAATAGGCCCTACATTCCAATCCTCATCCCTATCCTCAAGTCCTTTGTTTTTTCTTTTTCTTTTTTATAATTTTATATATACCAAGAACAAAAGTATAGTTCTAACTTCTAAGTGACGAAAGTGCCTTTCCATATCCAAACTAATTCAAGAACCCTCATTTCATTTTACTGTATAAAACTGGTGGGAAAGTCCATCCACGCAAAAACCAAAACCCAACTACTTCCAATAAATAAAAAAATAAAAACCTTCACGCACAAAAGGAAAAAAAAAAATTGTTATTCTCAACACCCACTTGTATTCAAATGTCTGATTCCTATATGTACTTGTTATCTACTAGAATTCAAATGCTTCAATTATCTTTATAAAAAAAAAGAGTAAACGCTACCACAATTCTTATCTCAATCCACATAATTATCAAAACAATTATCATTTGAACAATAAAAAACCACTCTATTGAAAATTCATCCACTCTCTTCTCAAAAAAAAAAAAATTCGTCCATGTACAAGTTTAAACCATTATCATCTAGCAGTTAGGAATCTAGCGGTTACAATTTTATTTGATTCTATCCATCCTTATCCTCACATCCCATCTTTTTTGCATATTCAAATTTAAAAAAAAAAAAAACAGTATTTGCTACGTTAAGAGCCCTAGAGGTCTGGTATCAAACCAAAAAAATAAAATAAAAGATTGGCAGAGTGGACATGCAAAGAAGGCCAACGCTCAAAATAAAATTCAAAGGTTGGTACTCTAATCTTTCCTTACGTATTCAGTAATTGACATTTTAGTTTTTATGTGTTGTGATTTTCATAGGTTGTGATTTATTTATTTATTTGTGTCAATTTGGTGGTGTGTAGAACCATCATTTTTGAGGTGGACGCTGAGTCAAGTGATCAATTCTATTCAAGTAAGGAATTAAATGGTCTATTCCTTCCCAAATTTGAAACCACTGTCTAAACAACCCGCAACATACATAATGGGTTAGGCTATACGGGGAACCTCTCTCTGGATTTGTTATCTATAGATTCTATATTCTAATTATGAGGAACATAAATTGTATTCAGGCTTTTTTATTTTTTGGATGAGTTACACAATGTAAAAATATTATTGCTCTATTTCCCTGTTCTGTCCAAATTATATAATAATGAAATAACTGCTTTTTTTTTTTTCAAATAGAATGTACGAATCTCCATTAGACCGAACTCAAGAATAAGAGTTGAATTATTGCTTTGTAAAACTTTTTTTATAATGATTTTTTAAGAATATTTTAGTTGAAGTTGGGTCTTAATTTTGTATCATATTAATCATGAGACTCATACAAAATTTTGTTGCTTAAATAGTGATGATGCAAAGAAAATCAGTAGGCTGGATGCTTCGGACTTGAAAGGACCACTTGCTCTCTCAACGGCCTGAAAAAAGAAAGAAAAGCGATCAAAGGTGACCGGGGCTGCCGGCCAAGAACCCTCCGATGGCAAAGTTAGTTTTCTCTCTATATTTTTGGAGTTCCAACTTTTTGGGAGCAATAAAAACGTACCTTTGCTTTGTCTGAATAAGCGTTTATATTGTGTTCTAATAGACGGTTATCGCAATTATAACCTCCCCTAGATTCAAGGAGGCGTAAGTATTTAAAAATAACTTCCATAACCATTTAGGAGTTATGTACTACAACGGATACCTGGAAGTTACGCGTAAAATAAGGAATTGTCACATTATACTCGGAGATTTTCCAAAGTATGATACCCTTGTCCTAGTATCCCCTTGTCGAGTGTGCTTAGCTCATGAATAGGGGTCGTTCCGTCTACAGACGAATTTATTAAGGACGAGATCTCCGACACCCTGGACGAGCGTCTCATTCCCTGGTCACGAGGACCTCGTCCTAGTCTCTTCCTCTTTGGACGAGATGGTTATAGGTAAGGTTTTCAGGGGTGCTTGCAATACTGTTGGGTCACGGACGACCTCTATGGACGGCTTCAAGGTGGGAAAAACCAGTACCCCATCAGTTGCCCCTTCGTCCAAGGGTCGTCCAAAGCTCTTGGTTTTTAGACACGTCTCATTACGCCACCCCACGTGTCTCGATCTATATGGTGGGGTTCCAGGGACTCTAGATCACGCCACGCGTCATCATTATATGGGTTAACCATTGTGTCGTTTTAAGTTTTCGAGGAAGTTGACACGTGGTTCTTCTTGATTGAATGCTTCGTTCCAAGTTTCATTTTTCAACGCCTATAAATAGTGGATTTCCTCCCATACCCTCTCTATTTTTCCAAATTTTCTTGTTTGACATTTCTCGTCCATCGACTCGTCTAGAAGTATTCCGGCGTCCCTAGTTTTCCTTCGTCTAGAGCCAGGTATTTTCTCTACGCTCGTCTTTAGGTTTCCCTTGAATTTCCACAATGTTAGAAGTTTTTTCTTCGTCTAGTAATAGTGTTGATAGGGAGATAGACGAATATCACAATTCAACTAGTTACAGTGGTTCTAGCAGTGATAGTAGTAGTAGTGGGGGTAATACCACAGATGAGTATGTTTCTGGGGTTCCCCTAGAAGTCTTCCAAGAGGAATTTAGGACGAGAGTGGCGTCTGGGTCTGGGGCTGGTCCCTCCGGTGCGCCCTCGTCCACTGAAAAGGACGAGGTTGAGACCATATACAGCTATGCTGTGGGGGTTCCTGCTAAGACAGACGAGAGGAAATTAACTTCTTTTAGGAGTTGGTATCAAATTCCAGACGAGCTAAACCCTAGGTTGGCCGTCTATGACGAGTGGTGTTGCCAACCTCATTTTGGCATTGGAGTTTATGAAGCCTATTTCCTAGGAGGTCTTAGGTTGCCTCTCAATGACTTCGCTAGGGAGTTGCTCACTAGATTGGGTTTAGCGCTGTGTCAGCTTAATCCCAATGTATGGAGACTAATCGTTTCTATGCAAATTTTGTGGAGAGAGGTTTTTGAAGGGGATTGTCCTCTTACCGTTGGACGAATTCCTTTTCTGCTACAAACCCTCTGAAATTGGCCAATCCTGGGGCTTTTATCAGTTTACAGCTAGGAGAAGAGATTGTAGGATTATAAAGTCGTTGGTTACGTCAGATAGGAATTGGAAGATGGAGTTTTTCTTCGTCTCAGGTTTTTGGGCAGGGCGCACTGTTGAGGTGGGCAGGGATCCATTTGCCCCTTATATAGGAGAGTTAGGGAACTTTTGTCCTGAAGGTATGCTTATCACCATTGTAACATTTCCCTTATCACATGTCTTTTTACACTAACTAATCTTCTCGTCCTTACTGCAGGTGTTAGAAGGCCGTCTTTGAACAAGTTTTATTTGGGACGTGTTCAAAAGGCTCGTCTCCACCCAGAGAGGGACTTCCATTCTTTGGTCACCCTTCAACGTCTTGCGACTTGGGGACTTGGCCCAGAACCTCTAGAAGCCTTAGCTCACGAAATCACAATCCGTCGACGTAAGTTCTTGCCTTGAGATTTTTTTTTTTTTTGGTTTTGCCACCAACTTAATCATGCCGTCATAGACACATTTGTTGATTTATTCATCTATTTTTTTGTAGGGATGGCTACCATGAAGGAGAACAAAGGCAAGGGAGTCGCGGACGAGCCTACTAGGTAAGACGCCGAAACTAGAGCTCGTCCTGCTGCTGGTGACAAGAGAAGCCTGTCAAAGGCTATTAATCTTGAAAATCTCCCCAGCCGGAGAGCGAAACATAGGAGGTCGTCCAAGCCTGGGGTCGTCTCTCCTGTTGTCCCTGTTCCTCCTCCATCTCAATCGCCGTCCATCCAGATTCTTGACGTGGAGTCGTCTGAGCCTACTCACCCTCCTCTATCTAAAACTAGTGTTCCTACTTCGTCCCAGCCTCCTGTTGAAGTTGCGTCAAACCTCCTTGAGAGTGAGGATTTGGCCTGGGAGAGGTTTGAAAAGGCAGTTTCTGGCGAGGACGTGGCTGCATGCTATAACATGTCCTTGAAAGATTTTGAACACTCAGGTGTCCACGATCTTTTCAAGGTAATTGATATAAATTTCTTCTCCTTTTTTTTATTTTTATATTTTCCTCGTCATTAAGCTTATTTGCTTTGCTTAATACGAAAATTCGTAATTGCTTGTGCAGGCCATGTCAAAGTTCATAACTGCGTCCAGGCAGGCTACTGAGCTGGATAAGACGTGGAGAGGAGGATACAGGAAGTTAGGGACGACTGCAAAGGCTGGGCTGAAATAGCGTCTAAGGCTAAGGACGAGGCCAAGGGTTTGCTGAACCTCGTCGAGGAGCTAAGAGTTGACATAGTGGAGAAAGACACTCGTCTTGACCACTTTCAGCGGAAGGCCGACGAGTTAAGCAACTCTCTTGAGAAGGCTAAAGACGATGCCGTGGAGGAATTCAAGGCCTCGAAGCAATTAATTGACCTTCTGGACTACAACTACGCGGCTGGATTTGAAGATTTTCGCATAGAGGCAAAGGAGAAGTTTTCAGAGGTTGATTTTAGCCCTATCGTCCTTCAATTAGGGGGTGCTGCTAGTTCTTTTATTAAGACTAGCTCTGAAGATGTCAATATTGAAGACGATGCCTCGACCAAGCCTGCCCAGGACGACCCCGATGCCTGATGCCCTTGCTATCCGAAGATTTTATTATTATTTCCTTTCAAAGTGTTTTCTTCTCTTTTTTTTTTTTTTAAATGTATTCAAGTACAATTACCTCATTTAGAGTGTTCTGGACGAGTTTATTAACAATTGTCTTTTAATGCTTATTTTATAAGGGTTTTTGGACGGTGGTCGTCTACCCTTTGATCTTTAATGAATGTTTATTTTCATTTGTTGCTGTCGTTTCATGGACGAGTTTATGCATTACTTTTATCATTTATGCTTTTGTTCCTAGTGTCAAATGATCGTCTATGTGATTTCCTCGTAAACGACCCACTTAAGACGATAATGATGACTGCATTGCTTTAGCTTGTCCTTTAGGCAATTATTTCTCGTCTTTCCACAAGGATTTTATGTTTTACTCGTCTCAATATATTGAGGTGTCTTGACTAGCTTCTCATCTCTGTTATGCCATAGTGCCTACCCTTTTTTTTTTTTTTTTTCTTTTCTTTTCTTTAGACGAGTGGGACTTGGCTTTCTCTCTTTGCTTTATCCTTATTTAGAGGAAAGCATTTTTGCTTTATCCTTATTTAAGGAAAAGCTTGGACGAGTATGCCTTAGCTTATTTCTCTTTGCTTTATCCTTATTTAAAGGAAAGCCTTGGACGAGTATGTCTTGGCTTATTTCTCTTTACTTTATCCTTATTTAAAGGAAAGCCTTGGACGAGTTTTTCTGCGTCCGAAGATTTCTATTCGTCTTAGGCTTTTGCCTCTTCTGTGGGTATTATTATGGAAACTGGATCTATGCATCAAATACATAAGAAATCCAAACCATATTATTACATGAACATTGTTCAAAAACGTGGCACATGCTTATAAGCTAGTGCCTTATTAAAATACTTAAGAAAAATACATAACCTCGTCTTTCATAAGCTGGTCTGTAAGCGGTGCAAAAGTTTAAGAACTAGTGCACTTTTTATTCATAACACACCATAATAGTAGTAAGAACACAACAGTAAGTATAAGTGAACATAGGTTATAGCTGCAACATTGCTAGTGATTTCCCTCGTCCCTGCTCGTTACTGATAGTACCTCCTTAGGTGTTTCACATTCTAGGGATGCTCTAACTTCCGTCCGTCCAGAGCTTCCAAGTAGTAAGACTCCTGCCTCTTGCAGTTAATTACCCTGTAGGGTCCTTCCCAATTAGGTCCCAACTTTCCATGAGCTGGGTTCCTGGTTGCCAAGGAGACTCTTTTGAAAACAAGGTCCCCAACACTGAACCGCCTGGATTTTACCATGGCGTCATGCTGCTTGGCCATAAGGTTCTTGTATCTTGCTGTCCTTTGCTCCGCGTCCATTCTTACCTCGTCGATAAGATCGAGGTCAAGACGGAGTTGCTCTGCGTTCTCTCTTTCCTGGTACTTCATCACTCGGTGATTAGCCATATGGACTTCTGCCGGTATAACGGCTTCACTTTCGTAGGCTAACTTAAAGGGGGTTTCTCCTGTTGGGGTTCGTACTGTCGTCCTGTAGGCCCAAAGAATGCCTGGTAGCTCGTCTGGCCATATCCCTTTTATCCCCTCGAGCCGAGTCTTGATGATTTTCAACAGGGATCGGTTCGCTACTTCTGCTTGCCCATTTGCCTGTGGATGGGAGGGTGAGGAATAGTGATTCTTGATTCCGAAATGATTGCAGAAGTCTCTGAAGGGTGCGTTGTCGAATTGACGTCCGTTATCTGATACTAATACCCTAGGTACTCCAAACCTACATAAAATGTTCTTCCACACGAAATTTTTCACATTTTGCTGAGTGATTGCTGCGAGAGGTTCGACTTCTACCCACTTGGTAAAGTAATCGATTCCTACCACCAGAAACTTCATTTGCCGGGTTCCCATGGGGAAAGGGCCTAGGATATCCAGTCCCCACTGTGCGAAGGGCCATGGGGCCATCATTGGGGTCTGGTACTCTGACAGCTGCCTAGGTACATTGCTATAGCGCTGACACTGGTCACATACCTTGACATAGGCTTTAGCATCTGCCTGCATTGTAGGCCAGTAGTAGCCGGTATGGACGATCTTATGGACTAGCGACCTTGCTCCTGAATGATTTCCACGTGCTCCTTCATGAACTTCCCTTAGAACATAGTTTGACTCGTCAGGAGCCAAGCACCTTAAGTAAGGTTGGGAAAAACCTTGCTTGTACAATACTTCATTTATGAGGACGTACTTGGCTGCCCTGACCCTCAACTTTCTCACTTCATCCTTGTCCTCTGGAAGCCTTCCATCTTTGAGATAAATCATTATTGGACTCATCCAATCTTCTCCTCCTCCTATCTGCTGTATGTCAGGGATGTCTATGCTCGGCATATATTGGATGTTGTCGTACTCGTCTGTCACCCCTGCCGAAGCTGCTTGTGCCAAGGCGTCCGCTTCCGTATTTTCCTCCCTAGGTAGTTGAACAAAACTTACAACTGAAAATTTTCGTGCAAGTCGTTTTACGTTGTTGAGGTATTTCTTCATTCGATCTTCCTTAGTATCAAACATTCCATTTACTTGGTTAATGACCAGCTGAGAATCTCCTCTGATTGTTACCAACTCCGCCCCTAAGGACTTAGCCAATTCCAATCCCTTGAGTAGAGCCTCGTACTCAGCCTCGTTGTTGGTAGTTTGATACTGTAGACGGACTGCATACTCCAACCTGTCACCCTCAGGGGACTTCAGTATAACCCCAATTCCTCCTGCATACAGTGTGGACGACCCGTCGACATTGATCACCCATTTCTCAGCACTTTCGTCCTTGTCCAGCTCATCCTGGCTGGGGGTGAACTCTACGATGAAATCTACTAATGCCTGCGCCTTTATCGCACTCCTTGGGAGGTATCTGATATCAAACTCGCTAAGCTTAACGGCCCACTGTACTAGCCGTCCAGCAGCTTCCAACTTGTTCATTGCCTTCTTTATGGTATGGTCTGTTAGGACGTTGATGATGTAAGCCTGAAAATAATGCCTCAACTTCCTGGAAGCCGAGATCAGTGCAAATGCTAGCTTCTCCATCATCGGGTATCGTCATTCTGCTCCTCTCATTGCACGGCTTGTATAATAAACCGGTTTCTGGACTCTCCCTTCTTCTCTGACCAACGCTGAACTTACTGCCTGTGGGGACATTACCAAATACAAATACAACACTTTCCCAGGTACAGATGGACTCAATAGCGGCGCTGTCATGAGATATGTCTTCAAGTCTTGAAAGGCCCTTTGACACTCGTCTGTCCATTCAAATGCCTTCCTAAGGACTTTAAAGAAAGGCAAACACTTATCAGTAGCTTTCGAGACAAACCTGTTAAGGGCGGCGACCCGCCCGGTAAGAGACTGGACTTCCTTGATATTTTTTGGTGGTTCCATGTTCAGTATCGCCTGGATTTTGTTCGGATTTACTTCAATTCCTCTGTGCGACACCATGAACCCTAAAAATTTTCCTGACGAAACTCCGAAAGCGCACTTGCTTGGATTTAATTTCATGTTGTACCGCTGCAATGTATCAAAAGTCTCTTGAAGGTCGTCCAGATGTTTATCCTTATCCTAGCTCTTTGCCAGCATGTCATCTACATAAACCTCCACATTTCGCCCGATTTGAGGACGGAACATATGGTTAACCAGCCTTTGGTAAGTCGCCCCTGCGTTCTTCAAACCAAAGGGCATTACCTTGTAGCAATACAACCCTTGTCTCGTAATGAATGAGGTCTTCTCCTGATCCGCTTCATCCATCTATATCTGGTTGTAACCTGAGAAAGCGTCCATGAAGCTAAGCACTCTGTGACCTGCCGTCGAGTCCACCAACTGGTCAATGCATGGCAATGGGTAACTATCCTTGGGGCAAGCTTTGTTTAAATCAGTGAAGTCTACGCACATTCGCCACTTGCCGTTAGCTTTCTTGACCATGACCACGTTCGCCAACCAATCTGAATAATAAACTTCTCGGATGAGCTCCGCGGCGACCAACTTCTATACTTCTTCCTTAATGGCATTGTCTCGCTCAAGAACGAAAATCCTTTTCTTCTGACGCACTGGTTTTGAATGGGGGCACACGTTCAGGCTATGAGTAATGACACTCGAATCAATGCCAGGCATGTCCTCATGACTCCATGCAAAGACTTCGAGGCTTTTCTTGAGAAACCGGACCAAAGCGTGCTTCGCCCCCTCTTCCATGCTCGCCCCAACTCTTGTAAACTTCTCAGGCTGGTTTTCGTCCAAAGGGACGTCTTCTAATGCTTCAGTGGGCTCCACCGCGATCCTTCTCCCTTCTATACTCATTGCCTGTATGTGCTCGTCCATCGCCAACATAGCTAAGTAGCATTCTCTGGTGGCCAATTGATCTCCTTGTACTTGGCCTACTCCGTGTTCGGTTGGAAATTTGATGGACAAGTGGTAGGTAGAGGTTACCACCTTCCAGCTATTCAGGGTTGGTCTTCCAATAATTGCATTATATGACGATGCACAATCAACAAAAAGGAAATTTACCTCCTTGGTTATCTGTTGTGGATATGTTCCAACAACCACTGGTAGTGTGATGGTACCCACCGGTTGCACCTTCAGTCCTCCGAATCCTACCAACGGCGAATTCACTGGCCGAAGCTGATCTCGTCCTGGCTTCATTTGCTAGAATGCAGGGTGGTAGAGAATGTCTGCAGAACTGCCATTGTCTATCAACACCCTCCTGGTCATGTAGTCAGAGATGAGTAGGGTGATGACTACCGCGTCATCGTGTGGGTGGTGAAGTCGTCCTGCTTCCTCGTTCGTGAACGTAACAGCCTGCTGGTCTACTTCCCTTGTCCTAGGAGGTCGTCCGGACAGTTGGATGTTCTGCACCACCTTCAGGTATGTCTTCCTTGATTTGGATGACTGCGCTGTCGAGTTTCCTCCTACAATTACCCTTATTTCTCCTAGTGGGGGACGTGATGATTCTTCCACCTTGGCCTTCATTTTCTCATCTCTTTGGTCTCGTCCAAGGAAGTTCCTCAGTTTTCCTTGTCTAATGAGATTTTCTACTTGCTGCTTCAAGTCAAAACACTCGTCCGTATCATGCCCGTGGTCTCTGTGAAAGCAGCAGTACTTGCTCCTATTATGCTTGTTGGGGTCTCCCTTCATTTTATCCGGCCACTTCAAGGACGGATCATCCTTGATCTACATAAGAACCTACTCTAGTGGCATTGTCAGGGGCGTGTATTGCTGATTCCTCGCGGAGGAACTCGCCTTCTTACCATCCTTATCTTTCTTCTCGTCTACCCGAGCTTTCTTTGGACGAGGTCCTTGATCCGAATAACGATGGTGACCCGCTTCCGAGCATTCTGCCTTTTTTCTTTTCTTGGCTATGATAGCGTCCTCAGCATTCATAAAATTCTGAGCTGAATGGACGAGATTGGCCATAGTCTGTGGTTCCTGCTCGTAGAGCTTATGAATGAACAAGTCAGAATTGACCCCATTGTGGAAAGCGGCCAGTAATAACTTGTCATCCATCTCATCCACCGTCAAGGCCTCCTTATTAAACCAGGTTATAAAGGATCGCAAACTCTCATTTTCCCTTTGCTTTATAGTCAGTAGACTAGAGGAGGAACGCTTGTGACGCTGTCCCTCAATGAAATTGTTGACAAACAACTTACTCAACTCTTCAAATGATCCCACCGAGTTTGGGGGTATCTTACCAAACCACACTCGCTCTGGTCCCTTAAGTGTGGTGGGAAAAGCTCTGCACATAATCTCGTCCGGGACTCCTTGTAGGTGCATGGTCGTCTTGAAGGTCGCAATATGATCGCAAGGGTCGCGATTTCCATCATACGAGTCCAGAGAAGGCATTTTGAATTTTGGAGGTAGGGGGTGACTATTGATGGAAGCCGTGAAAGGGGAGTCCGTTCGGTGAACCATATCATCCACTAGGTTCGCCCGCCTCATGTTTTCCCTCATTTCATCCATGGCTTTTCTCATCTGGTCCATCTCTTTTTCCAAGTGTGGCACTCTTCTTGAAGCGGTACCCCTTGTCTGATCTTCGGACTCGACATTTTCTCCTCCACCTTCCTGACTCGGTGCCCGTCCATCCACGTGCCCATCTTGGCGTTGCCTCCAGAGGTTGATCTCCCTATTCAACTCCTGGTTCTGACGTGTCAGTTCTGCCATAGCGGCGGCCATGGATTGTATATGTTGAATGGAAGGCGGTTGCATGACAGGCGCTGACCTGCGATCACTAAGGGGGTTGCTAGAAGCATCCCTACTCTCCTGGTGGCTTGGACTTGTAGCCCTTGATCTTGTTTGAACCTTTTAGTCTTTTATCTGGGAAAGACTAATCCTTGACAACAAAAACACAGTCGAATGAAAAGAACAGTGAACAGTGCTCGTTTGTTTTTCTTTTCCCACAGACGGCGCCAACTGATGATGCAAATAAAATTAGTAGGCTAGATGCTTCGGACTTGAAAAGACCACTTGCTCTCTCAATGGCCTGAAAAAAGAAAGAAAAGCGATTAAAGGTGACCGGGGCTGCCGGCAAAAAACCCTCCGATGGCAAAGTTAGTTTTCTCTCTATATTTTTGGAGTTCCAACTTTTTGGGAGCAATAAAAACGTACCTTTGCTTTGTCTGAATAAGCGTTTATATTGTGTTCTAATAGACGGTTATCGCAATTATAACCTCCCCTAGATTCAAGGAGGCGTAAGTATTTAAAAATAACTTCCATAACCATTTAGGAGTTATGTACTACAACGGATACCTGGAAGTTACGCGTAAAATAAGGAATTGTCACATTATACTCGGAGATTTTCCAAAGTATGATACCCTTGTCCTAGTATCCCCTTGTCGAGTGTGCTTAGCTCATGAATAGGGGTCGTTCCGTCTACGGACGAATTTATTAAGGACGAGATCGCCGACACCCTGGACAAGCATCTCATTCCCTGGTCACGAGGACCTCGTCCTAGTCTCTTCCTCTTTGGACGAGATGGTTATAGGTAAGGTTTTCAGGGGTGCTTGCAATAATGTTTGGTCACAGACGACCTCTATGGACGGCTTCAAGGTGGGAAAAACCAGTACCCCATCAAATAGTAAATGTTTTGTAGGCTTTAAAGTAATAAAAAAAATTACAAATATTTTAGTAGTGGATCCAAGATATTTTAGAGACTCTTTTTTTTTTTGGGTAAGGGTTAATTTAGAGTATCCGTTATAATTTCGGATTACTACATTTTCCAATAACAAAAAAAAAAAAAAAAAACTAGGGGTGTGATGAGTATTATGTGTCATAAAATAATTTTTCATCACACCCTTAGGTTTTTTTTGTAATTGAAAAATGTAGTGATATGAAATTATAATGAATACTCTAAATTAACCATTACCCAAAAAAAAGAAAAGCCTCTAAGCACGCGCTCACACGTAGCGCGTGCTCAGAGACTAGTATTATTTTATTGTTGTTGGAAACCCCACATATTTTATTCATGCGCTTGTTCAGAGGCTAATATTATTTTATTGTTGATGAAAACCACCCACAGATTTTCTATATTATTATTATTTAATCTATACTATTATTTAAGGGGCTTTCCCTGTTTGGATTCCTATTTTTTTAGTTCAAAAATGCCCATGCAGTCCTATGTTTAAATAGAGACAAAACTAAAGGACAATCCGGTAAAAACTCATTTTTTTATTCAAAGATGCCCCTACAGTCTTATGTTTAAGTAGAGATAAAACTAAAGGACAATCCCGTAAAAATGTAACTCCAACTCCCACTAAAATATTGCCTAAAAAATAGGACCACTCTCCTATTAATTTTTCAATTGATTTATTCACTTATAAATTAGATTTTTAAAATAAAAATCATATATATATATAAAATAATTAAATACAGTTTTTTTCTACAAAATAGAATCACTAAAAAAGAAAAGTCTCATCACACGCGTTTCACGCGTGTGATGAGACTAGTTATTATTTAAGGGGCTTCCTCTGTTTGATTTCCACATTTTTTAGTTCAAAAATGCCCCTACACCCTTAGGTTTAAGTAGAGACAAAAACTAAAGGACAATTCGGTAAAACTGCAATTCTAACTCCCACTAAAACATTGCCTAAAAAAGGACAATTCGGTAAAACTGCAATTCTAACTCTCACTAAAACATTGCCTAAAAAACAGGACCACTCTTCTGTTAAGTTTTAAATTACTTTTTCAAAATAAAAATGATATATATTAGTTTTTATTTATTTATTATTTATTTTATTTTTTTATGTGATATGTGGCAGTTTTTTTTTTTATAAATTTTTTAAGGAAACCGTGGGTGAGTTTTTTTAAAGAAGGTGGGGTAGTTTTATTTTTTTACAGAACTTGGGATAGGCGTTTTTTAATAGAAAACCGTAGGGTAGTTTTTTTTAGGAAAAAGTGGGGATTGTGACAATTTTTATTTTTTCACTTTTTTGTTATTAGTTTTTGTTGATTTAGTTTTAATCTTATTTTTTATTTTTTAGGAATAAGAATAAGTAATTAAATGAGGAGTATTTTTGTAAGTTGAAAACACAATAACTAACTTTTTTAATCCTCTCAATATATAAAAAAGATAAAATAAAATAAAAAACACAATTTTTTTTTTATAAAATAGGACCACTAACAAAAAAAAAAAGCCTCATCGCAGGTGCGAATCACACGCGCTTCGCGCCTGTGACGAGGCTAGTATTTTATCTATACTACTATTTAATGGGATTCCCCTGTTTGGATTCCACATTTTTTAATTCAAAAATACCCATACAGTCCTATGTTTAAGCAGAGACAAAATTAAAGGACAATCCGGTAAAACTCATTTTTTTAGTTCAAAGATGCCCCTACAGTCTTATGTTTAAGTAGAGACAAAATTAAAGGACAATTCAGTAAAAATGCAACTCTAACTCTCACTAAAATATTGCCTTAAAAATAGGACCACTCTCCTATTAATTTTTAAATTGATTTATTCACTTATAAATTAGATTTTTAAAATAAAAATTATATATATATAAAATAATTAAATACAGTTTTTTTATACAAAATAGGACCACTAAAAAAAAAGTCTCATCGCACGCACGAAATGCATGTGATGAGACTAGTATTAGTTTATTGTTGTTGGAAACCGACATATTTTATTTCTCTCTCCGTCGGTGTATCTGATTCCTTTCTTCTTCTTCTTTTTTTTTCTGATCAATGATTCTGTCTTTCTTTTTTTTGGGTTTTGGGTTTCAAAGATCAGGGTCCAGGGTCCTGGGTCTTTCTTCTCTCTGATCGATGATTCTTTCTTTCTTTTTCTTTTAGACCGTCTATGATTCTTTCTTTCTCTCTGATCGATGATTCTTTCTTTCTTTTTCTTTTAGACCGTCTATGATTCTTTCTTTCTCTCTCGGTCTGCGTATCTGATTCTTTTTTTTTTTTTTTTTCCCTTCTTCCTTTCCTGTACTGCAAGTCCGCAAAAGGACTCTCTTTCAAACCGACATATTTTATTTCTCTCTCCGTCGGTGTATCTGATTCCTTTCTTCTTCTTCTTCTTCTTTTTTTCTGATCAATGATTCTGTCTTTCTTTTTTTTGGGTTTTGGGTTTCAAAGAGCAGGGTCCTGGGTCCTGGGTCCTGGGTCTTTCTTCTCTCTGATCGATGATTCTTTCTTTCTTTTTCTTTTAGACCGTCTATGATTCTTTCTTTCTCTCTCGGTCTGCGTATCTGATTCTTTCTTTTTTTTTTCCTTCTTCCTTTCCTGTACTGCAAGTCCGCAAAAGGACTCTCTTTCAAACCACCTATGATTTATAACCAAAAATTAGTTTTGCCCTTATTTATAACCAAAAAACAAGAACCAAGCCCTAAGACACAAACCCTATTTTTCACTCTGACTTCCGCCTCTTTGTTACTCCATAGCCGCACTGATTTTAACCTCTTCTGCAGCAGTGAAAAAAAGAAAATTGAAAAGGAAGCGAAAGAAAGAGAGACTCTGTTCTCTTCTGCAGCAGTGAAAAAAGGCATGTTTTTTCCCCTTTTTTTGTTTTCTATTCAATTACCGTGTCTAGGGTTTTGAAAATTACCGTAGAGTGTAGATTTATTGACGATTTCTCTCAAATTGAAATCGATTTGGTGCTGAAGAACATACATTTCTTTTTACCGTTGTTGTTAAGGTTTTTGCAGTATATATTTAAAGTTTTTCGTTTGTAGTTGCTCTGATTTGGATTGATTTTTATTTAAGTATTTGGGTAACTTTAGGTTTTGATTTGATTTTTTGAAATTTGGGGTTATATATGATTTAGGTTTGGAGAGGGCAAAAACAGAGAAATAAGAGAGAAGGAGAGAGTTCTTCATTCCCGTTTATTTTTTCAATTTCTTGGGTTTTGTTTTGTCAATTATTGTTTTTTTGGTTAGAATTTTGTTCCTGTTTGGCAGTTTTTTTTCCTTCGTTTGCCACTGAAATTAATTTCTGAATTGTTTTTTTTTTTTTTTTCTTCTGTCTCCCTCCAATTGCAGAATACCGTTTCCCTGTGCCAGATAAAGACATTGGGACTTTTGTAATAAGAGAATTAAAAGGTACAGTTAGATTTTAATTTCTTTGGTTCTTGCTAGAATTAAGATCCTTAATGAATGCAAATATTGAAATGTTCACTTTACATATGAACTGACATGATTCAATTTGGATTGTGACTTATCATGTTTAAATAAGAAAAAATAAATTTTGAATTCTAATGTAATTAATATTTGCATTCATTGTTACTATTTGTCTTTTACTATATGTTTGTTTGATGTTTTTGAGTTACTTTCAAATTCCTGAGTGAATATTTGTGGTCCATTGGTATGTTGTTGAGACCCAACAGTTGTCATTTTTAAAGCAAGAGGAATTAAATAACACAATCCAAAAAAATTGAGAAGAGTCATGAAATTTGGTACTAAAAAGACACAGAAAAAAAGGAAAATCAAAATGGTTTGTGGTTTATAGCATTTCTATTTTTACTGATTGTGTGTTTCCCTATACCCGTTTTTAAAATTTTGGTTTGTGTTGTCTTTCATTCCACTTTTTGGTATTTGTAGACTTCTCTGTTTTTGCTGGCTTTGAAACAATATTTTGCCAGATTTGGATCCATACTACTAGACTTACTGGTAGTTACTTAAAGTTCAGTGGTGTATAAAAGTACACGCATTTTAAACTTTTGATTAAATAAGTAAAAGAACATGAATGTTGCCTAAGAAGGGTTAGCAAGAAAAATGATAATCATGTCAGTTGAATAATCTCAGTTATTTTGTGGTAAACCTCATTGATAAATGGGTTTTCAGAACAGATAAAAATTGTTCATGTGTGTTTCATTAGATTTATTGCAAAAATGAAAGTAGTGACATGTAATCTGTCTCTATCGTGGTTGGGCATGGAAAACATAGATTGACTAGCTTCCAACAATCTCCGCTTTCACTGGTACCTTCAACGCTCTTAAGGATTTGATGTTCTGTTTTGTTGTGGATATATTTATGTATAGAGGATTCCCTCTTTGCGGTCATGGAAGAATGAATGGGCCATTTTGGGGAAGGTTGATATGGTAGATGTGGGTGAGGTTATTTTACGGGTTTATTTATTAATTCTTTTATATGAATGTAGAATTTTATTATCTGTGCTTGCTTGGTATTTAATTGCTTAGTTACATTATTTAAAAACAATTTCTTTTACACCAATATAATAAAATTTAATAGACTTATTATAATCATTAATAATGGCATGTATGGGAAATATTGGTAGTTGTTTCACAAATTAGATGAATGATTATCTACAATAGACATCTTGAAAACCGCTGGGTCCATATTGAAATTTATGTGAGTTTATCCCACAAATGTTTAGGTGAGTTGATGCAATTATAAACTCATAATTTCTGTTAATGGGGGTATATAGAGATCAATAGGTTTCCGATTATTATGACTTTCTGATTATAAATTGAAAACAATGACTAATTGGAAAATGATTATTCATTGGCAAATTACCACTCACATTATATCACCAAATTATCAATCACCAAATTTCCTAATATTAAGAGAATACCACTATTTGTTCAGTATGTTAACCCATCAAGCCATAAACTGTTTAATAATAATTTTATTCATTATTAGCCAAGTTTGTTCATCATCATGAGTTACTAGCATTATCTGTTAATTATAATTACTCATTATTCATCTAATGGCCACCCATCTAGATACCATGGATGATATGATCTAATTATCTTGTGAGCTATTACTATTTTATAACATAAACCTATCTATGTTATATTATATAGACTAATAAGGTCTTATAAATAATGAACAAACTGTGCTTAATGATGGTCATCAGCTTTAAATGTAGATTACCTATGTACTGTCTAAATTACATAAGACTCATTGAAAATGAGTAATCCATTGAAATATGTGTTGGTACTTAATTTATATGATACTAAGGCCAGATTTGTTGATCAATAATGGGTACAGGCAAATCTTCATAGTTTTCTAACCAAATTCTTTTCACAATTTTTTTAATGGCACAACATTTAAAATGTTGATTGTTTGTTTATTTTTATAAAACTCAATTCCTTCGGCATACCAGGTCTTACTCAAGTTATCCTTTTATAACATTTGGTCTGATTGGCTTATGATGATACTATGATAGTAACGTTAGAATTTAATAGTGAATTGTTGTCTTGATGCTAAGCAAAAAAGTGAAGTTACTAGATCTGATTTGTATTTTATATAAATTGATAGAGTTTATGTTTGATTGAACTTGGATCAGCTGAAGGGTTTTTTACTAATTCAGTTTGTTGTGTATACTCAATTTTCTTTACTGAATTTAATGTGAAAAAAATGTTATCTTACTTTGACATTGTTTTGATTTAATTGAGATTCAATTTATTTTCCATTTTTCAAATTACACAATCTTTGTTGTGAAGTATCATATTGTCTGGGTTTTTATTCCCATCAAATTACATTCCAAACTTTGCTGTGGCTTGAGCCGCATATTTTAAGGAAGTCGACACTTCGGTGAGAGTTCTTTTGTGTGTGTCCTTAGTATGTTTAATTCTTTGGTTGATTTATTGCTTCTTTCCCTTGATGTGCTATATCATAATAGGTTGTTGATTGTTGCATCTTTATCATGATCACAAGGTGAAGATAGAGATTACCCTCATCAATAGCTATTTGCCTTCATTATTATCAGAAAATGAAGATAAATTTTTTTGGTTTTGCCAAACCTCATCTTCCCTGACAAACCTTACATTTTTCTATTTATCAGACATATTCTTTGAATGACATGCATGGTTTATGTTAAAGGAGCATTTCATTGGAATGGAATTCTTCATATCTGTTTGATTTTTTAACCTGCTTCTTCATCTATTTTTTTTTTATTATTATTATATTTAGGGACTCTAATCGTAGTATACGTTTGACAGTTTTTTCATTGTTATAAACTTTAGTATGCGTGTAACTAACTTCATTCTATTTTTTGGTTCCTAAGTTATTTGGTCTCATTTCTATTTTCTTTTTAAAAATTTAAATATGCAATGTATCCCCTGTTCAACATCTTTACATTTATTTTCCTCAACTTTTTGTTCCTAAATTCTATAATCAATTATTTACTTTTATCCCCTTCTGAGTCTAAATGGCCTTTTGTACGAAATAGAAGGCAGCTTCTAGTGTCTGCTTGCTTTTTTGAATCTATAGTATTTTTATGTCTTTGTTTCTCCATTACTTTCTTTGGGGCTTGATTTAATATTTATCTGATTTAAAGTTTGGATGAGTGGACTGTTAGGATATGAGTTGCACTACAACATAATACTTATCAATTTAAACTCTGTTCCTGCAATATGCTTTAATGGGTTTCTTTTATTTTTTTTTTGTAGAATTACTTCATGCTTCCTGAATCTCATATGAAGAAATTTATTGAGTAATTGATATTACTTGAAATTGATTTACTTAATATTAGATTTCTTCCTTTTGAAATTTGTATGGTTTTTATTGTAGCCTTGGTTGAATTAGTGTAGGATATTTGTGGCTGTAAATATATGAGGTGAAATTAGCCAAATAAGCAGTTCGCTTAGCTACAGGTTATTTTTTCCCATAAACTACTCTTTAGAATACCATTTAGAGAAAAGAAAAACAGAGTTCTCTTTCCATTAGAGAGCAAGAGGGAGATTGAAGAAGTTTGATATTTTTAATTTTATTTTGATTGTCAAAATGTCACTGCTGCAATTATTGTTTCTTTATGTCTTATTGTTATTTCCTTTTATGTATGTTTTGATCTCATATTGGGTTAAAATTATATGAAAAAATAATTGTGTTACCCGTGTTCTTAATATTTTCTACTGTATATGACTAATTGTTAACAATATTCTATTCAATTTTTATGTATTTTAGGTTAGTTTTATGCCATTTTGTATGTTGTTTCTTAAATGATTTCAAATTGTAGAGTGAATATATGTGTAGTAAATTTGAAATTATTTTCTAGGATGTTTAAATTCTCATTGTGATTCTGTTTTTGAAAAATAATTCCCTCAAACGAATTTCTGAACAGAATAAAAACTGAAAACATCATTTTTATCATTTTTTTAAATGATCTTTCACAATTTTTTGAACTATTTAACTGCACTTTCTTTAAAGAGCAGAATATTAAAAAAAATAATGCATTTACGTTTCCTATAAGAGAAATCCAAAGATGAGCATGTGAACGGAAAAAAAAAATGTCATAAATTTTATTTCTTGAAACCTTTTTGTATAATTGATACCTGCATTTGTAATTAGTGTTACGCATTTATAGTCTTTCAATTGCTATTTAAACTGAGGAAAATTATAAAAATATAACAAAATGCTAACTTTTGTTTTTTGCTTGACTTTGTGATTCATTAGATTGATTAGAAAAGCTTTGACAAATTAAAAAACTTTTTTTTTTTTTGGTTTTTGAAGTGGCGCTTCAGCTTCATTTGTGTCTACATAAGTTCAAAATCATATATGGAATTGAACTTGGTATTGTCATTGCAATTCTATCATGTTCTATCATGATTGATACTTTGTACCTGTTGGATGAATAATTTGTGAGTTTGGATTGTTGTTTATGTTGTAATGTAAAGAAATTACCCCATATTAGATTTTAATCTTAGCATTAAAATTTGATTTTTAAATTTTAATTCAGATTTCAAGCTTTAGAGAATATACCTGAATTAATTCTATCTTTACACCAAATTTCATGATTTTTAACGTATTTAGCACACTCACTCCTATTCTTGCCTTTGTTTTTTCTGGACTTGGTATCTATTAATTTTTGTACTACTCAGCCTATTAGGTTCAGTTTATTGTCAGTGTTTTTAAATATGCTATTATTGTTGTTGTTAGCTTTGCTTATTTTGGTATTCATTTGTGAAGAAGAGAGAGAAGGCTTCAGACGTTAAAGACATAGAGAAGGCTGATATCACACACTGAAGCTTTGTAATTTTCCAATGGAATGTGAGTATGATGTTTTCCTCAGTTTCAAAGGTGAGGACACCCGCAATAACTTCACAGACCATCTATATGCTGTCTTGGATCAAAAAGGAATTGTGACTTTTAGAGATGATGAAAGACTTGAGAGAGGAAAACCCATTTCCTCGGAGCTCTTCAATGCTATAGAAAAGTCGAAGTTCGCAATCATTGTTCTATCAAGAAACTATGCGTCTTCGTCTTGGTGCTTGGATGAACTTGTAAATATTGTTGAGTGCAAGGAAAAGACTAGGCTAACAATCTTGCCTGTTTTTTATGGCGTGGATCCATCTGATGTACGGAAACAGACGGGCAGTTTTGCAGAGGCCTTTGCTAAACATGAAGAGCTTATCAAGAACGGAGAGAAGTTGCAATCATGGAGAGCTGCTTTGACTCAAGTTGCCAATCTCTCTGGATGGGATACACGGAACAAGTAAGAATTTCTTTTGCACACTTTCAGAATATAAATATTATACATCATTGCTTTGTTTCACTTGGCCAAATAAATTTTTTCAAGTTATGTTATTTAATATATTTACTCAGCCAGATAGAAAAGAATTCTAATCTTGGATCGCTGAATTTAATACTTACGTTGTGTCCATTACTCAAATATTAACTACTTGATTAGTTACTAGTGTCTTGCTCAAAAAAAAAGAAAAAAGAAAAAGATTAGTCACGGAGCACAATCTTAAGCAGCAGTTAGTAACTTAAATAACATAATTCCTGGAACTCTTATTTTCCTCTGTGTGCGTCTCCCCTTAACATTTTTTGCAAGAGGCAAATCCAAATTTTATATCTTTCTTCATGGCTTTGAAAATGGCTTCTTCACCTTTAAAATTTGCAGCATGAAATCTCTAATTTGTTTCTAGTCTATATATAATAGAAATTAGAAGCTAAGGTTACTACTAGAAGTGTAGACCAAAGCTGCTGCCTTGTATAACCCATCTGAATTCTGCTTCCCAATCATCAATATGTCAGCATAATGATCAACAATTCAACTCATATTTCCAAATATGTCTTGTGAATTGTAGGCATAAAAAATGAGAATAGCGTTTCCATTCTTTCCCCACTAAACTAGTTACTTGTGTATTGATCTTTTTTTCCTTTTTTTTTTTATTAGATAATAAACTAAGCTATAAATGAATGCTTAAGCATTTAGAACCAAATATTTTTCCATTAATCTAGAATTGAATGAGACTATTTGATGGCTTTATAAGTAGCTGTGCAATTGAATTTGTCACTATTGAAAGAGTCCAACTGACCAAATATATAGATTTATATATTTGAACCTTTTCCCATTTCCACTAATCACAGCTAGAATCTCTGATTCCCTAGAAGTCCATAGAACATGCCCTCAATACCTCACCATTCTCTATATGACTCCTCAAGAATGCGTTGTTACTGACCTTAATCTTGGAACTTTATTCCATTCCCAATTATACTCAGAAAGTACAGGAATTGCACAAAGGCTCCTACCTCTGAGCAGGCAAGCTCCTTTCTTTGAAAGCAAGAACCCATATTCATTCTGCAGAAACAATAATTTGTACTACATTCGTTTGGGATCACATGCATCTTTTCTTTATTTTTCTATTTTCTAAATCAAGCAATGAAAGCCCGAAGAGTTCCAAAAGATGAATTAGAAATATAGCTAGTCAAGATAAAATATAACATGACATGCTAGTTGTAATGAAGAATAGTTACAACAAATGAAGAATCACGTAAAATTGAAATGTTGCTTTTTTGAAGTTTAATTGAAAGTTGTTAATTCTAGATTTAAAAGGCAAAGCTACCTTCCAACTCTTACTGACCAAGACCACTATATGTGCACTGTAGTTTTAATGGTAAGGTACCACTACACAGATGACTTCCACCCAATGATGATCTTTTTTTTTCCCTCTTAAACAATGGCTTACTATTTTATGTTTTCTACAGCAGTCCAAATATGCAGTACAAAATTTATTTTTCCAATTCATAATTTATCATATCTTTTTCATATTATGGAACTTAGAGTTCCATTTTCTATAATGAACGAATCTAAAATAGTACACTTGTTGAGCCTTCTGTCTTGTTATGGCCTATCCTGACTAAAAAAATTATGGTTTTGTATTCCTGGCAGGAAGAAGTCAACAATTATCAAAGAGATTGCCAGAAAATTATTTGGTGACTTGCATTATTCATACTCAAGTGTTCCTGAGGATCTTGTTGGAATACAATATAGTGTGGAGGAAATGGAGAATTTATATTTAAGCATGGGGTTGAATGATGTTCACTTTATAGGGATTTGGGGAATGGGCGGAATCGGTAAAACAACTATTGCACAAGTCCTATATGATAAAATCCGTTATCATTTTGCTGGCAGTAGTTTTCTTGCAAATATTAGAGAAAAAAGTCAAAATGATGGTCTAGTTAGTTTACAGAAACAACTTCTTTCAAATGTCTTGTTTGAAAAAAATATTGATATTTGGGATGTTCAAGGGGGAATCAATTTGATTAGAAACAGATTATGTCATAAGAGGGTTCTTGTCATCCTTGATGATGTAGATCAACCCGAACAATTAGAAGGATTAGTAGGCAAGAAAAGTTGGTTTGGTCTAGGGAGTGTGATCATTATAATAACTAGAGATCAACATCTATTAATCAGACATGAAGTGTCTGAAGAAAAAATATACAAGCCTAAGATTTTGAATTTTGATGAAGCTCTTAAGCTTTTCAGTCTAAAAGCTTTCAAGCAGGACAGTCCTTCAGAAGGTTACGAGGTGCTATCTAAAAATTTTATATATTATGCTCGAGGCCTTCCTTTAGCACTCAAAGTTTTGGGCTCCTTCACGTATCAGAGAAATCTAGATGCATAGGAATCTGAACTAGGTAGACTAAAAGAAAGAACAGACTGGGAAATCTTGGATGTGCTCCGAATAAGTTTTGATGGTCTAAGGATAACAGAGAAAAAAATATTTTTAGATATTGCTTGTTTCTTCAAAGGAATGACTAAAGATCGTGTAGCAAACATACTACAAACTACCCATTATAGGCCAAACATTGATATAGATGTTCTTGTAGAAAAATCTCTTATAATCATCTCAAATGGAACATTGTGGATGCATGATTTAATACAAGAATTAGGTAAGGAAATTGTTCGTTGTGAATCTCCTGACGAGCCTGGTGGATGCAGTTGGTTGTGGTTGAAGGAGGATATCTTTCATGTACTAATAGATAGTGCAGTAAGTTGTTTTAATATCTCTCTCTCTCTCTCTCTCTCTCTCTCTCTCTCTCTCTCTTAATAACAATTAATGTGCTTACTTTTTGTTGTTGGGTACTAGGGAACAGAAAAGGTTGAAGGCATCTTCTTCAACTCATCTCCAGATAAAGAGGATAATGTTAAAGTCAATTTTGAAGCCTTCTCAAAGATGAGAAACCTAAGATTGCTTTATATTGATAATGTGCACCTTCCTCAAGGCCTCAGTTTTCTTTCAAGTGAGTTACGTCTTATGAATTGGCTTGGATATCCTTTAAAATTCATGCCAAGAAATTTCCATCCCAACAAACTTGTTGAACTCATAATGCCTCGTAGCCACATCAAACAACTATGGGAGGGAGTTTGGGTAAGATTTTCACTCATGCAAAACGTGGTTTTTTATTTATTTGTTAATAATCAATTATGTTCATAAGGGTTTAATTTTCTCTTTTTATTTGTTTTTCAATGCTAACAGAGTTTAGAGTGGCTAAGAATCATTGATCTCAGTGATTCTAAAGAGTTGATTATGACCTTGGATTTTGCTAGAGTCTCAAATCTTGAGAAGCTGATTCTCAAAGGGTGCACAAAATTATCTAAGATTGGCAACTTGAGTCAAAGTAGCTCTCCACGATTGCAACTTCTCTCCGTTCTTGATAAGCTCTTCATGTTTAGCAAAGGCCTCTGCAAAACTGCCCGTCTGTTTCCGTCATGCATCCACAATGTTCCATTTGAGATGATTATAAGAGATTTTTCTACAAGAACATCTATATCAATGTTTGGCCTATAATGGGGAGTTTGTAGTATGTTTGCTACACGATCTTTAGTCATTCCTTTGAAGAAACAAGCAATATCTAAAAATATTTTTTTCTCCGTTATCCTTAGGCCATCAAAACTTATTCGGAGCACATCCAAGATTTCCCAGTCTGTTCTTTCTTTTAGTCTACCTAGTTCAGATTCCCATGCATCTAGATTTCTCTGATACATGAAGGAGCCCAAAACTTTGAGTGCTAAAGGAAGGCCTTGAGCATAATATATAAAATTTTTAGATAGCACCTCGTAACCTTCTGAAGGACTGTCCTGCTTGAAAGCTTTCAGACTGAAAAGCTTAAGAGCTTCATCAAAATTCAAAATCTTAGGCTTGTATATTTTTTCTTCAGACACTTCATGTCTGATTAATAGATGTTGATCTCTAGTTATTATAATGATCACACTCCCTAGACCAAACCAACTTTTCTTGCCTACTAATCCTTCTAATTGTTCGGGTTGATCTACATCATCAAGGATGACAAGAACCCTCTTATGACATAATCTGTTTCTAATCAAATTGATTCCCCCTTGAACATCCCAAATATCAATATTTTTTTCAAACAAGACATTTGAAAGAAGTTGTTTCTGTAAACTAACTAGACCATCATTTTGACTTTTTTCTCTAATATTTGCAAGAAAACTACTGCCAGCAAAATGATAACGGATTTTATCATATAGGACTTGTGCAATAGTTGTTTTACCGATTCCGCCCATTCTCCAAATCCCTATAAAGTGAACATCATTCAACCCCATGCTTAAATATAAATTCTCCATTTCATCCACACGATATTGTATTCCAACAAGATCCTCAGGAACACTTGAGTATGAATAATGCAAGTCACCAAATAATTTTCTGGCAATCTCTTTGATAATTGTTGACTCCTTCCTGCCAGGAATACAGAACCATAATTTTTTTAGTCAGGATAGGCCATAACAAGACAGAAGGCTCAACAAGTGTACTATTTTAGATTCGTTCATTATAGAAAATGGAACTCTAAGTTCCATAATATGAAAAAGATATGATAAATTATGAATTGGCAAAATAAATTTTGTACTGCATATTTGGACTGCTGTAGAAAACATAAAATAGTAAGCCATTGTTTAAGAGGGAAAAAAAAAGATCATCATTGGGTGGAAGTCATCTGTGTAGTGGTACCTTAACATTAAAACTACAGTGCACATATAGTGGTCTTGGTCAGTAAGAGTTGGAAGGTAGCTTTGCCTTTTAAATCTAAAATTAACAACTTTCAATTAAACTTCAAAAAAGCAACATTTCAATTTTACGTGATTCTTCATTTGTTGTAACTATTCTTCATTACAACTAGCATGTCATGTTATATTTTATCTTGACTAGCTATATTTCTAATTCATCTTTTGGAACTCTTCGGGCTTTCATTGCTTGATTTAGAAAATAGAAAAATAAAGAAAAGATGCATGTGATCCCAAACGAATATAGTATAAATTATTGTTTCTGCAGAATGAATATGGGTTCTTGCTTTCAAAGAAAGGAGCTTGCCTGCTCAGAGGTAGGAGCCTTTGTGCAATTCCTGTACTTTCTGAGTATAATTGGGAATGGAATAAAGTTTCAAGATTAAGGTCAGTAACAACGCATTCTTGAGGAGTCATATAGAGAATGGTGAGGTATTGAGGGCATGTTCTATGGACTTCTAGGGAATTAGAGATTCTAGCTGTGATTAGTGGAAATGGGAAAAAGGTTCAAATATATAAATCTATATATTTGGTCAGTTGGACTCTTTCAATACTGACAAATTCAATTGCACAGCTACTTATAAAGCCATCAAATAGTCTCATTCAATTCTAGATTAATGGAAAAATATTTGGTTCTAAATGCTTAAGCATTCATTTATAGCTTAGTTTATTATCTAATAAAAAAAAAAAAAGGAAAAAAAGATCAATACACAAGTAACTAGTTTAGTGGGGAAAGAATGGAAACGCTATTCTCATTTTTTATGCCTACAATTCACAAGACATATTTGGAAATATGACTTGAATTATTGATCATTATGCTGACATATTGATGATTGGGAAGCAGAATTCAGATGGGTTATACAAGGCAGCAGCTTTGGTCTACACTTCTAGTAGTAACCTTAGCTGCTAATTTCTATTATATATAAACTAGAAACAAATCAGAGATTTCATGCTGCAAATTTTAAAGGTGAAGAAGCCATTTTCAAAGCCATGAAGAAAGATATAAAATTTGGATTTGCCTCTTGCAAAAAATGTCAAGGGGAGACGCACACAGAGGAAAATAAGAGTTCCTGGAATTATGTTATTTGAGTTACTAACTGCTGCTTAAGATTGTGCTCCGTGACTAATCTTTTTCTTTTTTCTTTTTTTTTGAGCAAGACACTAGTAACTAATCAAGTAGTTAATATTTGAGTAATGGACACAACGTAAGTATTAAATTCGGCGATCCAAGATTAGAATTCTTTTCTATCTGGCTGAGTAAATATATTAAATAACATAACTTGAAAAAATTTATTTGGCCAAGTGAAACAAAGCAATGATGTATAATATTTATATTCTGAAAGTGTGCAAAAGAAATTCTTACTTGTTCCGTGTATCCCATCCCATCCAGAGAGATTGGCAACTTGAGTCAAAGTAGCTCTCCACGATTGCAACTTCTCTCCGTTCTTGATAAGCTCTTCATGTTTAGCAAAGGCCTCTGCAAAACTGCCCGTCTGTTTCTGTACATCAGATGGATCCACACCATAAAAAACAGGCAAGATTGTTAGCCTAGTCTTTTCCTTGCACTCAACAATCTTTACAAGTTCATCCAAGCACTAAGACGAAGACGCATAGTTTCTTGATAGAACAATGATTGCGAACTTCGACTTTTCTATAGCATTGAAGAGCTCCGGGGAAATGGGTTTTCCTCTCTCAAGTCTTTCATCATCTCTAAAAGTCACAATTCCTTTTTGATCCAAGACAGCATATAGATGGTCTGTGAAGTTATTGCGGGTGTCCTCACCTTTGAAACTGAGGAAAACATCATACATTCCATTGGAAAATTACAAAGCTTCAGTGTGTGTGATATCAGCCTTCTCTCTGTCTTTAACGTCTGAAGCCTTCTCTCTCTTCTTCACAAATGAATACCAAAATAAGCAAAGCTAACAACAACAATAATAGCATATTTAAAAACACTGACAATAAACTGAACCTAATAGGCTGAGTAGTACAAAAATTAATAGATACCAAGTCCAGAAAAAACAAAGGCAAGAATAGGAGTGAGTGTGCTAAATATGTTAAAAATCATGAAATTTGGTGTAAAGATAGAATTAATTCAGGTATATTCTCTAAAGCTTGAAATCTGAATTAAAATTTAAAAATCAAATTTTAATGCTAAGATTAAAATCTAATATGGGGTAATTTCTTTACATTACAACATAAACAACAATCCAAACTCACAAAATATTCATCCAACAGGTACAAAGTATCAATCATGATAGAACATGATAGAATTGCAATGACAATACCAAGTTCAATTCCATATATGATTTTGAACTTATGTAGACACAAATGAAGCTGAAGCGCCACTTCAAAAACCAAAAAAAAAAAAAGTTTTTTAATTTGTCAAAGCTTTTCTAATCAATCTAATGAATCACAAAGTCAAGCAAAAAACAAAAGTTAGCATTTTGTTATATTTTTATAATTTTCCTCACAGTTTAAATAGCAATTGAAAGACTATAAATGCGTAACACTAATTACAAATGCAGGTATCAATTATACAAAAAGGTTTCAAGAAATAAAATTTATGACATTTTTTTTTTCGTTCACATGCTCATCTTTGGATTTCTCTTATAGGAAACGTAAATGCATTATTTTTTTTTAATATTTTGTTCTTTAAAGAAAGTGCAGTTAAATAGTTCAAAAAATTGTGAAAGATCATTTAAAAAAATGATGTTTTCAGTTTTTATTCTGTTCGGAAATTCGTTTGAGGGAATTATTTTTCAAAAACAGAATCACAATGAGAATTTAAACATCCTAGAAAATAATTTCAAATTTACTACACATATATTCACTCTACAATTTGAAATCATTTAAGAAACAACATACAAAATGGCATAAAACTAACCTAAAATACATAAAAATTGAATAGAATATTGTTAACAATTAGTCATATACATTAGAAAATATTAAGAACACGGGTAACACAATAATTTTTTCATATAATTTTAACCCAATATGAGATCAAAACATACATAAAAGGAAATAACAATAAGACATAAAGAAACAATAATTGCAGCAGTGACATTTTGACAATCAAAATAAAATTAAAAATATCAAACTTCTTCAATCTCCCTCTTGCTCTCTAATGGAAAGAGAACTCTGTTTTTCTTTTCTCTAAATGGTATTCTAAAGAGTAGTTTATGGGAAAAAATAACCTGTAGCTAAGCGAACTGCTTATTTGGCTAATTTCACCTCATATATTTACAGCCACAAATATCCTACACTAATTCAACCAAGGCTACAATAAAAACCATACAAATTTCAAAAGGAAGAAATCTAATATTAAGTAAATCAATTTCAAGTAATATCAATTACTCAATAAATTTCTTCATATGAGATTTAGGAAGCATGAAGTAATTCTACAAAAAAAAAATAAAAGAAACCCATTAAAGCATATTGCAGGAATAGAGTTTAAATTGATAAGTATTATGTTGTAGTGCAACTCATATCCTAACAGTCCACTCATCCAAAATTTAAATCAGATAAATATTAAATCAAGCCCCAAAGAAAGTAATGGAGAAACAGAGACATAAAAATACTATAGATTCAAAAAAGCAAGCAGACACTAGAAGCTATCTTCTTTTTGGTATAAAAGGCCATTTAGACTCAGAAGGGGATAAAAGTAAATAATTGATTATAGAATTTAGGAACAAAAAGTTGAGGAAAATAAATGTAAAGATGTTGAACAGGGGGTACATTGCATATTTAAATTTTTAAAAAGAAAATAGAAATGAGACCAAATAACTTAGGAACCAAAAAATAGAATGAAGTTAGTTATACGCATACTAAATTTTATAACAATGAAAAAACTGTCAAACGTATACTACGATTAGAGTCCCTAAATATAATAATAATAAAAAAAAATAGATGAAGAAGCAGGTTAAAAAATCAAACAGATATGAAGAATTCCATTCCAGTGAAATGCTCCTTTAACATAAACCATGCATGTCATTCAAAGAATCTGTCTGATAAATAGAAAAATGTAAGGTTTGTCAGGGAAGATGAGGTTTGGCAAAACAAAAAAAATTTATCTTCATTTTCTGATAATAACAAAGGCAAATAGCTATTGATGAGGGTAATCTCTATCTTCACCTTGTGATCATGATAAAGATGCAACAATCAACAACCTATTATGATATAGCACATCAAGGGAAAGAAGCAATAAATCAACCAAAGAATTAAACATACTAAGGACACACACAAAAGAACTCTCACCGAAGTGTCGACTTCCTTAAAATATGCGGCTCAAGCCACAGCAAAGTTTGGAATGTAATTTGATGGGAATAAAAACCCAGACAATATGATACTTCACAACAAAGATTGTGTAATTTGAAAAATGGAAAATAAATTGAATCTCAATTAAATCAAAACAATGTCAAAGTAAGATAACATTTTTTTCACATTAAATTCAGTAAAGAAAATTGAGTATAGCACATACACAACAAACTGAATTAGTAAAAAACCCTTCAGCTGATCCAAGTTCAATCAAACATAAACTCTATCAATTTATATAAAATACAAATCAGATCTAGTAACTTCACTTTTTTGCTTAGCATCAAGACAACAATTCACTATTAAATTCTCACGTTACTATCATAGTATCATCATAAGCCAATCAGACCAAATGTTATAAAAGGATAACTTGAGTAAGACTTGGTATGCCGAAGGAATTAAGTTTTATAAAAATAAACAAACAATCAACATTTTAAATGTCGTGCCATTAAAAAAATTGTGAAAAGAATTTGGTTAGAAAACTATGAAGATTTGCCTCTACCCATTATTGATCAACAAATCTGGCCTTAGTATCATATAAATTAAGTACCAACACATATTTCAATGGATTACTCATTTTCAATGAGTCTTATGTAATTTAGACAGTACATAGGTAATCTACATTTAAAGCTGATGACCATCATTAAGCACAGTTTGTTCATTATTTATAAGACCTTATTAGTCTATATAATATAACATAGATAGGTTTATGTTATAAAATAGTAATAGCTCACAAGATAATTAGATCATATCATCCATGGTATCTAGATGGGTGGCCATTAGATGAATAATGAGTAATTATAATTAACAGATAATGCTAGTAACTCATGATGATGAACAAACTTGGCTAATAATGAATAAAATTATTATTAAACAGTTTATGGCTTGATGGGTTATTCCTGAGGATCTTGTTGGAATACAATATCGTGTGGAGGAAATGGAGAATTTATATTTAAGCATGGGGTTGAATGATGTTCACTTTATAGGGATTTGGGGAATGGGCGGAATCGGTAAAACAACTATTGCACAAGTCCTATATGATAAAATCCGTTATCATTTTGCTGGCAGTAATTTTCTTGCAAATATTAGAGAAAAAATCAAAATGATGGTCTAGTTAGTTTACAGAAACAACTTCTTTCAAATGTCTTGTTTGAAAAAAATATTGATATTTGGGATGTTCAAGGGGGAATCAATTTGATTAGAAACAGATTATGTCATAAGAGGGTTCTTGTCATCCTTGATGATGTAGATCAACCCGAACAATTAGAAGGATTAGTAGGCAAGAAAAGTTGGTTTGGTCTAGGGAGTGTGATCATTATAATAACTAGAGATCAACATCTATTAATCAGACATGAAGTGTCTGAAGAAAAAATATACAAGCCTAAGATTTTGAATTTTGATGAAGCTCTTAAGCTTTTCAGTCTAAAAGCTTTCATGCAGGACAGTCCTTCAGAAGGTTACGAGGTGCTATCTAAAAATTTTATATATTATACTCAAGGCCTTCCTTTAGCACTCAAAGTTTTGGGCTCCTTCATGTATCAGAGAAATCTAGATGCATGGGAATCTGAACTATGTAGACTAAAAGAAAGAACAGACTGGGAAATCTTGGATGTGCTCCGAATAAGTTTTGATGGCCTAAGGATAACAGAGAAAAAAATATTTTTAGATATTGCTTGTTTCTTCAAAGGAATGACTAAAGATCGTGTAGCAAACATACTACAAACTCCCCATTATAGGCCAAACATTGATATAGATGTTCTTGTAGAAAAATCTCTTATAATCATCTCAAATGGAACATTGTGGATGCATGATTTAATACAAGAATTAGGTAAGGAAATTGTTCGTTGTGAATCTCCTGACGAGCCTGGTGGACGCAGTCGGTTGTGGTTGAAGGAGGATATCCTTCATGTACTAATAGATGGTGCAGTAAGTTGTTTTAATCTCTCTCTCTCTCTCTCTCTCTCTCTTAATAACAATTAATGTGCTTACTTTTTGTTGTTGGGTACTAGGGAACAGAAAAGGTTGAAGGCATCTTCTTCAACTCATCTCCAAATAAAGAGGATAATGTTAAAGTCAATTTTGAAGCCTTCTCAAAGATGAGAAACCTAAGATTGCTTTATATTGATAATGTGCACCTTCCTCAAGGCCTCAGTTTTCTTTCAAGTGAGTTACGTCTTATGAATTGGCTTGGATATCCTTTAAAATTCATGCCAAGAAATTTCCATCCCAACAAACTTGTTGAACTCATAATGCCTCGTAGCCACATCAAACAACTATGGGAGGGAGTTTGGGTAAGATTTTCACTCATGCAAAACGTGGTTTTTTATTTATTTGTTAATAATCAATTATGTTCATAAGGGTTTAATTTTCTCTTTTTATTTGTTTTTCAATGCTAACAGAGTTTAGAGTGGCTAAGAATCATTGGCCTCAGTGATTCTAGAGAGTTGATTATGACCTTGGATTTTGCTAGAGTCCCAAATCTTGAGAAGCTGATTCTCAAAGGGTGCACAAAATTATCTAAGATTCACGCATCCCTTGGAGATCTCAAACATCTTATTTTATTGGATTTGAATGGCTGCACATGTCTTAACAGCCTTCCATGCAAGATTAACTTAGAATCTCTTGAAATTTTTATTCTTTCAAGTTGTTCAAAGCTGAAGAATTTTCCAGAAATTGTGGGAAATATGTCACGCTTGCTAAAACTTTATTTGGATGGGACTGCTATAGAAGATCTACCATCATCAATGGAGCAGTTAACTGGGCTTATCACATTGGATCTAACAAATTGCAAAAACCTTTCAAGTCTTCCAAGAGTTATTTGCAATTTGACATCTCTAAAAACTCTCACTCTATCTGGTTGCCTAAAACTTGACAATATGCCAATGAATTTGGGGAATCTAGAAGGCCTAGAGAAACTAGATGTGAGTGGAACTGCTATAAGAGAGCCACCTTCTTCCATCTTTTGCTTAAAAAATCTCAAAATACTATCTTTCCAAGGATGTAATGGGCTGTCATCTAAATCATGGTCATGGAAGAAGCTACTTAATTTTCTGTTAATGACAGAAACTCCAGATCTCATGGGCTTGGTATTGCCTTCTGTATTAGGTTTGAGTTCATTAACTAGATTGAATATTAGGAACTGCAATCTTCAAGCAATCCCAAGTGACATTGGCTATTTGTCCTCATTAGAAGAATTAGATTTAAGTGAAAATAATTTTGTTTTCATTCCTGAAAGCATTAATCAACTATCTAAGTTGAGAGAATTTTGGGTGGAGAATTGTGTGAGTCTTCAATCGTTGCCGGAGCTTGAATTGACGAGTTCTTTAATTTGTGTTTCGGCAAATGGATGTACCTCATTGGTATCTTTACCACCATTTAAAATAAAAGATAGTTTATTAAGTTCTTTGGATTTTCTCAATTGTTTCCGATTGGTTGACAGTCAAGGCCGTTGTGACTTGTTCACTACATTGCTAAGAGAATATTTTCAGGTCTCTCTCTCTCTCTCTCTCTCTCTCACACACACACACACACACACACAGAGCTTTCTTTAAAGATCATGGTTGGTTTTTATGTTTCTGGAATCAACTAAAAAAAAAAAGATTTAATGTTGTTATTCCTGGAAGTGGAGTTCCGAACTGGTTTAGGCATCAAAGTGCGGGAGCTTCAATAAATCTGGAAGTGCCTACATATTTATTTAAACAATTTGGAGGAATTGCTCTCTGCGGTGTTTTTGGACCCCGCCGGCATCGTCCACATAATGTTCTTAGCTATAAATTTTGCCTTACGTGTTACTTTAAAGCCAATGGAAATGACTTAGGTTGTTATCCATTCGCACAAGTTTCCGGAGAGTTGTTTGAAATGGTTGAATTGGATCATCGTTGGTTCATGTATACGCTCCTAAATTATTTAGATATGCGATTTCTTGCTGATGGATCCAGCTGTCAACTTGAGATTGAATTCAAAATCAATGATTCAGACATGATAGAGATAAAGAAATGTGGGGCCCATGTGGTATACAAGGAAGAAATGGAAGATCTAATACGCAGCATGGGTCAGAGTGAGTGCAGTAGCAGCATCATTCCTTATAATGAGGGTGTAGACGTTGATCATTTTGAAGAGGATATCAAAAGTAAGCAAAGTCGTGATGATGAAAATGGAGCTAGTGGAGAAGGTAGCTCTACTCACATACCATACCCTAAGACTAAGAGAGTACGACTCTCTGATGGTGAGTGAGGACTCTCAGTGATACTCAGAAATCAAATGGTGGCTTTTAGGAATCTGGACCCTCTTCATTTGAACTCTTTGTAAGTCACCAATTCTTGCTCTTACAAATTTCTTTTTTTCTTTGGCACTCATTATTGAACAGTACGGACATTAAGAACTTAATTGGACTTTTTGACTTTTGCTTATTACTATTGCTTTAAAAAAAAAATCTAATCCAATAATTTAATTTTATTACTATTGCTTATTGTGTTTACCTTTATGATTATGATGTGGAGTAAGTAATTATGTCATTCTTGTATAGTATTTATACAAGAATGAGTAGTAATTAACTAATTATTTAAATTATTTTGTAGTCATATCTGATATAGTTTACTGATATATATATATATATATATATATATATATATATATATATATATATATAAAATATTATTTTACATTTAAAATCCTATTCAACCTCTTTTCTCACGGTTTTTGGGTAACATGTTGCAATGACTTTTAATATATTAAACTGGACTTTGGTCTTGATGGATGTGTTGATGATACATATAAATTCTTATATCCTAGTTCAAGAAAGAATATTAGAGTCTGACACAAACTTATGATCTAGAACATGGCTCGCTGACTACTCAAAAGCTAGTAAACTATTGCCAGTAAACCAGCAAGGCGGACTCCACCAAGTTTACTTTTCCTGGTTTACTTTTCTTAGTTGTGTTGTAATAGCAGCTCAAGCAATTTTAGTGAAGGTTATCTACACTTTTGTCTTCATAACATCTACATGCCTTCAGATGTTTCTATAAGATGTTGCTATTAACCACTTCTTGAATATGTCATTTTCCTATCCCTTCAGTTTGTCCATCCATTTATTGTGATTTATTTTCCACTCTTAGCTGCCCTCAAGTGACTTCATGCTAAATGATGTTTACCTTTGCTATCATCTTGTCTAGATGTCAGGTTATGGGTTCCACTGTTTTGCGCCTGATTGGTTAGGATTTGGTATTAGTGACAAGCCACAGCCAGGATATGGTTTTGATTACACAGGTTTCTATATTTCGTTAATAAGATCATTACCATATAATATCTGTCTTGCTCTATAATGGTCATGATTCTAAATGTTTTATGTTTCCACTGTTACAGAAAAGGTAATCCATGAGGAATTTGATAAATTACTTGATGTGCTGGGGGTCAAATCTCCTCTTTTTCCTCGTTGTTCAGGTTTGAAAAATCTTGCAAAGGAAAATCCATAGCAATGGTATTTATGATGAACTGTAAACATTATATTATTTATGTTGTAGAACATACAAAGGTATCCTAAATTTTCAGAGTAATATGCTGCTGGGGAAGACTTAGTAAACATCTAGTCAAGTCATGACTACAATGAAGGGGTTTCTTGTAGGTTCATTTGGATTAACATGGACCTTGAAGAACCCTAGCAAGATTTTGAAGCTTTCAATTTTAAACAGGCCGTTGACGGTTTCATATCCTATCCCTGGACTGTTTCAAAAGCTAAGGTTCAGTTCTTATATTAACCATCAGTGGGATACTTATATTTCACTCATCATCTTGCTGACAGAACTAGCTATGTGAATTGCTTATATTATTGCTGAAATATAGGTAATAAGATATGTGAAAAGTATCCATGCTTTATAACTAAATTAATGATTAACATTCCTAAGTTATGGCTAGTTTAGATTCCAATTTGGTCAATAAACCTGTATTATTGCATATTTAAGATATTTGAAAACCTCCAATGCTTCTAGTCTATGTCAGATCCATATTTATCATGATAGTAAGACTTAAGAATAGGGGTTTCATTATTTTATCAAATAATTTTATCTAGGCTTTGCCAAAGCTTAGTGCTTGAATACTTCTAATAAATGTTCCAGTTTCATGTTTGTATTGCTAAAATAAAGCATAAGCTGCGCCACCTCTGTTTTTTTTTAATATTTTCTAATTCCATGATGTGTCTTTATATGACAATGATATTGACATTATCAGCAGTCTTCCCGGCTGTCTCCTCTGCCACATTATCACAAGCATTTTGTCAAGAAGGTTTGGGCCTCTCCAGACTCTCATCCCATCTGAGTCGTCCAATGTCCTGCTGTTGTCACTGTCAACTTGAATCAGGGCTCTGCTGTCAACACCTTGGATTTTCATCCATTGCAACAAACCTTGCTTCTTGGTAAGCTCTTGCCGCTGCTGCTGATACTTTTCAGCTTCAAATTTCTGTACTGAGGTAGTCAAGGGGTAGTTGTTTTAGCTAAAATTTTGTTCTATTATATGTTTTATGTTCTATCAAATTCATCTGGAACGAGTTTTGGTGATATCACAATTTGGGAAGTAGGTAAGAGGGAGAGGCTTGTTTCAAGAAACTTCAATGTTTGGGACATTGGAGGCTGTTCAATGGCCTTGCAAGTTTGACAAATATCTACATAGACTAACACAACTTGTATATAAATTTTTAATTTGGAAAATATGCTCTAGGAAAATTTATGAGGCTAATAATCTCTATTTCACTTTATGATAGGCGTCGTTGGCCAATGATTATATGTAAACCATGTGATGTGGAGTCCTGATGGTGCCCTTTTTGGTATGTTACTTTGATGGGATTTATTTATTGATTTTTTAATTATTAAGAAAGTGTGAATTCAATCATTTGACTGTTCTAATACTCTTCCTCATGTGTGGGTTCAACCATTGTTCTAAAACTTAAAACTTTCCATTTGAGGCATTGCATATTCGAAAGATATAGTGCAGATATATTCCTATGATGGTGGTGATGATTTCCAGTACCATCTGGAGGTTTGTTTATATATAAATATATATATGTGTGTGTGTGTGGTGTCTACTCAGTACTCACACACACATGCGTGTGTACTTATATAGTTTTTTTTTTTTTGGTTAACAGGAAATTTGATTAAATATAGTTTTTCTTTTTATTGATTATTAAAGTATGACACTAACTGGTTTTTTTATCCCCTTTTGTTAATAATTGTGTATCTGCCATGAAATATTTTTTTCACATTGAACCTCATCTCAGTTAGGTTAATGATCTCTCCTTTTCACATCAAAACAGAAAACTATGCATCATAACTTGTGGAGAGGACAAGGCTGTTAAGGTTTATTTTACTTGGCACATTCTTTGGGTATGGAAACAACGTTCAACTGCGTTTGTGAAAGTTCGTTTCTGTGCAGGTGTGGAATGCTGTTGCTGGTACTAAGCTGTACACTTTTGTCGGGCATAAAGCACCAGTTTACTCCATATGCCCTCATAATAAGGAAAACCTTCATGTATGCGGTTGTTTTATTTGCACTTATGCTAATTGACAATTTTTAAAAGCTTGTTTCTCATGCCTTAGCCAGAGTTTTAGGCTCAGGCTATTATTATTGGTTAAGTAGCTTCACCAAAATATTATGGTGCACTTATTTTATACTAAGGGTATGCTTGCAGAGGGGGGTGGGGGTTCATGAATTAATCAGAACAAGGTTTTATCAAAAAGTGTTAAGAGGCAATAGATTTCTTCATTGCTTTTGTTTTGTCAAAAAGGCTTTCTTCTTTCCACCTGAAGTATTTTCCTTGCTTTCATTAATAACCCATATGGTAAATATATATTGCAATTTTCTTGGTACTAAAATGGCACCATTCAATTCTGTTTTCTTCCTGACAAATCTGAATTCTTTTGAAAAAAATGGGAAATATCAAGCTTAATTGTCACACCTTAAGGATAGGTTTGCCATTTGGTCGCCCTTCTTTTGCTGAGTGGATTTCGTATATTATTATTGAGAGTGACAGTGGCAGTGAAGCAGGATTCATGGTCTGGGCTGTCAAATGGGAAATAAAAAGTTTTGCCACTGATCCAATAGTTTATTTCCTTCAAATTTTCACAATGATTGGGCGATTGCTCATGTTTCTTTTATTGTGTGTATACAAGGCTATTCATATGTGAGACTAGTAAAGGACAATCATACCTTGTGGAATTGGATGAACGTCCGGCGGCTATCAAGTGTGTATATCATGGTCTTTGGAAGCAGTTTGTGGGGGTTATGCCATTTGATACAATGTAGAATTGGTTCCTGGCTACCGGTGGTGCCTTCAAAATAAAATGTTGGGACATGGACGATGGTTATCTCTTGACAATTACCGCTCCACAGGGTGGATTACCGGTATTGCCCATGGAAGCCCTTTTCTTGACATGCTTGGTAGTATTTTGAAGAAGCTCTTATAATTAATCAATCTTTACCATGAATATCTTTTAGGATGATCCTGGCATTTGATTTAACTAGGAAGGGATAATGCTTGTTGTATCAACAAGTGAGAATGGAATCAAAATTCTTGCAAATGCTGATGGTGTACGGCTTCTGCATTCTATTGAAAATCAAGCTGTTGATAACTCCAGAGTGGCTTCTGCAGCTATTGCAAAGGTACTATCTTTTAAGTTTTATAGGTTCCGCAAATGTGTCCTTGCTTCTTAATTACATCGCTTATTTTTCAGGGACCAATAATCAGCACCTTAATTTGGTGATTCCTGTTCAACTACTGGAACAAGTACTTGATATTAGTTGAAGTCCACACAAACACTGAAGTTTTTGATTTTCCGATGAATATTCTTATCAAAATTTTCAGAAGAATGTTTCAGGAGCTAAAATTTTTTATTTACGTGTATGCATATGTTCTGTTGACATGTCTGAATCTGGAGGAAAAGATGCCTTCCCTGGAAGTTCTTGCTTAGGCCTAAAGCATGTCCATTATGTACATGTCTTCTCGTGTGCTTCTATCATTCGGTTTTTTTTTTTTTCGGTAGTCTTGAGATATTGTTAACAATGACAACTATGTTACAGACTCAATCAGTTTTGAGTCTCTCTTATGTATCATTGCAACGGCATTCTGTGCTCTAATCAAAAAGGGAAAAGTGCTAAAAGAAGCAATTTGTCGGACTTTTGCTTCCCCCCAAAGAGTTGTATGACTGATTTTTCCTAAACGCTAATGCCAAAACCGGGCCCAAATCTGTGCATCCAGGTCCAAACCCAGGCCTAAATCTGTCCAATCCCTTTTTAGTTAGCCTTAGACATTATCATGAACACTTTGAGAGTGATGGTTGCTCGGTCAAATTTAGCTTAAAATTTCAGTCTCAATTGTGCATTCAACTTGGGAAATGAATGTGCATGTGCCTTTTAATCAAAGAAGGGGGAAAGGCCAGACCGATATATCTTTTTAGTGCTTGCAATCCAATGGCAGAAGTTTTTAATCTGAAAGAATATATTTGGTCTTTAAATAGATGACATTAACTAAGACAAAAGATAGAAAATGAATATGAATAGAGTCTCACTGGGGTAAGATTTTTTTTCCCCAAGCTCCTATCTTAAACATGATGATTAAATAAAAGAAAAAAAAAATTCTATAATTAGAAATACATTATACACAAGTAAATTGATACAAATACGAAGAAGTTGAGAGGAAGGAAAATCCTTTAGCAGCCAGACCATGGAAGTACTATAGGAAGAACTATATATCATTTATTAGACCTGCAAAATGAACATTGTAGCATACCAAATTCTGGAATTAAAAAAATAAAAATAAAAACACTTAGGAATATTATCAAACAAGTGGTGCACATTTAACTAAAAGTTTATGTAGTTATTTATTCCAAGTCAAAATTATGAACCAAATTTTGACAAACAGATTATGAAGAGATAAATATATGTCTACTCATGCTTATATAGAACACCATCTGATTTGTGCTGTAGAAAAGTAAGAGAAATGCAATCCTTTCAATCACATATTTCCTTCAATATGGAAATGTTTTGAATAATGCACAAATCTCCTCTTCATTTAGAAACTTTGTAAAAGTTAGCACTTAAACAACATGTGTTAGAGCAGATATACCACTCAATATAAAAGGGTGGTAGGTGTTGAGACTTGAGAGTTGAGATTTGACCTTATATATATATATATATATTTTTTTTTAGATAGTATAATTGTATATTTTTGTTGCTGATTTTTTTTTTTTTGCAGTGTATCCTCCAAGCTTTCAACCGGAGACTAATCACTGTTCACGCCGGGTGGGCCCACGAAGAGGTAAAGCGCTGGCCCAGGAAATTCTTTTCAAAGTGCAGATAGCAGGACTCAAACTAGGGAGCACACCTAGTCGAGCCCAGTACAAGCATCTTGAGACCGAGAGCCCAACCAACTCGGCCAACTCCCTGGGTTTTTGTTGTTGATAATTGTATAGTCTTTTCCACTCCTCTTCTTTTTACTTGTAAACAAAGAAAAAGTAGGAAAAAAAATTTGTTTGAAAAAAGTGCTATTGACATTGATGATGGCGTGGTTCAATAGGAGTATAATAATATTAAATGCTAGCTTTCATTTTTAAAATGAAAAAAAATATTTTAATAATATAATTAAAGTAAACAAAGTTTAGTTACAAAATTAGTTGTACTTAAGAGTTTGTTTGGTTTGAGGGGTGGAACAATGAGAAGATAGAAAATAGTAAGAGGATGGAAAAGTGGGTGGATAGAAAAAATTTTAATTTTTCTCCTTTTTGTTTGGTTGGGAGTGGAAAAGTAGAGGGATGAAAAAATAAGTTTGAATAAATTTACTCATATACCATTGTTAAAGAATGATGTCCAATTAAAACAAAAGAGTGACAAATAACCACAAAAAAAAAGCAATCACCCAAGTTTATTAAAAAAATGAAAATCATGTCCAAAAAAAAAAAAAACAGTTCTAGTTAATAAATAAAAAAAAAAAAAAAAACTATCACGCCCAACCCCTAGAAAATCAAAAGAAAAATAAAAGAGGCAACGTTACCACCAAAAAAAAAGAAAAAAGAAAAGAAAAGAAAGAGAGGCACCCTAGGCCCTATAAAATCAAAAGAAGAAAAGAAAAAAAAAAAAGACAACGCTACTACCCAAAAAAAAATAGCAATGTGGATGCGAAGAAAAAATAAAATAAAAAGGAAACTGGACGAAGCCCATGTGCATAGGGATGACAATTTTGCCTTGCCCCTCCCCCGATTCGCCCCGTGTGGGTTTTCCCCACCCGTAAAGGTAATGGGGCGAGGATGGGGTAATATTTTAGCCACGCATCACAGGGCGGGGTGGGGATGGGTTTAAACTTTTTCGACCCATCCCACTCCGCCCCCGCCCCGCTTGAATTACTAAGGGTTATAATTGTAAAATTTTCATACCCTAAAACCCTACTATTTAAATAACATATCAATATTAGCTTATTTTATTCTACCTAATGTGGTTTTCTGCTTTTATTTTGTTATGTATTATACTATGAGTTATTTTTTTTAAATTTTTTTTTATTTGTGATTGTCTTGTTAAACGCTTGGATATATTATTCAATTTAAAAAAAAATTGATTTGATTTGATGGGATAAATTTAGTTGTAATTTTAAGTATATTTTTATTAATGAAATAGGTTTCATTAAAAAAATTGTACTAATTATAAGGCAAATTAACAAAAAGTAAATTTTTACGGGGTGGGACGAGGCTTTACGGGGCCCCAAGGGGCGGGGATGGGGTGAGAAAATTTTCCCCATCATGCGGGGCGGGGAGGTGATGTGGCAAAACAAAACCATGCTGGGCGGGGACGAAGATCCCATTCTTCGGCCCCACCCCGCCCTATTGCCATCCCTACATGTGCACGTGCACATGCACATAGACATTTTTTTCAATCAAGAAAAAAAAAACATTTTCACTCCATTTTCTATCCATTTTGGGGAGTAAACATTTTGGTGGGCTTAGGGAGAAAACAAACTCACCCTAAGGGTACAACCTTACTCAATATCATTAACATTACTACATATTTTGAAAATGACAAAGTTTAGCTACAAAATTAATTGTAACTTAAAGTTACAACTTTACTCACTAAAATTAACATTCCTACATATTTTGAAAATCTAACAATTGAATTGCATGTTCTTTAAACTCTTAATACATGAATCAAATTTTGTGTCAATAAGATATTATTTACTATATAATCTATAAGCTTATATTTTATGCATAATTTTAAACTACAAAAATTTACAATTTAAACAATTTATTAATGACATAACTATTGATCTTTAATTTCTTAGAAATTTTACAAGTATGAAGGATATAAGAAGAAAATGTAATCTAAAGGTCGATTTATCAAAATTCATCTTCAATCAAAAGATATTGAACAATGTTGTAGCATAAGGCTACAACCAATTTTGTAGTTAAACTTTATCCTTTTGAAAATCTAACTATTGGATTGCATGTTCTTTAATCTCTTAAAACACATGTCAAATTTTGTACTAATCAAATATTATTTACTATATAGTATATAAGCTGATATTTTATGCATAATTTTAAATTACAAAAATTTGCAATTCAAACAATATTATTAATGACATAGCTATTGATCTTTAATATTCTATAAATTTTACAAGTATGGAGGATATAAGAAGAAAATGTAATCCAATGATGGATTTGTCAAAATTTTCTTCCAATAAAAAAAATATTGAGTAAGGTTGTAACTTTAGGGTACAAATAATTTTGTAGTAAAACTTTATCCAATTAAAATTAAACAATACAAAATAATAAACAAAAATAAATAACTAAAATTATTTCATGTTATATTGCGAAAACAATTATCTAAAAAAGTTATATTGTGAAAACACATTAAAGTTTTATTATATAGGATATGACATTAATATAAATAATTATAGACAAAAATACAAATGATATTTGCACGGGCCTCACCCCCCGTCAAGCCCAATCGCCCTAAGACCCATGAAGACTAACTCTTATAAGAGTCCCACGCTGATTATACATGGTAACGCACATGCCGTCCAGGAGGTTTGAGCTCGGTGTGCCCAAAGCAGCCTGTGACGTGCCCTTGCTGAGCACAGAACTTACATGCGGGGTTGGTCCCAACGCCATTATCATTTTCTCCTTCCCGCCACCAAATATCCACTTAGATGAAACGGTATTGGACCTCCCTTCCATTGCCTAGGGCCTAGGGAATGCGCCTGCCGAGCATCAAACCCAGCGGCGGAGCCAGTTCCAATGCTACTCTCATTTCCTCCCACTCCCAACTAAACCCCCACTTATAGGTAATAGTATTGGACCCCTCCTTCCACCCACCAGGAGAATAATCATGACCGTTCCACTAAGCTTGGCTATAAATAGGCAGAGAAGATTCAGTTGAGGGGGTTGGCAATTTCAGAGGGAAAGACTAGAGAGAGCAATATCAATTCTCCTCAAGGAAGAAAGGAAAGAGTTAGTGGGAAAAGAGGGGAGACTCAGTGAACGGGGTAGCCGAGTATAGCATCGTCCATGGTAGGAAATCCACAAGCCCACTATACAAATAGATTGTGAGCCCAAACTCCTTCGAGGCCCAGCAGCTTTACCTTGGGTTGCACAATTGGCGCTGTCTGTGGGAATCTCCTACGTAGCTGTGGTGTTATCTTGGCACGCTAGTAAGGATGTCTAGAAGCGGACAGAGAAGCCATGCAGAGAGCATCACTGGAGGGTTGTCACGGGGGTCTACGTGGCGAGAAAGGAGGCAAAAATGGCAGGAGGACAGAAGGCATAGGAGGTAGAAGAGTCTGGGCCCGGAGAAGGGTCGTATCAAACCCTCCGGACAGTGTCTGACGCCTCGGGCTGCAGCCGCCTTGACAGAGGAGACCAGGAGCTTGAACAGAGGGACCAAGAGCTCGAGCGCCTGCGCAGGGCAGTCAGGGATTTGGAGTTGCAAGTAAGAGGCCGACGCAGGAGAAGGGACTAGGGAGAACGAAGGGAAAGGTCAGTAAGTGTGGGTAATCGCCGTGAGGCAGGATCTCATTAGTCCAGGTCTTGTAGACACAACGATCGCTTGTAGGAGTATGTGGACCGTGAATCGACTTCCCCCGACGCGGAGCGACCACGTAACGCGGCCTTGGATACCATGAGCCGAGCATTGCGTCAAGCTGCCCGGTCTCCATTCTCTAGAGATATCGAGAGCGCGCCTATGCCGAGCCGGTTTGCACGCCCATCATTCAATTCCTACACTGGGAAGACAGACCCGATGGAACATGTAAGTCACTATATTCAGATGATGTCCTTACACTCCCATAACGACGCATTGATGTGTAAGGTTTTCCCCTCAAGCCTTGGGCTCACTGCTTTGAGGTGGTTCAACGGGTTGAAGAAAGGCTCGATCCATAGTTTTTCAGAACTAATCCAGGAGTTCGGAGTGTGGTTCATGACTTGCAGCCAGGTGCCGCAGCCCGTGGACGCATTGCTATCAATGAAGATGGGGGCTGGAGAAACCCTTCGCAACTACGCCAGTCGGTACTAGGAGTTGTACAACGAGATTGGCGGGGGTAATGAAAAGATCGCGGCGAGCACCTTTTAGATGGGCCTACCCAAAGAATCTGGGCTGAAAGAATCGTTGACCTTAAAGCCTCTCGAGGATATGAGGCAGTTGATGAGGCGTATCGAAGAGTACAAGCGCTTAGAAGATGATCGGCTGCAATCCAAAGGGAAGGAGCCGATAATCAATTATCCTCGGAACAACGGCTTCAACCCCAAACACAGGAAGGATTTAAGAATTCAAGAGCCCGGCCCAACCGTTGGGGGAGTCAGCGCGACGTCCAAGGAGCCCATACACCGCATCATTGATAGGATAAAAAATGAGCCGTATTTTAAACTGCCGAACAGGATGGCGGGCGACCCGTCAAGGAGAAACCGAAATTTGTATTGCTCCTATCACAGGGATAAAGGGCACACCACCGAGCAGTGTAGGGTGTTGAAAGATCACCTGGAACAGTTGGTGAAGGCAGGGCATTTGAAAGAGTTTCTGGTGGAGACAGGGAATCAGGAGACCAGACAGGTTGACCGGCTGCGTCGAAACCCCCTCCCACCCCCTTTGGGAGTGATAGAGGTCATCCATGCAGCTCCGAGGGCAATTAAAGCACCCACAACAAAAGGGGTGTTGACCGTGGTGTCAGTGGAAGGAGGGGCGAGCAAACAACCCCCGGGTAAGAAGCCGAGGTACAGTAGACAACCCATCGAGTTCGACGATGACGACCTGGAAGGTACTACTCAGCCCCACCACGATGCTTTAATAGTCACGGCCTGAATAAGGGGATTTATAGTGAAGAGAATAATGATAGATCAAGGGAGTGGCGCAGATGTAATGTACCCGGACCTATACAAGGGGTTCGGCCTGAAAAATGGGGACTTGTCCAAGTATGATACACCTTTGATGGGATTCAACGGGCATATGGTGATTCCAAAAGGGCAGATTTCGCTCCCAGTTATCATGGGAGGCAGGGAGGTAATGGCGACATTCGTAGTGGTCGCCTCTTTCTCATTGTACACGGCAATATTTGGAAGGCCATGGATACATGACATGGGGGCTGTGCCGTCCACCTTGCATGTAAAAGTCAAGTTCTGAATTGATGAGGGGATTACAGTGATAAGGGGTGATCAGCAAACGGCCAGACAATGTTTGGTAGCTGCGGTAATCAAACAAATAGAGCAGAAGGAATCAGCCGAGAAGGCGCCCCTATAGCAATTACAGCATCCCTAGGTAGAGGGGACCAACGCTGCCGAGGATTTGGTAAGCGTAAAGATCTTACCGGGAAGTGAAAGGAGTTTTCAGATAGGGGCAGGCTTGAATGATGGGGAAAGGGTGCAGCTGCTACTATTCCTCATACAAAATGTGGATGTGTTTGGGTGGAATCCATATGAGGTGCCCAGTATCGACCTCGAGTTCATAGTTCACAAGTTGAATGTGGATCCTCTGTGCCCCCTCGAGAAATAGAGGCCGAGAAGGTCTGCTAAGGAGCATGTGGAAGCCGTCAGACAGGAAGTTGGGAAGCTGAGAAAAGCGGGGGCCATAAAGGAAACGTTCTTTCCGGAATGGCTCGCAAACACGGTGGTCGTGAAAAAGAAGAGCGGCAAGTGGAGAGTTTGTGTTGATTTTACCGATCTGAACCGAGCATGTCCGAAGGATTCGTTTCCGATGCCGAAAATGGACCAATTGGTGGACGCTATGTGCGGGCACCTGAGAATGAGTTTCCTCGATGCTTTCTAAGGCTATCACTAGATTACCCTAGCCGCCGAGGACCAGGAGAAGAATGCATTCTTAACGCCCGATGCTAACTACCACTATAGCGTGATGCCGTTCGGTTTGAAGAATGTGAGAGCCACTTATCAACGAATGATGACGAGCATGTTTAGGGATAAGATTTGACGGACGGTGGAAGTATACATTGACGACATGGTGATAAAGAGCAAGCAAGAAGGAAAGCATGTTGGCAACCTGAAAGAAGTGTTCGAGATACTCTGACGACATCGGCTGCGCCTCAACGCCGATAAGTGTGCATTCGGGGTTGGATTCGGCAGGTTCCTGGGTTATTTGAATACTGAATGGGGGATAGAAGTCAGCCCCGATCAAATTGAAGCCGTGATGCGTCTCAAACCGCCGGGCAATCCGAAAGAGGTTCAAAAGCTGACTGGTATGCTGGCTGCTCTTAACCGATTTATTTCCAAGTTCGCTGATCGGTGCCAACCTTTTTACCAACTCCTGAAGAAGTGGAAGGGGTTCTAGTGGGACGAGGAGTGTGACAGGGCCTTCCAAGATCTAAAGGATTACCTTGGCCAAGCACCGACGTTGTCAGCCCTAGAACCGAGAGAAGACTTGTACATGTACCTTTCGGTATCCGAGCATGTAGCGAGTGCCGTACTACTGAGGGATAACGGTGCACAGCTTCCGGTTTATTACATCAGCAAGACGCTAGTCGACCCGGAGACCAGGTACTTACCACTGGAAAAACTGGTGCTGGCACTCATGCACTCCACCCAAAAATTACCCTATTATTTTCAGGCCCACATAGTCCACGTCTTGACCGAGTACTCGCTCCAGTCATTTTTGAGGAGATCTGACTTTACGGGGAGGATAGCTAAGTGGGGGACTCGGCTGGGCTCCTTCGACATCAGATACAAGTCGAGGAACTCAGTGAAGGGACAAGTGCTTGCGGATTTTATTGCCGAGTTCTCGCCGAGAGGTACGAACATAACCTGTGTAGTAGAAGTCAAGCCATGGAAGGTGTTTGTGGATGGAGCATCCAATGCAGCTGGAGCGAGGGCAGGGATCGTGGTCATCACCTCGAAAGATCTGAAGCTAGAACACTCATTCAGGTTAGGCTTTAGGGCTTCTAATAATGAGGCCGAGTATGAGGCTCTACTGGCAGGACTAAGGGTTGTCATGGATCTGGGGGCAAAGGAGGTGGAAGTATACTCGGACTCCCTCCTCGTAGTAAGTCAGGTCCAAGGGAACTTCGAGGCCAAGGATCCCCCGATGATAGAATATCTGCGGCTAGCAAAACAGATGATGGGTAACTTTATGACAGTCAAGATCGAGCGGATAGCCCGGGGACAGAACCGGCACATCGATTCGTTGGCAACTCTAGCATCATCAATAGCTGACGAGGTACCTCGGCTGATCAGGGTGGAGTTGGTGCCTGAGCCGAGTATTGCCACTAGGGCACTGGTTATACAAGTCACTTAAGCTAAGAAGTGCTGGATGGATCCAATTATCGACTTCCTTTTAGAAGATTGAGCCCTGGAAGATGAGAAAGAGGTAGCCAGAGTACGGCGAACTTCCGCTCGGTACTGGTTATCTGCCAATTGGAAGCTATATTGTAGATCATTCGAAGGGCCATACCTGCAGTCTCTTCGCCCCAGCCAGGCTAAAGAACTGTTAGCCGAACTGTACAAGGGAGTCTGCGGTAGCCACGTGGGGGGACGCTCGCTGGCGCACCGAGCAATGACCCAGGGTTTCTGGTGGCCACAGATGAGGAAGAAAGCCACCGAGTATGCTCAGAGATGTGAACAGTGTCAGGTTCACGTGCCAATGATCTACCAACCGGCCGGGAACTTGAACCCAGTTTGCAGCTCATGGCCATTCGCCCGCTGAGGGCTGGATATAGTGGGCCATTTCCTCGAGCAACGGGCAACCGAAGGTTCGTGCCGGTGGCAGTAGACTACTTCACAAAGTGGGCAGAGGTTGAGGCACTGGCCAACATCCGAGACGTTGACGTTAAGAGATTTGTATGGAGGAACATTATAACAAGGTTTGGCGTGCCAGAATCTTTAATATCGGACAATGGCCTGTAGTTCGATAGTAGGGCTTTCCGAGAGTTCTGCAAGAGCTTTGGTATCCGGAACCGATACTCCACACCAGCCTACCTGCAGAGTAACGGCCAGTCAGAAGCGACAAACAAGGCTATCGTGAGCAGCCTGAAGAAAAGATTGGAGGGCGCCAAGGGTAGATGGGCCGAGGAGTTGCCAAGCGTCCTATGGGCATACCGAACCACTCTGAGGAGATCCACGGGAGAAATGCCATTCTCTTTAACTTACAGGGCGGAGGCAGTCATCCATGCTGAAGTAAACCTGTGTAGCGCTTGAGTTGCGAGATTCGCTCCTGATGAGAACGAGGAGTTGATGGCCAAGGAGCTGAACTTACTGGAGGAACACCGAGATGTGGCCATCATTCTGCTGATAGAGTATCAACAGAAGCTTGCCCGGAGGTATAATAGAGCTATCAGAATGAGGGAGTTTGTCGCGGGAGATCTGGTACTCCGAAAGGTAGTGGGGAATACGTGAGAGACGAGCGCGGGAAAGCTAGCTCCGACCTAGGAGGGACCCTACCGTGTGACTGCTATTGCCGGAGTAGGGGTATATTATCTGGAGGATTTGGAGGAAAAACCGCTCCACTGGCCATGGAATGTTCGCAATTTGAAAATTTTTTATCAGTAACCAGACACCCTCCAAAGATATAAACCTGATGTAATCTGGCATTATTGCATGTTTAATACGAAGACATTGATTCAGCTATCCCCCTTTTCTTATTTCAAGTTATTATTGCCAGGCAAGAATTATAAAGAGAATCGCGAGGGTAAAGGCAACTCATTCACGGCTAGGACAGAAACCTGCCCTCGGTTCGAGCCCTATCACTGAGCAGGTGAAAACCTTACGCTATTTTTATCTAAGGACAGAAACCTGCCCTCGGTTCGAGCCCTATGATTGAGCAGGTGAAAACCTTACGCTATTTTTATCTAAGGCCAGAAACCTGCCCTCGGTTCGAGCCCTATCACAGAGCAGGTGAAAACCTTACGCTATTTTTATCTAAGGCCAGAAACCTGCCTTCGGTTCGAGCCCTATCACCGAGCAGGTGAGAACCTTACGCTATTTTTATCTAAGGACAGAGTCCTGCCCTCAGTTCGAGCCCTATCACCGTGCTGGTGAAAACCTTGCGCTATTTTTATTTAAGGACGGAAACCTGCCCTCGGTTCGAGCCCTATCACCGAGCAGGTGAAAACCTTGCGCTATTTTTATCTAAGGACAGAAACCCGCCCTCGGTTCGAACCCTATCACTGAGCAGGTGAAAACCTTACGCTATTTCTATCTAAGGGCAGAAACCTACCTTCGGTCCAAACTCTATCACCGAGCAGGTGAAAACCTTACGCTAGTCTCACGTAGGTACAGGGACCTGTTCACTTACGCCGGGCATCCAGTAACATAAGCCCCTACGGCTTGAATTCAAAGGGGCTACTCCCGTTAATCAAAAGCGAGAAAGTAAGGTATGATGACATTTACCAACGACATTAACATTAAGAGAATAATCGCGTACAGGATCGGCGGTTATCAAGCAAGAATTAGAGAAGCACAAGCGACATTTAAACGGCATATATTGAAACAACAATATTTAAAAGCCATTAGTTATAACTGTCTGGAAGACAGGGAAATTGTTCCATCGCCACAGCCCGGCGATTTAAGCTCTTCAAATGTCAAAGAAAAAAATAATAACAGTATTAAAACAAAAAAAAAGAAAAGAAAAAGAAGAGGAGACAAAGAAAGGCTGGTTTATCAAACGGCAGGGTCGGCTGGTGTGGGCGGAGGAATAGACTGCTCAGTTCCACTCACAGTTGTCTGTGGGACCTGGTCTGGTGCAGCCTCGGCCCCAGCACGGATGTTGCTTGTGACCTCCGGGTTAGCTGCCTCCATATGAGCATCAATATCCCGCACGAGGTCGATCATACTCGGAGTCTCCTCCTCGTTTGAAGCCTTGGCTCGACTCTGAACGGCAAGGGGAGGAGGGGCCGGGTAAGGGATCTGCTCGGGGTTCCACAGCGGAGAGTCCGCGGCCACCCTTATCGCCTAAAGGGCCACTAACCATCCCTCCCCGAAGCCATGGTGCTGAGCTTGGTGAATGATCGGCTCCGCGGAGTTTTCAGCATCCAAGAAGTCGACATTGTACCACTTTTCCTCGCAGGCTTCGAGGGACTCCTTCAGGTTGGCATTTCATTAGCTTGGGCTAGACACAAGCTGTCCACCGTCGCTAACTTGAGCTCGGTCTCCCCTAGCTTCGCCTCCAAGAAGGTCAGCTTCCCCTCGGCGGCCTGCCGGGTGTTCTCGACATCTACCGCTTTCCTCTTCGACGCCGCGGCAGCCTCCCCTTTCTCCCTGGCCGTGGCCTCAACAATAGCCTTTAGCGCCTTTTCCCCCTCTAGGGCCTCGGCCGTATCCTTTAATCACCCGGTCACAATGCTGGTCATTTGTGCGGCCTGGAGATAAAATAGTAGCCAAATGGTGAAATTAAAAAAGAAAAGAGAAGACCACTCTGTACAATGCACACAGTCAAGGGGAATAGGGCGTTACCGCAATGGAATGCCATTGTAGTCGCGTGGCAAGTGTCTCATTATCGTCCTGTGCATAGTAATGGACATCCTTGGGTAGCATGAGGCCTTGCGCCAAACTTTGGGCCACTCGCCCCCCTTGCGCCCTTGTCCCATAGCCGGACGATGGCGGTTTCCGGCAAGCACTCGTCACCTAACCGGAAGGTGTATTGCCAACCGACCACCGGCCGGGAAGAGGATGCCACGTGGGTTCCAACCTGAGCCGCAGGGGGTGTGACCACCGGCCCCTCTGGAAGCTTGGAACCGCCCGCTGCACGGGGAGGGGTCTTCGGCAAAGCGTCGCCCGGGACATGAGGGTTATCCTCGGCAACCCTTTTTCTCTTCCTGTTGTCGCCCGCGGGAGGAGTTTGACTCGCACTTTTTGGGGACTGAGTTTGAACCGAGAAAGGGTCATCTCCCTATGCTTCACCATTCTCTGCGTTTAGTCGGCAGCTGGTTACTCGGCTATGGGGGCAGCGTCCTCCGGTTGTCCGATAGCTTCGTGCCTCCGTCGACTTTAGGAAACGCGCTCGGCAGAACCGTCCCTCACCAGCGCGATGTCGTTTGCAGTGGTATAGCGCGAGCCACTTCCTCGAGCCTCGCCTGTGGTGAGCCCGAGGGGAAGGAATGTCTTGTACCACATGTCGATGTACGACAGAAGCGGGCTATCTACTAAAAGCGCCTGGCTGAAGTTTTGCCAAGTGGTGTACACAGGGTTGATGCCGAGGATCAAATGAGACACCCTAAGTTGCCTGTTGTCGTGCACGAAGATCTCCGACTTAAGAACGAAGTTGAGGTCTCGCGCATGTATAACTCGACTGTTCGAGAAGAACCTTCTGGATTCTGCAACAAGTCCGGGAATAAACCGATCAGCTAAAATATATATATATATATATATATATATATATATATATATATATATATATAAAGTATGCAAGAACGAATCAAATGAGGATTGTCAGTAAAGGATGCAAGAACAAATCAAACGGGGATTGTCGGTATCGACCAACTTCACGTGGTGAGAGTGGGCAAAGAAGCTCACTAGCATGCCAGTTACCACGCACCCAAACGAACTCTCCGACCGAGTTCCTATTAGAGTCGGGCATGCAGGATATAAGCCGGACTCGTGTATCTCTAGTTTTCAAGTAATAACCACGGGCGAAGTTGCCGCACAGTTATACATGAAATTTATGTCGTGCTGGTTCAACTGCAGCCCGAACATGTGGTTTAACCGGATGACACAACTAACAACCCTATAAAAGTTGGGGGGAAACTGGTGGGGGCACAGGCCGTAAAACCCTAGGGTACCTATTACGAGAGGGTCTACAGGGAACCTAACCCCACCCTCGAGTATCGACATTAGTGGGAAGAATGCTGCGTTCGAGTCAGCAGCCTTCTGAAGTTTGAGGTCACCCACATTGCAATACGCAACGTCGACGTCCCTTGGGATGCCAAAGGTCTCTCTAAAACTAGCCAAGGCAGCCCCAGGGGTAAGTAGGTGAGAAAACCCCATTCCTAGAGTATAAAATGGAAGAGAATCGAAAGGGAAAGAGAGGTAGAAAGAACTTACTTGGGGCTCTAGGGAGTGGAGAATTGAGGAGGTTTTTGCGCAGGAGAAGAATGCTCAACAAAGGAGGGATGGGGAGCAAGAGAAATGCAAAAAGTGAAAAAGGAGTCCAGAATGGGCTATTTATAGGACTTTGAAGCGTTTAATGAGGCCAGGGGTGGGAAAAATAAACCATCCCAAATCCCTGTCTTGGATAACCCCCTACACGCGTGGGCACGGTTCACGAACCTTCGGGCGGTTCGCCAACTACCAAATATTAATTACTGACGTGACGACCTGGTATAGCGCCATTTTTAAGAAATTCGCTAAGACGATCGCCCTGGCCTTGTGCCGAGAGTATACATCCGCGGGAAGCCATCACTATGACTTGCCCAGGATCCTTGATTCATTGCCTAAAGCAGAGCATGAATCAAGGGGGGGTTATTGTACGGGCCTCACCCCCCGTCAAGCCCAATCGCCCTAAGGCCCATGAAGACTAACTCTTATAAGAGCCCCGCGCTGATCACACATGGTAACGCACGTGCCATCTAGGAGGTTTGAGCTCGGTGTGCCCAAAGCAGCCTGTGATGTGCCCCTGCCGAGCACAGAACTTACATGCGGGGTGGGTCCCAACGCCACTATCATTTTCTCCTTCCCGCCACCAAACATCCACTTAGATGAAACGGTATTGGACCTCCCTTCCATTGCCTAGGGAACGCGCCTGACGAGCATCAAACCCAGGGGTGGAGCCAGTTCCAATACCACTCTCATTTCCTCCTACTCCCAACTAAACCCCTACTTATGGGTAATAGTATTGGACCCCTTCTTCCACCCACCAAGGGAATAATCATGACCGTTCCACTAAGCTTGGCTATAAATAGGTAGAGAAGATTCAGTTGAGGGGGTTGGCAATTTCAGAGGGAAAGACTAGAGATAGCAGTATCAATTCTCCTCAAGGAAGAAAGGAGAGAGTTAGTGGGAAAAGAGGGGAGACTCAGTGAACGGGGCAGCCGAGCATAGCACCGTCCGTGGTAGGAAATCCACAAGCCCACTATACAAATAGATTGTGAGCCCAAACTCCTTCGAGGCCCAGCAGCTTTACCTTGGGTCGCACAATACCATTTAATTTGGGCAATTGTTATTTTCATCATATAAATTTTAGGCGAAAATGCACTTTTGATCCCTATATTTTGGGTCAATTCCCATTTTGGTCCCAAAATTGATTTCGTTACTAATGTTGTCCCTAAAAAAAGAAAATCGATTCTATTTTGGTCCCTGCCGTCAATCTACTAACTGAAACCTCCTACGTGGCAGACAGAGTGTCTTGCTTGTTGACGTGGCGCTGACAATGACCATTAAAATATTATTAAAAAAAATTATTTGGCATTTTTAAAATGCCATGTCAGCATTTATATTTTTAAAAAAGCCACATAAGAAAATTAAAAAAAAAAAAGAAATTAAATTTTAAAAAACCTTAAATCTAATTTAATTAAAATTATTTCTTAAAAAAAATAATTATCCTTTTAATTCTTTTTCTTTTTCTTTAACCTCATCAGTGATCAGACATTTTAGTTTTATAAGTTTGAATTAGATTTTTTTTACCCTTTAACAATATTTTCACAACAATTCCGTTAGTTGTCAAGTTTTTGAAACCATTTTGTAAGCTAAGTGTCTTGAGGTACTAGATTAATTACAAAATAGTTTCAAAAACTTGACAACTAACGAAATTGTTTTGAAAATCCTGTTAAATGGCAAAAAAATATTTGTTTGAGTTTGTTATTACTATTACTCCTTCCATCTTTTACATTGGTTAACTATTAAAAGGCAATTTATAATTATAACAAATTATGAAAATTTCTTTTTTATTTTTAATGCAATATATAATAAAGAGGAATTATCAATTTATCATAGAGCATATGCCATAAATTGAAATTCTATTCTATCTATAAAAAACATTTTTTAAAAGTGCTACGTTCACAATATTTTTTAAAAGTGCTACGTCCACAACATTTTTACAACAAATCATAAGTAATTAATTATTATTGGTTCTAATTTGAACCTACCATTGAAATTATGTATTTGCCCCACCAATAACAACTCACAACCTGTAACAACTTAAAATTTATTGTAAGAGTATTGTGAAAATGCTGTTGATATAGCATTTCTCTATATATACATTCTTGTAACATCTGTTTTTGGACTTTGATTGAATCAACATGTGTCTCAAATGTTAATCAGTTATGAGGATAGGGTATGGGAGTTTTAAATAGCATATGGTGATTAAAAAAATGGTTTACATACAATATGCTACAAGAAAATTTAATGTCTCATTGTATTTACAAGTAATCTATAATCAGAAAGGACTCCAACAAATTATAGTGGAATTCTTTTTGTGACCGTCAATTTATATAATTATTATATATCTTTAGGTTAGATTACAAAAAAAAACTAGGTTTGAGGGAATGACACTCTACCTCAAAACTTAAGACGAATGATACTCTTGTTCCTTGAAGTACAAAAGAAATCCACATATTAGTCATTTCTTTAACAACAATAACACAATATTTTAAATTTTGAAAAGTTGGTGAAACGTGTTTGGTACTATAAGAATTGTAGAAGCCTAGAAGGTGAGGGAGAAATACTAGAAGTATTTGGTTTGCGAACCTGTAGACAAAGAGTTGTGTTTGGAATTGTAAAGGGAAAAAGGAGAATTACCAAAATTAAATAAAAACAAAAATGAGGCCAAAATATGCTTTTGATTAATAATAAAGTATGATATGTAATTATTTGAATGCAAAAAAAAATTATCATATGGACAAAAAAAAAAGCCACATCATTATTCCGTTAAATACATAAAGTATAGAATTAATAGAAGTTAAGAAAATCAGTATTTTTTAAACTTTAGAACTCAATAGCTCTCCCTTGAAATTTCATGGAGTAAAAGCATTCACTAAGCAAATTTTAAGGACCACATTCTATTTCAACCTAAAAATATGTTGATGTAACTCAAAACATCAAAAACACAAATTGTTGTACACTGTACAATAGTTGTTTTGTTACAATCTCATGGGTAAAGCTCACCCTTGAAAACCATCATGCAAGGGGAGGGTGCCCAAGAGCTTATAAACACATGGTAAAACTTATACTTAATCCATGTGGGACACTAGGATCATAACATGTTTGTAGGGGTGTGCATCAAACCCATCAACTTGATGAAACTGACCCAACTCAACTCAACCTAAATCCTTAGGTTGGTCACCGTGGGTTGGTGGGTTGGGTTGATATTTTTTCAACCCATTTGATCCGACCCAACCCACTATGTACATAAATTTATAATTTTTTTAGAGAAATATATATATTTTTAGAATATAACTTAAGAAAATTATATGCCTCATAATACATTATTGAATACAAATGTTTTAAATAATTCATGAAAACTCAATTTTGACAAGGCTTAAAATAGATAAGCACAACCCCCCTAATCTAATCCAACCCATGAGGGTTTGGTTGAGTTGGGTGTTGGGGTTCATGCCCTAAATTGTTGGAGTTCATAATACATTATTGAATACAAATGTTTTAAATAATTCATGAAAACTCAATTTTGACAATGCATAAAATAGATAAGCACAACCCTCCTAATCTAATCCAACCCATGAGGGTTTGGTTGAGTTGGGTGTTGGGGTTCATGCCCTAAAATCTAATTATTGACATGTCATAAATAATTAATTTGTTTAATTATATGAGACTATTTATAAATGAACTATTGGGACATTATCTTAGTCTATGAGATGCATAATATGTGATTTATGTGAAAAGTCACAGAAGATATAAATCACAAGTTCTTTGTAAACTCAGAATATTAGTTCGTAGTCGGTGATGAAATTAGGCATTTCATCTGCGAAGACTATAACATATCAACTAAGATGATTTGTCTTGATCATGAAAATGGAGATTTCTAGTTAGTATGTTGATATGTTTTAAGAGTTAAGACATATTGAACTGGACCGCTGTGAGATTTATTATTCTTCTAACGACTGTCAAATGAATAATAAATCTCACGACTTATATTTATATGAACTCTTAATCTTGAGAGGATAATGAACCTGATCATGAAGTGTAGGTTGCTTTGATATATTAGGAGTGAGATCTATAAGTTATGATTAAAATCTCAGTATGTTGGGCAGCCACATTTAGTGTTGATGGAACATATATTCTTAAGATGGAATTCATAGTCTCTTAACAGAGATACAAAATATTCCCTTGAGATAAATTTAATGGGTTTGGTTATTTAGAGAGTTAGGCCCAACCACTTTAATAAGAAGTTACTAAATTATATATTTATGGAATTAGATTTCATAAATATATGATAAATAACATAAATGATTAAACCGGGTACTCAAGAATTAAGATGTAGTAATCTTCAAAGTGGCAGTCTATATTCATGACTTTGTATTATTATGAATATTTTATGAAGAGGTTGCATGTACAATAAAGTCTTGTGATATAATTTATAGATAAGACTTAGTGTGCAACTATATTTATATAGTGGTATTAAATATAGTTAATGGTAACTTTGGACTTGTCAAGAGTTGATAGAAAAGCCCAATACCCATTGGAGCTAGTGTTTATTGATCCTACTCCAAGCCACACACAAGAGCCTAATTGGAATGGCTTAAAAGGTTAACCTAATTAGATAATCAGTTATATATAAGGAGAGAAACATATATAATTTTATAAGTCTCTTTTCATAAGGGTTTTCATTAACATACAAGGAATGAAATTGTTTGTATGTGAGTGTTGGACACTCTCCTATTCTCTCATTGGAAACTGATTGAGAGACCACATATCTTGGGCATTAAGTGGAATTGTAATGAAGATTAAAAGTGTTCCCAAGTGCTTCTGATATTCGGTTTTGAATTTCACCGCACCAAGGTACGCTTTCTTATTCTTAAATTCTGAAACTTACATAGTACATGTTATCAATTGTAAATGAAATAGATCCGTTAATTTTCCACTGCACATGTTTTATATGAGATACAAATACGTATTTTCACATGTTTTTCCAACATTGGGTTCTACACTTGTGATGGGTTGAATTGAAAATTTCTCAAGTCGGCAAGATCTGTTGGGTTGAAAAAATTCCCCAACTTGACCCATGCACACAAGGTCAACTCTTCCACTAAGCCAATTAGACAATCGCTTAGCTAAGGCCCTCAACGGAGGAACAATATCACCATTTTTTTTCAATAAGATGCCAAAATGGTAGATGATTGACTAATGTTCACAACATTTTCATAAAAAATTCTAGGTGGTAATTTGTTATGGATAGTTAAAACAATGATGATAATGGTGGATCCAAATTAAATTATAAATTACCAACTAGAATTTGTTGTGAAAATATTGTAAATGTAAGACAAAAAAAGGGAGGGGGAATTAGCAAAGAGTAGGTGGACCAATGTCCAATAATTTCTTTGTTTGTTTGTTTGTTTTTTTTAATCTTTGTAGCTTTATATATATACTAGTAGTTTAAAAAAAATTTAAGTTTTGTGAAAAATTAATCAAGTCTTAAAATGATTCTCTAGATAATTTGTTACTAGGAAATGGACACAATATAATAATAATAATAATAATAATAATAATAATAATAATAATAATAATAATAATAATGTGCAATCTCAAAAAGGAATTAAAAAATTTTCAAAAAAAAAGGTTATAAAAAAATGTAGATGAACACAAAGAACAAGAAATTTATTAAAAGAACTAAATTTTTTTTTGCATCTAAACAAATTAGAAGAATAGATTTTAAGTATAAAAAATATATATTTTATTTAATAAAATTTTAATATATAAGAGGTCTCAATTTAAACATTGAGGGAGAGAATATATGAGTTGGTTGAGAAAAAGCGATCAAGTGCAAAGGAGTTCCAGTTCCAGCAGTGTCGATTTGAGATCGATCATCAAATTCAACAGAGCAGAGGAACTTCATTTTCATTTTATGTAAGGTTGCTTCCATTTCCAATTACATTTAATATTATGAGTTACATCTGTAGTTAGTTGTGAACGATTGTTTTTCCATAAATTACGGTTGATCTTCTCTGTATTGATTCTTTGTAGTTATTATCTCTTGTCTCTGCCTTTTGATTTAGAGAACATTCTTAATTCCCATTCCTTGTTTTAGTAATGCTTTCTGATGAGGGTGATTTTATAATTAGCTCCCAACACCTTAAGAAGGCGACGGGAGTAACGAGCGCGTCAGCTATGGTCATTGAACCACCTTCCTTTGGCGTCCGCGACTCTGCTTCCCATCTGATGGCATTAGGCTGAAGGGAGCAAGCTGACGAGATTAAGCTGAAAACTCTTAGCTGACGACCTTTCTGGGAACAACTCCATAAGCTGACGACCTTAGGAAGGAAAAGCTGAAGGGGATAAGCAAACCTTCGCCCACAACCTTGCTTGACCCGCACGTGTACATGTATAAGGAAAGTTCTTGCGCTACACGTTTGACCCTAATTAAGAAGATTCCTATAAAGAAAAGAACTCTAGGTGATACATAAAGTCCTCGAATTACTCTCCTAGAAGGAAAATACTTCCTCACCAAGGCGCTTATTTCAGCCCTACACTACTATAAATACCCCAGAACCCTCATAAACCAAGGTACGCATAATTCATTTCAGCTCTAACACTTTAGGGTTGCGAATAAGGAAGAAGCTCTAACTTGACCTTCGGAGGGTTTTTGGCCAGCACCAAACCGGTGCCCTTTGTTTGGTCTTGTCTTTTGTTGTGCAGGTGTTGTTTTGAATCAAGTGAGGGACACATGACAACCGGTGGATTTTTCATCATTATCACTTTCTTTTCAGTTTTAGAAATTATCTTCTTCTTTTTATAAATATAAATAAAATAAGCTAAAATTTTGAAGGTTCTCTTGCTTCCAACAGTTCATCTATTCAGTAGATATTTATGGGAAAATTAAGGCTTGATTAGATGATCGCTTACGTCAACTACTTAACTGTCGCACATGGGGCCAATTTTTGCAAGACAATGGCCTTCAGTGCTGACGGGAAAAGGTAGTATTGATGTTTTACTACTGATCTAACTGTTTGTTTCTATCAAAATTTCACAATGATCGGGCGACTGCTCATGTTTCTTTTATTGTGTGCATCAAAGGCTGTTCATATGTGAGACTAGTAAAGAAGGACGATCATACCTTTTGGAATTGGATGAACGTCAGGTTGTGCCATTTGATGCAATGAAGAACCAGTTCCTGGCTACCGGTGACAATAGTTACCTCTTGGCAACTATTGCTGCAGAGGTGGATTACCGATAATGCCCATGGAAGCCCTTTTCTAGATGTGCTTGGCAGTATTTTGAAGCTCTTATAATTTAACAATCTTTACCTTGAATATCTTTTAGGCTGCTCCTTGCATTAGATTTAACAAGGAAGGGATACAGCTTGCTGTATCAACAAGTGAGAATGGAATCAAAATACTTGCAAATGCTGATTGAGTACGGCTTCTGTGTTATTGAAAATCAAGCTGTTGATACCTCTAGAGTGGTTCCTGCAACTATTGCAAAGGTACTACTTTCTTTTAACTTTTATAGGAACTTCAAATGTGTACATGCTTCTTAATTAACATTGCTTATTTTTCAGGGACCTATAATTAGCACCTTTGGTGCTTCCTGTTCAACTGCTGGAACGAGCACTTGATATTAGTTGAAGTCCACAAAAACACTGAAGCTTTTGATTTTCTGAAGAATATTCTTATCAAAATTTCAAAAGAATATTTCAGGAGCTAAAATTCTTATTGAAATCTACGCGCTTGTTTTTTCTTGTCTCTATCATACATTTTTTTGGTAGTTTGAGATATTGATGTCTATGTGTATGCTTAGTACAGATTTCTCGATCATAATTTTAGTCTCTTTTATGTATAATTGCAGCCGTAGGCGTAGTTTGTGTTAAATTATTAAAAATAAATAATAAAAAAATAACTCAAACCCTTCACTTAATCACTCCTTCCCTCAAATTTTCACTGAGAAGAAACATAGCTTGGAATTAGAAGAAGCAGATTGAATGGAAAGGAGAGAGAAGCAGAGAATTGGAAGAGCAGAGACAGCGGAAAGGAGAGAGAGGCAGAGAAATTACACTGACAAGGATGACATTGACATTATTAGCAGTCTACCGGACTGTCTCCTTTGCCACATCCTCTCCTTTCTCCCAATTTGGGACGCTATCGTCACGAGCATTTTGTCAACCCGGCAGAGGCCTCTTTGGACTCTTGTCCCATAGGACTCCTTGGATGACGTTGGAGAACATTCAATGACCTTGCAGGTTTGAAAAATCTTACGCACACTTATATATAAGCTTTGAAGTTGGACAATAACAATGTCCTCTAGGAAAACTTATGAGGCTAATAATCTCTATGTCACTCGATGATAGGTGTTGTTGGCAAATAATTATACTGCATCTGTAGACTGTGATCTGGAATCCTAACAGTGTGCTTTTTGGTATGTTACCTTGAGGGGATTTATTTATAACTGAAAACGACATTGAAAGTCACGTTTATTGATTTGATTTCTTAACTTTTAAATGGGAGGTAGAGTGGAAATAGAGTTTGAACTCAAAACCACTTCTTCCAAAACCTTAAGCTATGAGGAATGAGTAAAATTAATCATTTAAAAACTATTTTGACATTCAACAAATAAAAAATTCTGCAATTTATAACCAGATATAACAGATATGTAAATAATAACATATCACATTTTTATTTTTAGCATTTTAAGTTTCCTTTTCAACAATAGGACATTTAGTAAGGCTATTTTACAATTATAAAACGAGGAAGAAAAGGAGTATATTCTTGAGAAACTATTTGCGTCTCTGATGATCTTTCCTGCTTTCCATTCAGGTGTTGCATATTCGAAACATATAGTGTAGATATATTCCTATCATGGTGGTAACGATTTGCACAACCACTTGGAGGTTTGTTTGTGTGTGTGTGTACTTATATAGTATTTAGTTATTAGCAAAATATGATGCTAACTGGTTCTTTTAGCTCCTTCTGTTAATAATTGTGTGTCTGCCATGAAATTTTCTTCAGATTGACGCTCATGTCGGTATGGTTAGTGATATTGCCTTTTCACATTCAAGCAAACAACTATGCATCATAACTTCTGGAGAGGACAAGACTATTAAGGTTTAATTTACTTGGCATATTCTTTGAGTATAATAATGAGGCTGGACTACATTGTGAAAGACTGAAAGTTCATTTCTGTTCAGGGGTGGGATGCTGTCACTGGCAATAAGCTATATACGTTTGTAGGGCATGAAGCACTGGTTTATTCTGTGTTCCGTCATCATAAGGAAAACATTCAGGTATTCAGTTGTTTTATTTGCACTTTTTCTAGTTGACAGTTTTCTTTAACTTTTCTTGAGAGACATCCAATGCTTGTTTCTCATGCCTCAACCAGAGTTTTAGCAGCTTTACTTAAATATTTTGGTGCACTTATTATGCACCAAGGCGAAAGATTTCTTTTTTCTCTTTCTTTGTTGCTTTTGTTTTGTCAAACTACCATTTTTTCCTATTTCTCTTTCATTAATAATCCATATGGTTAATATATATATTGCTATTTTCATGGTACTAAAAATGACACTATTCATTTCCACTTTTTTCCTTTCAACTCTTAATTGTATTTGAAAAAAATGGAAAATGCAAATCTTAATTGTCACACCCTAACAATCATAGGGGTTGCCACTTGATCTCCCCCCCCCCCCCTTTCTTCCTTTTTCTCCTGCTGTGTGGATTTGGTTTAGATCATTAAAGGTTTTTTTTACTTCCAACAGTTCATCTTTTCAACAGATACTGATGGGAAAATTAAGGTTTGGTTATATGATGACATGAGTTGAAGAGTTGACTTTGACGCTACGGGCCAATCTTTCACAACAATGGCCTACAGTGCTGACGGGACAAGGTAGTAATGATGTTTTACTAATGATCCAACTAAAATTCCTTAAAATTTTGACTATTGTTAGGCATTTGCTTGAGCTTTATATCATGTTTCTTTTTTATTGTGTTCATCATAGGTATTCTCATGTGGGACAAGGAGAATCATACCTTGTGGAATGGAATAAAAATGATGGGGCTATCAAGCGTGTGTATAATGGTCTTTGGAAGCAGTCTGTGGGGGTTGTGCAATTTGATAGAATGCAGAACCGGTTCCTGGCTACTAGAGACGAGTTTTGAATAAAATTTTGGGACATGGACAACGTTGACATCTTGACAACTACTGCTGCAAAGGGTGGATTACCGATAATGCCTATGGAAGCCCATTCTTGATGTGCTTAGCAGTACTTTGAAGCGCTTCTTATAATTAATCTTTATGTTGAATATCATTCAGGTTTCTCCTTGCATTCAATTTAACAAGGTAGGGATACTGTTAGCTGTATCGACAAGAGAGAATGGAATCAAAATACTTGCAAATGCTGATGGTTTATGGCTTTTGCATTCTATTGAAAATCGTGCAGTTGATGCCTCAAGAGGATATATAGAAGGCTTATAGTTCATGATGGGGGTTTTTTTGAAAGGTATGTTTGTTTGTAAAGTTCATGAGGTTGAGGACACATTCTCAAGCTCTTATTAATTTGCAGATTGTAGAAGTGAAGGACTTTATTATGTACTAAAGATTTTTATTATGTTGTGTTAATCATTTTCATGGAAAATAGTACCAATACGATGTTTGAGCAACAACACTACAATGCCGTTAGATAGGGCATTCACATGGAGATTGATAATGATGTAAAGGGATAAAAAAAAAATTGATAAATTTTTTTCCGTTATGGTTGTCATCTGCTTTGTGCCAAAACTTCAAAACTTGCTAGATCCCAATCTATTGTTGTCACATTAATTAACAAGGTAATGTGACAACTATCTTCTCAAAAAAAAAAAAAAAAAAGGTAATGTGACAATTAGAAAATCTCAAGGTAATGTGACAACTATCTTCTTTCATTACATAATTATTTGTCCTCAAATATCGCTCTAGCCCTTTCAAAAGAAAAATGCCTCTAGCCAGCCATCATTTAATGAAAGAATTAAACATTTTTGGTACTATAGTGAAAAACACAAAAGATTAGTACTACCACAAAAGCTTCATCAGACAACACTTGCTGTCGGTATTACAAACTCACAAAACTTCCCTTGTCCAGCTATATAAACATGTAGGAGTTTTCTACTAAGGTTGCTAATGCACTGAATTCCCTGAATAGCTTTTGGTCAATGGTCTTGAAACATACGTTTTGCATTTCATACATAATTGACAACATCAGCAAAACAAATACTGCTGATACACCTATCCTCTTAGGTATAATAGTCTTATCTTGTACATTCTAATAATTTAAACACCCAGCCAAACATTTATGCCCATCTTTATTTGCCCACATCCTCTGCTTTTGGAGTGCCTCAAATAATTTTCCTTCTTACACAGTATGCAAAACAATGATCTCAATTTAATTATCTTTGCAAGGTCCCTTACAATAGTCCTTGCACAATTTCCCCTATATAAATTAGACTTAGTTAAAAGTTCAATGTGGACTAACACTGTGTATGAATTAATGTCACACCCATCATACACAACCCAAAGAATTTCAATAAATACAAAAATTAGATTACAATAAATACAAGAATTTCAATAGATACAAAAATTAGAATTTCATAAGGCTGATGTTACAATATAATTTAACATTCATTTATGGCTCTGGTGGGTACTTAGACTAAGTTGATTTGGTAGATCAACTCAAAGTGGACTTAGACTAGCTGGTTCTAGCTCATTCTCTAACCAAAGTGGAGCAAGATGTAATACAAAAAAGAGTCCAAGTTTTCTGGAAGTTTTCTGGAAAATGGGGGGTTTTCACAGTTTCGTTATTGAGTCCAAGTTTTTTCAATTAGTTGTAGAGGAAGGGGGACGTTATTTCTTGTTACAGATTTATGAGAGGGGCAAATATTCTATGAGATCAGTCTTCATGGGTAGAAATGCAGCACATTGGCTGATGAAGATCATCGAAGACACTGTTGTTGGGGCAAGCTCCAAACAGTTCTTTTCTTTCAGGGACGGTGACACTGCTTATACTCTCCAGCGCAGCACCAACTCGTTTGGTCAGTTTTTACTCCTGACTGAACTAAAAGCTGGCGGGTGTAGGAGGTCGATCATTATCCCTGAAGGCAAAGAGAGATATGGTTGGAGGGCTTTTGGCCTTGAACTAAGAAAGATGTTGTTTCCCTCCCAATATGCAGTGGGTGGAACTGGCCTTCCAACCTTTATTCCTCAGGTGCATAGGCCATATTTGGAGCCTCAACACTCTAGATCTTTTGCTGAAGTTGTGCAAGGCAGTAATGGAAGAGTAGAGGATAGAAAGCAGCCAAAGCAGGTAGGCTCCTTTGACAAGGGGAAGAAGACACATCTAGGAGGGGAGAAGATGGAGGGGAATCGGAGTCTCACAGGAGCTAAAGTGGGAGTTTTTCCGGTAGGCAAGCCTAATAAGATGGTGGTGGAAGGAGGTGATAGGAGGGAGCAGTGCATTAATGAGGAGTCAGTGGCAGAAAGCAGGATACGTTTCCCAAGCTTCAATTTGAATGCAAAAGCCTATGACAATAGGAAAAGGAGTGATGTAAGGAGGCCATGCTGGACAGGGAGAAGTCTTATCGTGGAAGTTGACGTGATGGGGAGGAGGCGGGTTTCCTGGGATAGGAAGAAGAGGAGAGATCAGAAGCATAAATGGGTTTCACGGGCTGGCAAGGATTTGCATTAGGGTAAGGTGGGTCTGGGTTTGGGCCCTAATAAGTTGGTGGCCCAACTGACTGGTAGTGAGTCTGGTTTAGGCCCACAGCTCAAAAGCCCAATCTCCTTTGAGCCTGGGGAATCTTCGGTTAAGAGTGTTGAGTCCTTACACTCAGTCGATAAGCACGTGAAGGATGGGGTGTGTCCATGGGCGAGTCCGATGACGCTTGTAACGCCGTCGCAGGTGGCCGGAGGTCTGGTGTGGTCGCCAAAGGTACGGGTTCAGGCCGATAAGGGTGGTTTGTGCCTGTCGGTGTCTTCGAAGCCTCCGACGAGCCCTGTTTTGACGGTACAGGTGATGCGTCGCACCGGGGTTCTGGTGGGTCCGTTTCATCGGCGTTGCGAGCCATCGATAGGAGTGGTGGGGTGTGCCGGATCCCCTTCGGCGATGGTCTTCAGGCTGAGCTCTGACCGGAATAACACCTTCGGTGCCATTTCGTTGTCGAGTGGGATATTTTCTGAAGGAATGAGGACAGTGTCTCTCAATATAGTGCCACGGTCGTTACGACCTCTTCTCCCTGACTTCTTTCTGGAGATGGTGCGAGCTGGACCAAGGGGCTTGGGGGCAGTGGGTCAGGAGGTTAATTCTTCTTTTAGCATTGAACTATGCCTTCTTGGGGAGGTTATGCTTGTGGAGGAAGCAACTGTTGATACAAACTTGTCAGTTGCCTTTCCTCTGCAAATATTCGATCCGAGTGCACCGACAACCTTGGCAGAGTTGGAGGAGGTTGATGAAGTTTTTAGTATTGAGAATAACATAGATATATCTGGGTGGGTGAAACACAGAATCCCTGGTTTTAGCAAATTGGTTGGGTTATCTATGACGCGACATGAGAAATTGTGCATTTCTCTATTACAGAGGCTTGAAGCAGAGATGGAGGCAGCCAATGTGTTACACAGGAAAATTATGGGCAGTAAGAAGGTGGTTAAGTCCAAAAATAAGGGATGCAGAGAGCTGCAAAACCTGATTTCTTCGGTGAATTATGACAGAAGATAGAGGGTGGTCTTGTGATGTTGCTTGGAGCTGGGGATTTTTTAGTGTTTATGAAGATAAAAATGATTTCGTGGAACGTTAGAGGTTTAAATGACCCTCGGAAACGCCTTATGGTGAAGAACTTGTTGCGGGAGTGGAAGTGTGATGTTGTTTGTTTACAAGAGACAAAAATTGCGAGCATGAATCGTCAGCTGGTTTGTAGTCTGTGAGGCTGCCCATATGTGGACTAGGCTGTGTTGGAGGCGGACCGGACTGCTGGTGGTATTTTGCTTATGTGGGATAAAAGGGTTTTGGATAAGGTGGAGATTATGGTTGGTACATTCTCAGTGTCGGTAAAGTGGAAAGGGGTGGGGGACGGGTTTATTTGGGCTTGCTCAGGCGTCTATGGTCCAAATAAGAATGTTGAGAGGGGTCTCATGTGGGATGAGTTAGTGGGAGTTCAGTAGTGTTGGAGGATTCCGTGGTGCTGTTTTGGGGACTTTAATATTGTCCGTTTTCCTAGCAAGCGTAGGGGCGAGACCTGTTTTTCCACGGCTATGGAGAAATTTTCTGAATTTGTTGAGGATCTTAACTTGGTTGATTTGCCTTTGGAAGGAGGTAGCTTTACTTGGTCTAGTGGTTTTGATCAACCAATGATGTTTAGGATTGATAGAGCTTTGGTCACTCCTGATTGGGAGGATCATTTCCCAAATGTTTCTCAAAGGATTTTACCCTGTACTGTTTCAGACCACAGTCCAATTCTCTTGGAGGCAGGGGGAATGGCAAGGGGGAAAAGTCCATTCAGATTTGAAAATATGTGGTTGAAGTCGGAAGGTTTTGTGGATAGGGCTCACACATGGTGGAATCGATATTCCTTTGTAGGTACTCCTAGCTTTGTGCTTGCGAAAAAATTAAAGGCTCTCAAAGAGGACATTGTGCAATGGAATCGCCGAGAGTTTGGTAATGTAGCGCGTCAAAAGAAGCAATTACTGGAGGAGTTGATAACATTAGATGCTAAGGAGGGAGATTTTGGTCTCTCTGATGGGGAGAAAGTTCATAGGGCTGGTTTGAGGTCCCAGGTGGAGCATCTTCTTTCCTTAGAAGAAATTTCCTGGAGACAAAAATCTAGGATGTTATGTATCAAAGAAGGGGATAATAACACCAAGTTTTTTCATAAAATGGCTAATTCCCACAGACGGTCCAATCACTTAAGGACCTTGGAGGTGGATGGGGTGGTTTTTGAAGAGGCTTTCGAGGTAACTTATCAAGTTGTACAATTTTATAAAAATTTGTACAAGGAGACTGAGGAGTGGAGGCCTTTAGTGGAGGGTTTGGAATTTGATCGTATCGAGAATAGAGAGAGGGTTTGGCTTGAAAGGAAGTTTGAGAGAGAGGAGATTCTTCAAGTTGTTAGGGGTTTGGAAGGGGATAAAGCTCTAGGTCCGGATGGGTTTACTATGACATTCTATCATCATTGCTGGAGGATAGTGGAAAAAGATGTCCTAGTGGTCTTTGAAGAGTTTTTCCATCATTGCAAGTTTGAAAAATCCCTTAATGCGACCTTCATTGCTTTAATTCCTAAAAAGAATGATGCTTCCAATATTAGAGATTTTCGACCTATTAGCTTGGTGGGGAGTGTGTATAAAATCTTGGCTAAGGTCTTGGCAAATCGCTTGAGAGTGGTTTTTGATCAGTTGATTTCTGAGAATCAGAACAGCTTTGTGGGTGGGAGACAAATCCTTGACTCGGTTCTCATTGCGAATGAGTGTGTGGATAGTCGTGGGAAGAGTAGGGTTCCTGGAGTCATTTGTAAGCTCGATATGGAGAAAGCCTACGATCATGTGAATTGGGAGGCTTTGTTGTATTTGCTGAATAGGATGGGTTTTGGAGTGAAGTGGTGTAAGTGGATACGTTCTTGCATATCCACAATTCAGTTCTCTGTTTTGGTTAATGGGTCCCCAGCTGATTTCTTTGGTATCTTAAGGGGTTTAAGACAAGGAGATCCGCTATCTCCTATACTGTTTTTGATCTTGATGGAGGTGTTTAGTAGGATGTTAAGGAGAATGGAGGGAGCTGGCTTGATTCGTGGATTTAATCTTAGGGGTAGGAGGGATGGTGGGGAACGTGTTTCACATCTCTTATTTGCAGATGATACCATCCTCTTTTGTGATGCAGATGTGGAGCAAATTCTTCATATTCGGTTGTTGCTCCTTAGTTTTCAGGCGGTAACGGGTTTGAAGGTCAATGTGCATAAGAGCGAAATGGTTCCTATAGGGGAGGTTGGTGATGTGCATGCTCTGGCTGATATATTGGGCTGCAGAGTTGGATCTTTACCTATGTTGTATCTTGGCATGCCGTTGGGGGCTCCTCACAATTCCCCTTTAATTTGGAATACAATTTTGGAAAATATTAGGCGGAAACTATCTGGGTGGAAGAAGTTGTACTTGTCTAAGGGGGGTCGTTTGATGCTTCTCAAGAGTACACTTTCTGTCTTTCGACTTACTTTCTATCGCTATTCACTATTCCTACTCATGTGGCTAATAAAATTGAAAAGTTGCAAAGGGATTTCCTTTGGGGAGAGCAAGATTCATTTGGTTGGTTGGGACAAAGTTTGTGCGCCTATAGCCAATGGTGGCTTAGGGATCAGGAAACTCACTACCTTTAATAAGGCTTTGTTGGGGAAATGGTTGTGGCGGTTTGGAAAAGAAGAGGGTCGGCTATGGAGGCGGGTTGTAGCTTCAAAATATGGGGAAGAATGGAGGGGATGGACCTCAAAGCTGGGTAGGGGAGCTCATGGGTGTGGTTTGTGGAGAAGCATCCGCATGTGTTGGGAGGATTTCAGCAAAAATTGTCAGTTTGTGTTTGGATTGGGGAATAGGGTGAGGTTTTGGCAGGATGGGTGGCATGGGGATCAACCTTTTCAATTGGCCTTTCCAAGGCTGTATGGCATTGCCATTGCGAAGGAGGCTTCTGTTGAAGCTTCTTTGCATAGGCAGGGGGTGGAGGATAGAAGATTTTGGAATGTTCAGTTTAGTAGATTTTTTAATGATTGGGAGATGGATGAAGGGTTGAGGTTTCTTCGTATGTTGGGTGCTATAACCCCTCCTATGGATGTTGGAGATCGGATGAGATGGAAATTGAAGTCTAATGGAGCTTTTGACATCTGGTCATACTATAACAAATTAAGAAATTCTCCTTCAACTATCTTTCCTTGGAAAGCTATTTGGAGAGTAAAGGCCCCAAGGCGAGTTTCTTTTTTTGTTTGGTGTGTAGCTTGGAATAAGATCCTAACGAGAGACAACCTGAGATTGAGGAGATTGAATTTTGTGGATTGGTGCATTATGTGCCGTCATTGTGGAGAGACGATAGATCACCTTCTTCTTCATTGTGAAATGGCCTACCGTTTATGGAGCTTTGTTTTTATAACTTTTGGCTTGGCCTGGGTTATGCCTAGATCGATTCCTGAATTGCTTTTTGGTTGGTGGAATTGGCTGGGGAAGCATTCATCTCAGATCTGGAATTTAGTCCCGCTGTGCATCCTTTGGTGTATTTGGAAGGAGCGAAACCGAAGGACTTTTGAGGATTTGGATAGCTCTAGTGATCAGTTGCTTGTTTTTTTTAGTGGAACTCTCTTTGATTGGTCTCGTGCGTGGGGACTCACGTCTAGTGATTCCCTCCCCTCTTTTCTTTGCTCCCTTTTCCTTTAGTAATTTACTTGTTGTCTTTGTTTCTCTTTGTTTTCTTCTTCTTGTATCTCCTACATTGCTCTGTGTTCTTTTTCAGGCATAGAGTAACCTTTCGTATATATATCATTCTTACTTATCAAAAAAAAAGATTGATGCAGGACAAGCCAGAATTTTGAAACAAGAAATTGAAGAACAGGGAAAATCAAGATAAAAAAAACCTAGGAGCCGATACTTAGGCTTGCTTGAAGTCAACATCAAGCGAAAGAAAACCACTAGGAGACCTCCTACTGTTGGCTGAAGTCGGTATCAAACTTACTATTGCCTAATTCTAATCAACAATATCCATATCTATACATATTTTATAGCAGAAATTGAGAGAAAGTAGATTCCTACAATTAAGGAGGTAGTGACAAATAAAATAATTGCCTATTTAAAATTAAGACATGATTCGCTTTAAAAAGCGATCCGTTACATTGTTGGGTAACGCTGGAACACCGTTTTAAAAGGGTAAATTATAATTTTTTCACCACGTTAAAACACTGTTGGAGCCCTCTTGGTATAAAAGGAAATTAACTGCTTAAGACAGGAAAAAAAAAAAAGGAGAAAGAGAAACCGAGAGAAAAGAGAGTCAGAGAAATAGAGAGGCAGAGAACGGAGAAGGAGAGAGAGATCGAGAGATCAAATACTGCACGCTCTAAAAACTGAATCCCAAAACACACAATCATTCATTCTTTCCATTTGTTAACACAAACGGCCAAAAGAAAAGATTTTCCCTGCCGATGAAAAAGAAAAAACAGAAGCCCATTGAAATATTTCCACAGTTTGCAATCAAGAATGAAAAGATGTCACTCACTTTCCTGTCAGATTTCTTCATCTAACTGTCCGTTAATTTCTTTCACCGGTGAGTTTTTATCTTCGATTTAAGTTTGTTTATTAATTATGATTAGGTTTTGATATTTTGTTTGGATTGTTTTTGATTTTGGTATTTTAATTAAGTTTTTCTCTTCGCTTTTCAGTTTGACATTCTCAGCTGCACGCCCTCAAGTTCAACCAGGTACCATTTTCGAATCGATCAGATTCCAGATCGCTTAGATCTACTTTGATTTTTTTCGTTTTTGTCGGATCTAGGGTTTATCATTTGTTCTTTGGATGAATGTATTGCTTTTGTTTATTGGTGGTGTTAGTACTCTGCTTTGAATGTTCCGATTTCAATGTATTTCTCCCTCAATTGTTCACATTCTAGATTTCAGAATCGAAATGATTGTGTTACTCGCTAATGGTGAAATAAGCCGCATCACTTCCCAATGAAAACTTCAAAGTCACTGTAACTGAGATCTGCTCTTCCGCCCTGTTCCGTTTCTTCTCTGCAACTCCATGCACACAAGGTCAGAATAGCGTGTTTGCATGTTCCGTTCTAGACCAACAGACAGAGGAAAAAAGAAAATCCAAAAGGTTTGGCTACCTTTTTCCCTAATTTCCCATTTATTTTTACAATTTCTTGAGTTCTGTTTTGTTCGATTGTTGAATTGACTAAATTTTGTTTTTGTTTGGCAGATTTTTGTTAGGTTTGTGTTTTTTTTTGGTTAGACCCCCAAATTGGAATTGATTTATGCTTTGTGCAGATCTATGTTTTGCTGAATCGTTCGCAAAAAAAAAAAAAAAACGTTGATTACTGAGAGTACATTATATTGTTTGGCATTGCTTAACACCGTTTGACAGCTTTTTTGGTATATTAAAAAAAAAACGGTTATAATAAAATTTAAAAAAAAACGTTGCAAACCCTAGTGATCTCTTTTCATCTGACTCCGCATAACATTCTCTCTCTAAAAGAAAACGCCTAGCGATACTGCGACACAGAGAAAGGGAAGGAGGAAAAAAAAAACTTGCAATTCAGCCATTGCCATCTGATCTGCTGCTCTGCCTCATCTCTCCTCTGCAACAAAATTTTTCTAAAGGTCAGCGCACTCTTTTCTTCTTCAAATACTGTTTTGGTTTTCTGAAACTTTTCGCCATTGATTTTCCTTTACAAATTAGCATATTAAATCTCCAATATGTATATGTTTTTAGTTTAAGGCCAGATGTTTATACTACAAGAATTACCATCTTCCTTTTCAATATATGATATATCTGTATTTCAAAATTTTCTCCATACCAAATTGTCTAGGGTTCTTCTTTGACTCCTTTTGAAATATAGATGGGTTTATTTCTCTTTCTATGGGAAAATTATAATTTCCGGTTTTAAGTACTGGTAACATAAGGGATTTTGCCCTTGATTTTAATAGCCAAATTTCAACTTGGATGGTTATAAGTCTGAAAGTTTAGAGTGTGCAATGATGGGTTTATTCTCTCTCTATGGATGATTGGTCTGAAATTATTATTTTCAGTTTTTAAGTTTTGGTAACATTAGGGATTTTGCCCTTGATTTTAATACTTGGATGGTTTAAAATATGAAAGTTTAGAGTGTATAGTAATTACTGCGTTTTTGAAAAATAAATAAATTAATTAATAACCAACTGATTACTATACACCTTCCAACAGATTGTTAGACAATGTGTTATTGAAATTATAAAAAACCTTCTTACTCTGTCATTTTGTTTAAATTCAGATTTGCTGCAATTCTCTGTCAAGTACAAAACTTGAGTAATTTGCAAGCAGAGTTTCTGGAACAAACTGATAGGTTAGGAAAGCCTAATTTTTCCTTTGTTTATCTGATAATTCTGTCCATTATGTATTTGTTGTTTGAATTTCCTCTGTTTTTGCATATTTTAGACAGCTTTTTCTAAAAAGAAAAAAATGCATTCCATGATTCTTTTTCAACTAACCAGTAAAATTGTTATGTTTTTTTTTGTTGGTGTCATGCTTTGTGATCAACTTCCTTATAATGATTATTTTAGCTTCTTTTTGTAGACTTTGTTTCACCTTAGGACAGCCTTACTATCCTTTTTTTAGGCTTTACATTTCAATCTACCTCAAAGATTAAATTTTCTTGATTCTGAGGGATTTCAGTTGCTATTTGTGATGATTCTGTGAATGAAACTTTCAATTTCAAATAGAGCTCTCATATATGGTTTGTGATCTCTAGCATTTTTCCCCACCCATGTTTGTAAGATTTGAGTTGCAATAGTAGCAGATTATTTATTACAAGTTTAAGTATCTTATATTAGTATCTATATAATTTTTAGCCTCTATCTTTCATACTGTTGAATATTTTGTTTTGTTCAGTTATTTTGGAACTCCGTGCATCCATCTTAATTTCGCTAATTTTTGCATATAGGCTCAAGCTGTTGTTTTCCCTATTAAATAAGTAGTGTTGTTCTCAAAGTTCTTGGTTTGTAAGTGAATGGTTTGATTCAAGTGCTAATTTGAAGATTATATTGATTAAGGTAGATCAAGAACTTTTTTCATATTTAGGCGTGGGTAGACTCATTACATGAATTTGAGTGTCCCTGTGCTGAATTAGCAACATGTGTGCACCTTAAGGCAATATCTTTACATGAGATAACATAGGAGAAGAAGACTAAGACTTGGTGACATTTGCTGGCTGTATTAATGGTGTGGAGGATTTTTTATATTATTTTTAAAATGTATTTGAACAATAATAATTTGTACCATCTGTTTAGTGCACAGTTTTTATAGCCTGGATTTTTTTTTTCCTTCTTACATGCTTGCTTTTTGTTTCCTTTAAAAGGTTGGATGGAATGCCATGTTGTCTTTTTTGTTTTTTTGTTTTTCTTTTGATGGAATGCCATGTTGTCTTTGGCAAGATGCTCTATGGGATGGATCTTGTTTACAAGAGTGACACAGAAGGATATATTTAGTTATTGTTTTGGGATGTCATTCTATTTGGTCAAATATTATAAATTTTACCATTTATCTAGAGATGGTGTCTTTTGGAAAAGTCTTCAGAACTCTTACCCACAGTCCATCTGTTTCTAAGTAATTTTTTTAGAACAATGCTTACTCCTAAATCTGTGTATATTTATTCTTTTTCTTGATATGCAGAGTATTAAGAAATTTAATATTTTTTAAATGGATAGATTTAGAAATATGTTTTGAACCAGTTCAGTCTTGGTGTCCCATGAGCAGTCAATGGTACTATGGGATCAATCTTGCACATTTTTCAATTCAAGCCAGATTACAACTTCAATTTATTTTTCTATAATTTAAGAAACCTCCTTTTCCCATCCTTTTGTTGAAGCACAAATTTACAGAGTTCTCTTTCAGATAAGACATTTGGGTGTTTTTGGTATATTAAAAAAAAACCGTGTTAAAATAAAATAAAAAAAACGTTGCAATTGAAAAAACCCTAACAGAAAATAATATTAAAAAAAAATGGATACAGAAATCTAAAAAAACGTCATGTTTTCTTTAGGTTTGTGTAAGAAGTTGGTCTGACTGCTATGGGGAGTTATTAATGATCTTAGCCCTCTTGGGTTTGTGAGAAAGGAGGAAACTTTCTGTATTTTTGAGCTAGGAAAGGGTTCTGTTTATGGAGTGGGCAGCAACAGCATAAACTTATTCTACTGATAAACTTATTTTATCTGTAGAATAAGTACATTGATGTCTCTATGCCAGGATTGAGATTTCGTTAATCTATTGATACATGGGTGAAGAGGGATGTTTGATTGTAAAAGGGGAATTTTCATTTTGTTTTTAATATGATTTGTAATGTAGTTTCTTGGCCTTTTAGAATCTGAAAGTTACTGAATACTTAAAATGGGGGGTTTGTTTTTGTGATCACATGATTATTACACTTCTTTTTTTTTTTTCTTTTGCATCCTATTGATCTTATGCTACAGGAATCGTTTTATTTGTGAGTTTCCTGTCATTTTCTTAAAGGTTATGGTGCATTCTGATCTGGGTTCAGTTCAGAAACTGAGGCCCCACTTGGTTGATACCAAAAAAAAAAAATTAAAGGAATAAAACATATAAATTAATATATGTAAATATAAAAAAAGTTCAGAAGCCAAAAATGCTACTCTGAGATAACAGGGGACTCTGTTTTTATCGCTTTTCAGAACTATACTATAATCTCTGACATGTAGCTTTCTGAATTCTGAACTAAATTTTGTGGGGTGTGTATGGTTGTGGTGCAGTGGGTATTCTTTGCTTAGAGATCCCCAGTACAACAAAGGACTTACCAATGCTTTGGTATCTTCAAATGTTTTCCCCTTTTAGTTGAAAAGATTCTAATGCTCCATTACTTAAAGCTGGGTCTCGAACTAATCATATTCCAGATTGTAGGAATGTACTATGATAAATTTAAGGATCAATCCAGATCGTCCTATAGTTTACTTTTGTGGAATCAGATCAGTTACTAGGATTGTAATGACAAATTTACTGGTTTAAAAGTCATTTGCATATCAGTATCCATGCGATTGCTGCTTCTGCACTGCAGGGCTTGCACCATAACCAAAGTTTTGCCATATATTTTATGTCATTTCTACCAGTTGTTCTTTTTTATTTTGAGGTCTGTTTAAATCAGTGGCCAAAGGAATTTATCTTTATTTTGTTCCAATGGTGTAGCTTTGAGAATAATCCCCGGCTAGAAGGTCCAGAGTTGCTAGGACTTGCAAGTTATGACACTAACTGCTCATGAAGATGTATGATGCCGCAAAACTCAACTTTGCATGGAATAGATATGTATTCCAAAAATTGGAAGTGCGTTACCTACAGTGTAGTGGGATTGGTGATAAATTCAATCCCTCATATATAACTATTTGTAAATTTTACTATACTGTTGTGCTCTTTTGAAAATGTTCAATACGTTAATATGTATTGATGAAATACTAGAAAAGGGTTTACCTACCATGTGAATGGTTGATTTGGTTGACAGTTTCGCTCATAATATGTTCAAGACATTAATATGTATTAATGTAATACTAGAAAAGGGTTTACCTGTCGAACAAATAGTTGATTTGGTCCGACTTCATCTCTCTTGCTTTGTCCTACTTATTACTAATGATTTTTATACAAGCTCATATACTTCTGTTCTCTTTCCAGCTTCAAAATTTTCAGGAATACTGATTGAAAATAAGTTTGATGTGTGCTGTTTCTGAACTGCAAGGTATTAAACATTAGTTTCTGTACTTGCTGTCATGCTAGCAAAAATAGGGGTTTTAGCCGGTTTTACCTATTGTTGGATTTGAACCAATGACTTACTGCTTATTATTCAAGGGGGGAGGGGGTGTGGAGCGCTAAGAAAGAGATAGTGTTATCACTATTCAAAATGAAGCAGCAGCTAGCATGCTAAGATCAGAAGGAAAAATAGCAACTACAGAATTCAATTTAATTTTCAGTTTCTGTTTTCCATCCTACCTGATCTACTGTTTTTGAAGAGCAATTGAAATTGTAGAACTTTGAAATTTGAAAGTGTAATGTTTTTTATACAAATTTGATTATCTCATAGATTTTAGTTAATATTCCACTCTATCTGCATAATTACCAGGGTTGGCTACTTGTAACTTTTATTTTAATGGTAGATAATTGCAGAAAATGTATTTTGTTGTTATAACTTTATGGTTGCTGGTGGGTGAATTTTCATTTATAAAACAATGAATGTGATTGTGTGTGCAGCAGCTAATGTGGCATGACCACAAAGCTGAAGCTGCAAAGGGGTATCAAAGATTTGATTGGTTTTCAGATACTTCTTTTTATTGAGAAAGTGATTTATATATAGATACTTTATTAGTCATTATGAAAATGAAATATGCTTAAAAATTTGCTAAAAATTCTGCTGCATCAATAAGATATGGACATCTAATCATGGTTAAAGACCATTTTAAAATCTGTCTGTCAATGATCATATGGAATTTTCAATTTAGTACTATTTTCCCCATATTTTTAACATGTGAAAGCAATTAGTTGGATGGTGTGGAATAGTAAATGTGGATACTGGTAGAAAGAATATGATATTTTGTGGGTGTGTGTGTGTGTCTATATATATATATATATATATATATATGGCTTGCGGAAAATTGTGTTCAGGCTTCTACATGCACTTCAACTTTGTAGTTTCCCACACAGGTTCAAAAGGTTAAAATAATAGTGTTGAATGGATGGTACAAACTCCATATTTTGTGCAAAAATCCAGGCTGAAGAAGGGACATAAATGTGGTATTAATTAATAGTGTTTTATAAGTAATAGTAATTTTTCAAGTTTGCTCAATGAACCAATTTGATTGCCATGCCAATCTAGACACTAATGTGTCATGAATTTGGCATATTAGCAACAAAATTCAAGAATTTATAATCTTCGCGTGGAACTTGAATGATTAAGCCTTAAATAAAATCTAACTGATAAGGAACATGAATGTCATGCCAATTGAAACCAAATGAACCCCAACGCCCAATTGACGGTAATTTGACAAAAATACAAAAACATTAAAGCTGAATATTACAGTAGCCCTATTTTTAACAAATTGATAGCTAACGTATCTTGCACACTTTGTAACAAATTTCTTCTTTACAAATTGATTTTATTAGCCAAATTTCTCTTCTACTTATGAGATTAGTGTTGATACTAAGTTATATTTGTCTTTTAGAAGAACACCTACACATTAACATCATTATCTGAACAACTAACCATCATTATCTGCACATTAAGTATAATATATTAAGTTGATTGTTTTCTAATTCATAAAATGATCCCGTGCATTACGCGGGTTAAACACTAGTATATATAAAAGTAAAGACCTCATGTAAAAAACTATAAGTTCTGTCAAGTGGCACATTGTATGACATTGTTTTCATTTAGGCTTCCACCTCATTTACATTTAGCATTTATGTCAAACTATTAAGTGATAGCAAATACATTTATTTCAATGTATTTTTTTTTTTATTATGGGAAAAGGCAAAAATTTGTATACATTTATAACTTATTGTTTTGAATAGAAACGGATAGATCTAAAAGTCACTGAAAACGTAGAAATTAAGAAAACTTTTCAATTTCTGCATAAGACTAACTACAATGCAGAATTGCAAGAGTGGCATTCAATGAATTAGGTAAATATTATTTGTCTCCACATTTGTTCAATATAAATCCCCATTTCCATTGGACTTAAAAAATTAAACTTCCATAATTTTTCTCATAATAGCTTTGGTTTTCTTTTTGAGAGGTATATTAATTTTCAAAATATTATGTTCGTCTTAAATATTTTTTTTAGATTTTATGTATACATTTTTACTTATGTAGCATTGTAATGTATTTAGGCTTATTTTTTCATATTATGTGTAGGGCTGTCCAAACCCATCTGAAGATCTAATCTGCTCGAAGAAATCGATTGGATCCGATCCAACACCAGCAGACCCGACTACTCAGGCGGTCAGCAGCTGGTCTTCTCCACCAGAAACCGACTCTGGCAGGCCAGTTTCAATTTCCCTCCCCTTAAAACCCGAAAAACAAGAACCGACTAACAAAAACCCAGATTCCGACGAAAATTTTTCAAGCGAAAAAAACCCAGATTTTGGCGATATTTTACGTATATCCGATGAGATTTTAACCGGATTTGGCGAAATCTCATCAAATCCGGTGAGATTTCCACCAAATTTGGCGAAATCTCATAGATTCTGATGAGATTTTTGCCAGATTTCAGTTTTTCTCACCGTTTTCTCGTAGTTTCCTTAGATCTATGACGCCAACCGACCCGTCCGCCACCCGTTGAAGGTTTGATCCGACCGACCTGTCTACTCCGGCGATCGGCGGTGGGTGAGATTTTTTGCCACCTGATTCCGTCGGGTGGATTCCGGGTTAGGCACAAACCCAACCCGAACCAACCCGTGGGCAGCCCTAATTACGTGCCAATTTATATTTTTGGTTTTCTTTATGATGCATATACTTGGTAAGGATTTGTTTTTGGCTTATTTTAGTTCAATTAAAATTTGGAAATTAAATTGTGATATTATTGCATCACTATGACATTATTTTTTCAGTTGTTGTATCATGAAATATTAGAAGTTTTTATAGCAAATTGATATATAAAGTATAAATCATACAAGCAAAAACACCTAGGAACCAACAGGTTTGTAGGTGACAATGTGAATTGTGTGATCTGGTGATATTTCTTGGTTGCATAAATTAGAGGAATTTTCCTCCAATGTATTTAGTTTAAATTTAGTTTTAGTTGAAAACTTCATAGATTAACTGTGACTAACAATAATAGTATTCATGGAATTAATGGGACAAATAATTTCTTAAAAAATTTATCAAAATGCACCATGCATTGTGTGGGATTTCAGCTAGTTGTTATAAGAGTCAACACCTAGAGTTGGTTGGAGTAAACACATTATAGTTCTTTAATAGGCTAATAAACCCTAATAAGTCTAATTGGTGTAAGAAACCCACATTGAATTATTACAAATCCTTGACTTTAAATAAAAATACTAATAAACTGCTGTATTAAATACTATGGCCTAAAATAAAATACAGTTAACTCTAAAAAGAAATTAAAATAAAATTCTCCCAATTATATATATTTTCTTGTTGGATGATTTCACAACTGCCATTATAAAGATTAGGCACACCAAGCATCTGCCGGTTAGCATGGCTCATCTCAGATCTTGCAACAAATTATCCGAGTCTGATCAGTGTTTGAAAAGAAATATAGCAAGGTACATGAAACCTAAGTTAGGAAAATGCAGTATACAATGAAAGCTTCCATTTACCATAAACCATCTCTCATAGTTAAAAGTGCAACTACACAATTGACATTTAGAACTTTTTTTGTTATCCACTCATATCCCAAAGGATTTCTAGACCAAAATTTACAGGAAATAAAATTCACCAATAGTTTATCATCTTCAAGATTTAACAACCTTGTCCACATCCATAGTGTGTTCCTTCTCATTGCTATTGCTAGATGACCAATGATTAATTTTCCGATCATGTGATATGGTTGCTATATAATGCTCATCTACTACATGTACATCTAAGGACGTGTATTTTGCTTAATGTCCATTGAGTGTCTTCACAGGCAGACCAAATCTTAGTTGTCATGTCATTGGAAGCAGTTAGCAAGAAATATCCTTGTTGAGGCTTAAACTTTACTTGTAAAATCTGGTTGGAATGTGCTGGAATAGAATGCAAAGTATTTCTCTATATTAGATCCCAGATTTAACAGGTATTGTCCTTGACCCAGGTGGCTAAATGATAGCCAATGGGGGAGAAGCTAACTCCCAGAATTGGCTTGTCATGGCCTTCCAAGGCATGAAACTTTTCCCATTTGAAGGTCCCAAACACGAGCAATCACATCAAGTCCACAAGATGCAGCTAGTGATCCATCACGATGGAAATCTAGCACATTGACAGTCCTACTGTAACCTTGAAGAATTAATTCCATCACAGTTTTCACATCCCATAACCTCCAAGTCTTGTCTAAGCTAGTAGTGCCCAAGTACTTTCCTGATAGATGGAATGAAATGTGTGCAAGGCAGTCCAAATGGCCCTCAAACAGGGGCGTAGCCAGAAATTTTTATATGGGGGCTGATTTGAAGTATTGATATAAAAAACATAAATCACAAGTTTATTGAATATGAAATTTCAATTTTGATATATCTTAAACATTAATGAACATACAAAAACTGTCTAGTTCATTATAGACATATACAAAAATATCCACACAAAAAAAACACTTCACATCAAAATCATGTCTGGCGACGATTTTTCATGGAATAGAATTCATCCAGAATCATTTTCATGGTAAAATTTTCAGCAATTTCCTTTTCTATATAAACTATCATATTATCTGCCAAAAGTTCATCCTCCATTCTATTGCGAAGTCTTGTTTTTAATAGTTTCATAGCTGAAAAAGCTCGTTCTGTAGTTGTTGTAGAAACTGGAAGAGTCAACACAAGACGAATTAGTCTATCAATTAAATTATAGATTTTAGACTTCCTTGAAGTTTCTAATCCCCTACATAGCTCAGATATTGTACCCATATTCTGAAAATCTGGATGCTTTGTCACATCAAGCTCATAATGTTGCAACTGATGCTTCAAAAGACAAATTTCCTGATCAGTGAAATCTTGAGGGTAATAATTTTCAGCCAAATTGCAAATATCACCAATTTTGAATGATCTAAAAGCATCCTTAGGATTTAATGCTGAATTAAGAGTGAGAAGATTTGCTGTTAGCTCACAAAATCTACTATTCAATTCTTGCAATTGAAAATCTATTGCAACTGTAAATATGTTAATTCTTAAATGATGTTCTATTGTTGTCAAAGCTTCATCTTGATGACGGTATCTACCTCGAGCTTTAGTGTAACGAGCATTTAAATCAGGAATATCAATTTCATGTTGTCCACAAAATGATGTAACACTATCAAGTAAAGGCTCCCATCCATCATCTCTCAACTTTTGAATAAGTGATTTTGTAGTTGAAACTAAATGCATGGCATTTAAAAGATCTTGAGAATGTTGTTGCAAAGCTTGGCAAAGAATATTAGTAATTCCCATAATCTCTTTCATCATATGCAAAATTAAAACAAATTCAAATGATGTTAATACCTGATAAGCTCCCTCAGCATCACCACGTTGTTTATAATTAGCCCCTTCCTCAGATGAGTCTTTCTCCGACGAGGAAGACAACCTGCATAGGCGAAAGAGTAAAAATTCTTCTTCCTGGGGCTTGAGAAATGATGCTATGGGTAGGGCATTACATCAAATCTCCAAATCACCCTTCACACACAAGTTAGAAGAAGGGAGGCTCCCTCGGCGCTTCACACAACCAGCATTCACCATTTATAATGGCCGAACAGATCTTGTGGAGCATGTGAGTCATTTCAGTCAGAGGATGGCAGTTCATTCTAAAAATGAAATTTTGATATGCAAGATCTTCCCTTCTAGCCTAGGACCTATGGCGATGAGGTGGTTTGATGGCTTGAGAGCAGGTTCTATCAATTCTTTCAAGGAACTTACTAGGGCATTTGGCTCTCGCTTCATCACGTGCAGTAGGTTTCCTTGGCCCTTGGATTCGTTATAGTCCATGGCCATGAGAGAAGAAGAAACCCTGAGAACATACTCAGACAGATACTGGGAGATGTTCAATGAGATTGATGGGGACTTTGATGATGTGGCGATAAGGACTTTCAAGGTCGGCCTACCTGCGGAGCACGACTTGAGGAAATCTTTGACCAAAAAACGTGTCAGGAGCGTATGTCGGCTCATGGATCGCATTGATGAATATAAAAGGGTTGAGGAAGATCAGCAGCAAGGGAAGGGAAATGTGAAGGTTATCCCTCACGAGATGAGGGATTTCAGGTCAGACAGATACAACAATAACAGGCCTGGTGGAGATTTTGCCAAGCAAGTTGGTCCTACCGCCCCACAGGTGGTTAATACCGTTTTTAAGGAACCAGTGCAACAACTATTAGAGAAAATTAGGCATGAATTATACTTCAAGCGGCCTAATAAGATGGCAGGAGACCCCTTAAGGCGCAACCAAAATCTCCATTGCCATTATCACCAGCAGAGGGGTTATACCACTAAGGATTGTCAAACTCTGTGGAACCATTTAGAGCAATTGGTTAAGGAGGGAAGATTAAAACAATTCTTGTATTGGCCTGTTGGGCAGGGAAACCACTCAGGGGAGGTGAACCAAGATAGCACTTCATCAAGGCCTCCTCTGGGTACGATCAATGTTATTTTTGCTGCACCTGGAAGGACTGGCTCTCATCCTTCCAAGGTGATGTTTATGGCTCGGACCCTGGCCAAGGATTCTAGGGATCAGCCGAAGAGGATTAAAGTGAATATCCTACCAATTTTAGGTTTCTCGAAAGAGGACAAAATCGGGACAATCCAACCACATGATGATACTTTGGTGGTTACCCTAAAGATAGGGGGCTACGATGTGAGGAGGGTGATGGTTGATTAGAGTAGTGGTGCAGATATCATGTATCCTGACCTATTTAAAGGGTTAAACTTACTTAAAGCTTGAAGATCTTACAGCTTATAATTCACCCTTAATAAGCTTTGAGGGGAAGGCTGTCGTACCAAAGGGGCAAATTAGGTTGCCTGTGCAATCAGGCCCAAAAGTGGTAAACGTGGATTTCATTGTGGTAGACACCTATTCTCCGTACACAACAATTGTGGCAAGACCTTGGTTGCATGCTCTAGGTACCGTGTCCTCAACCTTGTATGTCAAGATCACATTTCCGCCTAGGGATCAGATAGAGGAACTGCTTGGAAGTCAATTTGTGGCTAGACAGTGCATGACGACTGCAATTCTGCATCAGCCTGAACCGGAGTCCTCGGCTGACGGAAAGCCATAGCAATCAAAGTCTCTGGCCGTGACCAAGGTACCATCGGTAGAAGAACTTGCATGTGAGGAATTGGAGAAGGTTCTTATAAACGACGACCCTGAGAAATTCTTTCAGGTAGGAGTTCAATTGCCACCTGAAGAGAAGGCGGAGCTGGTTATGTTTTTGAAGAAGAATGTAGATGCATTTGCATGGAATGCTTACAAAGCCCCTGGGGTTGATCCGAGTTTCATTTGTCATCATTTGAATGTCAATCCAGCTGTAGCACCGAGGAGGCAACCACCTCGGCGATCCTCTAAAGAGCATTCAGAGGCTGTTAAGGAGGAGGTGCTCAAACTCAAGAAGGTAGGTGCTATCAAAGAGGTGTTTTATCCTGAATGGTTGACTCATACAGTAGTAGCAAAGAAGAAGAATGGGAAGTGAAGAGTATGCGTGGACTTCACAGATTTGAACAAGGTTTGTCCTAAAGATTCTTTCCCAATGCCTCGGATAGATCAGTTGGTGGATGCTATTGTTGGGCATCCTTGGATGAGTTTTTGAGATGCTTTCTAGGGTTATCATCAAATACCTCTAGCTTTGGAGGACCAAGAGAGAACGACATTTGTGACTCCTACGAGAAATTATCATTATAAAGTAATGCCTTTCGGTTTGAAGAATGCTAGAGCTACCTATCAGAGGATGATGACAAGAGTGTTAGAGCCACAGCTGGGAAAGACTATTGAAGTATATGTGGACGACATGGTAGTGAAAAGCAAAGCAATTTCCACACATAAGGAAGATCTTAATGATACTTTTCAGATGCTAAGGAGGTACAAGTTGCGACTTAATGCCTCTAAATGTTCTTTTGGTGTTGGATCAGGTAAATTTTTAGATTACATGGTAACTCACCGAGGAATTGAGGTTAATCCGGCTCAGGTTAAGGCAATTAACAATTTGCACCCACCTCGAAATCCCAAAGGGGTTCAGAGGTTGACAGGAATGACTGCTGCCCTTAACTGGTTTATTTCTCGATCCGCGGACAGGTGTAGACCTTTCTCCCAGTTGTTGAATAAGTGGAAGGGATTTGTGTGGACCAAGGAATGTGCTTCGGCTTTTCAACAACTTAAGGATTATCTTTCACAACCACCCATTATGTCTTGGCCAGAGATTGATGAAGTTCTGTTTGCATATATTGCGGTGGTTGACCATGCCGTTAGCCTGGTTCTTATACGAGATGATAATAGTGTACAAAGGCCAGTTTATTACGTAAGCAAGTCTCTGCATGAGGCCGAGGTGCATTATTTACCGTTGGAGAAAGCAATCCTGGCAGTGGTGCACGCTACGCGTAGGCTTCCCCATTACTTTCAATCTCATACAGTTGTTGTTCTAACTCAACTCCCTCTTAAGTCTATACTTAGGAGTGCTGATTACACGGGAATGATTGCCAAATGGAGTACCATCTTAGGGGCTTTTGATATCAAATATATGTCTCACACCTCTATAAAGGGACAAGTCATTACTGATCTGGTGGCGGAGTTTGCTGAGTCCTCATTAGAAGAGAATGTTAAGGGATCAGACATGGATGGAAAATCAGTTGGCATGATCTCGGGCAAAGAACCTTCGTTGTGGAAAGTGTATGTTGACGGAGCAGCGAATCAAAGAGGATCTGGTGTGGGGCTAGTTTTGGTATCCCCTGAGGGAATTACTTTTGAGAAATCCCTGAGATTGGGGTTCTCGGCCACCAATAATGAAGCAGAATATGAAGCTCTACTAGTCGGAATGAACATGGTTCATAAAATGGGAGGAAAAATGGTACAAATGTTCTCGGATTCACAATTGGTAGTATGCCAAGTGGAAGGGAAGTTAGAGGCAAGAGATCCAAGAATGCAAGGATACCTAACCCAGGTCAGGTATATACAATCCAAATTTGAGTCTTTTTCCTTATTACATGTATCCAGGTGTGGAAATACCCATGCTGATTCTTTGGCCACACTCGCAACATCCTCGGTGCAAAGCCTACCTCGAGTCATCCTTGTTGAAGATTTGTGGAAACCCACTGGGACGAGTAGTGATGCCATTCGAATTCATCAAATTAGGGTGGGACCTAGTTGGATGGATCCAATAGTGGCATTCCTCAAAGATGATATCTTGCCCAAAGAAAAATCCGAAGCAGATAAGGTACGCAGGAAAGCACCTCAATTCTGGCTATCCAAGGACCAGAAATTGTATAAGCGCTCTTTTTCAGGACCATATTTCCTATGTATACACCCAGAAGCAACAGAGTTACTTTTAGAAGAGTTGCATGAAGGAATTTGCGGTAGTCACACAGGTGGGAGGTCTTTGGCTCATAGAGTTCTTACCCAGGGGTATTGGTGGCCCAATATGCAACGAGTGGCACGGGATTATGCAAAGAAATGCTACCAATGTCAGAGGTTCACTCCCAACATCCATCAGCCAAGGGGTGTCCTTAATCCTTTGTCTAGTCCATGGCCTTTTGCTCAATGGGGCTTGGCCATTGTAGGGTCTTTCCCAAAAGCAGCAGGGAATAGGAGGTGGCTACTCGTTGGAACAGATTATTTCACTAAATTGGTTAAAGCTAAGCCATTGTCTAATATCAGGGATATGGAGGAGAAGAAATTTTTCTGGAAAAACATTGTCACTAGGTTTGGAATCCCTCATACTCTCATTTCGGATAACGGCCTATAATTTGACAGTAAGGTCTTTAGAAGATATTGTTGTGATTTAGGCATCACGAATAGATATTCAACTCCAGCTTATCCTCAAGAGAATGGGCAGACCGAGGCAGTCAATAAAGTGATAGTCAATGGGCTCAAAAAAAGGTTAGATGATGCTAAGGGAAGATGGGTGGAAGAATTGTCACACGTCTTGTAGACATATCGAACTACTCCACAAAGGTCCACGGGAGAAACATCCTTCTCTATGACTTATGGAGTCGAGGCTATGATACCTCTAGAAACTAGGTTCCCAACACTAAGGACGAGCTCTTTCACTCCAGGCAATAATGACAATCTATTGGAGAAAAACCTAGACTTAGTCGAACAACGGCGGGAGAATGCCATGGTTCATCTAGCTTATTGTCAACACAAACTCAAGCAGGGGTATGATTCTTATGTAAAGTTATGGCCATACACTTGGAGACTTGGTACTGAAGAAAGTTTTGGGCACTACAAAGAACACAGCATGGGAAAAACTGGGGCCCAACTGGGAAAGACCTTATCGTATTACCTCAGTCGCGAGCATAGGGGCTTATAATCTTGAAGATCTAGATGAGTATGTTGTACAATGTCCCTGGAATGTAAATAACCTACGAAGGTACTATTATTAAATGAAAGACACTTCTGTCATTTTTATTTTTATTGACACTGTATTGCGTTGATTATCATCTTTTTCTAAGTATCAAACTGAAGCTTGGTCATGCCTGACTTCTTGGACCACATACCTCGCCTAAATTGATATTTTATTAAGTGTTGAACAGAACTCGAATCATCTACTTTGGAGAAATTAACACTTCAGTTCATTTAAATATCAAACTGAAGCTTGGTCATGCCTGGCTCCTCGGACCACATACCTCGTCTAAATTGATATTTTATTAAGTGTTGAATAAAACCTTGGTTATGTCTGGTCCTCGGATCATCTATTTTGGGGAAATTAACACTTCAGTTCATTTTTCTAAATATCAAACTGAAGCTTGGTCATGTCTGACTCCTCGGATCACATACCTCGTCTAAATTGATGTTTTATTAAGTGTTGAACAGAACCTTGGTTATGTCTGGACCTCAGATCATCTACTTTGGGAAAATTAACACTTTGGTTTATTTTTCTAAATATCAAACTAAAGCTTGGTCATGCCTGGCTCCTCGGACCACATACCTCATCTAAATTGATATTTTATTAAGTGTCTGGTCCTCAGATCATTTACTTTAGGGAAATTAACACTTCTTGTTATCCGTGTATCTCATGTATGTTGATATTCTATTGGGCATTGGTTAAAATTTAATTATGATTGATCCTCGGCCTATTTATGTTTAAACTTGAATCCAGGCCTAAGTTTGCACTTCTGCTTGTAAAACTTGAAGACTCCCAGGTATAGTGATATATGGATAGAAGCCCATGAGCATCACTAAAGCATTTGCAAGTATATTGAACATATTTATTGCCTAAATTCATTCCAAATTGCTTCCTTAGAATTGTTAATTAATTTATGAAAGGAAACAGACTATTGGTCTAAGTGTGGTAAACAAGCATCAGGTAATATGAACAAGATACGAAAGCAAACATCAAGTAAAAGAAATAAACTTGCTTTTTCATTGACCGGAATTTCTTTGGAGGTACAATTACTTTCAAGTCATCAAAATTACATAGAATACAGGTAAAAGGGAAAATAGGGAAGAGGAGAGCAGTCATTGCTTCAGCTTTATCTTCAAAGGGCCTTTAGGATCTTTTGGAAGCTGAGGTTGGGCCAAAGAGTCAGAATCAGTCCCTTTGTCTTTTGGATCTTCCTTAAGGATCATGGGAATGGTTGCTAGGACAAGCTCTAATGTCTGGTCAGACCCCTTTTCTTTCGAAGATTCTTTAGGAGCTTCAGGAGGTTGGATACCTTCACGTGCCACTCCTACTGGTTCAGTATGTTCTTTGGGGGCTTCAGGTTGCTCAACCTCCTTGGACTGGCCTTCAGTAGAGGCAGGGTCTTCGGCTGCATTACTTTGCTCAACGTCTAGCCTTTGACTAACAGTGTCATCATTGGCACTGAGTGGAGCAGAGACTCGAATAGCTGGGGGATAATAGACGTTCTCTGTCTCCCAGAGGGCAGAAGAGGCATCAACCCCAGCTTGGTTGAGTGCCTCATTCGACACTTGGAGGCAGTAGTCTCTACATAATTTCGAGAATTGTGATTTGAGGTCTTCCGTTGTCTCAGCCACACCGACCTCATATTCGGCTTGCTCAGCGTTATCCACTGCCTCTTCTTTGGCCCTTACAGCTTCTTCTTTTGCTTTGTTGGCCTCCTCCCTAGCCTTCTCAGATTCCTTCAGGTTTTTCTTTAAATCCTTTATTTGTTTCTTCGCCGCTGCTTTTTCCTCGTCGGCCTAGCGGAGTTGTAAACGTTGGGTCTCAACCTATTTCTCGGTCATCTTTAACGCCACCTTGGCACTTTTCCAGTCACTTTCTGCCTTGGTCAGTTGAGTGGTGACCTCTTGCAGCTTTTTCTCTAATACCTCAAGGGTTTTCTGAGTGTTTCTGCGCCTTATCTCCTCACTCCTTAAGGCTTTGTAGGAACTAATAGCAATCTCTTCAGCCCTATGAGCAGATTGGACAGCTTGTTTACAAATAGTATTCGAGACATAGGAAGATGGTTAAAACAAAAAATCTAAGGGCGAAAGAGGAAAGAAACGAGAGATAATTAAGCAAGATTCTTACCATGGCGAGCTTCTTTTTTAGCGTTATGAAGACATTGTGATCTCTCATCATCCTTAACTCATGCATGTCCTCAGGCAATAAGAGAGATTGCTTAAGTGCATCTGCCACGCATGCAGCAGTTCCTTCATCAGATTTCCTGATGGATGCATCAGCGGTAATCGCGCGATCATCCATCGTCATTTCTAGAGCCCAGATGGGGGCAAACACAGGCTCATGGGTCTCGATCCGTTTCTCTAACCTTGTCTGCGCTATGCGAGCATGCTTAGCTCCCTTCTTGGGCCCCACATCTTTGGGGCGAAGGTCTTTTCCTCCCTCGATTACCTCTTTCCCCTTGTGCTAATCCCTTTTTCGCTTAAGATCTGCTGGATCAGTGAGTTAGGACTAGGTAGGGGGGGAGGAGGGGTTTTGATTGAGAAGACTTCTCAAGGCCTTTGTCCTTTGTCTGAGGCATTTTAGTCTGAGTAGCCTTCTGGACCTCTTGGCCTCCCACCGGAGCTTCCATTAGGTCTTTCAACTTCTGTCTGGGTTTGCACTAGATACCCATTTCCTCAGAGTTGTGAATTTCTCCTTGAGAGGGGGCTGGGAAGGTATCGCCGAGGATAGTATCTTGATCCTCAGTGGAAGGGGGTTGATCGAAGACCTCAAATTCGTCCTCGGAGGAATATGATACTTCAATAATCTTTTCTTCTTCTTTTATATTGAGTTAGGAAGATGTTGCTTCACCAATTGTAGGCTAATTTGGAATAGGGACTAGGGGAACACCGTCTGGGATGGGTTGTAGGGGTTGTATGGGTTGTGTAACCAGGGTACCTTGAGGAATAGGAGTTCTCTCAGGAAACAGAAAACCTTCAACGGCAACGCTTATCCGGTGTAAGCGTGGGTCCTTGGCTTTGATCACATACTTCGGCGCCTGGAAAGCTTTGGAGATGGGATCGTAACCGAGGATTAAATGGGCTGCTCGGAGCTAGCTATCTGAGTGCACAAACACTTCAGCCTGCAGTATTCTGTCTAATCTTGCGAAATCGACAAGATGAGAATGGCGATCCGCTGCGTGTGGGTCTGCAAAGGCGTTGAGAAGAAAAAACAAGGTTAGAGTAAGTAAATACTTTATATGAACCCAAGTTTAAAAAAAAAAAAAAAGTAACTGTGAAGTAGATCAGTTGAATCCAGAACTTCACCTGGTTCCCTCTCCCTTGTCGGACATGGAAGACCATCGTGCCAGTCCCCTGATATGATTAAGAAGTCTTTTTTTAAACTCTTGTTGGAATCGGGAGACATTGGATTAATCTAACTTCGGGATGCCTAGATTTTAAATAATATCCCTGTCCCTTTAGGTGGTGGAGGTTGTAAACCCAGTTTACATCGTGATAGGTGAGTCTCAGATTCATCTTTTCATTTAAGGCATCTACGGAATCCAAAATCCTAAACATGTTAGGAGCGCATTGGGTAGGAGCTAACCTAAAGGCCCTAAGGTAATCCCTCATAACTGTCCCCATGGGGATTTTTATCCCTCCCTCTATGAAGGCGATCATCGGGATTACTACCTCTCCCTCTCGCCTTTTTAGGAGCCATTCTCCTTCCTTACAGTGTTTAAGGGACACCCCTAATGGAATCCTATACTTAGTCTTAAATTGTTCTATTTTTTCGTCTGAATCTACTAGGGATGCAAATCTACCCATTTTTTGGAGCGAAGTGTGGGTGTGATGGAAGATCTAAGAAAATAGATGAGCCGAGGAGAAGTAAAACACCAGAGAAAGAAAGAATAAGAGAAATAATGAAAGATGGAGTCTGGAAAAACTTACTTTAAGAGCGACAAAGTCACCTCGGCCTAGTTCTTGGTAAAGGTGAGGGCGCGTGTAGATTGCAAAAGGTTGACAGATACGTTGAATGGGTGTTGTAAATGTGTAAGATAGTTTGAATTGCTACTTTTTATACCAATGAAAATCATAAAGCGGGAAATTTCCCGCCTATGACTCTATGTTATCCTCAACAGTTGGATGTGCATCACGTCGCTGAGCCTGGGGGACAGAGGGACGTTAGAATTTAATTTGAGGGCATGCCGATATGTCAGGAATGCGCTTCGGGCAGTTCAAAAGTCATCATCCCTGTCAGCAAAAATGTATGGTGTACACAAACTAACGGTGACAGATATCAAGATCCTCCTTTCCTCCCGAGGTAACGAATTGAGAATCTCAAGGGGCTATTGTAGGGTCATTGGGCCCAGGAAATATGTGTGAGGTGGCCCAAGAGTATTCTTCGGGCTAAAGGCCCAGTCCGAGGACACTGAACAGTCCGGGAGTGTATGAATGTTAACTCATAAAGGCAGTACTAAATAAAAAAGAGATAATGTCTGAGCAAGTATGTCCAAGAAGTTAGTCCGAGGAAGATTATGTCCTCAACTATGTGAAGTCGAGGTAGGGGAAGGGTTGGTTAACATCCACAGGCTATGTTCTCAAAAATTCTACAGATAAGGTTAGATACGGTAAACGTGGAGGATAAGAAGATGGGAGGTGGAATATCTGAAATAAAGTTGTTACCACCGTCCTCGCATTGAATGCTCTGCAACTGCTATTCTGGCCGCATTAATGGGGAAGTGAGACCTGAACATGAAAGTTGAACTTTACTCCTATCTCCAAAGACTTCAAGGGAGGTGGATGGGACAAGTATCTAAACCAGGAATCTAACCCTGATGTGGAAGATGAAAAGGAAAGGAAGGAGGGAGTATAAAAGAAAGAAGGGACCTTCAAAAAAAAAAAAAAAGGAAAAAAGAGAGAAATACACTGTAGAACTCACTATTCATAATTGTAATCTATCTTGGGAAGAAGTAATATAAGTCATCCTCGGCTTGTGTCTGAGGAGAAGATTTCTTTCATATTCATATAAACAGTTCCTTATGTGTATCATTGTGATCAAAGTCCATCATTTTTTGTTATCTAAACATCATTAGAACCTAGATTTCAAGCTCACTCTCTACAAATTCTATTATAAAAAGGTCTTTCAGACCCATCCCCTTCTGACTGTGGGTTCGGGCTCAAATTGTGTCCTTACACCTTTCAACTGGAATATCTGTTTAAATTATAAAGCAAATACTAAAGCTAACGTTGTTGTATTCAATAGCACAATGCTAATTCATTAGGATTTTATGAACACTTTTGATTTCATATTTATTAATAAAATTACAATTATTTTTCAAAAGAATAAAATGATACTTTACTCATACTTTAAATTAAGTACTTAAAATTTTTTAATGAATTTGCACAGACATGTCTTTTCAAGCAAAAGAATGTCTAGAGGCATAGCACCTATGTTATGAGTAGTTGAGGAGAGTCTTAACAGAGAGTACCTTTAAAGCAACTTAACCTCCTCAAACATTTTACTAAACCTAAACTCAAACATATTGATAAACATATATTTTATTTAAAAATCAATAATTTCTTTTTGTTCATTCCATGTGTGCATATATATATATGTGTGTGTATACAATTTTTTTCTTCCATAAAAAGAGAAAATATTGAGATTTTTATAACCATAACCAAAATTTGAGCTACAAAATATTTTGGAAATCTAGTATGTAAAGAAAAAAGTTCTAAGAAACCAAAAAAAAAAAAGAAAAAAAGAAAGAAAAAGAAAGGGCATAAGAGTATACATATTTTTCTAGTTTCCAACACGTAAGTTAAAAAAAAAAAAAAATCAAAGAAGTGGGGTTATGATGTCAATGTTTCAAAATTTACACTATTTTATGCCAATGGAATACAAATTGGTGCATGTGCAATTAAGTGTCATGATTTTTTCATAGAGTTCTTACTATGTGTTTTTCATTATATTGTATTTGAAATATAAAATTAGTATTGTATTTTAATGAAATAATTCTTGGTTGGATTCAGTTACCTTTCTAGTGTTTAGGTGTACTTTAGCCAAAACATTGAGTGGGTGAATGAAAAAATAATGGGTGAAGAACACTATTGCGATAACCACAAATGTGGTAGCCATTTATGGTGCTATTGTTAGTTGCAGTCATATGAATAAATTTGGTAGGATAAAAACAATTTTATTTTGAGATATATATATATATATATATATATATATATATATATATATATATATATATATATGGGTTGGGTTCAAGTTACACCACCCAATAACTTGTTATTCAATTCATATTTTGAAAATCCAACCATTGAATTATAAGTTTTTAACATGCATGCCAATTTTCATGCCAATCGGATGTAACTTACTATTCGATCCATAAACTCATCTTTTATGCATTATTTTAAACTACAAAAACTTGAATTTAAATAATTAATTAATGACATGGCTATTGATCTTTGATCATCTTTAAATTTTGTAAGCGCGAAGAATATATGAAGATAATGTAATCTAGTAGTAGATTTATCAAAATTTACTTCTAATAAAAAAATATTGAGTGATGTAACATTACTTAAAGCACTTGAACCTAAGATATATATATATATATAGACACACACACCTAATTCTACACAATGAATTAGAGCCATTATACTTATTAAATCAATCCATTTATTAGAAAAAAGGGGGAAATTTTCACTCTAAACCAATAGTTTAGCAAGAGTCTAAATTAAACCCTATACTTTCAAAAGTATCAACTAGACTTTTGAAAAATAACAAATTCAAAAACCTTAAAGTAAAAAATACTTAGCACCATTACTTTATATATATATATTAGCAAGAGTCTAAATTAAACCCTATACTTTCAAAAGTATCAACTAGACTTTTGAAAATAACAAATTCAACCTTAAAGTCAAAAATACTTAGCACCACTACTTTATATATATCCCACCTATAAAATTCCTACAAAAAAGTGCATTGAATTGGAACTATCGGTTGGAAGATTTTTTCAAGCTAACCCAAGCATTTGAGTTCAATCTTTCCCATCCCAACTCATCATGTTTGTAGAAACCAATCTAACACAACACATGTGGGTCAAGTTGAGTTGGGTTGTACTTACATCTTTTATGTCTTGTAAAAAATTAAACCTTCATCAACTATTAATTAATTTTTTCAATTATTATAATTTGCATAATAAGCACTAGCCTCATCACATGCGCTCCGCACATGTGATGAGACTCTTTTATTTATTTATTTTGAGTTTAATGTAATTTTCAATTTGATTTTTTTATTATTAGTGCACGCTTCGCGCATGTAATGAGACTCTTTTATTTATTTATTTTGAGTTTAATGTAATTTTCAATTTGAATTTTGAATTTTTTTATTGTTAGTGAGGTTATACAAAAAGAAATTTTTAAGAAACTAAAATTTAGAATTTTGAAAAGCAATAAACTTTTGTGTTTAGTGTGTGCTGGATTTTAGGAAATAATGTATCAAACGTGTGATATATATTTGAATAGAGAATGTGTGCTAATTTTTAAGAAAAAGGTTTCTTTGGTAGTTTTTTTTTATTTAATTTTTGTTGAATTACAATTTTAACTCTAGTTTTTATTTTTTAGGAATAAAGATTATTTTATTAGTTTAGACTTTAGAGGTAATTTTGGCAATTTTTGAAACCATAACTAACTTTCTAACTCCTCTTAATATACAGAAATAAATTATAAAGCAAATTTCTAAATTTATCAAAATTAATTCTCAAAATACTAAATGTAATAAAGTTATATATGTGTGTGTGTAATGAGTTGGGATGGGTTGAAATTTTATTTTGAGCCTCGTGTTGGATTAATTAATAGCATTACTATTTTCATGTCATCTGATCCAACCCAATCCATTATATATATGTGTGTGTGTGTTAATTGAACATGTTATTGGGTGCCCTTAGAGCAATCGATAAGGAGAATAAAATGTGTTCCGGTTGCAATAACAAGTAACAAAAGCTAATAAATAAACAAATACAGCTCAACTCCTACTTGTAAAAAAAGACATCAGATTACAATAAAAAATTCAATCGTAACCAATATTTTAGGGGACTTGTTAACCAGACATATAATTATAATACCCACTTTGTTGTGACTAATCCCGACAGTTTGTGAGATGGGCCTAAAAATATTCCAGTTGTATTGGTGGCAGAATGTTAGTCACCCTAGTGCCTGGTTTTCTTGTGATGTGTCACCTCTTGATGTTGATTCTTCTGGACAAAAGGGAATCCCGCATATTGCCCTCCAAACAAGAAGTAATTCTTAGGTATTTCCAGAGTATGGAGAATGGTACTCTTTCCTTTCACATTCATAGTAGGGTCCACTCATTAAATTCATGGTGGGATCCATCATGAATGTGAGAGGATGAAGCATCATTTCTTCGAACTCCGGGAGTACCTAAGAATTTTCCCCAAACAAGACATTAAATAGTCTGATCTGGTAGACATTTCAACTTGATATGTTTCACCTACGAAATGTGTCATACTTGACTTTGCCTGTTTTTTCTTGTCATATTTAGATGCTGCACTTATATATTGAGCCTTCTGGAAATCATGAAATGCTAGACTTGCTTTGTTGCTTTGCATCAATGAAATGAAATGGAGTTGAAGCCCTTTTCAATCAGCCATACTAGTGCTATATTTCTCTCTCAGATGCTTTGGTTTTTCACTTCATATCTGTGACAATTTTCTCCAAGATGGAATTAGTTCCCACATCTTGTTGAGTCATGTGAAAACCACAGCACTTTGTCTACAAACGGAACCAATAAGAGTAATAACCAACTTTGAGATTATATATGGTTGTGTAGTTTTTGCATCAAAGAATGAGGTAGATATGACTTGCACCCTTCAAGTTATCTTAAGTATAGTGAGTATCAGAGTATCGTTTAGTAACAACAAAAAAAAAAAAAAAAAAGTACAGTGAGTATCAGAGTAAATTTACCGAAGGTTATTGGGAGTCCACTACAGCCGAAAGAACTTTGAGGGCTCACCAGTTAGTTTCCTGTAAAGAAAGAATACGCTGTTACGCAAATTTCAAATGTACATATGATCATTTTTGACACAACTTTCTTTTTTTTTCTTTATAATTGATAAGTTGGGGACACAAATTCATGGTAAGTCTCACACATCCCTCATGACGTTCCAATTATGTGCCACAGAGATTATGTGACAAAATACATGGTAAATGTTCTACATGACCATTCCCAGCCCTCTTGAGCAGGATGAGCTTTCTCATAAGGAAAATAGTTTAAACAAGATGAAGGAATGAAAGAATAACAATTAGCATAGGACCATTTTGCTAAGATTCTTAGCTGAGATCATTTTGCAGTAGTAAATGTCATTCTAAAGCGATTTCTAGGATCACGTTCACATAATGAACTGTAGTCAGGTATTTTGGTGATGGTCACACAAAGTATTTGCTTACCAAAATCTTTCTATTATTAGGAACTGTACAGGGTTCCAACTCAAAAATTGATATAATTGGGTTATTAGAAAGGGAATTGATGCTAGATTACTGCCCAAAGAAAGTTGATCTGGTTACGGACTCTCCTCATTGTTAGTTACGCTTACTCTGTGACTAGTACTCAAAATTCTCACAAGCAAACGTTCAATTTCTTTTTTGAGGATAAGCGGCAGAACAAACGTTCAATTTCAGTACTAATAGTTGGTGGTGAAATACAGACAATCGTGCCGTTGAATGATGTGGTACTTTCAAATAGGATTGACCACTAATTCAGAGAAACAAGAAAAGGGAGTTATGAAGCATGTCTATATAATTCTCTTCATAGTATAAAGAAGCGAAAAGCCTTTGTTAATGAATGTCTAATCAATCAATACAGTATCTGCACAACAAAGAGCAGAATGAATGGCAAGAAAAGTCATGATCAATCATACTTTGCCTAGCAGGCATAGGGTACGTACATAACTAGACCTTAAAACACCTTGGTTGGTTGTGATATAGAATCCAAAGGCAAATAGAGAATTAGTGAGGTACTTGGTGAGTTGTAGAATGTTGGGTAATGGCTAACTTCTAAGAATGAGAGGAAGAATTGAGAGAGAACTGAGAGTTTAGGAGAGAGTTACTTGACATTTTTGCTTAATAAAGTTCGAAGGCTTGGCAGCCTTTTATACAATAATACAAGTTCTCATCAATTATTAGAGCCAAGACTAGCTTAATCACTCTCTTTCTGCCTGCCAACTTGACTGCTAACAACCTCCTAGCTCTCAAATAGCTCTCTAATTGAACACATACTGAAATAATTGTAGGTAATTAACTAAACAGTAGTACATTCATTCCTCAGTACGATGCATCACTTGCACATTCAGCATGCACATCTGTAGGATCTGCTGAACAGAATGTAGGGAGCATACAGCAGCACAAATAGCAAGCAGCACATGAAGTAGCATAGGCAGTAGGCATAACACACAGATGCAGTAGGCCAAACACAGAACAGCCGCAGGTAGATATAGCAGCACAGGCAACTCTTTGCATCAGGCAACTCTTTGCATCAGGCAACACAGCAACACACACAGCATACACATGCAGGCTAATACAAGGCATCAAAGCTGGCAGCAAGGTAGCTTGCACCTGCAAGGTTCCTAACAATTAACAAACTGAAATCTTATATATAGAATACCTTTAATTTTTGTTTTACAACTTATGGATCAATTTAAAAGTTCCAGAAAACTTATTTGCAGGAAAAAGGATTCCTAAAGCAATCCTAATTAATATTCTACAATATAAGAACTCAGTTTTGATTAAAATACTACTCAAAACTTTTCAAAACAAGAAAATTAAACCTTATTCTAGAAAATTCTTAAATACAAAAATTAGAAATAAAAATTTTCCATGACAAGCACAATGTTCTTTGTTAGGCCCTTTCACTTAAAAAGAACCTGTCAACAAGTTCCAGCTTCAAATTGAAAATTTCCAATCCATAGGAAAGATATTTCTAATGCTTCACAATCTTTAAATTCCTAGTAAATTTATTCTAGGGAAACGCAAATTAAAAACTTTTCACCTCATTTTTTAATTGATTTGAAACATTAACCAGCAATGAATTGATGACAAAATTAGAAGCTTCCATATTTCTAAGAAGCTTCCATATTTTCTTCCTTGATCCTTTATGAATTTCTTGCTAAAGCTTTTTTTCAACCTCCAACTTTTTGACCTGACTTGATATCTCAGAAATTTTAGAATGAAATTCTTCTTTACTAAATTCAAGAATACGCTGGGACTTCTCTTAATAATAAAAAAAAAATTTCCCATCATTTCTCAACAAATCTATATGTCTCTTTAGAATTATATACATTTCCCTTTCCTCAATTCATGGCATACCTAATAGTATATGACAAAGATCTTTTGGATCCTTGGTAATGAAATAGCACTAAATTTTATCAAGATAATTACTTACAGTGTTGTATGCAATTATAAATTTATTATCAAAAATCATTTTAGCTTATGCATCTAAATTTGTGATAGATTGAGCAAACTTTTGGTTGATACACTCCTTTGGTGAGTACTATATACCTAAAATAATTTCTGCAGTTCTTCCACTCCCACCAATTGTATATTAAGATTTGTGATGAATGATAGCAACTGCATGACTAAGAGAAGAAAAAAAGGCAGGTAGAGTCACTATTAATTGTACTTTGCATTAGCCCAAAGAGGAGGGAGGCAGTACATCTAAGTTTTTAGTGTTAAATACCTACTTCAAGGAAATAAACCAAAACTAAATAGGAAAGTCTTGGAGTGAGACATGATGGGATCAAGACAGCATAGAAGTTGTAACAAACCCATATGGAACTCTGTTCACTTCCAGGAATGTTGCTCTAGAAAAAGAGGTTTTCTAATTGTTATTAATATAACTCAGAAAGCCAAGGTGTTTATAAGACTTCTTCTCAACTCCTGATAGTCAGTTGACTCGCCATCCCTCACATTGAAGTCCATCCCATGACATTCTTCAGCCTTTGAGACGAAAAAACATAAAGTATTGAATTAAAACTTGATACATAGCAAGTAAATAATCCAATAATATTAAATCCGGATGGAATGCAGCTTCAAGGCTAGCGGGCTCCTTTCTTTTTCCCTAATTTTTATTTTCTTTTTGATGAATTTTGACAAAATTATTACTTCTAGATGCAGGATTACGCAAAGATGTTACTGGCAAATTGCCATTCATATGTCACCACATTGATGTACTAAAGGTTTGGCTTTTCATGTGTCACTACATTGATTGAGTACTAAAGAAAGCCACAATTCAGGTTCCGATTGTCTCACAACATCTTTGAAATGATAAAAGAAAAATGTTGTACAAAAACCTTTTGCATGATATCTGGATTCAATGAAGTCCAGAAAGAATGAAACATTTTATATGATGTCTAAGTTTGAGAAACCAAAATATTTTTGGGAACTCAATATGTTGGAAATGCAACCATAGCACCAGAAGAAAAATAAAAATTCAAATTTACCTCTTGTTGAATCAGAATTTAAATACTTGGGTTGAACTCAAACCAAGAGTTAAATAGCTTGATTGTGTACTGCATAAGTATTGGGCAGCAACAGATAGTAGCAAAGGGCAGCCATTTATCAAATCATCCCTCCTTCTCCTGGGGGTAAAATCCCTCTCTTCCCCTTCTCCATGGAATATTGTAATGCTTCAATCACTCGGAAAACCTGTGACAGTAAAAAATCATTGAAAATTAGCACATATGTTTCCAAACTCAAAAGATAAGGATATTGCTTAAGTTGCAAATGGTCAGCTATTTAATTCACCTTTCATGCTTTACCATATGGCATAGATTACTCAAAAGGAGTACACTGATACGATATGCTAGTATTTTTTTATGATTACGAAGAGAGATTATTTTGGAGGGCCTTTCGCTGGTCAAGCTTTCTAAAAGAAACAAAAGCAACATGAGACTATTTTCTCTAATATAAGCTTCATCCTTGTGCATTTGCTTCGCCCATCATGTGAGCCTTACGGAGTGCCAATCAACGAAGCCACCACGCATGCCTGACAAGTGCATCCACATGTGAATATTGCACCAGTATAAGATATGCTTCTTCATATACTAGAGTTTCGTTTACATGAGAGTAAAATAGAACAAATATTTACCACAAGATTGGTACAAGGAAAACATCTTGTGAGAAAAGATTAATAAGCATGCCTTGCGACAGAAGATTACATAACATCTTGTGCAGTTGTTGCATGCACATCACCACTTGGCACTGGTTCTTTGATAAATAACATTGTTATAATGGTGGAAATTGCAAAACATTCCGCAATTGCACAGCATTTTGCAATTTTAAAAGAATGAGATATATGATGACATAAGTTTGGGTAGAGAAAAATCCATACAAATTAACTATATATAGAAATAAAAAGAATAAAAAAATTCCCTGTCCATAACTTTCCATTCAAACATGTACTTTTTTCTTTTGACATATGTACTAATTATATTTGTTCTTAAACACCATCAACATTGTTTTTTTTTTTTTTTTTTGAGAGGTTCTGCCAGGCAATTATGCAATTAAATTCATATTTGTATCCAAATAGAAGTAGAACAGTAAGTTACTAGTGGATGGATGAGTTTTGCAATACTCACATGGAACAGAGAGTCGACTTTGCCTTTAGTGATCTTCTTCTTTAAGATGCAGGTGAATATTGTAGGTTCTTGGGATATGAATAATCTTGGGCCCACTATCTCTTTTTTGGAAATTTCTTTGAGAATTGGACTCTCCCTAATACACAATTCCTTCAATGGAGTTGTACGAAAAAAGTGTGGCAGTGCCTTTAGCTTAGGGCAGCCAACAATTTCCAAATACAGAAGACAAGGCATTATAGTAAAACCATCTTCTTCTTTCAACCCCCCAATCCCACCCCATTCTTCCCACTCTTTCATGTTCCAAAATTTTAAAGATTTCAAATTTGGGAACAAGATAAGTGATGCTGCCTAGGAAGCACAGACGCGGCGCCTGAGGGGCCGCACCCGCGTCCGACGCGGCGCGACGCAGCGACGCGCGAGGGACACCGTTGCTCGTGCGTCGGTGCCGCGTCGAGCCACGTCGGCCACATGTTTTCCTTTTTTTTCCAGCCGACTCGCGCCGACGCGGCTTGATTCACGCCAACTCGGCGCCGATTCGAGCAGATTCGGGCCGATTCGGCCAGAATCGGGTTGTTTCGGCCATATCGGGCTGTATCGGCCGGCGACTGAAACGGCCGAAACAGCTGAAACAGGCCCGAAACGGACGAAATAGGCCTTGAATCATGCCGCAACAGCCGAAATTGGCTCTAAATGAGACCCAAAAACCCTAAATCTGTCCTTCCTCAATTTTATTTTGAATATTTGTTGCTTCTTTTGTGTTTTCTTTTTGGTTTTGTGTTGTGTTTTGTGTTTCTTGCTTTCTTCTTTCTTTGTTTTGTGAATCAAGGCATAGTAATATGTTTTTTAAGAATATTTTAATAGTAAAAATATATAGAAAATATAAATAAAATTTTTTTTAATAATTTTTTAATTGCCAAGTCCCGCCGCACCCGCACCCACCTTTTTCAAAAATTGCCAAGTCCCGCACCCGCACCCGCACCCGCACCCGCACCCGCACCCGTGCTTCATAGGATGCTGCTAATCCCTTGTATTTCTTGTCTTTAAATTCTATTCCCAAAAATTCAACTCCCACCTTCTTCACACTATCTGCATTTCGTATTTCTAATAGTTCAAGGAATGGAAGCTTCCCCAAAGGAGGTATAGAATTTAAATTTTTGCAACCTATGATTTCAAGCTCTTTCAGTTTGGTTAAGGACATAATCCAATTGGGAAACATTGTTCTGCCTTCATACCAATAGATTTGTAAATGCTCCAAGTTTGGATGTGGATCTAAGACATTGAGAATTAATACATTATTCTCCATTCTTCTACTCTCTTCACTTGTCCCATCAAAATTTAAACGCAAACGACAAAGGTGTGTTTTCTCTTTGAGATGTGCATTCTCAGCCTCAACCACATCTATCACATTTCCTAGCCCTTTTATCACAAGAGCTCCTTGAAGGTAGTTCAAAATTTTCAATTCTTCGAGTTTACATCCTCCACTATCATCCCTACCACTTACAACGAATTGCTCCAATGTTCTAAGAGAACTCAATTTCCCAATACCCATTGGAAATGGCTTTGTAAAATCAATCCCATGAAGAACAAGATGTCTTAACTTAATTAGTTTACTCATCCCTTGAGGCAGTTTCTCAATGCCATGGCATCTACTAACATTCAAAGTTTGTAAATTACACAAATTACATATTGTTTCAGGCAAAACTTTCAATTTACGGTTATAAGATAAGTCAATGAATCTTAAATGTATTAATTTTTCCACCGCATCTGGAAGTTTCTCAATAGAACTACAACTCAGATTTAATGCATGTAAACATGTCAAATGTTGTAGTAAATCAGGTAGGACATGGTTAATGTTTGAGAATGAAGTCTTCAAAGGTAAGAGAGTGCGTAAATTTTTTGCCCTGTACACTGCCACAGGAAATTGTGTTTCTCCTCTAGGTGTTAATGACAAACGGCGAGCACTTTTGTGGAAAGAATATATCCCCAACTCTTTATCACCATCGAATTCGATTGAAAAGCATTCATTTTTCATTATTAATTGAGCAAAGTCATGCACTATATCATACATTTTGCAACTTCTTATCGTATCATCACGCTCATCTTTTTCAAAATCTTGGAAGAAGGAACGCATGGCCAAGTTTTCAAAGTACTATTCTCCTATAATTTCCAATTCCATATCCATATTTTCTTCTGAGTCGAGATATCCTTGTGCCATCCACAGTTTGACCAGATCATTTGTATAAATCACATAATCTTTAGGAAAGATGGCACAGTATGAGAAACATCGTTTCAGTGTGAAGGATAATTCATAATAACTCAATAATAATGGTGCAAAAAGACCTTTTACAACATCTTCTAATATCCACAAACTACTATCTAAAACTTTTTTCCATTGTTCTTTACTTTTCTTGAAGCTCATAAGACTCCCTAGAGTCCTTGCAGCAAGTGGCAAGCCTTTGCATTTCTTTGCTATTTCTCTGCCAAGGTCTTCTAGTTGCTTACATTGCTGTAGACTCTTCTCAAAAAATGCTATTTGACGGAATATCAGCCAACAATCTTCATCAGACAGTGCCTCCAAATTGATCCTGTAGGCACTCATAATTTCTGCAACTCTTTCTTTACGTGTAGTCACTAGAATTCTACTTCCTTGGGCACCATATTGGAGTGCTAGTTTAAATGGCTCCCAAACTGTATAGTCTTCAGTCCATACATCATCTAAGACAAGAAAGAACTTCTTTCCTATGATCAAATTACAAATACTTTTTAGTAGAGTTTCCAATTCAGTATTGTTGTCGGGGGAACAACCTCCAAGTTCTTGAATGATTGCTTTAGCAACCCTAACATTATCGAAAGGTTCAGAAACACAAACCCACATTCTACTTTGAAAATGGGCCTTCACGTCATGATCATTGTAGACTAATTGGGCAAGTGTTGTTTTTCCAATACCTCCCATACCCAATAAAGATATGACATGAGGGCTTCTCACTTCATGACCACCCTTGCCTAATAGGTTGCTTATTAGATCACACCTATCCTTATCACGACCACATTTATTAGACACATCAACAAAGGATGTACTTTTTGGTCTCTCATCTTCTTCAATGCCCCTAGACAATTCAAACCTGAAAATCTCTTTCTCTCTAACAATCTCATCTACTTTTCCATTCAATTCTTTTATCTTGTGAGCAAAATCATAACGGAAAAAAAGTTGTTTTACTTGACTCAAATAACCAGAAGAGGAAGGAATGATGGAGCTTACCTTCCTCTTGAGATCAGAAATCTTATCAACTCTTCTTTCTTTCTCAATTTCTGATTTGAGTATTGCAGTTTTCCACTCGTCCAACACATCCTCCACATCATAGGATACATCTTTGAGCTTATCTATCCAAAGCTTCACAGGTTTCTCTTTCACTTGTCTTTTCTCAGCATCATTGAGCACCATCTGGATTATCTGGAAATTGCTTGCAAGCTTTTGGACTTCCTCGTCAACACCCAGAACCAACTTAAACTCTTGAGTAGTGATTGAAGACAACTGCACTAAGATGATACAAACTAGAGCCTCAGCCATGCTAAAAGTAGCAGATTGATAACAACAAGAATAGGAGATTGTTGAACGTTTGTTGTATACTTGGAAAAACTAGTTACAGGAGAAAGTAGACTTTTTGTTGTACAGTAAGAAACTATCGAGTTATGGAGGTGGGTGTGCTAACTTAGCTCAGCTAATTGACTATATAAAAATATCTTTAGCCACCTAATTTAGGAAAGCACTACCCACCTAATGCGAAGCTTTAGCAATTTATATTTTATACAACGTAAAATATACTTGGCTTTTACAAGCAACCTTCGTATCTTTCTAATCAAGAAAACCTAATGCGAAATATCAGCAATTTATATTTTATACAATGTAAAACATACCTGGCTTTGGAATATAGAAAAAGGTTGAAAAGACCGGATGGCAGGTGAGAAAGCAGCTGTAATGAATTAATTAAACATATTCATAAGTTTGGCGGTAAATTATAACGTTATAATAAAACTTAATATTTGTTTTAGGGAATACCTTACTTATACAATTATATATTTTTAAATTTTTTTTTTAATTTAAGAAAGAGATGAATTATTTTTTATGATTTTTTATTTTAATAATTGTTACCTGTAAATAAAAAGTTTGTTTATTTAAAAATATATTAATTTTAGAAATTATTGCATATACTGAGGAATATTTATTACAATCCTTTACCACCGCACACTCTTGATGCGATGGTCACTTCACAAATATAAGTGTTTGCAAAGTTTGGGGGCAAGGACCGGAGTTAAAGTCTTCAGGAGGAAGTTTCACACATATATACTTAGGGTTCATTTGATTGGAGGGGTGGAAAAGGGGTAAATATTGAGTACTCCTAGAGTTCCATAAATGTGTACTCTCTCCTCTCACATAACTGTGGGTCTCACTAATTAAATTTATGATGAGACCCGCAATTCATGTGAGAGGGGGAGTACGTATTTATGGTACTCATAGAGTATTTAATATTTTTTCGTGGAAAATTGGGAGGATAGAAACACATATATACTTAGGGCTTGTTTGGTTGGAAGAGTGGAAAAGTGGGAGGATAAAAATGGTGAAATGATGGAAAAGTGAGAGGATAGAAAATATTTTAATTTCTCTCCTTTTTGTTTGGTTCGGAGTGGAAAAGTGGAGGGATGGAAAAAATGAGTTTATATAAATTTACTCATATACCTATGTTAAAAAATCATGGCCAATTAAACCAAAAAAGTGACAAACAACCAAAAAAAATTACCCAATTTATTAAAAAATAAAAAGTATGTCCAAAAAAAAATAGTTAAACAAAGAAAAATTAAAAAAATAAATAAATAAAAAAGAAGAAGAAGAAGGCAACGCCTAGGAAATCCAAAAAAAAAAAAAAGAAGAAGGCAACGTCCAGCCTAGGAAAAAAAAAAAGAAAAAGAAAAGGAGGCAACGTCCCCACAGCCCAACAAAAAAAAAAGGAATTGGATGAATTGCCTATATGCAAGTGTGCATGGGCATTTTTGTCTATTAAGCAGTCTCATTTTTTTCTTTCAAGTTTCTTTCCAATTTGGAGAGAAAACTTTTTGATAGACTCAGGAAGAAAACACTTAGGCTCTACCATTTATTTTCCTTCATTCCTACCTAACCAAACACACTTTAAAAAGTTTTTCTTCTCATTTTCTCTTCAAAGTTTTCCCCTACCTATTTCACCTCCAAATAAACACAACCTTAGATTAGGTTAGAGTATAATTTCTATCTTATATAAAAAAAATTACAATCCTTTTAGTGAGAAATAATTGTTCCTAATTTGAAGAATAGTTATTCATAAAAATGACTATTCCCTATAATAAAAACATAATCAAACTAAAAAATAACAAAATCATATGAATAACTATTACATTATAATACATATTATAGTCTAAAAACACTCTCTTAGAAATTTTTTATGGGAAAAAAATCATTTATCTTTTTATTTATGAAAATGATATTAAAATTCTCCTCGGATAATCCATTAACAAATGTCCTAATGACATCCATTAACCAGACCCATCAAGAAAAGCTCAAGCTGCTAATAGTTTGGTAACTCAAATGATATTTTTGAGTTTTTTCAATGGAAACACCTAGAATTCAAATTTTCCTTCTCTAATATAAATATCAAATTATTATAAATAAATAATAAAAAAAACAAAACAAAACAAAAGAAAAAAGCTCCACGCACTCACACTTGTAGAATTTTATAATTCAATTATTACAATAATGGGGAGGAGAAATTGAACTCTGCTTTCTCTTATAAATATTAAAATCGACCAATCAATGTCATTGAATTACAACAATATGAAACAATTTTTTTTTAAAAAAAATTTCAAATCAACTTAAGTTACTTAACATAGGAGCCAAAAGAAAAGCACAACCTGCCTAACCTATGGGTAATCTTAAGTTTTGGCATTATATACTTCGGTTTATTGTTATTATTTTCCCCAAATTATGGGACATTTGTAATGTACACCATAAATTAGAAAGTTTTATAATCAATATCTTTATTCAAGATTAATTTCATAATTTGTGATGCCGACTCCACCGCTCATATTGGTAATTAATTAATTTTTTTCTTTTATTTGAATATTGGTAATTAAATTAACAGATATTAGAGGGCAAGTTTTTGTAATTTTCTGCTTTTCTCCTTGGTTATCATTGTCAACTCCTATTTTCCAACTTCATCTAATCCAATTCATGTTTCTTTAGTGGGCAAGTTTCACTCCCACTTGTTGGGGGAGAAAACGCTTGAGAAAACACCTTGGCAATTCATGATTTTGTTTTCTTTTTTTTTTTCTTTTTTTTTTGAATCAATCAATGCGGGAGTTTTTCTCACACTTGTTGGACGAAAAAAAAAAAAACCTAAGGAGACTACTTGAGTAATTAATTTAATATATAAAAACATACTTAACCCAAAAGACATATAAACCTAATGGGTATGAGCAAAATTATGTTATATTAACCATTTATTTTTCTCATCAATTATCATTATTCAAAGTGGAACTTCACTCACACGTGAATACTCAACACCAATGCTGCTTTCATATTTTTAACTCAATGATTCTTTTTTGATGTGGCACCTTTCTCATATTTATTTGGTTCAAAAAGTTAGCAATATAATATTTGGCTCACTGTTTTCTACTCTCTTATCATGTGCAGCACATAAAATTTGATCTTGTTGACTAATAGAAAATAATTAGTCTGTCTTAAAAGTTTGATGGGTTTATGTGTCATCAAGGAAAAAAGATACTCTCAATCTAATTGAGGATTCAATTTTCATCAGTTACTGGCAAGTGGCAACACTAAAAGTGAAATTTGATTCTTGCAGGGCTTTAAAAAGATCGATCCAGATACATGGGAGTTTGTCAATGAATGAAGAAAATAGTTCAAATCAAATCCACTATCTACATAAGTTGTCCGAATTTCAAACTACTGCATATGGGGATGAAGCAAACTAAAAATGACATAAGCAGTGTATTCAACCACCTTCTCAGCACTAGCTGCAAATAATTGATATATGCTTTGACTTCCATAAGTAGTTTTAACATGGCAACTTGCAGTAACCAAAAGCTGAATTGCAGCAAAACCTACTGTGAAGAGTGGCTGAGGATGCAATCATGAGGGAATACTGAATGAAAATTGATGGGGGTATTTTTGACAGAAGAGGGCAGACGACCTTGGCAGGGTTGTCATCCTCACGAAAAGGCAACAGAGGACCCTCTGAAAAGACAACCACAAAGCTGACGGATGTGTTCCATATCGATGGGAAAGCTAAAGCGACAGTCGACCATAAAGCTAATGGGATGAAGAAAACCGATGGGTCCTACGTTTCCATAAGTGTTCCCCACGCATGCTCCTATAAGGAAATATCTTGCGCATCACACACCAAGGACATATCTCGCCCACGTGTCTTCCTCATATGGAAAGACACCCTGGAATCACGGAAACCCTAACACCAAATATCCTCCGCAAGGAAAGATCCCTACCTCTAAGGGACCTCGATTCACTACTCACCACTATATAAGCACCAAACCCCCTCTTTCCTCAGGTACGCAGGAAATCCCTAGCTCTCTCACTATAGAGTTCTTAGAGATTTCTTATTCACTAACTTAACCTTTAGAAGGTTTTTGGCTGGTACCACACTGGTGCCTTTTGCTTGGTCCATTTGTTCTTATTCCATAGGTACCCATTGGAGCGCTTTGGAGCCTATAACTCATTGACAATTTCAGCATATCATCAGCTGGCGCCATCTGAGGGAAAATATCAACAAGTCTAAGACGAAAGATTTGTAGGCTAGCGTACGGCTTGCACACCCAATGTCCTTTTGGCATACAGAACAACGACTTGCACACCTACAGGAGAGACACCTTTTTGCCTAGCGTACAGACATGAGGTCATCATCCTTGCAGAGATAGGAATGACTAGTTATCGAGTATCCCACCATGACCACGAAAAGAATGAAGAAGGATTGCGCCTGTAATTAGTCCTCCTTGACAAGGTCAGAGCAACAACAGAACAAAGGATGGCTCATTATCAGGACCTAATGGCAAAACACTACAACACTAAGGTCAGACCTTGTCATTTTCAGGTTAAGGATCTGGTCTTGAGAAAGGTAACAATGGCCACCAAGGATCCCTCACAAGGCAAGCTAGGCCCCAATTAGGAGGGACCCTACAAGATCATTGGTTGCCGTAGAAAAGGGACCTACTACTTGGAAACTCTTGATGGGCAGAAATTCCATCACCTGTGGAACACTAAGCACTGAGGAAATACTACCAATAGTGGTCAGATACAGCTTATGTTATCATTTCTTTTGCTTATTTTACCTTTTCTTTTTATGTTTCTATTGGTTTTAAACATCAAAAGATGTTGGGATGTTAAGTTTCTTTTTGGACATTATTACTACTAATATGAATTGGAAGAATTATCAGAAACATTGCTCTTTTTCTCTTCTCCTCAAAAGTCCTAAGTCCTACCTACGGGGTGGACGGACGACCACGTATACCGAGTGGTACCTGGTCCTCAAGAATTATCCTAAGTCCTAGCTACGAGGTGGATGGACGACCACGTATACTGATGAGTACCCAGCCAACAAAAATTGTCCTAAAATTCTACGGGACAGATAGGTAAAATGAAATATTGAGAACTCACATATGATAAAGGCATATTCAAACAAAAAATAAGACCAAGTGCAAGCGACAAATATAAAAAGAAAAAGACAGTAGATAAAAGCTCATAGAGGGTAAAATGTTTACATCAAAGCCCAAAAACGAAGGGGCGTTCTCTATTGTCTGAAAAGTAAGATAAAATGCTTAAATACAATTTAAAAATTATAAAACTAAGACAGAGGGGCATCCGAAACAGTCGGGTTCATGATGCTTTGGCCACCCTCAGCAGACGAATCCACAGCAGACGGGACCGCAGGGACAACGTGGCCTTCAAGAATAAGTTGGGCAATGACCACACTGTCGTCCTTCACCTCTTGCTCAACTGTATGGGTAGATTCGTCGAGCACATTACTGACGGTGTCATCTCCTCCAGGTGTCTGCGGCATAACGTCATCTATGGTGATCTTGGACAAGTCCAGATTGAGGTAGACGGACCCGACTTGTTTTAAGCAATCGTCGAACCCATCTCCATAATAACCACCGCACACATCAAAATAAGGTTGAGAAGTCTAAAATTCTACCATGGCGTCAGCTTTGGCTTTCTCCATTTGCTCACGAAGGGCAGCCAGCTCCATCGCCAAATTGGTGTTCGCCTTTTCTGCCTCAGCCTACTGACGGGTCTCCTCCGCAAGTGTAGTAGTTTTCGCCATTAGGTCCTTGTTGAGGGTACGGACGGCTTCCGCGTACTGCGCCTAGCCACACACCTATCCTGTAGTGCCTTCATGCTCACAAGTGCCTGAAAGAAAAACCCACGGTTAGAACGATAACGCCAAAAAATAAAACTAAGTACCACGGGTGATGGGAACATACACTGGACAGGTCAAAGAGGCCGGAAGCGCCCAAGTCCTCTGACGAAAGCTCTACACAAGGATCTAAATCTGTCTCCTTGATGATCGAGGTGACCATCTCGACAAAATAGTCCTTATGGGCGATCAGCTTGCGGACGGGGTCAGGAACAACGGGCCCTTTGCCCGTCATCAACCCTATACTAGCCCCATGACGAGGGGGTGGAGGAGACGGAGGCTTCTATTGAGGGATCCCTGCAAACGGGCATGTTCCCTTCTTAAGTGGACGGTCATCCTTACCATCCTTATCGTCACTCTTTCTTTTCAAAGTGGCCTTGTTGGCACCCTTAGGGGTCGACCCCGAAGCCAACCCATGTTGCTTAGGCGACCTTCCTCACCAAAGCTCTTTGTCTTCCTGCTTCCATTCTGTAGAGCAAAATGGATGTTAGCAAGAAGAATAGATGGCTTGGAGTGGATGATAAATTCATGACTTACGTCGACAGGAAAAGACGTGTAATCGGCGGGCTATAGGCGCTAGTTCAAGGCCACCACAATACGCGTGAAGGGTGTCTAGAGTGATGAGGTCCTTCCACTTTCTTCGTTCAAAAGGAATCTCTAGAACACGATGGATGAAGGCCTTCTGCTCGCCAGTTATTTACGGACGGACCTAGGCTGAAAGAGAAAATAGACGATGTTTGATGCATAATAGAGACGAGTAAGGCAAGGGTAAAAGGACATAGACGACGACACACCTGCCTCCCTCACGATGCCCCATATGTTGTCAAACCCGTTAGGCATGCTATCCCATTCCTCCCATCTACACACCCCATCCGTCCCTTGGACGAAAAAGTACCTATTCTTCCAATTTTTGTTTGAATCAGGCATATCCAACACTAGCCTAAGCAACTTCTTCCTTGCCAAAAAATGATGAATCCCTTGAGATGAGGAGATGTGCTTAGGTTTGTAGCAATAGAAGAACTTGTCGAGGGTAAGCTGACAGTTCCCACCACTAAGCTGACCCTAGATTACTTCAGCTCCAATGAATATTCTCCAAGGGTCGGGAGCAATTTGGCTGACGGACAGGCCCAAGTAGTTGGCCAGCTGATGATGTAAATCAGTTAGTGGCAGCCTCAACCCTGCAACGAACATGGCGTTATACATGCCAAAGTCCGCGGTCTTCCCAGAATAGCACTTTTCAAACTTTCTGGGTAGACGAAGAGGAATATTCTCAGGAATTTGGTAACGATCTCAAAAGGTGTTGAACACCTTATTGGACACCATCGGGTAGAAGTCGTTGACTGTCCATATCGAAGGGAGAATGAAGGGACAGGCACCCTCGTCCTCTTGACCTATCGACTCTACTCTCTCTGATTAGTTACCCTCGTCTTCCTCATCCTCCTCGTCCTCTTCATCCTCATCTCCCTCGTCTTAATCATCTCTCTCAATGTCTCCCTCGTCCTCTTCCTCCTTATCCTCCTCTTCATCATTAAGGGAATGGGTAGATAGTTCCCTTTCTGGGGACCGAGGGAAATCTTCCTCGGGCTCACTCCCTAACAGATAGATCTCGTCGTAGCCCGCACCCTCATGAATTGATGACAACAGTTCATTCATTGCTTCCATATTTGACATCTATCCACCTACAAGCGACGGAGTGAACTGTTGTCAAAACACAAAAGACGTTGGGCCGCAAAAGTAGAAATGAAAAGTAAAGAGAAGGGAACTTACAAGAAGAAATGAATGAAGGATAGAAAAGACAGTTCCCTTGAAAGTCAATGTATAGCAAGCGACGAGTAACTTGAAACGATGGTGCGGCAGCTCTGGGTCTCGTAAGGCTCTCAAGATAAAGTAAAGTAAAAATAAGGAGGAGGTGAGGAACTATTTATAGAGTAAGGGGGCTTGGAATACGAAGCGATGCCTATGATTGGAAATGAGGCCAACCAGCTAGTGCCACGTGTCACCCAACATTCATGACCAGATTGCTTAAAGACATTTAATAACGCCCTTTCCAAAAAAACCATAATTAATGCTTACGGTACTCCACGGTCCGTCGGCTAAGACCGACGAAACCATGGAGTAGTGGGTAGTTAATGTGGGTATTTTCGATAGAAAAGGGCAGACAACCTTGGCAAGGTTGTCGGCCTTATGAAAAGGCGACGAAGGACCCTCTGAAAAGACGACCACAAAGCTGACAGATGCATTCCAAACTGACGGGAAAGCTAATGCAACGGTCGACCATAAAGCCGATGGGACGAAGAAAACCGACAAGTCCTGCGTTTCCATGAGTGTTCCCATGCATGCTCCCAAGGAAATATCTTGCGCATCACGCACCAAGGACATATCACGCCCACATGTCTTCCTCATATGGAAATAGACCCTAGAATCACGAAAACCCTAACGCCAAATATCCTCCGCAAGGAAAGATTCCTACCTCTAAGGGATCTCGATTCACTACTTACCACTATATAAGTATCAGACTCTCTCTTTCCTCAGGTACGCAGGAAATCCCTAACTCTCTCACTATAGGTTCTTAGAAATTTCTCATTCACTAACTTGACTTTCAGAGGGTTTTTGGCCGGTATCACACCGATGCCTTCTGTTTGGTCCATTTGTTCTTATTCCATAGGTACCCATTGGAGCGCTTTAGAACCTACAACTCACTGACGATTTCAGCACATCGTCAACAATGAACCATAAAGAACAAATGGTAATTTTCAATGGGAAAGTTAATACATCATACATCCCATCCTCATTTGTAGTGTTCATGTAAAAGCATAACTGAAGCTAATACAAATTGCTATCAAAATAAAAACGAAGGTTAAATGCAGGAATCCACCCAAAACAATAGGGTCATTTGTGATGTACATCCTATATACACTACAAATATTTGTGCTATTAAACACCCTTTCAATAATATCTACAATGACAAAATAGAAGGCTAATGAGAACTAAATAGTTAATTCTGACATGGTCCTAGTCAAGTCGGATATTAATGACATGCGCATTTGGTCCATAAAATATAAGATAATAAACTCTGAAATGAATGGTGTACCACAGTACAGGTAGATAATTGCAAATTCCCTCTTCGTTTAAGGTGGATATCTACAATTAACCTTGAAAATTCATGCAATGTCACTAAATTCTTTTGCTTCACAATAATCTTACCAGTATATTGCTGAGAAGACATTTGTGAAAGAAGGGGGAGAGAAACAGAGTCTAGACGAATACTTGTTATACAAGCAGGTCCTTATTGAAAAAATCATCTCAATGAAGCTACATTCAGACAAGTGGCTAAAGAACAATCAGATGTCTTTCATTGTAAAATGATCATTCAAAATTTCTTATATATTGTCTTCTCAGCTTTTGGCCAGTGTGTGCCTATGTGTTAACTGGTGAATACTCCAATATGTAGCTTTATGCCTTCAGACTATGGAGAAAAAAATCTAATGACCAACAAAGCAACTTATTGTAATTACAACTTGATAAAATAAGTTGCTAGTTAATACATGGCAACAACGGTAATGTTTTTTTAGAAGGCAGACCATACGCCTCACTTATCCTAGTAGTGCTTTCTAGAGCACGCCATGCCGTCGGTGCAGCAAAAAGGAATGGCACTCGCCTCCTAGCAGCACAAAAATAATAAGTCTGGTCAATCTCTGTAGTCAACAAGAATTATACAAAATTCAATGTTTCACAATTAAGCAATAAATCATATATTGAGAGCCGTGGTCACACCACAAGGGATACCCAAAATGAAAATCTGTCCCACTATAGTAATTGCTTCATCAGTTCTATTACAACTGCTTGAAAGGTCTAACACATGAAAGTATCAAAAGACAAGCTTAAACAAGGTGTGGAAGCACAACTGCAGCTTTTGCAACAACCAAGTACTTGGGGCTACCTTTGGGATCTATATTCAATTCTAGAGAAATTTGAAATCCTATTCTTGAGAAGATGGAAACAAAATTAGCGGAGTGGAAGAAATTCTATTTTACTAAGGAAGGTAGGGTCACTTCAATAAAGCGAATTGTTCTAAGTTTGTTGACGTCCTTGAGAGGGGACTCAAAGGGGGCCAGTCCCCGGGCTTATGAAAAACAAATATGTTAGGTATATTTTCAGCTTAAAAAAATGTTATATCTAGGCCCCTCTTCTAGGTCTCTTCTCGGTATCTTGGTCCCCCTCCCCTCCAAAATCATTAGTCCAACCCAATCCAATCCAATCCAATGCAAACTCATGTAAATCTTCAGCCCAAAACATATGGATGCTTATTTTTTACTACTAAATGAATGTTAATTTGGATTTTTTTTTTATAATAGAAATGCTATGTTTATTGGAGAGTAAAAGTGTAATTTAGTAGTGGGTTTAAATTAGAAATAATAACAATTAACTATCTATGATTTATTGTGAAAATGTTGTGGACGCACGTACTACTTTTTTTTTTGCTTATACTCCCCCCCTAACTTGAAATCCTAGGTCCATCCTTGCATCCTTACCCTTTTTTCTAACCCTTCAACATATTTATGTGTATTGAGAAGTTGTAGAGGGATTTCTATATATGGGGTGGCATAGGAAACAAATTTAAATTCCACCTTGTTAACAAGAAGGTTTGTGAACCATTTCAATAAAAAGAAAAGAATTCACAAAGGCAACAAACAATAATGTTACTCGAAAAGTGAAAATTTTATTGAGATTATGTAAATGAATACACTAATAGATATGCTAACTATAAGCTATTGACTACTTGAGAAATATGCTAGAGTTCCAAAGATTGGTCATCTGGTTACATCATTGATTCAGATTAAAAAAATAATAATAAAGAACTGAAAAGAGAAGAACATACAATCTGTGCAAGACTATAAAAGAGAAGAAAAAGAATCTGTCCAAGACCAGAACAATCTCATAGACAAAAGATTCAACTCCATGCTTCATCCGGTTGTGTCAGACAAGCAATTAATGCAGCAGTATCTTCATCAGATCAGCATAAGCAACTGGGTCATATTCGGATTGACTGCATAGTTCAACCAAGGGTGGTAAATCAGAAAATATTTGGTTCAATGCTTCATCCGGGGATGTGTGATCCAACCTTGCAGCAAGTTCTTCATGCATATAAACATCAGCTTCAGGGCAAGCATTAGGCTCAAGGCACAGTCTTTTCCTGTGTTGTTGGGCTTGGGCTTCTTCTTGTTCAAGTGACATCACAGCAGTTGTATTGAAGCTTGAGACCTCTTCAGCAGCAGCAGTAGAAACTCTTCCATTGGCCTCCTCATAAAGTGACCCTTTATTTTGTTTATAGATGACACAGAGAACTGTATTGGTTCTCGGAGATTCTTGATTTGCAAGGGAGAACTCGTGCATTATCCAATCAGTCTTATTGAATTTGCTTGAATCATGATCCTTGGCCTTAAAATTGAGCATCCTGTCGATCCCAATAAGATTTCCCTGAGAATCAAGGATACTTCTGGGCTTGCTTTTTGCAAGCCAGGTTCCACAAGAGGCAGCCCTGCACACACGATTGCGGGTTGTTTTGAGGTTGGCGAACACGAAGAGTTTTCGGCCGGAGGTGTGTAAATGGTAGTGTGTATGAGAATCATATATTTCCCATGGAGGAATTTCGCCATACACCTCACAATCCTTGACAACAAAATGATTTAAGTGACGCTGTTGATGACTCTTTACCTTGTTCTTCAAAAAGCTAATCAAATTCTCATCCCCCGGATCAAATCGAAAACCCACCTTCATCTTCACTATTAGACACTGACTCTGTCTGGCTCGCCTTTGATTTCCAATCCCACCGTATACTGAGATTTTCTTGTGTGTAAACTCACTGTGTTGTGCTTGTGCCCAATAAATATAACCATATAAGTCGGCAAGTCCCTTTTACCGAATCCAGGTAGTATTCGGTATTCCAAACCGCCTTATACACAATGCATATACACATTCAAATTCCATTGCCGCGCGTAAGAAAATTTTATGTTTGCCATCTACCGGTTTTTGTTTTGGGATGTACTTTAATTATTTGTATGTTCTTGCATTTTTTTTTTTATTAATATATTTTTTTTAGAAGAATGTTTTTTATTTTATTTTATTGTTATGGTGAGTTTATGCGGTAGTTATACGTGTCATATATATCTCATCAATAAATAAATAAGTATTATATATATAAGTAATGCTACAACTATAAACTATTTTACTACATTTTTACAAAATGTTGATGTTGTCAACTTCTTATTGGTTTTAATCTAATTTCACCATTAATATTATTTTTCATTTACCAATAACCACTCACCATATCAACAATTTGTAAAAAAATTTGTAATATAGTTTGCATCTGTTATTCTATATATGTACACACTTATTTATGAGATTTCCCTTATTTGGGTTAGACATTTGGTTAGTTTAACAATACACATACTTCCCTAGGTTTAAGTAGAGACAAAAGTAAAAAATAATTCGGTAAAAATATGTCTTTAACTCCTATTAAAATATTGCCTGCAAAACAAAATCACTTTCCTATTTTTTTTAAATTACTTTATCTACGTATAAATTATATTTTATTTAAAAAATTATATAAAAAATTAAAACATACGATCGTTTTCTTCTTTGAAAAAAATAACAATCTTTTTCATATAAAAAAATACTCCTAAAATTACGAATTTTTTTTATTGCCTATTTATCTAATTATATATATATATATATATATATATATAAATTTAAAAAAAAAACTACATATCAATTATCATGTAAGTGTTATTCTCAAAACTTCCGACAATCATTTGCTATAAAAATTACAACCAAAATAAATATTCCTTTTTAACGTTAACCATCACAAACTTCTAACAAAGAGAAGGAAGGTACTCTATGAGAAAAAAAGTGGTAGATTATATCAACAAAAAAAAAAAACAATGGGAACCAATAATTTTTTTAGATGGCTGCCTCAAATTTTATGATTATTTTATTGTGAGTTTCAAGACTTTTGAATTTTTTGTTGTTGATGTAAATGTAAATATTTTGGGTTGGCTTTTCTTCTTCTTTCTATCTTACATTATTGATGTAATAAAAATTCATCTTCAAAGTCTTTTCAAGCTGCACATTTTTGCAATTTACTTTGTATATATTTGATTACTTTATAGATTGAAAGTTATTAATTTCTGGAAGAAAAAAAGATATAAGAGTCTCTAAGCACGAGCTAGCTAGTGTGTGTATACGTATATGTATGTACGTGTGTATGTGTGTGTGTGTGTGTATATATACATATATATATATATGAATAAATTATGTATTTGGTCTTTATCTTTTAAACCATATTTCAATTTAATCCCTAACCTTTTAATTGTGTCACTTTAGTCCTTGTCGTTATCTCTTGGATGGAAAAATCTAACATGTCAAACGACCTAAATAAAAAATTAATTTATTACTACATCAACTACCACTTGGACTAACATATCAACATAAAAAATAAATAAATAAATAAATAAACCAACAACAACAACAACAAACAAGTGAAAGTGAGTAACTTTTGGAATCAAAATCCCTAACTCACGTCTACCAAATAAAATAAAATCTCTAACTCACAATTGCTTCTGTTTGTGATGGGTTCACAATTCCCCTCGTTATATCACTTAAACTTTTTGTTGTCCACCATGTTGTTGAAGAGATGAAGCAACATAAAGGTCCATTACTATTCAAAATAATTTGTTGCATTCCAATTCAATTCATCAGCAGTGAAAAGATAGGTTCAGCATATATTACTTTCCACGCAGTAAAGTAACAAGTTTAAAAAGTTATATACGATGGAGAGTTCTTATATATGCAAAGTTATGATTAATGTTGTTTGTCAAATGGTCTGGAATATTGAAGAATGAATAGTTTTCACCGTAGTACCCCACCTTTCTCTCTAGAGAACCAAAACACGAAGCAATCATGAATTAGGGATTTAAAAAAAAATTTATTTTAACAAGCGTGAGTTAGGGATTTTGATCCCAAAAGTTACTCAATTTCACTTATTTATTATTATTATTATTTAGATTATGCTAAACATGTTAGTCCAGGTGGCAATAAAATAATTTCTTATTTAGGCCGTTTGACACGTTGAACTTTTTCATCCAAAAGATAAAGGTAAAGACTAAATTGGCATAATATTGAAAGGTTAAATTAACACAATTGAAAGGTTATGGACTAAATTAAAATATAACATAAAATCATAAAAAATAAGGACCAAATACATAGTTTACCCTATATATATTTAACTTCCACATAATATTATCCATTTTCAAAATCCTAAAATTTAGCGTCATGGGCTAGTAATAAATATATAATCAATGTAAGATCACAATTCGTACCTAAACCTAATAATAGGAAGTGTATAGGCCCAAAGAGCCCAATATAATAAATTTGTAGAGAGTGGGTTCGAAATCTAGTTTCTTATAAGCTTAGCTAACAACAGTAGTGGCCCAATATCACAAAACGATAATAATGGACTAGTTTGTATGATGAAAAATTGTCCTCGAACTCAAGCCGAGGAGCTGGTTCTTATATTTCTATCTTCTTAGAGACAGATTACAAAAATATTCAGTCTACAGTGTTTTCTCTCTTTTCTTCTGATCCCCTTCTCTTGGGGCTTTCCTCTTCCTTTTATACTTCCCTTTCTCCTCTCTCTATCCTCCACATATGGATTGGATTGCTGGTCAGGATACTTGTCCCATTAGCACCTTCCTGAAACTTTTAAAAATAGCTATAAGGCTGAACCCTACTACTCAGGCATCGCTTCCTCATTAATGCGGCCAGAGAGTTAGTTACAAAGCATTCAATGCGATGGTAGCAGTTATTTTTTTTAAAAATTTCATGGTTTTCCTTTGTTCTATACTCCTGTGTTGCACATCCTTATCAATCGAGTCTCAGGGGACGTTGCTTTTGGATGGCAGATAATTCATTCCGACATCTGCCCAGCTGATCTGAGGAGATATTCCTCTTCGAATTAGCTTCTCGGATGATCACAATCAGACTTTACTTCTCTATAAACTTACACAAACCCTTAGTAAGATGTTTACCCATCCTCAGACTACCTAATGTCCTCGGCTTAAGCCTCCGGCCCAACATGCATATAAATATGCACTCCTAGATAGTGGTAGCTCCAAGAATTTTTCCTAGGGTGTGCTTAAAAAAAAATTTCAGAAATTTTTTTTTTTGGTACGTAGTTTTCTCATCAAATATTTGTCCATAATCCTAGCAAAAGAATAAATAATAAACTATAAATTTATTTGAAATATTAATAAAATTATTAATTATTGTTGTTTAGTTGTTTTATTAATTGTTGTTTAGCCTAACATAATTTAATTTGTTTGTCTTTTATAATGTATTGGTTAATTAAATTATTATTTATTATTTATTAATTATTTTTCCCAATTAATTAAATTATTATTTATTAGTTGTACATTACACTAAAAAAGTAAGTCATGTGTACATTACACATTCCATGTGCTGATGTGCACATTACACTACTCAATAAACAAGCCTGCCAATCAAAAAATTTCACAATCATAATTTTACAAATCAGAATAACATTACCCTAAAAGACAATTAATATCTCACCAACTGTCCAACACCAACACCAACACACACCAACCAACGGATAAGAAGGAAGATAAAGCCAAAATGCCAAATTCAAAAAGTCAAAAATTTATTAAAGTTAAACTCCACTCACTCATTGAGTGCTTCAGCCAATCACTTTTTTTTTTTTTTTGAAAGGTGCTTCAGCCAATCACAGTTCACAGTGTTCAGATAATGACTAAAGTTAATAAAGAGAGAGAGAGAGAGAGAGAGTCATAAGATTATTTCATTTCATATTTGAGAGAGAGAGAGAGAAAGAGAGAAATACTTGGGCCGATCTCCGTCTCCGATGTGCGAGTGCTAACTACGATAGCGACGATGACTGAACAACTGCGACTGAAACTGGGCCGATCTCCGTCTCCGATGTGATGAGGCCAGGGGCAACAATGTCCGATGAGGCTGAGCGACTGCGACTGGACTGGAGCTGGACCGATCTCCATCTCCGATGCGATGAGGGGCGACGATGTCCGATGAGCGATTACGCTAGAGCTGGGCTAATCTCCGATGCGATGAGGAGCGACTGGAACGATCTAACTTCTAAGGGGAGGCGTCGTTGCTCTGTTTTTTCTTTTTAGGTTTGCTTTAGCTTTAGTGATTTTCTTCTTCTTCTTTTTTTGAGAAAAGCTTTAGTGATTTTTGATGTCTAATGTACTGAACTACTGATTGGAGTGCTAATCTGTATTGTGGTTTTTTTTTTTTTTTTTAAGAAACTGTGGGTTTGCTTCTTCTGTAATTTGTTGGGCTTTCCGTGGGCTTGATGTTGGGCTTGCTAGTTGCCATCCGTTGTGTTTGCTCTGTTACAATTTTTTTTTTTTTGCTTTGCTATGTTACAATTTTTTTTTTTTTGGCTTTTTTTTTTGCTTGAAAGTAGAACAAATAATTTTTTTTTTTTTAATTTGAGGGTGTTCCTCATTTTGATTGAGGGTGTTCATATTTTTTTTTAAGGGTACAGAAAAAATTTTTAATTATTATATATAATAAAAAAAATTCAAGTCAGGGTGTTCCTGGGAACACCCTGAGCATAACATGGCGCCGCCACTGCTCCTAGACCCATCTCCCCCACAATCAGTAAGGTGGTAATAAGTCTAATATGAGATAGCAATTGATACCGTTTTTAATGTACAAAAGTCTCATATGCTACTCTCAATTGATACCTTTTTTGCTAATACGTGAGAAAATTAGATAAGAAAAAGTGTAGTCCTCCTAAAGAGGATTTTTAATGATTTTTTTTTTTTATGAATATTAAGAGATAAGTTTTGAATTATTTTGTGTTAGAAATTGCCTCAAATTTTTATTTTAGTTTAATTATCGTTTGGATTTTCGTGATGCAGAATGCAAGTTCACTCATTTGTGAAAGATGTAATTTAATTGCTTCAATCCATTTTAGGAGAGAGAGAAAAAAAAGGACTTTCAACGATATTTTAATTACTTCAATCCTTACTAAAAAAAAAATATTTCAATTCTCAAAATTTGATTTGTTTATTACTTATAATTTTCACAAATTTTTCTAAACAGGTTTTTACTAGCATCAATGTTTTTTTTTTTTTTTGAGAGAGAGAGTTTCAACCTATGGCGTCCGCTCCTGATAATAACTTTTTATTATCAGACCAAGACATTAATCAATTTTTGGAGTAAGCGGGGATTGAACTTCAGATCTCTTATACAACCATCAAAGACTTTACCAGTTAAGCTAACTAGAACTCACTACTAGCATCAATGTTAAAATTGCAATCACGGATTGCCAAACCATGGAATTGATTTTTTTTTTTTTTTTTGTGAAAATTTTAACTTATAACGTCTGTTTCTAATGATAGCTATTTGTCATCAGACCAAAACATCAATCAGTTTTAGATATAAATAGATATTGAACCTCAAATTTTTTATTCAACCATCAAAGACTTTACCAGTTAAGCTAACTGAAACCCACAAATTAAATTAGATAGCCCTTGGGTTGTTTATAGAGTTGAATCAATGTGGAGTTGTGAGCTATAAATATTGGGATCCTTATCCTAGTAATATTTTTAGAAATCAGTAGTATTTTTTTGGCTAAAAGAAATATAATACTAGTATTATATATGGTCTAAAAATATGGTATTATATAATTTTTTCAATCAATAAAGACATAAAATATGAAAAAAAGGATCATGTTTAGTTAATTTTAATAAATTGGTTTTTTTACATACATCGTCCTTACTATTAATTTTCTCTTTATTATTATTATTTTTTTTTTACTGAATATAGAATCTTACCATATACCAAATAAGGATCATAGGTGAATGAAATGGTAAATAAGCTTCCACCTATAGTTTCCAGTACACATCAATGGCTGTAATCTCTCATAAGTCACCGTTATCTTTTCTGAAAACAAAACCGAGAATGATGAAAAATCTCACTTGAAACAATGTTAAATAGAGATAAATGTGGCCAGTGGCAGGCGAAAAATTGGTAGAGAAACTAAATTATCACCTTTTAAATATTTATGGGATGAAATTTAAACTTTTTGAATTCGACTATACAAACATCAGACCACTTGCAACCGAAAGTTGCAACACCCAACAACAAAAACAGTGCAAGGAAGGAACTAAATGGAAGCTGCAACCAAAATTAAAAAAATCAAATCAAATCAAAACCCCTCAATTATGGCTACCATCAAAATCAGAGAAATGCACTCTTCGTCCCCAATTACAACATGACTCCATTCATTGACATAAAATTTTTACTTTTTACAAACTAAAACTGGAATTTGATTCTTCCAGGCTTTAGAAAGATTGATCCAGATATATGGAAATTAATCAACGAAGGTTTTCTAAGGGGCAAGAGGCATCTTCTAAGGAACATTTAAGAGAAGAAAGACGGCTTCTGAACATCTCCCAACACAACAAGCACTTGGACCATGTTTCAAGCCAAAGTTGATTTTATACAATATTCTAGCTCATTTGGCAGAAATTTTAATTATTCCATTACAAGATTTAAAGTAATTATTTATTTAACTAAACAACTTTATTTAACAATGTTAAATATTAGCATACAATAACACATGAGAATTACGTGGTTCAGCCTAACGGCCTACATCCACGGAGGAAACCCTAAAGGGCTACATTAATAATATATTAGAGTGTAGAACAAATCTTGTGTTACAATGAACCATAACATGTGTATATATAGTAGACTAAACCCTAAACTAATAGACTTCTAGTACAAGTAGGAAACTTGGCTTGCACACAAAGTAAAATTAGGCTTGGGCTTATGCTAATGGGCTAATATATCTCTAACAAACAAAATCACGAGGTTCACTTTCTTCTCAATTTCCAATTTCCTTTCCAAACATTGAATTAAAAAGGATACGTACAAAATTATGTGTTTTTTCTGTTCAATAATGGCTTTGTTGAATAGCTTTTTTGGCGTTTTGTTTTTCTTTTTTGTGGTGGGGGAGGGAAGAGTTATATGCAACACTGAGCAAGAAGATGGTTCTGGGAGTATTTTAAAACCATCTAAGAATTGATGTTCTTGTATCAAGTTGGATTGAACTAAGTGTCAGAATTTAAATGAATACCAATCAATTAGATTGGAGATATCGTTGGTACCAAATTTGAGAGTATTGAAATCTCAATAAGTAGCCCTCCCACCTCTTCTGGCCAAGGTGTTGCTACTCTGTTTAAATGTATGACCGCTCTCATTTCTCGGCACTGCAAAACTTTCTCCAAAATTTGCGATATTCTTTATCTCCAATTATTCCTTGTATTTTTTAACCAACCAATGATCCCAATACTAAGCAAGATAGCTATTGCATATACATGGTGTTAGTGTATAGCTTAGACTAGTTTAGCTCATTGGGCTTAGCCCAGTATACTATACTTGTAGTTCATTCATATTACTTATACTGCACACATACCTAACCTATATAAGGCTCTCTTTTGTACATTGTTATATACACATCTATATACAGACTATTCAGTCTTTCTCTCTCACTTTATATTGTTAACATGGTATCAGAGTCATTCCTCTAACTTTCTGGTTCCTGTGGACTTCTCCGGCTTTCTTTTGCTGCCCTCGCCTTCATCCAGTATTTACTGTCAGAAGCGAGTCACCGCCGTCACGCCCACAGCCCCTAAAACACTTGGATTTCGTCAGTTTTGTTGATCAAACTGCCAAAGTCAAGGCATAGATTGACAGATCTTCCAATCCCAAGCAAAACCCAACAAAGCATCGCCAGAAACCACCTCCCACGTGCCCACACGCGCCGGCTGAAGTTTCTGCCTCACGAACACACTTTCCACGTTCTGCCATGCGCCGTCAGCCACTCACACGTGCTCACGCGGTAGGACAGTGCCGTCACGCACTTCCACGCGCCCCACGTGCCAGCTCCGTTTCACGAACTACCACGTCAACCCTAGGTTGACATCATACTGCCATGTCAGCACACGAGCTGTTGACTTTGACCAGACAGTTGACCGTTGACTTTAACCAAAGTCAAAAAATTTCAACAGGACCTGTCTTGTTCAGTTTTTTGCATAGATTCCGATTTTGGGCTCCATTTTTGCATTTGAGGTCTCTAAATCGCATTTTTTGGCCATTTTCCTCATTATGGCTCAACAAAATGATTGAGATATCATACGTCCTATCACCATTATGTTGGATGGTCTCACTAGCTGTCAGGCATGGTCTTAGAATATGATTGTCTTCCTCAAGGGTCGTAAACTGTGGAGATATGTGACTGGTTCAATTCCTAAGCTAGTACCAAACCCTAAGTCCAAAGCCATAACTACTAAAAATGTCTCCAAAACTGCTGTTACAACAGATGATTACGAAGAACGCCTAGAGGAATGGGAGAGTATTTAGAGTAAGATTTTTTCTTGGTTTATCAATACCTCTATTCCCTCCATTCATAATCTTCTTCCTCGCCTTGAGACTACTGAGGTTGCTTGGAAATTTCTAGCCGATCGCTATAATTGTACTAATGATTCAAGCTTTGAGTTCCACATTGAATCAAAGCTTTATCAAATGCGCCAAGAGATAGGTCAGTCTATTTCTGATTATTATTTTTAGACTTCTACTATGTGGGAACAACTATCTGCTGCAGATCCTCCACTAGTGTGTTTTAAGGACATTGAGCTCTGTGTCAAATATCGGGATCGCCGTAAATTTATGTACTTCATGATGGGTTTACATGAGGATTTTGAGCCTACTAGGGCTTCTCTGCTTAGCCAGTCTCCTACTCCTTCTCTTGATGCTGTAATCAAGGAGCTCATTTCTGAGGAGAACTGTCAGCCTACTCATCACATGTCATCATCTAATCATGTATTGGCTACACCATCTCCACAGCCTCCCATTGCTGCATTCACTGCTCCTCCACAAGTAAACTCTAGGCATCCCACTTCTTAGTCTTCCAAAGGTACTCGCAGCAAGTTTTGCCGTGCCAAAATCCATGACATCTCAGTTTGTCGCAAATTGCAGAAATTTGTGCAAGAGCATAATAAAGCTTCTCTTCCTCAGGCAACTACTGTATGTCCTTCAGATTCATCAGCTCCTACAGGTCCATCTTTAGCTTCCTCACTTACTACAACTGATATTGAGGCAGTTGTTCAATAGGTTTTATCCCGCATTTCCACTGCTCTTTCTGTCACCTCAAGTAAACAACCTTGGTTTTTTGATACTGCATGTTGTAACCATATGACTCCTGATGAATGCCAATTTTCTGATAAGGCACCCTTAGCACATCTAATCACCATTTACACTGTTGATGGAACTCTTATGCCTGTTAGTCATAAAGGAACAATCTTTTCTCCTTGTTTATCCCTTAGTGACACTTTTCATATCTCAAAGTTATCCCTCAATTTACTTTATGTTGGTCAACTTTGTGAATTAGGCGTAGATCTTCTATTTAATAATCATGGTGTGGATGCGCAGGATCCCCGGACGGGTTAAGTGCTTGGGACAGGCTGTAAGGTTGGTCGCATGTTTGAGGTTCATGACTTGAAGATTCCTTCACAAGTTGTTTCTGCAACTGCTACCACTGCCACCTCCTCACCTGATCTATGGCATGCTCGTCTTGGTCATCCATCCTTATCTCGTCTTCAGTTGCTAGCTTCTCAAAGTTATTTAGGTTCAGTTCAGTTTCAAAAATTTTATTGTACTTCTTGTCATTTTGGCAAACAAACAAAATTTCCCTTTAATAATAGTGACTCCTTTTCTTCTGCACCTTTTAATCTTATACATTTTGATATTTGGGGTCCTACACCTAGTCCTACTGAGGGGGGATCAAAATACTTTGTCATATTTGTGGGTGATTTTTCTCGATATACTTGGATTTATCTGCTTCACCATAGGTCTGAACTTATGTCTATTTATCAAACATTTCATAAAATGATTGAAACACAGTTCAATCGCACCGTCAAATTCTTTCGATCAGATAATGCTCAAGAATATAATGATAAATCTTTCCTATCCTTTTTAGACAGTCATGGTACCCTTCCTCAACGATCTGGTACTTACACCTCTCAACAAAATGGTCGTCCAGAACGAAAACATCATCACATTCTTGATGTTGTCCGCACCCTTCTCATTTCTGCCTCTCTTCCTGAGTGCTTTTGGGGTGAGGTCACACTCACTGCTGTGTACACCATTAATCGTATTCCTTCACCAACTACACACAACAAATCACCATTCGAGCTTCTCTATGGTCAAACTCCTGACTACTCCTCTCTTCGGGTTTTTGGTTGTGCTTGCTTTGTCTCTCTTCCTCCTCATGAACAAACAAATCTCCAGCCTCGTGTTCATCTCTGCTGTTTCCTTGGTTATGGTGTATCTCAAAAGAGGTTTCGCTGCTATGATCCTATTTCTCATTGCCTTCGTGTCTCCCGTCATGTTGGGTTTTGCGAACATCGTCGTTTCAAGAGTCTTCAGCAGTTTCCTGCGTCCTCTTTCTTAGAGTCTCTCATTTTTACTGATCTTTTCCTTCCTCTCTATCTTGAACCTATGGAGGATTCTTCAACATCGGCTGCCTCTCTAAACAACTCATCTCTGGTTTTATCCCCGGCATATGACCCGTCTGTCTTGGATCCTGTGGCACCACCCTCTCCTAAGTATCCTATTGGTCCTGAACTTTGTCGTTCCACTCGAGCAAGCATTCCTCCCCCTTATCTCACTGATTATCACTGCCCTTTTGCTCTTGCCACCCTCTATGAACCTTACACCTATCGTGAGGCCCATACTGACCCTCTTTGGCAGCAAGCTATGAACGAAGAACTAGATGTCCTTCATAAGAATCACACTTGGGATATGGTTGATTTGCCTCCTAGTCAGTCTGTAGTAGGTTGTAGGTGGGTTTACAAGATCAAAACCAAGGCTGATGGATCTGTTGAACGGTACAAGGCTCACCTCATTGCCAAGGGCTTTACTCAAGAGTATGGCATTGACTATGAGGAAACATTTGCTCTTATTGCTCGCCTTACTTCTATCCGATGTCTCATTGCCGTGGCTGCTGTTCGTCGCTGGCCTCTTTATCAAATGGATGTGAAGAATGCTTTCCTCAATGGAGACCTCTAAGAAGAAGAGTACATGCAGCCACCCCTAGCTCTCCACACTCAGGCAGTCAAGTTTGCCGCCTTCGCCATGCTCTTTATGGCCTCAAGCAGGCTCCTCGAGCTTGGTTTGAAAAGTTTAGCTCAATTGTTGCTCAGCAAGGTTTCACTTCGAGTCCTAATGACACTGCTCTCTTTGTCCGAAGATCCTCTGCTAGTATCACTCTTATTCTTCTTTATGTTGATGATATGATTATTACTGGAGATGATTCTGTAGGTATCCGCTCTCTTCAGAACTTCCTTAGTCAGCATTTTGAGATGAAAGACCTGGGCGCTCTCAGCTATTTTCTTGGGCTTGAGGTTACCTTTTCCTCTAATGGATACTATATTTCCCAAGCTAAATATGCTTCTGATCTTCTCTCCAAAGCTGGTATCACCAACAAGAAGACTGTTTCCACTCCCTTGGAATATAATGCAAAGCTCACACCCTTGGATGATGAACCTATATCAGATGCTACTTGCTATCGTCAGTTGGTTGGTAGTCTGATCTATCTCACTGTTACTCGTCCAGATATTTCACATACGTGGGTATGGTTAGTAAGTTCATGGATGCCCCTCGTTCTATCCACTATGCTGTCATTCTTCGGATTCTTCGATATGTCAAGGGCACACTTTATCATGGTCTCCATTACTCCTCTCGATCTTCTCTTGAGCTTCATGCTTATTCAGATGCAAACTGGGCAGGTGATCCGACTGATCGATGCTCTATCACAGGTTTCTATTTCTTGTTGGGTACTTCTCTTGTCTCGTGGCGTAGCAAGAAGTGGGATGTGGTTTCCCGTTCCAATACTGAGGTTGAGTACCGTGCCTTTGCCGACACCACCTGCAAGCTTGTCTGGCTTTGCTAACTCTTGGTTGACATGGATGCCCCACAGCCCACTGTCACTCCTCTTTATTGTGACAATCATAGTGCTATCTATATTGCTTATAATGATGTCTTCCATGAACGCGCCAAGCACATTGAGATCTACTATCACATCACTCGCCAGCATCTCAAGAAAGGAAATCTCAAGTTGTTCTCTATCTCCTCTGCTGACCAACCTGCTAATATCTTCACCAAGACTCACCCACTAGGTCGTCTTCGAGATCTTATATCCAAACTCCAGTTGGCTTCCTCCTTGCCACCTCGAGTTTGAGGGGGGATGTTAGTGTATAGCTTAGACTAGTTTAGCCCATTGGGCTTAGCCTAGTATACTGTACTTGTAGTTCACTCATATTACTTGTACTGCACACATACCTAGCCTATATAAGGCTTTCTTTTATACATTGTTATATACACATCTATATATAGACTATTCAGTTTTTCTCTCTCACTTTATCTTGTTAACACATGGAAAATTTTGAAGCATTTGAAGCTAAGTAGCTAACACAGTGGCCCGACCTACAATCCTCTTGGGAACTGCATGAAAACACACCTGCATCTCAATCTACTAATTGCTTAACACTATCCAATGCTGACGAAAAGAGACTTGCCAAGGAGGCAATTTTCTTGCACCTCCTTGCTTCCTACAAAGGCAACATCTTGGGTAGAACCAAATTAAGTTGTTGTATGAAGGGCTTCCCTTGCTGTTGGGCCAATGTTCCACCTAGCAAGTATAACAACTAGCAAACACTCAATCTCCATGCCAATTCCTTGCCACAAATCCGATTCCATCCCATCTCATCAATTTCTGCCATACTCCTTCCACAATAATGTTAATTTTCTCTTTTCATAGAACTATATATATATATATATATATATATATATATATATATATATATATATATATATATATATATATATATATATAAATTCAATCAGAAAATTTTATTTTTAAAAAATAAAAAAGGAGTGGACTACTACTATGGGTTTTGTGAGAGTATATGTTTTCGTCTATTTTTGGGGGTGAAAATGAACCACGAACACAGCCATGAAGAGAAATTTTTATTGAGTTATTAGGGATATTACAAATTTTATTAAATAATGCTTACAAGCCTTTTTTTTCTTTTTAGAAACTAATAATGCTTATAAACTAATTTGCCACTAATCACAATAAAAAATTTTGAATATGCATTTATTAGGCAGCTGAAATCCACCAATTTCATTCATTACAAGATCATTTGTTATGCTTTATACAATAAAATTTCTAATAGCTTTAGCATTTTTCTTTTTTCTTTGATAAAAAGCTTTTTTTATTGGCTAACATTATTGGTAAAAATTTCAGGGTCTTCTTGCATTTGCCTAATTCTGCTAGTGGTTAGGCCGCCCTGGTGAAATGTTTAGACACATAACATGTGACTTGAAATTTCAGTAAAACACAAACCAGGCCAAAATATTTTGAGTTTGATTGAAATGATTAAACATTTTTAAGTAGAAAATATGAATAAAAATAAAAATTAGAATAGACCCAGAAAGAATAAAGAGGAATTAATGTTGTTTGGCCTTAGGGTCTATTTGTTTGGAAGTGAAATAGAGAAGATAGAAAACTTTGGAGAAAAAATAGGAGAGAAAATGAATTTGTGTTGTTTGGTTAAGAGGAGGGGAAAGAAAACTTTTGTGTGGGGCCCAGGCATTTTCCACCTAAGCCCACAAAAACTTTTCTCTCCAAAATGGAGAGAAAATACGGGAGAAAACGTTGAGGCTTGTTGTGTGACAAAAATACTCTCACTTTTTATTACTCTCACCTACCGCTCTCACTTTCGCACATCCTATGACCTATCAACCTTATTGCCTCTTCATCCTTATCTCTCAGAATCTTCATAGCAACATGAACTCTCTTTGCATCTTCATAACAGCATGAACTCCAGTCTCACTTTCCCACATCCTATGACCTATCAACCTTATTGCCTCTTCATCCTTATCTCTCAGAATCTTCATAGCAACGTGAACTCTCTCAGCATCTTCATAACAACATGAACTCCAGTCTCTACCCAGTTGTTAGTGTAAAGGGTTATTGTATTATTGAAAAGGCTAGTTGATAAAGATTTTTTATGGTCATGTGGATGGTTTTTATATATATATCTTCCTAGTTTACATAACAATGGTCATGTGTATAGAGTTTTTTTTTTTTTTTTTTTGAAATGTCTTCTCAATTAACGCATAATCAATTTTCGTTGCCCATAAATTTTAAATTATATATAATAATAATAATAAAGAAAAGTAATATATATTTATATGTATTTATCTTAATTTTTATATTATTTAATGAGCGTAAATATATCTATTTCTTATATATTATATGATAATGACGTAATAGTCAATTTATATAAACTACATTTTCCATCCTCCTATTTTTCTCTACAATCAAATAAAAGAGTTTTCCACCCTCTCACATTTTTACCCCTCCAACCAAATACACATAAGGAAAAACCAAATCTTTTATATCCTCCCACTTTTCAATCCTCCCATTTTTCTACTCCTCCAACCAAACGAACCCTTAGAGTACATTCACACTAAAGAACTCATTGATCACAATATTTTTACTATTTAGACAATATGATAATAATATAATAATGTGCTTTTGCGCCCAAAAGCAAAAACCAAAAAGTACAAGGATATACTAACGTACTTATTCGTGTCTTTTGATATGTAAACAAGAGTAATTAAGTGATATAAATTCTTCTTATCAATTGGACTTTTATGTGATTCAAAAATACCCTCATTAATGAATGATAACTTCATTTAAAAATAAGGTCATAAATGTCAAATGAACAAGTTTTTTTTTAATTCAAAAAGAAAATTCCTAAAATTTAGGATCTTTTCCCTTCACGTTCAAAAAAAATTACAATTATTGTTTATCTCTAAAGTTTATCATTTTTATTTGTTTAAAAAATAAAAGAAAATATATTACTTAATTATAATAGATGCAAATTATTAACTTTTATCCAAAATAATTGAAGAGCCTCTGAGCATGCATGTAAACACATGCCCATAGGCGTGTGTGTGTCATAGATCAACGGTAAATATCATCTTTGTGAGTATTGAGTAGTTAATTTTAATGATTCATATATATTTTTTTAGCAAAAAAGAGAAATTTCGCTTAGGCATGCTTTGTGCTTCTTAAATAAAAAACTAGAAAAGGGTGCCCAACTCATTGGATGACCATTGCTTCCGCCCACTTAAGTAATAAAATCTTGGGGCTTTGAAATTTTAGCTTTAAATGCACTTTTAACAATATTGAGCTATGGAGAAAACTTAATGCATGCAGAGGAAATGGAAAAGAATTACCATAGAGATTACCATCATGCCAAAGGTACCATTAAGGTAAATTTAATGTGGAACATATGAATTAGGTTTTCGTTTTGAATTATTTGGCAGCTAAAAATGTGCTAAAGTATAGCAACAAGCAATAAAATAAAAATAAAAACAGATATATTATAGAGATGGGTTCAAGTTACACCTGGTGTAGCTCTAAAGAGTTACACATTTTTTATACCAGTGGATTTAATAGATCAAATGGTTAAAAAAACCCCTCATTATTACAAATATTTTTATTAGAATCTCATTAATTACCCTCATTTATTATATTCTAAACCTATCTCTAAACCGAACAAAATTTGACGTCTGACTCTCTCTCTCTCTACGTTTCTCTCTCTCTATCTCCTCCTCCTCCATTGCTCCACCTCCACAAGTTGCCAGTAAAAAGAAAAAGAAATCAAGCCAAACATTGTTTCTATTTTTGTGAGTACTCTATTTAAAATTTAAATTATTATTATGACCATATTAGTCTAACCATGTATAGATGCAGTTGTATTCATGTGCTCTTTTACCTAGTCTATATGCAATCTTTGATTCTAACTTTGAATACAGCTGAAAGTTGAAAACTGAAAACACTATAGCAAAATAATTTTTAAATATGTGAATAATGCCGTAATACCCATTTTTAATATTTTTTTTTTCTAAATAAAGTGGTTGTGAGTCTCGTGAACAGTGCTAAACAATGCGTGAACAGTACTAAACAATGTGTGAATAGTAAATTTTGTCTCCTCTGAGATTTTTTGCGCATTTACTTCCTGCCACTATAGACGTGGGTCCCACGCCCATCAAAACGCAAATGTAAAACGCTGAAGGAAACGCTGAGTATGCGTTTGGATTCAACGTTTTCACGTCTGCGTTTTGCGTTTTCACGTTTTCTTCTTTTCTTCTTTTTGTTTCCTGCTACACACGTTTCAGAGGGACAAAATTCACTGTTCATGCACTTTTGAGTACTGTTCACACAATGTTGAGCCATGAATGTTAACTTTCTGCGTGAACAGTGCACGGGTGCACTATTCAAGAGACCCACAAATATCACTTTTCAACAACTTTTTCATTAAAAATAAGTCTCATGATACTATTCACATATTTAAAAATTATTTTACAACTGTGTTTTTAATTTTCAGTTGTATCCAAACGAATCCTCAAATCCAAACCAATCCTTAGTCGGATTCATTTCTGACTTGAACTCTGTCTTCTCTTTTACCAATGTCTTTGCAGACTTTGATTCTAACGTAGTACAGACGTCTAGAATTCTTGTCTGACTTGAACTTGATCTCTTTTATAAGGGTATTAGTAGTTTTTGCTTGTCAAGGGCTATAATTTCCTCCAATTCATTCGCCTGTTGGCACTTGGCAACTAGAGAATCTGAATTTACTGAATGAGTACTAGCCCGGAAAAATAATAATAATTAGAAGTAAGAAAATTTAGATTTATTTTATTTTCAACTAGTTTTTTTTTTTTAGAAATAAAATAAAAAATAGAAGTTTTCCTCGATTTGGATGCATGATCCAAAGTTAACAGATATGGATCGTTTTGTATGCATAGAAACAGTGTTCGGCTTGCTTCTTCTTTTTTTTTTTTCCTGCCGGCAACCTGTGCAAATGGAACAATGGTGGAGCAGTGGAGGAGATAGAGAGAGAAACGTAGGTTTAGAATGTAGAGAGAGAGAGTCAGACGTCAAATTTTGTCGGGTTTAGAGATAAGTTTAAAATGTAATAAATGAGGGTAATTAATGAGATTCTAATAAATATATTTGTAATAATGAGGGTCTTTTTTTAACCATTGAATCTACTTAAATCCAATTGTTAAAAAAAAGGTATAACTCTAGAGTTACACAAGTGTAACTTGAACTCATCTCTATATTATATAGGCAAATAAAGTTTATCCTATGGTATTTCCTGTGAAACCATTGAGTAGAAAAATATTAATCTTTGTTAATTAATTCAAACAACTCCGCAATAATTCTTCAATAGTTTGGCTTTTCTACCTTCAGCCCCAGTAAAACGAACTTACAAGCAAATAAATGATAAAAACTAGAGTCTTTATCATTTGATTATAAGTTGGTTTAATTACCTTTAAGCTGAAGATGGAAAACTTAATTATAATGCAAGAACTATAGAGTTATTTGAAACAATTGACAGAGAACAATATTTTACTGCTCAGTGGTTTTACAAGATACCATAAAATAAACTTTACTTGTCTATATAATCTATCTATTTTTATTTTTATTTTATTACTTGTCTATGTATATTTTAACACATTTTTAGCAAAGATGTTCCCAAACAAACAGTTAAGTGTTTGGATTCAATTCTTTGCAAAATTTTCTATTTGTTTATTTGCTCAAAAGTTTGTTCAAATATACTCGTACCTAGAAAAGTTTATTAAAAAAAACTGCATCCAAACACTCTATTTGTCTATTGAAAACAATTTATCTAACATTAAGTATACAAAGCAAGTAATAAAATAAGAACAGATAAATTATAAAGGCAAAGTGAAGTTTATCATATGGTATCTTCCACCTTGTAAAACCATTAAGTGATAAAATATTATTTTCAAACAACTTTACAATTCTTGCAATATAGTTAGGTTTTTCAATCTTCTACCTAAAAGCAATAAAATAGATAGATGATAATTTAAAAAAATAGATACTTATGGGCACTTCCAAGTTCTAACAACCAATTTCCACTATAATGTCCATCAATCTCTAGTTTTTATTATTTATTTGCTTATCAATTGATTTTACTGCTTTTAGGCGAAAGATGGAAAACCTGACTATATTGCAAAAATTATTGAGTTGTTTGACGCAATTAACAAAGAACAATATTTTACTGATCAATGGTTTTACAGCGCAAAAGATACTGTAAGATCAACTTCAATTGCCTCTATAATCTATTTGTTTTTATTTCTATTTTATCTTTCCTATGCATACTTTTAGCAAAAAAAAGCTAGATAAATTGTTTTCAAACAAATAGTTAGAGCGTTTGAATATAGCTTTTTGCAAAATTTTCTATTTGCTTAATTGCTCATAAGTTGGTTCAAATATAGTTGTACCAAAAGAGTGTTCAATTTTCCTCCCTAAAACTTTGCAAAATGTTCTATTTTTCATGCTTCTATCTATGTCCCTTAGTTTATATCCTAAGTGGCTTAATAGAGTGATAAGACTTGGACAATATTAATTTATTTTTAAAATTTAAAAAAAAAAATTGTTAACGGATGCCCTTAGGGCAATGGTTAACAATCCATTTAAAGAAAGTTTTTATAGGAAAAAAAAAAAGCAATTAATATTTTATCAGTTTTTTTCGTTTCCCATAAAAGTAGTGTCAAAACTTTCCTAAAATGGATTATTAACCATTGCCCTAAGGGTACTCGTTAGCATAACCCTTAAAAAAATATGGCGCACAATGATTGGCATGTGAATTAAAAATTTCAGTGAAACAAATTTGTCCCTCACAAACCTGGTGATTCAATCTCAAACATCCCCAAACCCCCAACACTAAAAGAAAACCTCATTGCCGTAGTCACAATATGGCCTCAATCAACAACCCCAACCTAGCAATAATGATCAACAGCAACCTCCCTCCTTGTGTATTTCTCTATAATCACTGAGTTGGGGTCGTTGATTGAGGCAATCAACTATAGTGTAGCAGTTTCCTTTCAGCTTTAGGGACATTCAACTCCACTAGGCTATTTTGGTCCATGTGGGCGTGAGAGGCAAATTTGACTATGATAATTTGAATCCACATAAGCAAGTTATTTTGTTCCACATGTTTTTAATTTTAAAAACATATTAATTTTGTCGAAGTCATATACCACACCAACACTGTGTTAAGCCACATAAGACAAACAATTTGACTTAAGCACAAAAAGTGAACTTTTGAAAGTTTTAGAGACAAAAAAATAAATTATATGAAAGTTTAAGGACAAAAATAGTATTTTATAATTATTTATTTATTAAAAAATTATTATATTATTTATGATCTTATGGACAGTAAAACAAACCAAAATAAATTAATTAATCAATAAATCTCACTTACTTTATAAAATAACTAGTTTGGGTGCAACATGCTGCCCCTTAATGATAAATTGAAATAGAACTCTAATTTAACATGTACTTAAACTTAGAGTAGCTATTTAATATGAAAATATCTATTTACTATAATAGTTTCAGAGAACTTCTTTGCTAAAGGCAATATCTAGTCACTAAAAAATTCTAAGAATTATAACAAATGTCATTTTCTTTCAACAATAAGCAATTGAGTTTTACTAACTCATTGCCACAGTATTGAAATTTTCCCAATGAATGATGAAATCTGTTACAATTAAAGCTATTCATCAATTAACCTACAACCATCTGTGATAAAGATTTTCCTATTCATACGTTTTTCTTTATCATCTTACATTTAATGAGTCTAGCTATGATGTTTAACTTAGTCTTTTAATATTACCCCAATTGTCTATATCCTGCCAAAAATAAGTACCAATACCATCTTCTATATAATATTTAAGGAATTGTCCTCCTATATATGGGTCCATAAAAAGCAAATGTCAATATTGCCTTATAGAACCTTATTTGTCCTTATCTAGTGTGGGGATGATATCAAATAAACCACATTTCTGTAATAAATTGAACATTAATATACACGTGCATGTCCATGTCTCGTGATTTAATCATATGAAGTTCGAACCAATCCCCAAAAAAGTGTAGACAAACCAATCCCCAATATTACCCCAAATAAACAACAGAAAACAAGACAAGTTGATCTTTTTAAAGTGTAAAGGGACCACTCATGCTACAATTCGGTCCAAAACACTGGTCATCTTCCTCAAAGAAGAGGAATAAGATATATATTAGAATACTTCAGTTAAAAAATGAACTTTTATATCTTACCATCACAGAAACCCAGCTAGAACAGTAGTAATGAAGCAAAATATGTACAAGCAAGCTGTTAATGCAAAAGACTAACCTTGACAGTGACTGTGATCGTAGGTCAATTGTGGATCCTTTGCTTGTTGGCTTGCCATCCTATAATCTTTTTCTGAACAAGAAATACTAGAAAAACACAAATTACAGAGCAACACAAAGTTGAAGCAACAACTTTGGGGAGCAGACTGCAGAGGGATTTTTTTCTCATTACAAGATAAGAGATATTAACAACCACATTTATATTTTTTTCATTACAAGATCATAAAGAGAAAAATGGGAGTTCTCAAACGTATCAAAAATTTGCTGATTCAAAAGTAAATTAACCAGATTTGGCAAGGGAGACAATAAGAGGCCCACTAAGGGTGAGTTTGGTTGGGCTTTTTAAAAAAGTGCATAATGAAAAAGTTGAGTTTTGAAAAAGTGCATAATGAAAAAGTGCATAATGAAAAAGTGATTTTTCAAAAAGCTGAGTGTTTGGTAAAAGCTGTTAAAAAGTGCTTTTTGAAAAAGCTGAGTGTTTGGCTTAAACTATAAAAGTTGCAGTTTGAGGGACAAATTACCAAAAAGGACAATGTATATATAAGGGAGTTTATTTCATACTTATAATTCAACTACTTCATATACTTACTAAATAATAATAATAATAATTAATTTATATTATTGGTATTATTTTAATAATGTTTGGGCAATTATTCTTTTTTAGTGGCATAATTATTTGTTATTACCATTAATGACTTCTTATTAATATTAATTAAATCTAAACAATTTTCATCATCATGAAGCACAAAATGAAAATGTAAAAAGATGATAAAATATACACCAATAATCCAAGTTTAAATTGTGCTATATAAAAATGTAAAAAGATATAAAATACATACCAATAATCCAAATATAAATTGTACTACATGATATTATACAAAAAAAAAATACAACTACTAATTATTACCCCCCCAAATAGAATTTGCAATGGAATCACGAAGAACCACCATTGCAGGATTTGTTAAAGTTCTTGAGTTTTGCTCATAACTGCTACATGCTTCACTATTACGTTCTCTTCTAGAAATTGAATCTTCATTGGCATTTATGAACTCCCTATCATCCCTATCATTTAGTCTAACAAAATTGTGAAGAGCCATAGTAGCAGATACAATAAGTATTTGGATATGGAATGGAAAAGATGGCATGTTTCTAATAATTCTCCATTTATTCTTCCACACACCAAAAGTGCGCTCAATCACACATCGAAGAGATGAGTGAGCATGATTAAATTTTTCATGTCTAGTTCTAGGGCCTCCACCTCTCCTTCGAAAGTCCTGAAGATGGTATGATATCCCTTTGTATGGTGCCAAATAGCCTTGCATCATTGGGTATCCAGAATCAACTACATAATATTTCCCTAAACATAGAAATTCAATTGTATTAAACACACACACAATATGTCATTATAATGAACAATTGATTAACCAATTACAAACCTGGTGGTGGGTGCGAAAAGTTGTTACTTTGTTTACGAATAGTGCACCTTCCTATCCAGACAAAACAAATGTGAATAACATATCAAAGTTACATGCAGCCATCACATTTTGGATTGGATATCCCTTTCTTCCAAAGTATGGAATGGACTTCTCAGTAGGTACAATCGCTATCACATGTGTGCCATCAATCGCACCGATGCAATCCTAATAAAAACATTAATAGTTTTCAGTTCCACATGCATTATATTATCTTATAGACAATAACACTTATTCAAATATACAATAGTACACATACTTTGAAATGTGGCCAATAAATTGGATGGTCTTGTATTTTGGTTGGAACTTCACTAAAAGTTGGATCCGAAGGCTTTACATATGCTTCTGCAAAGCGAGCACCTAACAGAGTGATCATCTTCTCAAAATGTCTACTTATGGTTTCACCCGAATGCTGAAATAATTCTTGAACCATTCGGTTACATGTTCCATGACCAAGTATCACTAAACAGATTGCCACTACTCTTCTAACCTTATATTCCTTGAATGTTGAAGTCCAAAGTCACGTTGTAAAACTTGACACAAATTATGAAACACCTCCTTTCTCATTCTAAACATATTGTAACACAAAGTCTCATTACCTTCCATACCCGTCTCGAGCCAATCCCACCCCGTTTGTTCGAATCATGACAAGGAGTCTTATTAATGTACTTATTGAAATATGTCACAACTGCTTCATAGGTAACTGTCACAAGCTGGTAAAACTCCTCGTTAGAATTGTCATTACTATCATCACTGTCAGAATCACTATCACTGTCATCATCACTGTCACTACTTTCATCATCATCATCATCATCACCATCATTGTTATCACCATCATTATTATTGTCCGCACCATCATTATTATTGTCAACATTGTTATAATCACTACCATCATGATCATCACAATAATTTTTGTAATCCCCATCCATTAATAGTTCCATAAAATGGCCACTCTCATGAGTACCATTATAATCATCCATATTGGTTTCAGCTACACAACAAAATAACAAATATTCAATCAAGACAATTCACAACATACCAAGACAATTCACAACATCAAGTACATAACACTGTAATGAAAATTTCAAATATGTTTGCATTACACATATATTAGTCCAAAGCTAATACTAAATATCACATAACTTAGTTTAAAGTTAATACAACATAGCAAATACAACATAGTTCATACAACATAGCTAACTTAGTTTAAAGCTAATACAACATAGTTAATACCACATAAGGTTAGTCACTTCTGCTGCCTAGAAATTATTGCTTGTAGCCACTGCAGCTGTGACTCTGGGTCCTTAAAAGTTAGGAACATCTCCCTACGTGACTTTTTTAGAAAGATAATGGAAGCTTCAACCACAAACGCAAAATCCACTCCAGGAAGTGCTTTCACAATCGCCATTACATTATCAATTGAACTTGGTGACTCTCGAGAAGTACCTTCGTAACCTATTCCGACATACAAGCTATTAATCGACTAATACCATTGTCCAACATTGCAGCTCCTCCTATCTTCTTCTTTTTCTTCTGTGAGGGTATTGATTCACTAGCTCGCTTTTGTCCTGAACTACGTGATTGACTAGTATTTCCTTGCTGCAAACTACCAATGTCTAAACTCATGTCACATTGGTTATCCTTAAATTCGGAGCTACCATCTGAATCACTAGCACCCTCTTTTGGCATTGTTGGAGGTAATGTACCTGAAGAAGGGGTCCATGCAGCTACCCTAGTTGCTGCAACATCCCTAAACATTATCTCAAGTTGTTCTAGATTCTGTGGACCTTTCTCTCGGAATTTTTTAGCTTTGGGTAATTCCTACAAAATGTAATTGTAATTTCACTCATATAAGAATAATATAAAAAAAAAGTTCATATTTTCCCTACAAAAGTTCATATAAAGTTCATATAATTCCTACAAAAGTTCATATAAAGTTAACCAACCATAAGAAATGCAAAAAATAGAAGATTGTAAAAAATGCAAAAAATGCACAATCAATAACATAAAAAATAAGTTTACACGTAAATGAGTGAAAATAATTAAATATGTGTCAATTTGCTCAAGTAACAAGTTCATATTTTTTATTATGCAGTGCATTCCTAGAGTATATATGAAGTATATTATGCAGTGCATTTAGCAGCAGGCTGCTGCTGCTGCTGATAGGTCATGTTCAGCCAGCAGCGCTGATGAGCGCCGCCTGGGCATGCCCCAGCCTGATCCAGGCCTCGCCCTGATGGGTCATGCCCAAGCGCAGCGGTCTCGATGCAAGCCTCGATGCTCGTCGCCCTGCCTGGGCATGACCCATCGTGAGCTGATGAGCAGCTGCTGCTGGGCACGCCCCAACAGCAGCAAATGTGATGCAGCTGCTGCTGATGGGTCATGCCCAGCAGCAGCAGCTGATGAGAGCACTATATAAACTTCAATGAGAGCACTATATGACTACAATGAGAGCACTCTATAAACTTCATTTAACATTGAGTTTATTTAATTACTCATGAAAAGTTGTTCTTACTTCTTACTTTTACATTGATGTATGGTGTTTTAATGAAAAAAAAACCAAGTGATGCAGCTGTTGGGTTGTTCTTACTTCAATTTACACTGATGCAGCTGCACATGCATGCCCCAGCAGCAGCAGCTGATGCTGCTGCTGCTGGGCAGAGGCTGGAACCAAGTCAGCCAAACAACAATTTTTGGTAAAAGTAGATCAAATACACCTTGTTTGTTCAGATCTAAAATTTTTTTTCCCACACGTAACTTCACAATGATAATTCCCCTAAATGCAATACAAACCAACTCAAATATAACAAACTCAAAATAGAGTGACTAAACTGTTACCCAAACCCTCTTTTTTCCAGGCTATGAACAAAACATATGACACACTAAGCTAAGCACAGACACATGCAGAGTTTCATAAACATTAAAAAAAAAAAACATCAATAAATCATAATATGGTTTCATTTTGGCCAAACAAACAAATGGGGCTTTATTTCAAAACCATTTGCAACAATTTCTAAATCTGAAACAAATGGGGCTTTATTTCATTTTGGCCGAACACACTATCAACTAAAGAACCGAAACAAACAAACAAAGTTAGATCAAATACACCCAATCAACAAACAAATTTCAAAACCCAATCAACTAAAGAACCAAATGGGTCATCATTAAATCTCCAAACCCTCAAAAACTCAAAAAGGTACAAATAAAGTTAGATCAAATACACCCTGTTTCAGATCTTAAAAAAAAAAAAAAAAAAATTCGGTAAGCATCGCCTTGCTTGGTGCTTTTTTGATCAAATGCGTACCTTCAAAAAGACTGTCTCAGATCAGAAAAAAAAATTAAAAAAAAAAATTACAGATCAGAGAAAACGAAGAAAGCAGAAGACGAAGAAGAAGAAGAGGACGAAGAAGAAGAGGAAGAAGAAAGCAGAAGAGGAAGAAGAAGAAGAAGTCACGGATGACTTACCACAGGGAGATCGGTAGCAGCACGGAGAAGGCAGAGCAGAGATGAGATGAGAGGAATTACACAGAAATTTCAGCGAAGCAGAGAGATGAGATGAGAGGGTGATTCGGTAATTTTAGGTCTCAGCTCAACGGATAGCTGAAAACGTTGATGCGCGTTTTGCTTATGGACCTCCAGACCACCATTTTAGAAATCAGCGTTTTTGCCTTTGCCTTAAAACGCAACTTTTATCTAAAAGTTGCGTTTAGGCTTCACCAAACGCCCAGTCACTGCCAACTTTATGTAAAAGCTGCGTTTTGGGTCCTAAAAGCCCAACCAAACGGGCACTAATTACATTTACAGCTTCAAAAATGGGAAGAAAAGATAGTGCATTTTTTTCGAAAATTGAAATACCTTCGATTGAAGACCGTATCAGATCAATCGGTCCCCCTCCGATTAAAGATTCTTCTTTTCTTTATATTCTACAATGAGAGAGAAAGAGAGCGATGAGAGGCAACCAGATTTCAAGAAAGATGGCAGCGGCTGCTAGGGTTGGGCTTTTGAGAGAGAGAGAGAGAGGGGGGGGGTTTGTCGTTTCAAACTTTCAATCGCTGTGAGTTGTGACTTGTGAGGGAGAGAGTTGGGGCGATTACTATATTTTTAAGAACAAATGACCTTGAGACCAAAAAAAAAAAAAAGAACAAATGACCCTAAGGGCCCAAGACCAACCCATATCAAGAAGACAATTTCAATGGCCAAGCCCAAGCCCAACACAAAATTAAGTAGAGAAAACTAAGCTTGGATGCAAAAATTTTGTAAATTTTCACATCTAAAACCTACTTTTTCTATTTTACACATTCACTTATCCAAAACACCTACATCAGTTTATCTATTATACACACTATTTTCTTTAAATAATCATTTTATATATTTTTTTTTATTTCAACAACCTTCTAGTGAAACCCACTTTCTCACTTTTCTTTTCTGAACACTATTCTCTCTCTCTCTCTCTCTCTCTCTCTCTCTCTCTCTCACACAGTGAGTTTTCTTTCTTTTTCTTCTTTCTCTCATCTTTCTTCACTGGTCAAGTTTTCTTCTTTCGCCCATTTCTTCACCGAAAAACTCCATTAACAAACCAAAAAACTCCATAAACAAACCAAAAATCTTCACTTCAACACAAACCCATGTAAATCTAAGTCCATTTGGGTTAGATCTGGCGATGCGGCGACGACAGCAGCAAGGCAGATGCGGCGGCGACAGTAGCAAGGCAAATGCAGCGGCAGCAACAGCAAGTTAGATCCGGCAACAAATTTGACTAATTTCCGTTGGGTTTTTCATGTGGGTTTTTGTTGGATTTTTCTTATGGGTTTTTCGTTGGATTTAGTTTTTATTGATATCGGTTTGGATTTGGAATGGGTTTTCAGCGTGTTTGGGTTGCGATGGTGATAGTTGGGTTGTGTTGAGTTGGTGGTTGGAAAATTGTCTTCTTTTTCTTTGCTGAGTTGCTGTGATCGTTGAGAAAGAGAGGGAACTCAAATGAGGTGGAGAGTCAGACCAAAGAGGAAAAGAGAGGTGGAGAGAAAATATATATATATATATATATATCAAATACACGAGCTATAGTAACCGTGCATATATGCACGATTACTGTAACAATTGTGTATAAATACACACTTTTACACCCACTGATGTGGGTGTTTTTTTTGCCAAAATGTGTAAAATAAAGGGATTTGTATTTTAGAAGACTATGCACCCACTGATGTGGATGCTCTTATAGCCTTATAGTCCCAAAAATAAAATAAAATAAAATCAAACCAACCATGAATATCAAAACCCTAGCCTCAGTCCACACCCCTCTCTTATATTCCATTCTTATCTTACCGCTCAAGTTCAAGGGTGTGTTTGTTTGGATTTAAAATAAGGTTGATGGAAAACTTTGGAGAGAAAATGAGAATAAAAACTTTTTTAGAGTATGTTTGGTTGCGTGAGGAGGAAATAAATAAAAAAATAGTGGGGCTCAGATATTTTTCCCCGAGCCCATAAAAAAATTTTCTCTCCAAAATGGGGAGAAAACTATGGGGAGAAGCCCAAAATGTCCCTCATATTCTTCTTTGCTAATTTTTTTTTTCTTTCTCTATTAATATTCACGTTGTTTCAGGATTTTTTTTTCATCCTACTTTTTTCTTTTTCTTTCTTTTGTTTTTATCACTTTCTTTCATAGTTTATTTTTCCTATTTTTTTCTTTCTCTATTACTAACATGCACATTCACGTTGTTTTGAGTTTTTTCTTTTTCATCTCACTTTTTTCTTTTTCTTTCTTTTGTTTTTATCACTTTCCTTTCTCTCTTTTTTTTCACTCACTAGTTTTCTGATCTGGCTTGTGCCTTTAAAATAATAATTTTAAAAAAAAGTGAAATGTCCATACATAATTTTTTAAATAAATAAATGTGTATAAAAAAATTGTATTGCCTTTTGTTTTATTTAATAGGGACATAATTGTAAATTTATACCAAATTCATTTTTCATAATTTTCCATCTTTCCACTTTTCTATCCTCCCAACCAAACACATATGAGAGAAAACTAAATATTTTCTATCCTCTCACTTTTCTATCCTTTCCTCATTTTCGATTACAAAATTCAGTATCTCTCGTTCTTTTGATTCTCTGTACATGTTTTTCTAACTATTGATATACACACACACACGCACACACAACATTTATTTTTAGTTGGTAGGTCTTGATAATCTTGTTTAATTTTTAATCTTATTTAAAAACTGGCATCTCAACAATTATGAAAATATAAGGACAATTTATAGCGTGTGTTTGGATTGGGAGGCTGCGTCCAGCGTCCTGCGTTTGAGACTTTTTTTTTTTTTTTTTTCTTCCCTGCGCACACGTTTCAACGGGGACAGGTGCACTGATCACCACTGTGCGTGAACAGTAACCGCACAGTGGTGCACTGTTCATGTACTTTTTAAATTTTTTTAATTAAAAATGGGACCCGCATCACTATTCACCCATTTAAAAATTATTTTGCTACAGTGTTTTCAGTTTTCAGTTTTCAGCTATATCCAAACGGACCCATAGTATAAATATAAGACAGCGTCAGCACATAGAAAATTTTAATGTTAAAAAAATAAATATAAAAGACAATTCAAGCAAAAATAAAAAAATCCCTCACCAAATTAACCAAACCAAATGAGTAGGGTAGAAGGAGATGTTGGATCTTTTAATAATAATAATAATAATAATAATAATTGTGGGGGAAGATCCACCTGCAGTCAGCTTGTCTATTTTGGGGCCGAAGTGCCTGCACGGACAAGAGTGTACCACTGCTACACATGTGTTGTAGTGGTACATTCTTGTCTTCAGCTAAGGTTTATAAGGCATGAGTGGGACGCATCTTTTTTTGATGTGGAAGCAAGTTTAAAACACTGCTCACGTCGTTTGCGAAGAACAAAGCCGTGCGGGTCCTTCGGCCCCAAGGCAGACAAACTAACTGCGGATGGATCTTCCCCCACAATAATAATAATAATAATAATAATAATAAGTCATCTCAAGCAAAAATAATGAGTTTTGCCTCACCAAATTGACCAAAACCAAATGAGTATCGTCTTTTTATCTAGTTAGTAGAAGTTTTATTTGTCGTAATGCATGCAATTAATAAAAAATTTCAACCAATAAAAAAAAAATCATTGTTTTACATTCAACCATTCTTTTACATGATCGAACTTAGCCAATATATTTTGTTCTTTCTTGGAAATTGACTTATGAATAGTAGTTTTTCAAATATAATTATTGACGTGAAAATTGGATTTTAACTTGTTGATGTGAGGTCAAACCTTCCAGCTGTTAATAGAGATCATTCAAGTAAGATCACACATGCTTGGATTAATTTTGGTGTTCAAGGTTAACTCTCTTTGGATCGAAGCTAAAGCAAGACTCCTGACCATCAATTGTGCTCTTTCTAGTTTCTAGGGTTTAGATTCTTAGAATGTTATTTTTTAAACTTCGTTAATGTCATAGACCCCATCTTAAACTCAACAATTGTGCTCTATTTCTTCTATCATTGGAGACATAAACGTTGTTAACTAGAAAGTCCTTTTACTTTTGTTCCTTTTCTCTTGCTACTATACATTTGCTAATTGCTTAGTCACTCCTTAGCTATTTGTACTTTTAGACTTTTCAACATTACAGACTTTAATTAGATATAATTTTTTGTAGATTGGTATCCAATCTATGATGTAAGTTTATTCTCAAAATATATATATCTATAGGTGTGTGTGGTGTAAGTTCAATTTTGGTCCTTAAATATCTAGATCGGTTATAATTTAATCCAACCATTAATTTTCTATCCATCTTTTTCCTTTTTTATATGACTAGTGGCATACTAAATGTACTAGTGACATTATTACTCTATTATATTTTTGGCACCTACAATATGAGGTAAGTTCGATTTAAATATTCAAAAGGTAATAATTTTCCATCCATTTTTTATGAGTCCGAATTTGATAAAGACTTGGTGTAAAAGCTTAGTTTTACACCCTCCAATAAAATACTAACACGTCAGATTTTTTTCAAATAAAAGAAAATAGAACGACATTTAAGTTTTGCTCTTCCTAAACTTGGGTTGATTGACATTGATTTTTTTTTTTAATCAATAAAATACCAAATCTAGAAGATCCAGCCTAGACCATCATGTCCATGGTGGTTCCGGCGTATTTTCTAGACTCCGACGTCATCGATGAAGGCTTTTCAATCTGGCAGCAACTCCAACAGTTTGTGGAGGAAGAAAGTTAGATTGGGATTTTTGTTTTTTTAATTAGGTAACGGTGAGAGTGTGATTATATGAGTTAACACCTAATTTTTTATTTACAAATATCTTATGTGGCATGATATTATTGGATGGGTAAAAGTAGGGTTTAAAACCACGCCCTTATTAAATTTAATCTCATTTTTTTATTACATTACTAGCTAACAACATGCTAATATGGCTTTTTTAAGTCATTTTCCTTTTCTCATCTCTTCTTTAACCTTTTTTATTTGCCTTTTCTTCTCTAGTCATCAGCTACATCTCTTATAAGCATCACAACCTACACCTACTTGCTGCAAAATGGTGGGGCCCAAACTCATGTGGGGATGGACCCTAAAAGCATAGGACTTAACCTCATGTGAAAGGCTACGTAGTTACATATATACTTAATTATCTCTATTATATACTTATAGCTTAATTATCATTTTATATATTTTTTTTTCATTTCCTTGAAATATCCAACTTCATAAATAAGAGATCTAACTTTGTTTTTGGAAACCTCATAATTTTTGGGTGATCAAAATTCCAAAAAAAAAATCAACAAATAATTTTAGTATTATGGCGTAAATGCACTTTTAGTCCCTACATTTTGGCCCTATTTCTATTTTGGTCCCTATATTTTTATTTTACCACTTTTAGTCCCTAAACCAATTAACGCGTGATATTTAAGTCCTTACCGTCACCCAACTAACATAAAATGCTGACGTGGCTAACGGCACAATAAAATAATAATTAAAAATTCTATTTTGGCATTAAAAAATTACCACGTCAGCATTTAAATTTAAAAAAAATTAATTTATTAATTTTAACTAAATGAAAAAAAAATTAAAAACAAAAAATCACATGAATGGAGATCTAAGAGTGCCTTGAACAAGAACAACAAGAACACAACCCAGAAATTAAAAAAAAAAAAAAAAAAAAAAAAAAAAAAAAAAAACACAACAACAAACAACCATTCAAGACCGAATTCTCCAGCAAATCACTAATCCACATGATTTTCACAAATCAAACCTATAAACCCAGTAAACAGACCAATCTCCAACAAACTCATAAACCTATATTTTCTTAGGAAACAAACATAAAATAAACCCAAAAAATTTAGTCTTGGATCTGGGTTTGTTGTTTGAATTGTGTTAGGGCTCTGCAATTGAGTTCCACCTACTACTATTGTAGCAGTGGCCTCCTAGTGCTACTTCTCTTCGCAATATGCTGCAGCAATACCATTCGCTAGATCAACAATCCAACGGCTCCAAATCGCTCAAACACGTCACCCATTCCAAACCCCTACTCCCAAACCTCCCAAATCTCCAACTCCAAAATACTCTATACTCCGGAGCTAAAGCTTAACGAAGCAGCCAGCCGTGCCTCATCTTAGATCCTCTTCTTCAATCTCATACACAAGCAAAAACAGAGTCTAGCTCTGATTCTGGCGAGCCAAAATGATGCCATCGGAGCTCCAACCTCGCTCCTTCCGCCCTTACATCTCTTCCTCCATTAGCGCTCCTTCTTTCTCCTCCTCCTTCAACAATGGCTCCCCTTCTCCATACTCCTCTCCTGACTCTAACCCTAATCAAAGATTCCCCACCACCTCTTCCAGATCGTTCAAAAACTCTCGATTCTCAGCAACATCCTTCACCTACAACGCTCGAATGGAATGGTTGTTTGAATTAACATTCAAAACCAAAGTGGGTTTTTCTTTCCGATCTGGGTAGTCTCGGATCCAAGCGATTACTTCGATGGGTGTTCTTGTGGGTGTGGGGTTTCTTTAGCTGGTGTGTTTGGATTCGAAGATGGGTTTGATCTCGAAGTGCTTTGGAATCTCGCCCACGGCGGAGCAGCTTTTTTTCGATGATGGGGATTTGGAGCTTGGATTCTTGGTTATTTTGGCCTTTGAGATTTGATGATTGATGAGTTTTTTGGTTTGTTTTTCTTGTGGGTATTTTAGATCTTTTGGGTTTGCTGGATTCTTGGTTATTTGTGACGTGGGTGATGGAAAAGGTTAAGTTTTTGTGAGGTTGATGTTAGAGCTGGGTAATGGTTGATGTTAAGATTTTGAAAATTGGAATGTTAGAGCTGGGTTTTTGGTTATTGTGATGTGCTTTTGATTTTGTTTTCTCTTCTTACTTATGTGTTCTTCATTTAGATTAAGAAATAATTAATTAAGATCAAAGAATTCAAAAGTCCACCGAGATGTGAATTTTTCTGGTTTTGAAATTTTCTGGGCTTGAGCATGTAGGTTCTTACGGAAAAAAAAAAATGAAAAGTAAAAAAAAAAAAAATTAGATTAATGTTTATTTTAAAAATTTTATTTATTTTCTGACCTAGCTTTTTATTTTTTGGGCTTTTTATTTATTTTATTTTTTATTAATTAAAATGCTGACGTGCTGATGTGTCATGGGTGATGTGGCATTTTTTATAATATTTTAATCCCTCCGTTAGCCACGTCAGTATTTTCTGTTAGTTGGGTGACGGTAAGGACTAAAATAACATGCGATAATTGGTTTAGGAACTAAAAGTAGTAAAATGAAAATATAGGAACCAAAATAGAAATAGGGTCAAAATATAGATACTAAAAGTGCATTTACGCATAGTATTATTTATATAAGGCCTTAATAAATTTTTCAAAACCCCACACCTAGCTAGTTCCATCCATGAGTAGCGACATACTATTCAAATATCAGACATATTGCATCGTACGTGGATCATGTAGTACAGTACTAATTTAGATTATGTTGTATCAATGTTCAATTCGGAATAGCCGTGCAAAGTGCAAACTCAGAGATCAAACAGTAATAGGAAAAAGCAAATAAAGCCAACATAAAAGTAAGCTCAATGGAATTGTGATTCTCCCTAGGATTTTTAGCAAACCATATATCACATAAAGAATTTCAACGAGTCAAATATGGAAATATTTATGAAGATGATCACACCCATGGGCTCTTTCTAATGCAGGTTGTATTATCATCATCATCATCAATTCCATTTCATGCCATGTTAATTAGAGAAATTCAGTGACCATTACCTATATATGGCTCAACTTGCTTGTGTAAATTGGTGTTTATTAATAGGTTGAATGACAAAGTTTCTATCCTCAAGACCTACATCTATTCCATAATATAAAAATAAAACTAGATCTATGTCATACAGATATACCACACTGCATGGTACGTGGATATATCAAGTTATGTCATGTGAAAAAGAAAAATATATATATTTATTAATAAGAATTTTTGACAGAAAGTTTAATCAAATATAGGGAAAAATTCAATATCAATGCTCAAAAAAAAATATTGATTTGGAAAATAAAGCTTAAAGAAAAAAGGAGTTTTCACTCGGTGACCTTATTGATTACATTGAAGATTACATTGAAGGGTTGTTGTACGTTTACCAGTTCTAAAATGGAGCATCAACCATGGCTTAAAAAGATAGCTTGCTAATTACCTGACTTTGTGACAGAACTAAGGTTGAAGAAAACTATGTGCACAAAATAGTTATTATCAGGTTTAAGAAAACAAAATCTTCTCAAAAAAAGGTTTAAGAAAACCAAAAAACGAAAAAGGAAAGGAAAACCCACAGGAGGAACTATTATATATATATACACACACACACAAACACACGCGCACACACATATATATATTGTTAACCATGGGAAGGAAAGGTGAGGAATCTATTCTTCCCCGCAACAACACAAGCTAATACAAATCTGTTCTAAAATCTTTTGATGGTCAGAATGTAAAGAAGGTGTCTTCTCAATGAAGAAAATGGAAAAAAGAGATGTGTACAAATGAGAAGAAAAAATCAATTAAAAAGAAGAAGACCAACTTCTTTTCCTTTCAATCCTTTGCATAGTGCATATACAAGTTAAACACAATATTGATGAAACAAACTTTTAAAAAGGAAGTTTGATGTTCTTTGTGGTTGTTTCTTCTTCACAAACTTTTGAAGATAAACTAAAGGAATAATAAATAAACTAGCATTGTCAGCCTTCACATTTGTTATAGGCTCTATATATTATAATAATAACAATTATAATTTGTAATCTCAAGTAGTTCTAATTATTATTTTTATATATAAATAAGAACTTCAATCATCCATCAACAGGAATGTAGAAGTATAGGTTAACCTATTAGAATACAGACCAACATCTAAATTTAACAAAAGAGAAATGTGTTCAAAGGAAGCACAGTAAGAGTCACAAAATCTTTGGGTTGAAGGCACTCTCGCTTAACAAGCGCATCTGCACACAACTTAACAAAACATATGTTTTATTCGAATTCGATTAAAATTGCCTGCAATCATTCAAAAGCACCAAGATTGATATCTATTAGTATTAATTAGAACATGAGTTAAATAAATTGATTACAACTTTCACATCTTGCTCAAATTCAAGAAAAACAAAATCAAGTTGCCGCCATGAGTACCATACCATATTCAACTTCCAGGATCAAGAAATTATACATATGCATTATGTGCCTCAGTTTATAGAATTAGAATTTTAATTTTAAATTTATTAATTTACCTTTATATTGTAATTTTTTCTATTGGTATTGTTTTCAATTACATAATATAGTTATTTTTGAGATTATAAAAACAAAAAATGGAAACTAAAGAGATTCATTCCAATTAATTATAGATAGATAATAGATGGATATTTAAATGTTTAATTTCTGAATTTTCTAATTTCTACTTCTAATATTACATTTTTGTGGGGAAAACAGGAAACAAAAAGCAAAATCTTAAGAGATATGACTTTTCAACTCATAGAGGAATTTGTCAAACGTTAATGTATTAAATATAAGGAAAATACCTGTTTGAACAATACCACGTGCTAATAATCACAATCACATGCAATTCATATGGGCCTTGAATTATAGAAATTATAATTTATATGAATTATCATGAATCCATTATCCATAGGAACCACCATTGAGGCATTTAATGCACTCAATTCTCACAAAATCAACCATAAGATCTCCCATACTGTAATTAAATTTGACAATTCATTAAATTCTATCCAAATTTGCAAGGATGCAAGCGAATGATCTTGGACTTGTAGTTAAAGAGGAAATATAGCTTAAAAGCTCAGAGGAGATCGATAGACAATGAATATGACAATATATGTAGAACAATTCTCACAGAAATCAACCATAAGACCTCCCATATTGTAAATAAATTTGACAACTCATTAAATTCTATCCAAATTTGCAAGGATGCAAGCGAATGATCTTGGACTTGTAGTTAAAGAGGAAATATATATAGCTTAAAAGCTCAGAAGAGATAGATAATGAATATGGCAATATATGTAGAACAACTCTCACAGAAATCAACCATAAGACCTCCCATATTGTAAATAAATTTGGCAACTCATTAAATTCTATCCAAATTTGCAAGGATGCGAGCGAATGATCTTGGACTTGTAGTTAAAGAGGAAATATATATAGCTTAAAAGCTCAGAAGAGATAGATAATGAATATGGCAATATATGTAGAACAATTCTCACAGAAATCAACCATAAGACCTCCCATATTGTAAATAAATTTGACAACTCATTAAATTCTATCCAAATTTCCAAAGATGCAAGCTCGAACTTGTAGTTAAAGAGGAAATATAGCTTAAAAGTTCAGAAGAAGTAGACAGTGAATATGGTAAATGTAGTAATAGTTCCATGGAGAAAATGAATAACTGTAATAGTTCCATATATAAATATGAATACAAAACCAATATCCAACCATCAGTGCACAATGGAATTTATCAACAACGAGTTTCACTTCACATGGTAATCAAACCTGAAATTCATCCTTCCTAATGGAGGTGAGAAAATTAACAAAGTAATGAAAGGAGAAACTGTAGCTTAACTTAGATCTTGGCAATTCATGGTCCTAAGAGAATTGTGACCAAGAAACTAACAAGAATAATTGTCGAAGATAGCCCGGTGTGCCCATTAATTCACATTGTAGAACAATTGCATGCCATGATGACTTGAATTATTGGGAGAAATTAAACCAAATGCAAAGCAAACAATTAAGTCCTGGCTTGCCATGTTCTCCCACAGCTTTCTTGAACTTCTACACCACATAATAAATCTAATGTGGCTGAAGTTCAAGAAAGCCGTGGAAAAGCATGACAGGACTTGTGATTAAATTGGTTCAACTTCACCAATCACTAGTGGAAGTCTAACACTCAATTGGTTATATAATAGTTGTAGATAGAACAGAAGGATTGGAAAATGAACAGCCAAAACTGAGAGAGAGAGAGAGAGAGAGAAATTGTGTTTGAGTTTGAGGACCCCTACCATATGAGAGAAGGGCCAAGGTAGGGTGCAGGGTTTGTTCATAGAGGTGTACGTACCATAAATTCTGCAGTGCCACACTTTCTTTTTGTGAGTGCCCACTGCCTAGTAGCTAGGGTGAATGTGCATGTGAGATGGGTTAAGGGGAAAAAAAACAAAAAGATAAAATTTTCTGTAAACTATATAAACCATAAAATAGCTAGGTAGAAGAAATAAATAAATATCATATCAACAAAGCTATAAAAATAACCCATCCCATCACATGCCAACAAGTTCTCTCATAATCCATCATATTGATTTTATAGGTTGGAGAGTATATTCCTTGACCTCGTATGGTCCCCCAAGGCCCTAACCTTATGTTCCTTCTCTTCCTTACGTGTTATATATATATATAGATATATATATATATATATAATGCTAACCGATGCTCTTAGAATATTAATTAAAATTTTATTTAAAAAAAGTTATTATAGGAAAAAAAATTATTAATGTTTTGACAGTTTTTTTCATTTCCCATAAAAGTAGTATCAAAACTTTTCTAAAATGGATTGTTAACCATTGCCCTAAGGAGTTTCTCAAAAAAAAAGAAAAAAACCATTGCCCTAAAGGCACTCAGTAGCATAACCCTATATATATATATATATATGAGATTAAATTCTATAAGGATGGGGTGCAAAACCCATGTTTTACATCATTCAATAAGTGATTGCCACATCAGCATTTTATTTAAAATTTAATACATCCTACCACACCTAATAATATCTCAATAGATTTCCAATTTGGTTAGAATTATATATGGGTATTAGAATTGATTAACTGTGATTGTGTTTATTCTTAAATATGTAATAAGATCATGTGGTATGTTAGGATTGAAGGGGTAAAAAATGGATTTTACATCACATCCTTATATAATTTACTATCTATATAATATATATATACACACACACATTTACACATTTACTGAATGGTGAGAGTTACATATTTATATTATTTGAAATAGATTCAGATAATTAAAGCATTATGTGCTAGAACTAGATCATCATGTGTTGGGGCTTACCAAGCATATAGATAAGTGTTGATAATTATCTTACTATAAGGTGTAACAGAAGATAACTTGACTTTGGAATCCATTTACTAATTAAAGAATTCTCCTGAAACAATGACTAAGAATTACTCATGCTATGCAATTACTAACCATTATGTCCAATGTTTTACCTATTTAGGACCCATTTATTTGAAAGCTTTTTTTTTCTTTTTAATAAATATCACAAGATTTTAAATTTATGGAGTTTACTTCATGATAATTATTTTTTACTGTCAAATTAAGACATTTATTTAGTTTCTTTTAATGTATGCAAAATTTGAACCAATTCCTTTAATCAATGACAAGAAATTTTATTAGTTAAACTAACTGGAACTCATTATCTGATTTGAATTTAGTTAGTGGTCTTATTTGATACATTGTAACTATAATATAGTAATTGCAATGACCGACCTTCTTTTATATACAAAACCAACCCTTTGGCCACAATCAATTATAGGAGGAAATATATAATTTGATAGAAAAGATCAACCATAGAAGGACATAATATGATAAAGTTCCTAGAAATTAAGAGTAACATTTGAAAGGAAAGTACTAAGGTAGGAAGAAATTGGCACCAACCATATGAGTTGTAAAATGAATATGTGTCAGTTTGGAATAATTTATTTAACTGAAATTGAAAATTTTTTACTGAAAATATAGAAAAAATATTAAAAAATAAATTGAATAATGTAGTGAAATTTATGAATAGTATCAAAAAGTGCAGTGAGACTTATGAATAGTATCAAAAAATGCAGTGAGATTTATGAATAATATCAAAAAATGCAATACGACACATGAATAGTAAGAAAAAAAAACTAAAAAAAAAAAACTAAAAGTGAAAATATACATAAATTCTCAAGCAAAAAGGATGAAAGGGTAAGGAGATTATTAGCGGCCTCATATATATATATATATATATGAGAAAAGTAATGGAATAGTACAAGACAAAGTTGTTAGATGTGTAAGAAAAAGAAATGGGGTTGAGTTCTGGTTGTTGTCATAATGAGCCTAATGAACTGAGTCACGGGTCTAAATGCCGGAATGGGCCAGTGCTCTGTGAATTGGCAGACGGGTGTATGCTGCACGGACATTCTGTCCATAGCTTAGCTAAGAAAGCTCTTTTGATTTTGGAGGGTTTTGTGTGGGGGCTTTTCTACTCCAGTTCCCTCTGTAGAATGTTACTGTTTCTTTCTGTTATCTTTAATTCGCCAGAAGGAAGAAAAATACAAAATACTAAAAGGTCTATATTATTTTTTTAAATATATTCATAAAAAAATTAATATATAAATACCTTTAAATTTTTACTTTACGTTGATTTTGACTTTTTTTTTTTCTTCAAGGTAAATAAATTTAACTTGAAGAATCTATTTGGATAGAACTTATTTTGCTGAAATTAAAAACTGAAAAATTAAAAATACTATAGTAAAATAATTTTTAAATGTATGAATAATGCCGTGGGATCTATTTTTAATGAGAAAGTTGCTGAAGTTTGTGGGTTCATAAACAGTACACAGTACACTGTTCACGGTTGAATTGGTCAAAAGTTGCGGTTACTGTTCATGCACAGTGCATGAACAGTAACCTTTGTCCCTTAAAAGCTGAAGCTGCGCAGGCAAAAAAAAAAAAAAGATGAAAAAGCGAAGCTCGAAAGCGCAACGTGAAACACTGTATCCAAACAGGCAATAAGATTGAAGGTTATCTTTTTCTTTCTTCAAAGCTGCAAATTCTGGGCAGTTGTTATTGTTTATAAAGAAATTATTCTTAAAATTCTAAAATATCTCAACCTCTTAATCAGTTAAGCTTTGTATTTTTATATGGTTATTCAAGCTCCTAAACTGTAAGAGCATTCACATCCAATTTTGAAAGATTCTGTCAAATTTTGCAATTAAAAACCACTTTTTTTTAGAAGTGTCCACAGGTCTCCGAGTCAGGTTTGTGCCAAACTCGCAATCAACTCAAATAGATCGGATGGAGAATTTTTAGGCCTGCCACTGACCATGAGGGAGTCAGATTGGATGGGTTGAATTATGCGGCAAGTTGTGGTCAGTTAAATTGAAACTAACAATGACTAAAATCTCCTCAAATCTAGCAAAATCTCGCCAGATTCAGCATAGATCTCATTGAATCTAGTGAGATCTTTTCAAATTCGATGAGATCTCCACTTGCTTAGGCAAGATCTAGTGGAGATCTCGTCGAATCTAATGGGTCTCTATTGAATCTTTGCTAGAAAACGCTTAGATTGATTGGATTTTGTGTTTTCATAGTCAAGTTGGGAGCTCGGGTTTTGGAGGAAAAAACCCACCAATCAACCCGCTGACATTAGTTTCTGAGGGCAAGAACCCACTGTCGACTGTAAGAGTAGTCAGTTCAGTTGACAGTTGGATTGGCTTCGGTCAATTCAACAAGTAGGTTAGTTCTAAAGAGTGGTTGGATAGCCCTACTTTTTTCTTTTTTCTATTTTAGCTATTAAGTTTTGCAATACATCTTATATTTACTTTTCATTTTGCAAGACATCCAATTAAAATAATATGAAATAATTATTTTAAATTTCTTTTTCCCACACCACCACCGTCATGCCCAACTCACCCAATGCCAAATTAGGGCAGATCAACCCACGCCCATCTAGAAATTTATTAAATATTCCGTAAGTATGCTTATTCCCTCTTACGTGGGAGTAGACCCCATAGTGGGTGGGACCCACTCTCATATAAAAAGGAGGAAACATACTCTCATAGTACCCAATAATAACCCCGTCCATCCTCACCATTGCAATCAACCACCCATAGCTAGTTATCAACGCTGCCACATGCACAAATTGGCAACCCTCCAAATCCAAAGCGACCAAACGAGGAGACAACGCCAGATTGCTATGACTTTCTAAAGAAAATTTGAAGAGTTGTACTTGCTAATCGGATGTAAAATCAATTTTATGTGTAATTTTTATAAAGGGATTTTCTAACGTATGTCTTTAGAGTATATATTAGTAAACTATTTTATAAAAAAAAATTTATGAAAAAATAAAAAAGTAATTAATTGTTTTAACAATTTTTTCAATTCTCCATAAAAAAATTTTGGACACACATTAACTGAACTCTTTTATAAACTAGCCAAAAAGATGGTGGTACAAAGAGTGAGTCGTGAGAATGATCTAGGGGGCATGACTGAAGAAATGTAAGTCTTGTCTATTCTGTGTTTTTGTTTTTCCCCCTTTCTATCTTGGGTAAGTAAATCCTTGTCTCAAGTTCACCTTCCATGTAAATCTAAATTGTACTCTTCGTTAATCACTGTTTGGCATCTAGTATGTACTTCCCCGAACCATCAGCTAACTAACATCCTCCTAACCTTTTTTTTTTTTTTAAATTACTGGAGGGAATCACTACGATGCAATCATGCAAGTGGAAACCTAGCTATATGCCAATATGCCATGAATGATGACTGTAACTATTACACGCAAAAATTAAGGAAAATTTATATTTATCAGGGCAAAACTTTTCATTTTTGGGTAAAATTATCAACTTTTACTTTTTGGTGCTGATTAAAAGCCTATTTTGCATATAACAACCTGATAGCATTATTGCGAGTTGCAACAGCCAAAAATGGCTGTGGCCACGACCTCATCAAGTCTTTATAAGAGAATTACCAATTTAGGGGTGGCAATTCGTATTCGTGTGTCGGGTTCGTGTCGTGTCGTGTTGTGTCGAGTCATGAGTATTCCGCTATATAGATTAACCCAAACCCGACCTGTTTAGTAAACGTGTTAAAAATCCTCAACCCAAACACAACCTGTTTATTAAATAGGTCAACCCGACCAGACACGTTTAACTCGTTTAATTAACATGTCATGTAAAGGTAAATTCAAATGACCCATTTAATAATCTATTTAATTAATAGGTCATACTAAACCTATAAAATTTTTATCAATTCCCATATATCTAAAATTAAAATACAATTAAAATTATAAATATAGTAATAAACATATAAAAACAATCACTAATTAAGCAATAATATCAAAATAACTAATAATTTTATAAGCTAAATGGGTCAAACGGGTTCACATGTTAAACATGAACACGACTCGTTTATTAAACGGGTTAACCGTGTCAACCTGAATATGACCCGGACCCATTTAACCTCAACCCATGACCTGTTTATAAACGGGTTAGTCGTGTCGAGTTTGCGGGTCGTGTCAGATTTTGCCACCCGTAATTACCATCAACACTGTTTTATAAAAAATGTTATTTTGACATACTAAAAACCTATTTAATTATTTTATCACATCATTTTACAATACGCTATACATCAGATTTTCCATTTTAACATTACACCACATTAAAATAATAATAATAAGACCCAGCTATATTAAAAAAAAAAATAAAAACAAAAACCTAATCAACCACTACCGTCCATCACCCACACATCCCACCACCACCACCGGCCATCACCCCCACAACCCTCCACCACTACCATAAGAACCCACCACCTGAGACATCAAAACCACCACAAAATCCATCCCAAAACCAAAACACGGACACCATCAAACAAACAAGAAGGGGAAAAAAAAAGGAAAAAGAGAAATAAATAGAAGAGAGAAAGGCCAACGGCCACTGGTGGTGGCTTCACCGGTGTGCATAGGAGAGGGACACCACCACAAAAGCCATCAATCCCAGCCCCACACCATTTGAAACGCCGATCTCAAACCCAAATAAAAAAAGCTTTCCACAAGTGTGAAAGAAGAGGGAAGAAAAATATCAGAGTGAAGAATTAAAAAGCAGATCTCAGCCTAGAGAGAAGACGATCTCAACCCAGAGAAAAGAGAGGAGAAATATAGAAAAAGAAAAGAAAAGAGATATGGCCAACCTCTGTGAATGTACGTGTGAGAGAAGAGAGAAGAAAGAGAAAAGAAAAAAAATAAAAGGGGCAGGAGAGAGAAGAGAGAAAGAGAGAATAATAGTTTTTTTAATTTTGCAACATGCTACAGTATGATTCTATCAATAGAATCGTACTGTAGCAAGTCTTCCAAAAATGCTAAAACTTTTAGGGTCCGTTTGGATACAGCTGAAAACTGAAAACACTGTAGCAAAATAATTTTTAAATGTGTGAATAGTGTCGCGGGTCCCATTTTTAATTAAAAAAAAAGCTGAAAAGTGCATGAACAGTGCACCACTGTGTGGTTACTATTCACGCATAGTGGTGAACAGTGCGCCATGTCTCCTGATTGAAATCTGTGCGTAGGAAAAAAAAAAAAAAAAAGAGGTCTGAAACGTGAAAATCCCAAACGCAGACTCCAACCTCTCTATCCAAACCCACCCTTAGTATTTGAAACACCTCATGAACCTTTTTTTTTTTTTGGTGTTTTGTGTGTCAAATGCTAAAAATTTAGCATTTGACACACCTAATGAGAATACTCTAAGAATGGTGAATTTGCGACTAACGCTATAGTTATATCTACTTCTTTTCCTTGTTCTTTTTTCTTCTTTTTTTCCATGGGAAGTCAAGCGTATTTTTAATGGTATGATTAGTTGGAGGTGAAATGATAGAGGGAGAGAAAAGGTGAGAGGAGGGTGTTTAGTTGGGGGAGGAGAAAATGGAGGTGGGGGAGTTTTCTCCCTGAGCCACCGTTTAACGTTCTGTTTATTTCGTTGGAAAACTTTATGTAAAGATAGTTTTCCGTATTTTCCAATGTTTGGTAGTATCAGAAAAATAAATAAATAAAAAACTTTAATCAACATAAAAAATATGGCTTATTTTTAGAGATTGTTTTCCACTAATCTTTTTTGGAAAACAACTTTATCTCATAGCAAACTAAGGATCCGTTTGGATAGAACTTATTGTTGAAAAATGAAAACACTTTAGCAAAATAATTTTTAAATGTGTGAATAGTATCGTAGAACCCATTTTTAATTTTTTTTTGAATAAAGTGCTTGTGGGTCCCATGAACAGTGCGTAACAGTAACTTTGTCTTCCGCACAGTGTAATCACGTGCATGAACAGTACCAATTACTGTTCATAAGTGCTGAAGGAAAAAAAAAAAAAAAAAAGGTGAAAACACGCAAATGCGCAAATGTGGACGCAGAAACGTGGATCCAAACAGTCACAAAATAAGAGAAGTTAGGAAAAACATTTTTAGCTCATCTAAGATTGTTACCAAATATAGGAAAATGAGATAGTTTTATAGAAAATACTTTTTGAAAAATAACTTATTTTCTAGAAAACATCGTCGCTGAAACAAATAGAGCGTAAGAAGAAAAAGTTTTCTTTCCAATTTGAGGAGAAAAATAAGGAGGGAGTGGATTTAATGTGAAATTACTTATCTATCCTCCCTTTTATTTATTAATGTTGCTTTTTTTTTTGTTGGAAACTTCGTGCTTGCAACCTCTTTTTTTTCATTTTTGCTTTCTTCTTTGCCTTTTCACTATACCGTGTTGGTTGACTCTCTTTTTCTTTCTTTTCTTTTTTCATATCAAACACAACTTTTTTATTAATAGTTTTTTTAGATGTTTTATTAGTTGTGTTAGTTTGTAAGTTGTACTAGTAATTAAAAATAATAATTTTTATAAACTATTAAAAAATTGTTTTTTATGTACTAGGGGCACGAGAGTAAATTTATACAAACTACATTTTCTATCCTCCTACTTCTTTACTCAACCAAACAAAAGAGTTTTCCATTGCTTTACTTTTCCACTCCCTCAAATAAACACGCAAAGGGAAAACTATTTTTTTTTCTATCCACCCACTTTTCCACTCTCTCCTCATTTTTTATCATCCCAACCAAACAGACTCTAAAAGTGAAGCTACTGGTGAAACTTTATAAGTTTGTTACTTATGTATATGCACTTTATAGTAGGGGTGTGTAGTCAATCCACCGATCCACTAAAAATAACCTGATCTAGCCCAATCTGCCGGGTTGGGATAATTTTAGGGGTTGGTGGATTTGGTTGGATTGGATTGGATTGTCAATTTTTTTTTTTTACGGTGGTTCAGTTTGAGTGTAGGTTAGCAGATTCACAAATCCACCTAAACCCAACCCAACCCACCTACATTCAATATATATCTAAAAAATATATTATGATTTTACTATTTATTCTTTTATTTATTAACTAAACTGTGATAGATTTATATGATATCCTACTCACTTTAAAGCACTAATAAAATAGTTTATGTTTGTTTGGTGTTATGCTCAGGTTTATTAAGTTATAAATTGCTCTTATTTGTATTGGTGTTGTTCTAATACTCAATTAAAAATAAATAAATAAATAAATAAACTGTCAAACCTGATTCAAGTAAATTGAGTTGGGTTGGGTTAAAAATCGGTAATGGGTTGGGTTAGATTTTTTCAACCCGACCATAATGGGTTAGATTGAAAAAATATCTCAACCCGTCCCATGCGCACTCCTACTTTCTAGGGTTTCTAACACATTAATGGTTCAAATTCTACATCTCTTGTTATAACTATTAAATTATAAAAATAAAAAATAAAAACTAATCTTTTATCATAGCGTTCATTATTTCATACCCTTCTCTCTAACGTTTTTCCCTTTCCATCTTTAAAGACTTGTAATTCGTAGACTCAAAACTTTTCACTCTTTTTGAATTCCACTCTACCTCCATTTATAACTACCATTGCGTAGGTTTTCTTTTTCTTTTTTTAAAAGATCCTTATCCAATTGTCACGTGTCTTCACTACAATTTGGTGATTAGTCATTAGAGCCAAGCACGAAACTTTTATAAAGGGATTTAAAGTAAATGGGAATCATGTTGAAAACTTTATGCTGAAGTGATTAGAAAAAACAGAAAATGACTTATAATGGACAAAGCAATTTTTTTATTTTTTATAATGACTTACAATGGCTGCTTCTAAATTTTTTAAAAATAAAAATAAAAAAAACTCCTCTTGTTAGAACTATAAACAAAAACCTGTTAGAATGATGTCCCCTCAAAAACAATATTATGTTTTTTTTATTTGATAATAAATTATATTTTCACATACATGATTATTATGGGTATTTTTCATTTTTTTTAATGTAGCATGTGACGTCATCTCTGTAGATAAATCATGTTGATGATTATGGAACCAAAGACGGAGAGTGATAATTTTTCATAGATTATTAAATTATTCTAGGATGTGGATATTAATTGAATACATTTCAAAAAATTGGTTCTACAATCGTATTTTTTTCTAGCGGTTTTGAAAACTGCCACTATAGGAGATCTAATATAGCGCTTTTAGAAACTGCCATGATAGGTTGCCTTATTACGGCAGTTTAAAACCGGCACTTTTTAAACCGCCACTATAAATACCCTACTACGGCGTTTTAAAAAACTACCATAACAGGTAGAGCTATTGCAACGGTTTTAAACCGCTGCCATAGGTTTGAAATTAATTAATTAATTAATTTTTTTTATTTTAAATGACCTATTACGCCAGTTTTAGAACCGACACTATTGGTTTGTTCATATTGAAGAACTGTTACGATGATTTTAAAACCGCTACTATAGATTGTACATTGAGAATCTTTTTTTAAAAAATGACCTATTATGCCAATTTTGAAACCGCCGCTATATATATCACCACTAGACTCTACACTTGTTGTAATACTATATGATAGGATGATTTACTTCATCGTTGAGGTAGTGACTTTAAGCAGATAAGTGGGTATAATGTAACAAATACATACACTGAACTGGATCCAATCAAGAACACCTTAAGAAGTAATCACTGTTAGTTAAAAGGTTGTTTTATCACAATTTTCCTATTATTCTCAAACATGGGAGGTTTGTGTATATTTATTTATTATACACATAGCTTTGACAATGTCAACTAGTGATGCTCTTTCAAAGGCTATATACAAACACGTATGGTTGTGTTAATGATTAAAATATATAAATGCTCAACAATGAATCCACCAGTCCCTAATGAAGATAGTATATTCAATTGATTTTCATATTGGAGTTGGACTCAAGACAAAACTGGCCAGTGTCTTTTTTTAAAAGTATTTTTCATATATGTAATATTTGTATTTATATTTAAAGGGTTTTTCAAAGATATTTTGGAGTCTAATAGAAATTATGAAATCAAGAAATTGGGGGTTACATAAGCTAGGTACATGACAGTGATATTAATCCAGTCCAAGTGGCTTTTAGGAATATAGTGTGGTAGAAGGACAAATATATATAAAATTGTAAGTAATGGGACCTCATATGAAATTCTATCATCTTCAGGGGTCAATTGCAATGTGCTGATGGACATTATTGCAATTTGTAGAAGTTCAAATATTTTCTCGATATGGTTGATAAAATTAAGGAATAAATTTTTAAAGAGTTTCAACCTAAGTTAATAACATTCAAAAAGATATTGATTGATCTTACAGGTGAAGATTATGATCCTATTGACACCCCATTTACAAACCGCATTTAACCTCACATGAAGGGTAAAAGAGTAATTTCATCTTGGATTATATCTTAATTGTGGCCATTGGATCCTTAATTTCATTTCATCAGAGTAATCTTGATGTTATAACAATCAAATTGATTGGTCATAAGCCTTAGTTGGCCCATCGGATTAAAAGTTATTATCGAATCAAGTTTTAATGGCCAAGATGCACTATATGTAATTATGAAAAGTTAACTCCAATTGGTTATAATCATAATCAATTTAAAATTAGTGATGTGTCATAATTCGATTGGCTCGGACTACAGTTTATGGTAAGGTTGCGCACACTTGATTAATTGGATAGTCAAACATTAATTATTCAATGAGTAATTTGTGTAATTATTTTTTTAATTGGGATAAATAGGTCATGATTTGGAACTGATTATTTTTGAAATGGAAGTAATTGGGGTCTATTAATGTTAATTGGAAGCTAATTTGGAGCCTAATAATGTTAATTATGCTGAAGACTACAAATAAGATCTGATTGGAATGTGTAAAGTTTGGACAATGAAATGTTTACTTGGAATGTGGACAATTTGAAATATGTAATGATGTATATCCATAGGAGATGTATATCCATTATTGTCTTCATTATTACAACCTTATCTATTATCCCTTAAGAGACATCTTAAGACTATATATATGTGAGATTGTTTTACTGTAATTACACAGATCTAAGAGAAATAAAAAATAAAATAAAATAAAGATTGTGGATGACCACTTGCATACAAGAATTCATCAATATATATTTCTTGTTTTCTTCTCACTTAGTTTTATATATTATCTCTTATTTCATAACATTGAAACCATTTTCCAAAAAATGACTTATGCTCACTATTTCGTTGATGTATCTGAGATCATTTCGAATTTGTGAGTGAGGTTAATTTTTTCCAAAAATTATCTAGGGCTTCAATTTGAGCGCAAGAATGAGGTGATTCTGATTAGAATTGAGAAATATATAATTTTTCAAAATTAGCTCTAAGAACTGTTAAGGAGCTATGGGAAAAACCGAAGTTTTAGTCACTTTGGTTGTGATAGGGGAATGATTTAGCCCATCTCCAAGTCATCCATACAGGTCGTCCATAGCCCACCTACCACCGTAAACACCCTCAGAAACTTACCTACGAGTGCCTCGTCCAGGGAAGAAGAGCTAAAGACGAGGTAAGCACCATCAGAGTGATGCACTCGTCCAGAGTGTCGACATCCTCGTCTTGAAGAAATTCACCCGTTAGACGAAACAGCCCCCGCGCATGAAACAAAGCACGCCCAACTGAGGAACTCAAGGACGAGGGTATCACACTTAGGAAAATCTCCAAATGAGATATGATAATCCCTTATCCCACGCATAACTGCCAGGTATCCGTTGTGAAACAAGAGCATAACTTCCAAACGGTTATGCAAGTTACGTTTGATTTCTATTTCTCCTTGAAGCCAGGAGAAGTTCCAATTTTGGTAACCGCCTATGAGAACACTATATAAAGGCTGTTTCAGACAAACCCAAGGTATGTTCAGTTTTTACTCCAAAAAAGTTGGAACTCAGATAACATAGAAGGAAAAACTAACTTTGCCATCGGAGGATTTTTGGCCAGCAGCCCCGGTCGCCTTTGATTCGCTTTTCTTTCTTTTTCAGGCCGTAGAGAGAACCAGTAGTTCATTGACGTCCGAAGCATCCAGCCTACTGATCTTCTTTGCATCATCAGTTGGCGCCGTCTGTGGGAACTTTCTAAGTTATTCTGTCCCAGACAAAAGGCTGAATGGTTCGAACAAGATCAAGGGCTACCAGCCCAGGCCACCAGGAAAGTAGGGATGCTTCTAGCAATCCCCTTCGCGATCGCAGATCGGCACCTGTAATGCAACCGCCCTCTATTCAGCACATACAATCCATGGCTACCGCTATGGCAGAACTGACACGTCAGAACCAGGAGTTGAATAGGGAGATCAACCTCAGGAGGCAGCGTCAAGGACACATGGAGGGAAGGGCCCCAAGTCAGGAAGGAGGAGGGGAAAATGTAGAGTCCGAAGATCAAACACGGGTTACCGCTTCAAGAAGGGTGCCGCACTTGGAAAAAGAAATGGACCAGATGAGAAAAGTCATGGATGAAATGAGGGAAAACATGAGGCGAGCAAATCCAGTCGATGATATGGTCCATCGAACGGACTCCCCTTTCACAGCTTCCATCAACAGTCACCCTCTACCCTCGAAATTCAAAATGCCTCTTTAGACTCGTACGATGGAAATCGCGACCCTTGCGATCACATTGCAACTTTCAAGACGACCATGCACCTGCAGGGGGTCCTAGACGAGATCATGTGCAGAGCTTTTCCCACCACACTCAAGGGACCAGCGCGAGTGTGGTTCAGTAAGATTCCCCCAAACTCAGTGGGATCATTTGAAGAACTGAGTAAGCTGTTTGTCAACAACTTCATTGGAGGACAGCGTCACAAACGTTCCTCCTCTAGCCTGCTGACCATAGAGCAAGGGGAAAACGAAAGTTTGCGATCTTTTATCACCCGGTTTAACAGGGAAGCCTTAACGGTGGACGAGATGGATGACAAGCTATTGCTGGCCGCTTTCCACAATGGGGTCAATTCTGACTTGTTCATTCATAAGCTCTACAAGCAGGAACCACATACTATGGCCGAGCTTGTCCATTCGGCCCAGAATTTTATGAATGCTGAAGACGCCATCATAGCCAAGAAAAGAAAAAGGGCAGAGCGCTCAAAAGGGGGCCACCATCGCTACCCAGACCAGGGACCTCGTCCGAAGAAAGTTCGGGTAGACGAGAGAAAAGATAAGGATGGTAAGAAGGCCGGTTCCTCTGCAAGGAATCAGCAATACACGCCCCTGACTATGCCATTAGAGCAGGTTCTTATGCAGATCAAGGATGATCCGTCCTTGAAGTGGCCGGACAAATTGAAGGGAGACCCCAACAAGCGTAATAGGAACAAGTACTGCCGTTTTCATAGGGACCATGGGCATGATACAGACGAGTGCTTTGACTTGAAGCAGCAGATAGAAAATCTCATTAGATAGGAGAAATTGAGGAACTTCCTTGGACGAGACCAGAGAGATGAGAAAATGAAGGCCAAGGTGGAAGAATCATCACGCCCCCCATTAGGAGAAATAAGGGTAATTATAGGAGGAAGCTCGACGGCGTAGTCGTCCAGGTCAAGAAAGACATACCTGAAGGTGGTGCAGAACATCCAACAGTCTGGACGACCTCCCAGGACGAGGGAAGTGGACCGGCGGTACATTACTTTCACGGACGAGGAGGCGGGACGAATTCACCACCCACACGATGACGCGATAGTCATCACCCTACTCATCTCCTCGACTACACGACCGGGAGGGTGCGATAGACAATGGCGGCTCTCGGACATTCTTTACTACCCCGCATTCCAACAAATGAGATTAGGACGAGATCGGCTTCGACCGGTGAACTCGCCGTTGGTAGGATTCGGAGGAATGAAGGTGCGGCTCGTAGGCACCATCACGTTGCCAGTGGTCGTCGGAACATATCCGCAGCAGATAGCCAAGGAGGTGAATTTCTTTGTTGTTGATTGTGCGTCGTCATACAATGCGATTATTGGAAGGCCAACTTTGAACAGCTGGAAAGCGGTAACCTCTACCTACCACCTGTCCATCAAATTCCCGACCGAGCACGGAGTAGGCCAGGTACAAGGAGACCAGTTGGCTGCCAGGGAATGCTACTTAGCTATGCTGGCCATGGACGAGCATATGCAGGCGATGAGTATAGACGGAAGAAGGGTTGTGGCTGAGCCCACTGAAGCATTGGAGGACGTCCCTTTGGACGATAACCAGCCCGAGAAGTCTACCAGAGTTGGAGGGAGCATGGAAGAGGGGGCAAAGCACGCTTTGATTCGGTTTCTGAAGAAAAACCTCAATGTCTTTGCATGGAGTCATGAGGATATGCCTGGCATCGATCCGAGCGTCATTACCCATAGCCTGAACGTGTGCCCCTATTCGAAACCAGTGCGTCAGAAGAGAAGAGTTTTTGCTCCTAAACGAGACGATGCCATTAAGGAAGAGGTGCAGAAGTTGGTCGCCGCGAAGTTTATCCGAGAAGTTCATTACCCAGACTGGTTGGCGAACGTAGTCATGGTCAAGAAAGCCAATGGCAAGTGGCAGATGTGCGTGGATTTCACTGATCTAAACAAAGCTTGCCCTAAGGATAGCTACCCATCGCCGCACATTGACCAGTTAGTGGACTCGACGACAGGTCACAGGATACTTAGCTTTATGGACGCTTTCTCGGGGTATAACTAGATTCAGATGAATGAAGCGGATCAGGAGAAGACCTCATTCGTCACGAGCCAAGGGTTGTATTGCTACAAGGTTATGCCTTTCGGTTTGAAGAACGCGGGGGCGACCTACCAAAGGCTGGTCAACCATATGTTCCGTCTGCAAATCGGGCGAAATGTGGAAGTTTATGTGGACGACATGCTGGTAAAGAGCCAGGATGAGGATAAACATCTTGACGACCTTCAAGAAACTTTTGATACATTGCGACGGTACCACATGAAACTAAATCCGAGCAAGTGTGCTTTCGGGGTTTCATCGGGTAAATTCTTGGGGTTTATGGTGTCGCACAGAGGAATTGAGGCGAATCCGGATAAAATTCAGGTGATACTGAACATGGAGCCACCGAAAAATATCAAGGAAGTCCAGTCTCTTACTGGACGAGTCGCCGCCCTCAACAGGTTCGTATCGAAAGCTACTGACAAATGCTTACCATTCTTTAAAATCCTTAGGAACGCTTTTGAATGGACGGACGAGTGTCAGAAGGCCTTCCAAGACTTGAAGACATATCTAATGACCGCACCACTGTTGAGTCCGTCTGTACCTGGGGAAGAGTTGTACTTGTACTTGGCAGTGTCCCCACATGCAGTAAGCTCAGCGCTAGTCAGGGAAGAAGGGAGAGTCCAGAAACCGGTCTATTACACAAGCCACGCGATGAGAGGGGCAGAAGGACGATACCCGATGATGGAGAAACTAGCCTTCGCACTAATCACGGCTTCCAGGAAGCTAAGACATTATTTTCAGGCACATGTCATCAACGTCCTGACAGACCATCCCATAAGAAAGGCGATGAGCAAGTTGGAAGCTGCTGGACGGCTGGTACAATGGGCCGTTGAGCTCAGCGAGTTTGATGTCAGGTACCTCCCGAGGAGTACGATAAAAGCGCAGGCGTTGGTAGATTTCATTGCAGAATTCACCCCTAGTCAGGACGACCTGAACAAGGACGAAGGAAATGAAATGTGGTTGGTTAATGTGGACGGATCGTCCACACTGTCTGCAGGAGGGATTGGAATTGTACTGAAGTCTCCTGAGGGCGACAAGCTGGAGTATGCGGCCCGTCTGCAGTATCCAACTACCAACAACGAGGCTGAATACGAAGCTCTACTCAATGGGTTGGAATTGGCTAAGTCCTTAGAGGCGGAGTCGTTAACAATCAGAGGAGACTCTCAACTAGTCATTAACCAAGTAAATGGGATGTATGATGTCAAAGAGGATCGAATGAAGAAGTACCTCAACAAAGTGAAACGCCTTGCCCGGAAATTTTCAGCCATAAGTTTTATTCAACTTCCCAGGGAGGAGAATGCTGAAGCAGACGCCTTGGCAAAAGCCGCCTCGGCAGGAGTCGTAGACGAGTTCGGCGACATCCAGTACATGCCGAGTATAGACATCCCTGACATACAGCAGATAGGAGGAGGAGAAAATTGGATGAATCCGATAATAATCTACCTTAAAGATGGGAGGCTTCCAGAAGACAAGGATGAAGCGAGAAAGTTAAGGGTCAGGTCGGCTAAGTATGTCCTCATAAATGAGGTGTTATACAAGCGAGGCTTTTCCCAACCCTACTTAAGATGCCTGGCTCCTGACGAGTCAAACTATGTTCTGAGGGAAGTTCATGAAGGATCGTGTGGAAATCACTCAGGGGCAAGGTCCCTTGTCCATAAGATCGTCCGTGCCGGCTACTATTGGCCAACAATGCAGGCAGACGCTAAAGCCTATGTCAAGGTATGTGACCAATGCCAGCGTTATAGCAATGTGCCCAGGCAGCCGTCAGAGTATCAGACCCCAATGACAGCCCCATGGCCCTTCGCACAGTGGGGACTGGATATCCTGGGTCCTTTTCCCATAGGAGTCCGGCAAATGAAGTTTTTGGTGGTAGGGATAGATTATTTTACCAAGTGGGTAGAAGCCGAGCCTCTTGCAGCAATCACTCAGCAGAACGTGAAGAATTTTGTATGGAAGAATATCCTATGCAGGTTCGGAGTACCCAGGGTATTAGTATCTGACAACGGACGCCAATTTGACAACGCACCCTTCAGGGACTTCTGCAATCATTTTGGCATCAAGAATCACTATTCTTCACCCTCCCATCCACAGGCAAATGGGCAAGCAGAAGTAGCAAACCGATCCCTGCTGAAAATCATCAAGACTCGGCTTGAGGGGACAAAAGGGATATGGCCAGACGAGCTGCCAGGTATTCTTTGGGCCTATAAGACGACTACACGAACTCCGACAGGAGAAACCCCTTTTAAACTAGCCTATGGGAGTGAAGTTGTTATACCAGCGGAGGTCCATATGGCGAGTCACCGAGTGATGAAGTACCAGGAGAAAGACAATGGGGAACAGCTTCGCCTTGACCTCGATCTTATTGATGAGGTAAGAATGGATGCGGAGCAAAGGACGGCAAGATACAAAAATCTCATGGCCAGACAGCATGACGCCATGGTAAAACCCAGACGGTTCAGTGTCGGGGACCTTGTCCTCAAAAGGGTCTCCTTGGCGACCAGGAACCCAGCTCATGGAAAACTGGGACCCAATTGGGAAGGACCCTACAGGGTAATCAACTGCAAAAGGCAGGGGTCCTACTACCTGGAAGCCCTGGATGGGCGGAAGTTGGAACATCCTTGGAACATGGAACATTTGCGAAGGTACTATCAGTGATGAACAAGGACGAGGGAAGTCATTTGCGTGTTTGTTTATATCTACTTTTGCTTTTACTACTGTTATGGTGTGTTATGAATAAAAGTGCACTAGTTCTTATACTTTTGCACTACTTAATAAGGCACTAGCTTATGAAAGACGATGCTATGTACTTGAGTATCTAAATAAGGCACTAGCTTGTGAGCATGTGCCAAATTTGTGAACAATGTTCATGTAATAATATGGTTTGGATTTCTTATGTATTTGAGTTCCAGTTTCCCTGATAGTACCCACGGACGAGGAAAAAGCCTTGGACAAGTAAAACCTCCAGAATACTAACTCGTCCAAAGCTTTCCTTTAAACGAGGATAAAGCAAAGAGAAAATGCTAAGGCATGCTCGTCCAAAGCTTTCCTCTAAACGAGGATAAAGTAAAAAAAAAATAAAAAAATAAAAAAAAAATGCTAAGGCATGCTCGTCCAAGATTCTCTTAGAAAAGAATGAGGATAAAGCAAAGAAGATGCTAAGACATGCTCGTCCAAACTTTCCTTAGTCAACGCCAACTCGTCCAAGAAGGAACGTAGGCATTAACGCATTACATCCCAACGACGAGCATATGGTTAAGACGATTACAAACTCGTGAAAATACGAGTAATAATAGCCTAAAGGGCAGGCAAAATAAGCATCATCGTCCTAATCTAGTCGTCCATGAGGGAATTGTGTAAACGATCATCCAACACTTGTGAATATTGCTTAAAAGGCAATGGAATAACACAAAAATGCATAAACTCGTCCATGGAACAACAATAATAATCGAAAGTAAACATTCATTCAACGTTAAAGGGTGGACGACCATCGTCCAAAAAACCCTTAAGAAATAAGCCTTGAAAGGCAATTGTTTATGAACTTGCTAAAAGTACTCCAGACGAGATAAATGTATTACACATCTAAAAAAAAAAAACTTGGACAAATAGTGATAAAATTTTTCAACAACAAAGGGCATTAGGCGTCAGGGTCGTCTTGAGCAGGCTTGGTTGAGGCATCGTCTTCAACATTGACATCTTCAGAACTAGCCTGAAGAAAAGAACTGGTAGCACCTCCCAGTTGAAGGACGATGAGGTTGAAATCAACTTCTGGAAACCTTTCTTTCGCCTCCATGCGAAAGTCTTCAAATCCAGCCGCATAGTTGGCGTCCAAAAGGTCAGTAAATTGCTTTGAAGCCCTAAATTCCTCCACGGCCTCGTCCTTAGCCCTCACAAGGGAATTGCTTAGCTCGTCGATCTTACCCTGAAAGTGGTCAAGACGAGAGTCTTTTTCCACTATATCAGCCTTTAGTTCCTCGAAGAGGTTCAGCAAACCCTTGGCCGCGTCCTTCGCCTCGGCAGCCGTCTCAGCCCAGCCCTTGCACTCATCCTTGACTTCCTGGATCCTCCTCTCCAACAGCAACCTCGTCCTGTCCAGCTCAGTAGCCTGCCTGGACGCAGCTATAAACTTGGACATGGCCTGCACAAGCAAATAAAAGTTTCCGTATTAAACAAAATCGACAAGCATAAAAGCAAAACTAGTGACGAGAATAAATTCATATCACTTACCTTGAAAAGATCGTGGACACCTGAGTGTTCAAAATCCTTCAAGGACATGTTATATGCAGCCACGTCCTCGTCGGACACTGCTTGTTGGAACCTCTCCCAAGCCAACCCTTCACTCTCAAGGAGGTTAGGCACAACGTCAACGGGAGGCTGGGACAAGGCGGGAACGCCGGTCTTGGACGGTGGAGTGGGAGCAGGTTCAGACGACTCCACGTCGAAGATCTGGACGGACGGTGGTTGAGAAGGAGGAACGAGGGGAACGGGAGAGACGACCCCAGCCTTGGACGACTTTCTGTGCTTGGCTCTTCTGCTGGGGAGGTTTTCAAGATTGATGGCCTTTGACAGGCTCCTCTTATCCCCCATAGCAGGACGACCCCTAGCCTCTGTGTCTTACTTGCCACGTTCGTCCACGACCCCTTTGCCTTTGTTTTCCTTCATTGTAGCCATTCCTAAAATAAATAACAATAATAAGTGTAAAATAATAAATTAAAAAAATATAAAAATAAAAATAAAAAAATAAAAAAATAAATAAAGAAAAAGTGAAAGAGGAAGAGAGAAAGTGCAAGACGAGAACTCACGTCGACGGACTGTAATTTCGTGGGCTAAGGCTTCTGGAGAGGGCTCGGGGCCAAGTCCCCAAGTCGCAAGACGCTGGAGAGTGACCAAGGTATGAAAGTCCCTCTCTGGGTGAAGACGAGCCTTCTGAACGCGTCCTAGGTGGAACTTGCTCAACGACGGCCTCTTAACACCTGCAACAAGGACGAAGAAATTAGCACAGAAAGATATGTAATAAAGGCGATGCTACAGTAGTGGTGAGCATACCTTCAGGACGAAGGTTCCCTAACTCTCCTTTATATGGGGGAAATGAATCCATGCCCACATCAGCAGGGCGTCCTGCCCAAAAACCTGAGACGAAGAAGAACTCCGTCTTCCAACTCCTATCCGAGGTAACCAAAGATTTAATTATCCTACAGTCTTTTCTCCTGGCTGAGAATTGATAAAAGCCACGAGATTGACTAATTTCAGAGGGTTTATAGCAAAAAAGGAACTCGTCCACGGTAAGAGGACAGTCCCCTTCGAAAACCTCTCTCCACAAAATTTGCATAGAAACAACTAGTCTCCATGCATTAGGATTTAATTGACATAAACCTATACCTAACCTAGTAAGCAACTCCCTGGCAAAAGCATTGAGAGGCAGCCTAAGACCCCCTAGAAGATAGGCTTCATAAACCCCAATGCCAAAATGAGGTTGGCAACACCACTCGTCACAGACGGCCAATCTAGGATTTAGCTCGTCCGGGATTTGGTACCAACTTTTAAGAGACGCTAATTTTCTCTCGTCTGTCTTGGCTGGAACCCCAACAGCGCAGCTGTATACAGTCTCAACCTCGTCCCTTCTAGTGGACGAGGGCGCGCTAGAAGGACCAGCCCTAGACCCAGATGCTACCCTCGTCCTAAATTCTTCCTGGAAAACTTCTAAGGGAACCCCAGGAACCCCGGAAACATACTCGTCTGTGGTATTACCACTACTCCTACTGCTGTCACTACTAGAACCACTATAGCTAGTTATGTTGCGATATTCATCTATCTCCCTATCAACGCTGTTGCTAGACGAAGAAAAACTTTCGGACATTTTGGAAATGTAAGGGAAGCCTAAAACGAGCGTAGAGAAAATACCTGGCTCTAGACGAAGGAAACTAAAGGACGCTGGAATACTCCTAGACGAGGCGATGGACGAGAGATGTCAAACGAGAGAATTTTAAAAATGAGGAGGGTAGGGGAGGAAATCCACTATTTATAGGCGTTGAAAAGTAAAACCCAGAACGAAATGACCAATCAGGAAGAACCGCGTGGCAACCTCCTCGAAAACCCAAACCAACACAACGGTTAACCCTGGTAAATAATGACACGTGACATGATCTGAAGCCTTTGCAACCTCGTCCCTTACTTTGAGACACGTGGAATAATATGTTGAAACGAGTCCAAGAAACAAAAGAACTTTGGACGACCTTAGAACAGGGGGCAACTGATAGGGGAATGATTTAGCCCATCTCCAAGTCGTCCATACAGGTCGTCCATAGCCCACCTACCACCGTAAACACCCTCAGAAACTTACCTACGAGTGCCTCGTCCAGGGAAGAAGAGCTAAAGACGAGGTAAGCACCATCAGAGTGATGCACTCGTCCAGAGTGTCGACATCCTCGTCTTAAAGAAATTCACCCGTTAGACGAAACAGCCCCCGCGCATGAAACAAAGCACGCCCAACTGAGGAACTCAAGGACGAGGGTATCACACTTAGGAAAATCTCCAAATGAGATATGATAATCCCTTATCCCACGCATAACCGCCAGGTATCCGTTGTGAAACAAGAGCATAACTTCCAAACGGTTATGCAAGTTACGTTTGATTTCTATTTCTCCTTGAAGCCAGGAGAAGTTCCAATTTTGGTAACCGCCTATGAGAACACTATATAAAGGCTGTTTCAGACAAACCCAAGGTATGTTCAGTTTTTACTCCAAAAAAGTTGGAACTCAGATAACATAGAGGGAAAAACTAACTTTGCCATCGGAGGATTTTTGGCCGGCAGCCCCGGTCGCCTTTGATTCGCTTTTCTTTCTTTTTCAGGCCGTAGAGAGAACCAGTAGTTCATTGACGTCCGAAGCATCCAGCCTACTGATCTTCTTTGCATCATCAGGTTGCTCCTCACTCCCACCAACCTCTGAATTTAATGCACCAGCCTTCCCTAAACTCTGAAATTGAGTCTAGGTTCATGATTTTCTTTGATCCTTTGTCAACCCTCATTAAATGTTACTCCATTCATATTTTCTTCACTACTACTATATAAACCCTCCTCTCCTCCATTCCAAAACACAGAGAAACATCATCTCTTCTCCCCTCTGAAGTTCTAGTGAAGTATAGTTAGTCTTGTCATACCTTGGTCTTCTTGAGACTCAAGATATTATGTGAGACTCACTCTTCCTCTCCTAGTTTTGTTTCGCTGACCTTTATAACCTCCACCAAAAGCCTTCTCCTCCACCATGTGGATCTTGTATGCATGTAAAATCTCCTTCCCAAACTTGGTTTTCATTTTTCTATAATGTTAATTTAAGATTAAAGCATGCTAATTGATTATTTAAATTTCTTGGATGTTCTTTGTATGCTTGGATGTTGTCCATATGTGTTTTTCACATGTTCTTGATTGTTTAACACATATTCATGCATGACACTAGTTTTGATCTTAATTCCACATCCAAAATATGAAAAACATGTTAATTCCATAATTTTTCTAAATACTTGAATCTAGGATATCATCATTCACATACATTCACCAAAATTTATTTTTTAATTCAAATGTAATCATAAATAAATGGAACTAGGGTTTAACGCACGCACCCACATGAAATTCAAACAAAGCAATGAACATGTAATTGATTGATAATATGTTAAATGACTTGATATAAATGTTGGCTACCATGGTCTAGAAGACTAGTTTTATCGGGCAAGGTGGGTGCCTAAAACTTTCCTATCTTATAACATAACCTCCAAGTTTAGATCAAGGGTTATTAGATCAAATACTTATCCTTGTAATTTTCAATCTCTAGATTGTAACTAGGAAACAAAGCTTACAATTTCAATCTCTAGATTGTAACTAGGAAACAAAGTCATATACTTTATCTTGGATTGTATCTAGGATCAAAGACATGTAATTTCCTATGATCAAGTTCATTCATTCTTAAATCAATTAAAATGATAAATTTTTTAATTATGGTTTTCTTTTTCAATAATGAAATAAGTAACGACTTCATTGTAAAACCCTTATTTGAAAGGGAAAATGTAATTAGTCAAACCTTCATTTTGAGAGGCAATAATACGACTCCACCTATTCATGTGGGTTTGTTCCAAACCAATCAATTCAAAATGAGCTGGGGGGCGCGGTCTCTCACATATCCCTAAGGATCCTAGGTCTTATCTCTCTCTTGGGTTTTATAAAAGTCTTAAAAATTAAGGTTTTTAATTTTACATCAGGAGTCGGCAGTCAGACCTACTGAATGATACTGTAGTCATCTGAAAACCTAAAAAGAAATAGAGAGAGACATGAATATCTTGGGAGGCAACATGCTTGGGTTGCTAAGAGCAGTACGCAATTTTGTTATATTCAAAATCCATGGTTGTGTTGTCCCATAATTTCTCTCTTTCTCTCTCTCTCTCTCTCTCTCTCTCTCTCTTGTCCCTAAAACCATAAATTAATATCTCTTTCTCACTTTCAGATATGTCTCCCACCTAGAAACAAATTTGACCATCCCATCGTCACCTCATGTCAACTGGGTTTTGAAATGGGTTCAAATTGGTTAAAAATTGGTGAAACAAAAATCTAGATTTGGATTTGGTTCAAAATCAATGAGGATGTGAGGTAGAAAAAGTGGGGGAAGTGGGTTTGTTTTGGGGTTTTGGGTTTCAAGCTTGATTTGGTTTTGTTATTGAAGGAGGACTAGTACTTTAATTTTGGGGTTTGTTTTGGGGTTCTAGGTTTCAGTTTTATGCTTCGGTTTGATGGGTTTGAAGGTTTGATTTGGTTCCACCATTGTAAGAGGTTATGGAGAAAAGTTCTCAATTGCATGCAAGCCAATGAAAAGAAATAAAGCCTTGGTTTGGTTGCAAATAGGAGTCCAGTTCTCAATTTAATGCGAGCATACGACAAAGCTAATGGAGCCATGTTTCCAACAATCGTTTTCGTTTATGTGAATTTTTTGCTTATCATTAGTTCAATGTCATTTTTTTTAAGGATTGTTGCCCATATACAAAACTCTAAGGCTGTGTTTGTTTCGGCAGTAAAAAGTTTCCGGAAAAAGTTTTATACCACTAGGCGTGTTTGGGTTGTCCCGGAAAATTCAGTCAAATGGAAAATGATTTCCGGTGATTGTAAATCATGCCCCAAAACCTTGTAAGACCATTTCCGTTCTTATTTTCACTTCAAACCATTTTCGGGCTCACAAAAGCGCAAAGAGAGAGAGAGAAAGAGAAAGAAGAGAGAGTAGAGAGAGTTAAGGAGATCGCGCCCCAACCCCAGACGCGCTGGCGCACCCCAGCACCGACGCCGCCTTCGCGATCGCGCCGCCTTCACAACGTGATCTCGCCTCTCTCTTTTCCTTCTTCTCTCCCTGATTTTCTCTCTCTTCCTTCTTCTCTTCCGGATTTTATGATTTTTTTTTTTGGGTTTTGTTTCTTTTGTTTCTCTGCTGAGAAATGATGTTATATATTTGTTTGGAAGTTGAGAAAATGTGAGTAACAAGTAGAAAATGTATTTTCTATAATATTTTCAAGATTACAACCAAACACCTGAAAATATTTTCCAAAGTATTTTTTAAAATGCCATCAAACACCTAAAAATATTTTCCTTTCCCAAAAATATTTTCACCTGAAATTATTTTACTCCTGGAAAATATTTTACACCAAACCAAACGCAGCCTAAAATTAGGATGTTTACGGTTTAATGAGAAAACAAAGGAAAACTAGAGAGAAAAAAAAGAAGATAGAAATAATAGTAAAAAATGAATGAATAATGAATATTATATTGATCTAGAATGTAGAATAGATAATCTGGTGTGAGTTTTTTGAATAATGGTTAAGTAAAATAGAAAAAGTAAGTTGTTATGCTAAAATAGACATAAATTTTTGTACAAATTAATGCGAATACTCTTATATAGTCTAACAAAACTACCATATCAAAAAAAAAAAAAAATTCGGCTTTGCCTAGAGCCTAGGCCAACATAAATTTTTTGATGACATCAAGAAAGGGAGAAGAAAAAAAGGGGAAAAAGTGATGACTATAAAATTGGGGAAGATGCTATTCAAAATGAAGTTGCAATTTCTCCATCTTCCTTTTCATTTCTTCTCTCTACATCTCTCTCATATGTTTAACAATACTTAGCTTATTTATGTTTGCCATAGCTTACTAGGAGAGGGGGTGTGTTTGTGTGTGTGTGTGTGTGTGTGTGTTTTTTTTTTTTTTTAAGAAAGTCCATAACAGGGTGGAGAAAAAAGTTGTTTCATGTGAGGAAGGGATGAGTTATGAACATTAATTTTCTAACACATAAATCTAAATTTATGATGATGTAAGAGTCATAATATGGTATAATGCTGATTTCTTATTTCCTAGTTCCTACAATGTATTAGTAAATGATATCTAATTCAAATGATAATTCTTACTCTTTTACAATGGAATGAGAGTAAGTAAAGTTTTGGGCTCAAGACCAAGTGTTGACCACGGGCTACCACCATAGTGTCTATTATGACAATAGTCACATCCACAATAGGGGTGGCAAATTAGACACGATCCGCGAACTCTACATGAAATTAGTAAGTTATGGGTTGAGATTTAATGAGTTTGTGTCATATTCAAGTTGACACGACTGACTTGTTTAATAAACGGGTTGGGTTAGTGTCCATCACCTGAAACCCGTTTAACCTGTCTAACCCGTTTAATTAAATGGCATTTTACCAATATACCCTTCAAACCCTAGGTATATAAACTTATTAGTTGTTGTAGTTTATTTTATTTGACATATTATGATTGATTATTTGTAATATTGAGATATACTTTAGTTCTGAATTTTATATTAAAAATATTTATTTAATTGATTTTTCATAATTTATATCAATTTGGTAAAAACTAAAATTAGTTTTTTTTTTTTTTTTTTCATTTTGATGAAATTTGATAAATAGGTCGACACAATTGACCATTTTAATAGATGAGTCACATTAGAAATGAGGAATCTTGACTCATTTAATAACACATGTTGAGTTGAGGTTAACTCATATAATCGAATACTCATGAGTTAACATGACACGAACCTGACACGCAAACATGAATTGACACCCCTAACCCATGAGTCTTAGGAGATTTTAAATCGACAACAATATTAAGGGATTTAAAGATTTTACATAATTCATACGTGATGTTTATGAATTAGAATTGATTGAGAATAAAAAGAATATTATCACAGAAAACGTTTTGGGATGATTTTTCAAGCATCATCCTTGAATTTTGATGTGGGTGTCAATTTAGTCAATTAACTTACAATTTGAACAATTAACTATTTAAATATTAAGTTTATGACAAATCAAGCATTTTGTTAATATTTTCCATTAAAAATAAAAAATTTAATCATGTATGTTTATAAGAAATCAAATCTTTTATTAATATCTTTCACTAAAGTATAATAAATTTAATTATATGAAACAACAAACCAATGAATTTGATTTGTCAATTGTCATGTCTTAATGTCCTTCTCATGGTGTAATGGCGTCTCCAACAATTCAATGAATTTGATTGAAAAATACCCCTTTGTTAATGAAATCTAAAAAAATGAGAAATGGGTTCAGAAAATTCTTTTGATCCAGCAAGGTTTTACATGGATGCCAAAGGTAAAACAGCTTGGCACCTTTGGTTGAAATTGAAAAATAAAGTAATATTGATAACTAGAGGTTATTGCTTTTGGTCTTGGACCTTTTTTCAATTTATTTTATTTTACTTTTTTTTTTCTTTATCTAATGCTGGTACTCTTCAATTTGTAAAGGCTAGAAAGTTACTGCTTACTCTGGCCACTTTTCATTCATTCCATCCATATCCTTCAAATGACAGACTCTTTTGTCGTATATAATCAAATGATGTTTATTGCTTGTTATTAATCATTTTTTTTAATTAAAATTATTTATTTATTTATTTAATTTAGTTGTTATCATTCCCTTTTAATATATATATATATATATATATATATATATATATATATATATATTGCTTGTCATCTTTACATATATGCAGAATACAGAGTCAAAGGGGAGGGATTGGGGGGTGGTGACAGGTGTACATTTAGGATTCAGCTAGCAACAACTTTTTATTTGTTATAAACAAAAAGATGGATAAACATTTTATGTTTTCAATTTTTAGAAATTTTAACTCAAAACAGTTTGTTTCTTGAGAACACAAAAATGTTGTTTAGTGAAACTTATGATAAAATAATAAAATGTTATTTTCTAAAAATATAAAGGCCAAAAAGATAATTTACGCATATTCTAAATTTAGAGTAATTTTGATTTTTTTCCTCATGTTTGACACCATTTTGAATTTCATCATTCCAAAGTCTTTTTACTCTTCCTACCAAACAAGAAGCCAAAGTTGAGAATTTAGCTCACAAGAGGTTGTAAGCTCAACCAGAAGACCAAGAAGGTTATTGATACTAAAGAGAGTGAAACTTAATTGGGTTGATATCTATTGAGGGAGAAAGAGAGAGATTGGGTGGAGATTCAAGGAGGAGAAAGGGGAAGAGAATATTTTTTTTTTTGGGGGGGGGGGGGGGTTAAATGTTTCTTTTTATTTATCTGTTTTAAAATAATGTGACATGTTTTAATTGGATTAAAGAACTAAAATCAAAATCACCCCAAACTATAGTCAAATGTAAATTAGCTAATCCTATAATTTCTAGATTCCGTTATATAAATAAATCAATGACAATTATATATATACCAATTTTTATTTATAAGATATATTAGTTTACCTTAATTAACCTAATTTTTAATGAAGAGAGAAGAAAAGAAAAATTCAATTTCCTTTATGGTAAAATATATAATATATTTAAGAACTAAAATCAAAATCACCCCAAACTATAGTCAAATGTAAATTAGCTAATCCTATAATTTCTAGATTCCGTTATATAAATAAATCAATGACAATTATATATATACCAATTTTTATTTATAAGATATATTAGTTTACCTTAATTAACCTAATTTTTAATGAAGAGAGAAGAAAAGAAAAATTCAATTTCCTTTATGGTAAAATATATAATATATTTATACATGTATATATTGTAAGTGCACAATTGCACCTGGCCCCAAGAACAGTTACGGGCTCAGGCCCAATGAGCCTTAAACAATATGATTTGTAGAGTGTGGGCTTGAAACCCAGGTTAGAAGTGTTTGAGGATTAAATGACAAGCCAAAGATTGTAAACACTTGAAAACAACAAGGAATACTGTAAATTAACCTGCTCGGACGTAAGTCGAGAACAGTTCTTCTATTATCTCTTTCTCTTTTTTCTTTTTCTTTTTAGATTACAAAGAAGGGATCCCCTATTTCTGTTCTAGGTTGCTCCTTAAATACTCTTCTTTTTGATACTTTGTACACGTGTTGCCCCAAACTCCCCCTTAGCCTAGATATTTCTTTTCTCAGTGCCTTTGAATAGTAACCAGAAGTTTCCCTTCCACTGTTCAGGTGTCACTTCCCCATTAATGCGGCCAGGGTGGTAGGTGCAGGGTCTTTAATGTGGAGGTGACAGCCTTTATCTTTGGTATCTCTCTAACATCGGTGCTTCTAGGACATTCAAGGGCTTCCCCCCTTTAACCATTGGTCTTGACCATGTCATTCTCTAACTTTTACCATAAAGTCCCGGGTTCTCCGGTGTCCGTCCGAAGAGAAATTCATCCTCGGCTGGATTCTCGGATCCTCGGCGTATGGGCCGACCCGTTATACTAACAAGTTGCAAGCCCAAGAGCAGGTCGGCCTTCCTTAGCATGGCCCAAAGGCCCACATCTCCACCAGGGTCCTTTTACTCCCCACAATAGCCCCTCAAAACACTAATTTTCAACGTTCGAGGAGAAAAATAGGGTTTTGATCTGACGAGAACCTACTCTACACACTTTGTGAGTGATTACACGTGCGGAAATCGTTTCGCGTCCCAGAAGATGCCACTTGGCGGTTTTATTTTCAAAAACGCGCGCATTTATGACTGTAAGCCACACTTTGTCTTCCACGTTCAACGGTGAGATGGGTATCCAACGGTCCTCATTACTTCACGAAAATTTGGGCTGGACAAATATAATTTCGAGGCCGCTTTTCCGCACGTCGTGACGCTTCGGGAACCTGCGCCTTCATTTAATTCCCCAGGGGCTAATCCCATCAAAACATCAGCAATCATACTTTACCTGCAGAAAACCGTGGAAATTTGCACACCTTTAACTTTGTAAGTTCTTGCTCTCTCTATCTTTAACCTTTTCTCCTCGGATATAGTCCTCGGCTGTCCTCGTAGATATTCTCCCCTATAGAGTTTAGCCTTTCGTTCTTTTCTGATGGGTAGGTTTAAGTGTCTAGTTGATACCGCCGCTGGAATGGAAAGCTTCAGAGCCAAATATCACATTCCCGGCGATGTAGGTTTAAAATACTGCCCGGCAGAAGCCGTGGCCGGTTCTAGAAAAGAGGGAGAGGTTATCATCCCAATGATAGCCTTTATAGAGGGTGGGATGACCCTCCCAATGAAACCTGTAACTAGGGAGTACCTTCGCAACCACCGGTTGTGTCCCGATCAGTGCCTCCCAAACGTTTTTAGAGTTTTAGGTAGTGTCGATGCTCTAAACGAGCAAATGGGTCTAAACCTCACCTGGCACGATGTCGTCTTTCTGTACGAGTCCCATAAACTCTCCAAAGTAGGTTACTACATTAAATCCCGCTCCAGCGTCGTTAGGCTAATCTCCTGTCTGCCCAAATCCAACAAAGGCATGAAGGATGACTACCTGATCGTCTCTGGGAACTGGCACGACGGCCTCCACTGCCCAGTTGAGTGGGGAGATCCAGGTGCGACACCTTAGGATTAGCCTCCCCCCCCCCGCATAAACTCCTCTAATACTCACAGAAATACGCACTCACATGCATTCATGTTTATTTAGGTTTATCATGTGTTGTATGAATCTGACCATGTTCGTTTGATTTGGTGTCTTCCTTCGCAGATAAGCGACACGTGCGCCCACGCTTAAGCCACTGCAACGTTGCAGACCTTAACCGAGTACTGCGCTCCGAGGTGTTTGTCAGCGAGGACCTACAACTCAGAGCGGCTCATCTGATTCTAGGGTACACTCCCATCTCCTCGGACTTCCAGGAGATAGAAAACGCCATAGTAGCCGGTGACCGAAGGCGAAGGAAGATAAACGTAGCCCGGCCCCACTTTTTGGGCGACCACGATCTCCCTGACGCCCCTGACACCGTTTTATACGGACAGCCCATTGCGGCAACCCCCCTCGCCGTGCACTCCCAGGCAACTGTTGTTCCAGAAGAGCAGGTGTCTTCTTCGCATACACTAAACGAAGAGATAGATCAATTCCAACTTGAAGACACCGGAAGACCTCAAGGGACTCAGTTCGTCGTACTTTCTGACGAAGAGGAAGAAGCCACCGAGGCCTCTGGAATTGCAGGGTTCGTAGTTGCCCGACCAGAAGATGGATCCGAGGAAGATATGGATAGGATGCAGGATCTCCTAACCAAGAGAGGCGTAAAGGTCGCCGGGAAAAAGACGGGGGCATCTCAAGTTCTTCCAATTTTGCCACCTCCCCCTCCTCCAGCCGAGCCAAAACTCCCCGCCGAGGATCCCAAGAAGAAGAGAAAGGGGGAGGCCGAGGGGACGATCAGCAAGGACCCCAAGAAACCACGACAACAACCCCCACCGGTTCAGCAGCAGAAGCTGTACAAAGGCAAGGGTAGGGCCCGCTCAGTTGAAAGCGGGGAGATCAGGGATGAGGCCGAAGTGCGCCGAGCACCGACCACCTGGTCCCCCGACCTAAGACTGGACGGCGCACCCATCTCCTGCCAATCCAGTATAAGGGCGGTTCAACAAGGCCATGCCCATCACTTGGCCGAAGTGTTGGAGCGCCCTCTTCTGCTGCCCAAGGATATGGAGACCTTGGAAAAAATGAGCCAGCCACAACTATTCATTTCTTTAAAAAGGGATCTAGCGCTGGTAAGTTTCCCCCTTTTTAAGAAGATTCCACTTTTAACAATATTCATAAGTTTTTTACTATTCCTGATTCCATCATACTTTGTTACAGGCCATTCAGGAGGTTTTTGTAGCCGAGAAGTTCATAGAAGACACTCGGAAGAAGGCCAGAACTGAGCTGAAGATTAGGATGGAGACCGAGAAGTCCTTGGGCACAGCCCTTGCTGAGAACGATAAGCTTATCTCGGAGGTGGCTGCTCTAAAGACAGAGAGGAATGGAGCCGAGGCGAGTCTGAAGACCATGAAGACCCAGATAAAAGGGCAGCGCAAGCTCCTTCGCGAAAAAGATGATGAGCTCTCCCGAGCCCAAAGGGAACGCTCGGATTTGGAAAGGGAACTTGCGCTGATGAAGGAAGAAGCCAGCTCATTCCAACGCTCCTTACAGGCTGCCAAGCAGACGAGCTACGAGGAAGGGGTAGCAACCACCGAGGAGCAGCTGACAGAGGCCTTCGCGGCTCTGTGCCGGGAGTACTGTCAGAAAGTCTAGGGGGAAACCCTAAACGTAGCTGGAGTTCCTCTATCTTCGGATCTAAGGAAGTCCGAGAACGTTTGGCTTCCCCTGGAGATACAGGAGATTGAAGAGGCTTCTGCTGCTACTCCTACCCCTGAGTCAACGCTCCCTGCTCTGCCTCTGATGGTCCCACAGCTAATTCCAGATCCTACAGAACCTTCAGGTTCCAACAAAGAGAAGGAAGGAGGGGGGGATGAAGAGAAGGATTTGAGCCAGAAAGTGGAACCCAACGTCCTTCCAACGAAGACAGTAGACAAAGGAAAGCAAGTCCTGACTTCCTTTGAGCTGGAGTTGAGAAAGACCGAGGCCACCAGTACCTCTCAGCAAGACCCCCCTCCAAAAGCTTAGGACCTAGCTTTAGGACTTTTCTTTTTCTAAACCTGGATTAAATATGTAATGTACATTTAAGCGATTAATGAAGAACTATTTCGTTTGATCCTGATTTATGCTGCATTCATTTTACTTTATTCTTGTTATATTGGTCATAAAGATTGCCATTAGTACATGGTCAAAAAGGGGCAGAGCAAACAAATCTAACTTCAAGTTTTGCACAACCATAACCTCCAGGCAGTCATTCGCGTGTTCTTAAAAACTTAATAAAAAGTGATACGGCTAATATGTTTAAACAATGCCTTGGTTAAAAAAAAAAAAAAGACCTCATAATGTGTAGCATTGTTTTTAGTAGGATGTAAGATCCGAGGACCATTCCTTATATAAATTTGCTTAACGCTTAAAGATATAAAACTTAAGATCCGAGTTAATGACCAGTAAGGCACTAATTTCCAGGCGCAATAAGAAATTAACTTTAATCAAGTTTGTGGTCCGAGGACAAGACTTAAACAATTTCCCATTGGTTCTTAAGATCAATAAGTTTAAATGTCAATTTGTCCAAAGTAGGAGGTCCAAGGACCCGACATAACTAAGGTTCTGTTTAACAAATGACAAGGCATCAATTTCCACAAGGTTTGTGGTCCGAGGACTGCACTTAACCAAGTTTCTGTTTGATTCTTAAGAACAGTAGCTTCAAATGTTAATTTCCCCAAAGTAGGAGGTCCGAAGACCCGGCATAACTAAGGTTCTGTTTAACAAATGACAATACATCAATTTCCACAAGGTTTGTGGTCCGAAGACTGCACTTAACCAAGTTTCTGTTTGATTCTTAAGAACAGTAACTTCAAATGTTAATTTCCCCAAAGTAGGAGGTCCGAAGACCCGGCATAACTAAGGTTCTGTTTAACAAATGACAAGACATCAATTTCTACAAGGTTTGTGGTCCGAGGACTGCACTTAACCAAGTTTCTATTTGATTCTTAAGAACAGTAACTTCAAATGTTAATTTCCCCAAAGTAGGAGGTCCGAAGACCCGGTATAACTAAGGTTCTGTTTAACAAATGACAAGACATCAATTTCCACAAGGTTTGTGGTCCGAGGACTGCACTTAACCAAGTTTCTGTTTGATTCTTAAGAAAAGTAACTTCAAATGTTAATTTCCCCAAAGTAGGAGGTCCGAAGACCCGGCATAACTAAGGTTCTGTTTAACAAATGACAAGACATCAATTTCCACAAGGTTTGTGGTCCGAGGACTGCACTTAACCAAGTTTCTGTTTGATTCTTAAGAACAGTAACTTCAAATGTTAATTTCCCCAAAGTAGGAGGTCCGAAGACCCGGCATAACTAAGGTTCTGTTTAACAAATGACAAGACATCAATTTCCACAAGATTTGTGGTCCGAGGACTGCACTTAACCAAGTTTCTGTTTGATTCTTAAGAACAGTAACTTCAAATGTTAATTTCCCCAAAGTAGGAGGTCCGAAGACCCGGCATAACTAAGGTTCTGTTTAACAAATGACAAGACATCAATTTCCACAAGGTTTGTGGTCCAAGGACTGCACTTAACCAAGTTTCTATTTGATTCTTAAGAACAGTAACTGCATGCGTCAGAGGTAGTCATAACTTTGAAATGTTCACTGATGAAAGCACATTTTATTAATAATAATATCTTCTAAGATTATTTACATTCCATGGGCGTGGTACAATTCTTTCATCTAGGTCAGCTAGCCGATATGACCCTATGCCTGCTACTGAAACAATGCGGTAGGGGCCTTCCTAGTTGGGTCCTAACTTACCCCAAGCTGGGTTCTTAGAGGTGCCCACAACTTTTCTTAGTACGAGATCACCAGGTGCAAGTGGCCTTAGCCTCACATGGGCATCATATCCCCGTTTTAGCTTCTGTTGATAATAAGCCATTTGGACCATAGCTGCCTCGCGCCGTTCCTCAAGCAAATCTAGGCCTTTCTCCAGGAGTCCCGCGTTATTCTCTAGATTAAAAAAGCTCGTCTTTAGGGTGGGAAAACCAGATTCCAGAGGTATCACCGCCTCGGCTCCATAAGTCATAGAGAATGGCGTTTCTCCAGTGGACCTGCGCGGTGTGGTCCGATACGTCCACAGAACATGAGGGAGCTCTTCTACCCATCTGCCTTTCGCATCATCCAACCTTTTCTTCAGCCCACTGACAATGACTTTGTTAACGGCCTCGGCTTGCCCATTTCCTCGAGGATAAGCTGGGGTGGAATATCTATTTATGATACCCATGTCACCACAATACTTCCTAAAAGCCTTACTGTCGAACTGAATACCATTGTCTGAGATGAGTGTGTGTGGTATACCGAATCTAGTAACGATGTTTTTCCAGACAAACTTCTTGGAGTCAACATCTCTTATATTTGCTAAGGGCTCAGCCTCAACCCATTTAGTGAAATAGTCTGTTCCCACGAGAAGCCATCTTTTATTACCTGTTGCCCTCGGAAATGGCCCAACTATGTCTAGTCCCCACTGTGCGAAGGGCCAAGGACTGGAAATGGGGTTAAGAACTCCTCCAGGTTGATGAATATTAGGAGCGAACCTCTGACACTGATCACATTTCCTGGCATAGTCTTGGGCCTCTCTTTGCATATTGGGCCACCAATAACCCTGAGTCAGGGCTCTATGGGCTAAGGATCTTCCCCCAGTGTGGCTGCCACAAATCCCTTCATGCAATTCTTCGAGAAGCCCTTCCGTTGAATCAGGGTGTACACACAACAAGTACGGTCCTGAAAAGGATCGTTTGTACAGTTTCTGGTCCTCGGACAACCAGAAACGTGGCGCCTTTCGGCGTATCTTATCTGCTTCAGACTTGTCCTCAGGAAGGACATCATTCCTAAGAAAAGATATGACCGGATCGATCCAACTAGGTCCAGGCCTTATTAGATGGATGCGAGGCGCGTTGGTAATGACAAGAGAGGGTTCTAGTAAATCCTCAACGAGGATAACCCTAGGTAAACCTTGAGCCGAGGACGTCGCCAGCGTGGCTAAGGAGTCTGCATGGGTGTTTCCGCTCCGAGAGATATGAGTTAAGGCGAAGGAGTCAAATTCAGTTTGCTGGCGCTTGACCTGAGCCAGATATTCCTGCATCCTTGGATCTCTAGCCTCCATGGTCCCCGTGACCTGGCCGACCACCAGTTGAGAGTCCGAGAAGACATGGATTTCCTTTCCACCCATTCTATGCACCATTTTCATGCCTACCAAGACCGCTTCGTATTCGGCCTCATTGTTAGTAGCCGAGAACGCCAACCTCAAAGATTTTTCGAAAACAATTCCCTCAGGGGACGTTAGAACAAGTCCAACACCAGATCCTCTCTGATTAGCCGCCCCATCCACATACACTTTCCAAATCGGAGGCATGGCAGCTGTAATCACACCAACTGATTTTTCATCCATGTGTGCTTCTTTTAGAGTTTCTTCCAGTAATGGCTCGGCAAATTCCGCCACCAAGTCAGCGAGGACCTGGCCCTTCACCGAGGTGCGAGGCTTGTATTTAACATCAAAAGCCCCCAGGATGGTCCCCCACTTTGCTATCCTTCCTGAGTAGTCGGCGCTACGCCGCCTTGAGGGGCAATTGGGTCAGAACAACCACTGTGTGGGACTGAAAATAATGGGGAAGCTTTCGCGTGGCATGAACCACGGCCAGGAGCGCTTTCTCTAAGGGTTGATAACGCACCTCGGCATCACCCAAAGATTTACTAACGTAATATACCGGTCTTTTCACCCCGTTATCATCTCTTATCAGGACCAGGCTGACCGCGTGGACGGCCACTGCCAGATAAGCAAACAAAATCTCATGTGCCTCCGGACGAGACAAAATAGGTGGCCGAGAAAGATATTGCTTGAGCCGTTGAAAAGCTAACTCGCAGTCCTCGGTCCATTGAAACCCTTTCCACTTATTCAATAGTTGGAAGAAAGGACGACACCGGTCAGCTGACCGAGATATGAACCTGTTCAAGGCGGCAATCATTCCCGTTAACTTTTGAATTTCTTTTGGGTTCCGAGGAGGCTGCAAGTCCTGAATAGCCTTGACCTGCACCGGGTTTACCTCTATGCCTCTATGAGTAATCATGTATCCCAAGAACTTTCCAGACCCCACGCCGAAAGAACATTTTGAGGTGTTGAGGCGCAACTTGTACTTTCTCAGTATTTGAAAAGTGTCGGCCAAATCTTTCACGTGTGAGGGTATTGTTTTGCTTTTCACCACCATATCGTCAACATATACTTTAATGGTTTTCCCCATTTGCTGTTCGAACATTCTGGTCATCATCCTTTGATAGGTAGCCCCAGCATTCTTCAAGCCGAATGGCATGACCTTATAATGATAATTCCCCGTCGGTGTAATGAAGGCAGTCTTCTCCTGATCCTCTAATGCCAAGGGAATCTGGTGATAACCCTGGAAGGCGTCCAAAAAACTCATCCGAGGATGTCCGACAGTGGCATCCACCAGTTGATCAATACGTGGCATTGGGAACGAATCTTTAGGACAGGCCTTGTTCAGATCAGTAAAGTCCACACATACCCTCCACGTTCCATTTTTCTTTTTAACGACAACTGTATGGGCCAACCACTCGGGGTAGAAAACTTCTTTGATAGCCCCAGCCCTCTTGAGTTTAAGCACCTCTTCCTTCACAGCCTCGGAATGTTCTCTGGAGGAGCGTCGAGGTGGCTGCCTTCTCGGAACAATGGCTGGGTTGACATTTAAATGATGACAAATGATGCTCGGATCGATGCCTGGAGCTTCATAAGGATCCCACGCAAAAACATCGATATTTTTCTTTAGAAATTCTAATAATTCGATCTTCTCTTGGTATGACAGAAGTATGCCGACCTGGAAGAACCTCTTTGGATTATCAGCTACCGAGAACTTCTCTAACTCCTCACAATGTGTCTCCTCTCCTGTGACCATCCCAGATGAACCAGGAGCTGTTAACTGCTATAAGTCTTTGGTGATTAAAGCCGAAGTCTCGGCTTTTGTCTGATGCAATACTGCCGCCGATATGCACTGTCTGGCTACCGATTGGCTGCCGAGGATTTCCTCAACACATTCCCCCGAGGGGAATTTAACTTTAACATGTAAGGTAGAGGAGACGGCTCCAAGCACGTGCAGCCAAGGCCTGGCGAGGATGGCCGTGTATGGAGAGTACGCATCAACCACGATGAAGTCCACCTCAACCGTTTCTGGGTTGGATTGAACGGGCAAACGGATCTATCCCTTCGGCACAACGGCTCTCCCTTCAAAGCTTATAAGCGGCGAATCATAAGGAGTAAGGTCTTCCAATTTCAACCTTAACCCCTTAAATAGATCAGGGTACATGATATCTGCACCGCTGCCCTGATCTATCATCACCCTTCTCACATCATAGTTCCCTATCCTGAGGGTGACCACAAGAGCATCGTCATGGGGCTGGATAGTCCCTACCTTATCCTCCTCGGAGAAATCTAAGACGGGCAAGGTGCCCTTCAACCTCTTCGGCCTGTGACCCACGTCCTCGGTCTGAGGATGGGAAACCGCCATCACCCTAGTGGGACCTGAGCTGGTCCTGCCAAGGGCAGCGAAGATAACATTAATTGTTCCCAATGCTGGCCGAGATGTATTGTTCCTCTGGTTGTTTGAGCCAACTTGACTGACCTGCCCAGTGGGCTGACACAAGTGCTGCTTTAACTTTCCCTCACTGACGAGCTACTCCAGATGGTTCCACAGGGTCCGACAGTTCTCGGTGGTGTGGCCCACATCCCGGTGGTACTGGCAAAAGAGGTTCTGATTCCTCTTCGTAGGGTCTCCTGCCATCTTATCAGGCCATTTAAAGAAGGGTTCCTTACGAACTTTCTCCAGCATGTCTTGGTTCCGAATACAGTGTTCACGGCCTGAGGTGCTGCCGAGGCAGACTGTCCGACGTAATCTCTCCTCGGCCTGTTATTGTGGTATCTGTCCGACCTGAAATCCCTTCTCTCCTACGGGATAACCTTCTCCTTTCCCTTTCCTTGCTGTTGGTCTTCCTCCACTCTCTTATACTCGTCAATACGGTCCATGAGGCGACGTACACTGCGAACAGGCTTTTTAGTCAAAGACTTTCTCAGGTCGTGATCAGTAGGAAGGCCTACCTTAAAGGTATTAAGCGCTACCTCATCAAAGTCGCCATCTATTTCATTAAACATCTCCCAGTAACGATCAGAGTATGCTTTCAACGTCTCCCCTTCCCTCATGGTCATGGATAACAGCGAGTCCAATGGCTGAGGTACTCTGCTACACGTGATGAACCGTGAAGCGAATGCCCTAGTAAGCTCCCCAAACGAACTTATAGACCCCGACTTAAGGCCGTTGAACCATCTCATAGCAACAGGTCCTAGGCTAGAGGGGAAAACTTTACACATCAGGGTCTCGTTGTGAGAGTGCACCGCCATCCTCTGGTTAAAGTGACTCACATGCTCCACCGGATCAGTCCGGCCATTATAGATGGTGAAAGTGGGCTGGGTAAACCTTCTGGGAAGCCTTCCCTTTTCAATCCTCCGTACAAATGGAGATTTGGAGAGCTGGTGCAACGCCCTACTCATAGCATCGTTGCCTAAGCCCCTAGAATGAGGCTTCTTACGTCTACGAGTTGGCTGGTCGTCCTCCTCACCGGAGGATGTTGCACTGGTGGGAGAGCGCGACCTTGGGCTGTAGCCAGCTCCCCTATCCTCCTCTGAGGAAGAATTAGATGATGACGGTGAAAGCTTACGCTTGGCGCGGCGTAGCTTTCTCTTTAGACGGTTGATTTCCTTCTGCATGGATTTAGAACCCTCATCGTGGGTGGTGCTACTTCCCTCATGAATATGTCTAGCACCTGGGTATTCTGTATGGACACTCCCCTCACGATCCCTTCGATGTTCAAGACGTTCGAAATGATTTTTCGGCTGTGATCCTTGTGACTCTGCATGATGAGCACCTAAGCCTGCCATAGTATTCCTACCTCTTCTAGACTAGATTTCCCACAGACGGCGCCAATTGTAAGTGCACAATTGCACCTGGCCCCAAGAACAGTTACGGGTTCAGGCCCAATGAGCCTTAAACAATATGATTTGTAGAGTGTGGGCTTGAAACCCAGGTTAGAAGTGTTTGAGGATTAAATGACAAGCCAAAGATTGTAAACACTTGAAAACAACAAGGAATACTGTAAATTAACCTGCTCGGACGTAAGCCGAGAACAGTTCTTCTATTATCTCTTTCTCTTTTTTCTTTTTCTTTTTAGATTACAAAGAAGGGATCCCCTATTTCTGTTCTAGGTTGCTCCTTAAATACTCTTCTTTTTGATACTTTGTACACGTGTTGCCCCAAACTCCCCCTTAGCCTAGATATTTCTTTTCTCAGTGCCTTTGAATAGTAACCAGAAGTTTCCCTTCCACTGTTCAGGTGTCACTTCCCCATTAATGCGGCCAGGGTGGTAGGTGCAGGGTCTTTAATGTGGAGGTGGCAGCCTTTATCTTTGGTATCTCTCTAACATCGGTGCTTCTAGGACATTCAAGGGCTTCCCCCCCTTTAACCATTGGTCTTGACCATGTCATTCTCTAACTTTTACCATAAAGTCCCGGGTTCTCCGGTGTCCGTCCGAAGAGAAATTCATCCTCGGCTGGATTCTCGAATCCTCGGCGTATGGGCCGACCCGTTATACTAACAAGTTCTAAGCCCAAGAGCAGGTCGGCCTTCCTTAGCATGGCCCAAAGGCCCACATCTCCACCAGGGTCCTTTTACTCCCCACATATATAATGTTGGCACAATTACCTTTTATAATATAATGAAAATATTAATTATTTTGACAAGAATTTGATCTCAAGTCCAACTTTACATTCCCTCAAAAAAAAAAAAAAGTCCAACTTTACAAGTAGGGATGGTAAAAACATTTGGCATTGCCTCACTCAGTTCCACGCAGATTTTTCCGGTCCTAAAGAGGTGATGGGGCAAAAATAAGATTTGCTTGCTTCATCTTGAATTTACATATACATACTTTATTTAATATATTTAAATTATATATACATATAATTCAATAATTTTTATACATTCAACTCAAAAATTGTTTTATACATATTCTAGTTATAATTTATTTATTTTTATTACATACTCTTGTGAGCACACTTTTACTTCATGTTTCATTTTTATTTCATCACTCTCGTTAAGGCTAGTAAAACGTCTCCAACCCGCCCTAATCTTGTCTAGCGTTGGTTTTCCTCTTCACACAAAGGAGATGAGACACTCAAAATCCAATTTCATCCGATTACTTTACATCCTCATTTAAAAGTTGAATCAAGCGAGGACTTATTGTAAAATGAATTGAAAAGGCAAATTTTGAATATTTTTGTTTTGGAGGTATAAGCATGGCATTAGCCAATAAGTAAGTAAATCAAGAGTTTTGTAACATAATGAGTTGAAACTATAATTATAAAAAAGATATAAAAAAAAGAGAATAAAATTGGGGGTGAAACTTGAAAGTTGAAACAGTAGTACAAAGACAAGTAGTTGAGACTTGAGAGTTACAAATCAAATTGGCGTTAAAAGAAAGATATATAGACGATTGGATCCCAAAAAAAAAAAAGAAAAAAAAAGGTTTTTTTAATACAAAAATAAAACAAAAACAAAAACAGAGAATCATTCTCATTCATCTTTGATTCTCTCTTTTGCCTTGTTATAGTGTTATACTATTAAACTTTGGTTTAAACCAAATCATAAAAACTCAGATAGACACAAAAAAGAAAAAGAAAAAGAAAAAGAAACAAAACACGAAGAGAATGAATCTGTACGCACACGACCTCTCTCTGTTGGACTACAACCTCAATTTCTCCGATCCCATCCTCGAACCCTTCTCAAATTCCGCTGCTACCCCTTACCCCGACGACGATTCCGTTGGCAACCACAAGGGCAATTCCGGTAACGACAACAATGATATCAACAAGCAGCGCGTGGTGCGCACGCGCAGCCCTCCCCGGCACCGCCACGACGGCACGTCGCCGCTCCCTTTGGGAATGGACTGGAGTCCTCCTCCTCGCAAATGGGTACTCTCTCTTTTCTTCTTTGATCCACTTTTTAATCTCTTTTTGGTGGTGGTGTTGAATTTTAAATAATGGGTTTTGTCAATTTGTTAGTAAATAGTTTTGTTTTTGAATTGGTGGAGCTGTTGTTACGATTGAATTTGATTTATGTGACTGATTTTCATGATATCAGATTTAAAAAAAAAAAAATTTTAGTTTGTGGGGTTTTTATTGATTTTGATGTTATTATTATTATTATTATTATTGTTTTTTTGGAAGATTGTTCTTGCTTTGAAGTGGCCTAATTTATTTGGTTTATGTGTCTAAAAAAACAGTTTCCATGATTGCCACCGTGAATAATTTGCATGGTTTTTCGTTTTACGGTTTTTGTATACAAAATGATTGAATTGTCTAATTGATAGCTGTTAGAGACATCATTAGTAAAATACGTGTAGCGGCGAGATGGTTGATAACCTGTGAATTCATGCTTGATTGCTAGAGAATTAGCACTTAGGACCCATTTGGGGAATGTGCGGAGGGGTGGAAAGGAATGGAATAGAAATTGCTTCATGTTTACTTCAGCTGGAAAGGTCTCTTTATTGATTAGTATTTGAATTTTGAGTTTTAGCGTGTAATTCTTTAGAGGTGTTCTATATATGATGCTTGTATGTATAGCTTTCCCTTCCTTTCTAATATAATTTTGTTACTTTTATGTATAAACTCTAAATAAGGTTAATGATCTCGAGATGTTATATATTGTGTGATGCCATTTTTGTGATTTTAATTTTTCTTCTATGTATTCTTTTGATATTTGGTGGCTGATGTTAGATCAGCCGGCTTAGAGGTTTTTTGCTTTTCTCAGTGGTCAATGATTTAATGCTGTACAGGCACATATTCCAGAGCTTGGAATTCAGGTTGTTATAAATCTTTCCATTTGTGATAATATTTCCTACGTTTTGAATGTAGGATGGACGTGACACTGTTTGGCCACTTGATTTTCATTCTGGTTGGAGTTTCTGCGTCACAATTCCTTCTTGGGTTTTCCTTTCCAAATCAAGAGGTTCAGATCCTGTGGTGGTATATATATATTTTTTAATTTTTTTAATCTAATTTTTAAAACACTCTGCTACTTTTCAGTATGACCTTTATGTTTATATATCTGCATCTCTCTTACTGGCAGTTTCTTTTTCATTTGTTTTTTTGTTCCTGGACAGTTCTGTCATTCTTACACCGGTATAATACACAACTGACTACTCATGTGACATTACAGTTGTGTTTTTGAGTGTTTTACCTTAGTCTTTATTTGTTCTATTGTTTCAATTCAGAATAACTAGAAATTATCATTCTTGTTTGAATGTCAAGAAACTTTTGTGGCCGTATCTTGCCTATTTCCATTTTCTTTGTCCATAATATGTCCATGTAAATCAAATGAAAGTTTGTTTCATAAGTAACAGGTTAATGCACCAGTGAGGACATGTTAATTTAGAAGGTAACAAAGACTATGATTTTGGATAGGATAGAATGGAGTAGAAGAATACATGTGGCCAACCTTTAGCCGATTTCAAAGTTCCCCTAAAGCTTTGTTGTTGTAATAGAGAGTTGGATAAAAGCTGTCTTGTTTTATCCATTTTTTTTTTAAATTTTAAATTGTGCTTGTTGGGTTTACATTGCTGTAATATTCTAGATTATGCATTTTTCTTCCACTCCTTTGTCTTCTATATAACAAAAATTTCGTGAGGTACAATTTGGCATTTTAAATGATTGTGGAGCTAGTTTGTTTCTCTGTTTATTGATAATTGAGTTGTCGAATTCATTGAAGCAATGGGGATTTTCATTTGCGAATGTTAAAATGTGAGTAGTTAGAGTACTTTAGCGAAGTTTCTGCAACTTTTTGTAGTAATGTACTTTATTTGGCTCTATGTAAATTTTGGTTTAATTGTACCCAGCTCTAGTTATTTTCTATTTTAACATTCATGGATAACAGTTTTACAGGGTTCAAGTTGGTATACAATCGCCGGAAGGGATCACCACTACACGAGGGATATTACGAAGATTTAACGATTTTTTAGAACTTTTTTCTGAAGTAAGTGGAATTTATTATTTTGTAATTCTTCAGGAGTAGTTTGTATTTGACCTATCTTCTCTTTTGAATAAAATTATTATTTTTACTTATAAAGAAAAGAGAAAGTGACTTTTTATTTATTTTTATTATCTTTCTTTTTATGTATTACCCTAAATAGTGCACTATTTACTTTCCTACACTATTATATGCATTTTTGTTTATTTCCCAAAAATAAAAGAAAAATCCATAAATGTTCTAACCTTTGTTCTTCTCTTCTATACTGAAAGCATCATATCATTTCAATATTGTGTTTGGAGAGTATTTTCATTCTTTTACTGGCTTTTTTGTAGGTCAAAAAGGTATTTCCAATGAAAAATGTGCCCCCAGCTCCTCCAAGGAGGATATTTAGAAAGAAGAGCCGAACTCTGTTGGAAGAGGTAGGTTACGTGCTATCTGTGGTTATTCTCTCTCTCTCTCTCTCTCTATATATATATATATGTGTGTGTGTGTGTGTGTGTATATTTTAATGATTTTATAGAACTCAAAATAATTGTGGATTACATATACCTACCCTCTGAGACACATTATGTTAGCTATAAATTATTTGTATTTGGAACAGGTTCTCATTATCTCTTCTTAAGTAGAATGCTTGATTGTCAGAAGTGGAAGTTTTGAGTTCTCCTATAGTTGTCTGTTGTCCTGACATGCTTTAAACCTGGAAATAAAATTTAATTTTTCTAGGAGTTGAGTATTTTTGCCGAAGTTCATCAATGTTTATGGAATTAACAATCTGATATTATCGACCTGAAACTATAAAAAGGTCTAAATGTCAACATTGGTTTAAACTTTTGCAAAAGCAGAACTACTACTAAAATCCTTATTAAACTGGAAGATTATTATTTGTAGATCCCTGCTAAGAGTGGTATTTTTTGATAAAGTATTATTATTAGGTTCTTAGCATGGGGCTTCCCCTTACTTTCCATTGAAAAGCATTTGGAAGTTATAGATTGCTTCTAAGTTCTAAGGTAGCCTTTTTTTATCAAGGACAGCAGCTTGGGGAAATATCTTAACTATGCAGAATCTTTAGAAGCGGACTATAAGCATTTTTGATTGGTGCTGTATGTGCAAACTTAGTGGGGAGACAACTGACCACCTGTTACTTCATTGTGATCGTGTGTGACGTATGGTCAATGGTGTTGCTTTTTGGCGTGCAATAGGCCGTGCTGGGAAGGGTTGCGGAGTTGTTGGAGTTGTCGGAGTGGGGGGCTTGGGAAGACATTATGCTGTTGATGTATTGGGGGCCATGCCGAATTGTGTTCTGTTTCTGTGGACCATTTTGAGGGAGAGAACCTCTGTACTTTTGATGGGGTTGAGCGTTCATATTGGAGCTAAAATTTCATCTTTTACATACCGTGTTTGATTGGTTTGCTGCCTTTAGTGGCCATTCCTTTTCTTCCTTAAAGGAATTTCTAGATTTATGTAAATTTAATGGGCTCTCCTTAAAGCACTTCCTGTGTACTTGGGGGTCTTTTTCATTTTCTTCTTAGTTTCAATGAAATATTGTTACTTAAATAAAAAAAAAGAAAAGAAATTTTGAACATAGAATTTCTTGGTCTACATGATAGTAGTTTGAGAATTGTGCGACTCAAATTGTCTGAGTACATCTCACAGTGTTGCTATATTGCTGTTTGTTGAACTTTATAGTATATTTCCTTGTTTTATTAGAACACCTGTTGCACATGCTGACCTTTGGAAAACTGAAACTTCTATGCTGAAAGTTGCTTGGTTGTGACTTTTCAACGCATAACTGAGGATTATCCAGAGGTTACATTTCACAGGAAAATGGCTTGGTCTGATGGTCATAGCCATTACTCTTGTTGCTGTTAGTTCCTGTATTGTATGATAATTTCTGCCGTTAGAGAGTAGGCTTTGATGAACTTGATGATCTTAAAACTTTCTTTTATTGGGTAAATCTTATTTTTGTTTCGCTTGTGTGTTTAGGATTTGAACACGTTACTCCATGAAGCTTCTGAAAGACTGTTTTTAAATTAAAAAAAAGCATGAAAATTGTAGAAATATACCTGAAGGGATTTAAATTTTTATTTATTTATTATTTTTATATAAATTTTGGACAAGCAGCTTGTGAAATGGATAATGCATGGCCTATTTTGATTTGGCTTTGCAAATTCTAGGTTTTTTCTTCCACTTATCATGTCTAAATATTTGGTTTATGTATTCAATTATTACTCTGCAATTTGAGGGCAACGGTCCACTTGTAGAATATTAGACTGCATCATTGTGTGTACCTACAACTATGAAATTTAATTTTTTAATATGTACCTATATAAATTTAAACATCAAGCATATTTCTCTTTGAAATAACAGTAATAATATTCTCAAATTGGTTAGCTTGTTGCAGCGAAGGTGTTCTTTGGAGGATTGGATGGAAAAACTATTGTCAGACATTGATTTATCAAGAAGTGCTCCAGTGGCAACCTTTCTTGAGCTAGAAGCTGCGGCGAGGTCTTGTAGGTGTTTCCTCAATGCATCTTGGAATCAACATTATATTAGTTTTCTAATTCTTGAAATGAAGCTATGGTGATATTGAAAGTAGAATAACTTATTAGATAATACTCCGTGATCCATCAAAACTCATTTGTATTCTTGTATTTTTTTTTCAGCTTTCAATGATGAGAATCAGGAAATTCCGAATAATTCTTCCACTAGTGACATGTTTCCATCATCTCTGTACCGTGCCAACTCAGATGTTTCTCTGTTTGCGGATAGTTCATTCATTGCATCAGATCTTGGTCATGATACTCCTTATGAGATATCTGAGGTTGGATCGCCAAGGCATGGAAATGATAATTCTGCTGATCTTGGCATGGAGAATTCAATATCTGAACAATACTTAATTGATCCAACTGAAATGACTGCCAGATATGGCATGTTTAACAGAAAGTTCATTCAGGGGAGTCGGCAAAGATTTTCCATTCGTAGAATGCATGCAGGGAATGAGGGTAACATTTTAGGCAGGGATGAAGTAATTGAGAATATTTCTAATGCTAAACCTCTCCGCATGGACGGAACTGAGTTTTTTCCTGCACTAGGGGATTACAAGCTGGATGGCCATGTTCGAAGACTCTCAGCAGAGAGTGTTGGAAGTGACTTGAGTTCTTTAAGAGTTAGTGAAATATCAAATATAGGGGCAGCCAATTTATTTGGTGATTTCACCCTTGATCATTCTGAAGGTTCTGAAGCTTTGAGAAACACAGATTCTTTTGAGAATCCAAATATACAGCTTCCGAGGGATTCACTGGTTGCTCTTCCATCTGATCAACGACTTAAATTGAACAGGGTACTTTTTACCATGCAGCGGAGGCTAGCCACAGCAAAAACAGACTTGGAGGATCTAATAGCAAGATTGAATCAAGAAGCTACTGTTAGACAATTCCTCACAACGAAGGTATATATTATAACAGTTATACACTTTTTTTACCTATCTAAAAAATTTGATTCTGTTTCTTCAATGTCCATTTCCCAGTTTTTTGCCCCTTTCTAGTTCAAATAATCAGCATCGGGCTATCCAATAGCTTCAGGGTGTTTCTCAACGTTAAAATTGGTATAATATAAACTTTATTTCCTCTTCAAAAAAAAAAAGGGGGTGGGGGGGGGGGGGTACGGCTGCCTACCAATCACTTCCCCCAAAGCCCGCAAAAGTGGGAGCTTTGTGTACTAGGTATGACCATTATTTCTATTTTGGTAAGAAGCATGAAAATAGCACTGTTTTATTATGATCTAGTTGTGCCATACAAGTATTTTGTTTGAGCATATGTTACTTGTCTCTTCATTTTTTTGGAAGAATTTGAATTTAGATGGAAGTTTTTTTCTACCTAGTACTCTGTTTTTCTATTGATGTTGGTAAATTTAGATCCTTGCAAGTCCTAAAACGAATCAATTTCTAACTTCTGAATGCTTATGTTGGTCTTGAACGTGGCAAACAAAAAAATTATACATCTTTCTTATTTATCAAAAAAAAAAGAAAAAAAGTGGCAAACAAAGAATGTCCTTCATATATGCTGTCTTAATCTGTTTTTGATAGCCACATTGAGACTTGAGAGACATCATATGGTTAGATGTGTATGGAAACATGAGCTAGATTAAAATTTGTTTGATCATGTGAAATGAGCATTGTGGTTGTTGATCCATTCTTTTAGTTTTATCCTGTACCTTACTAGAAGGACTAGGTGAAGCCTCACCTGATGGACCTATCTGAGATAAACTGTGGATGTGGCTTTTTTTATCCTTAAAATATATTTTGTGTTTACAGAATTACAAAATGTGGACGGGCTGAACTAATATTATTGCAGGTTATTGGACATGACATCAGGCAATTATTTTAAATGAGTCTTTTTCACTAAATGGACCTTTCTTCATTGCAGATTTTATTTTTACACGTCCTAGTCATTATGAGTAGATGTGGAATTAGGTTCCTTTTATTTTATTTTTTTTAGTAAAAAATCCATTGAAAAAGCACTAAAGGGGCACAACCCAAGAACATGGCGAGTATACAAAGGAACACTCGAAGGGGAAAAGGTTACTAGGCATGGGATTAGTAATGCATTTTCAGAATTTTGGTTTGTTCAATGTAATATGACCAACTATGCTTTTATGGTACCGAATGTTACTATTAAGAAGTAACATATCCATAAAGTGAGTTGTTGAAATGAGAAAGTTAAAATTGATAATCGGGAATACACGGAAAGATGAGATTCAAAACAAGAAAATTTGCTTAAATATAGGGGTAGTCCCTATAGATGAAAAGATGAGGAAGGGCCACTTTAGATGGTATGGTCATGTTTAGAGAAGAGAGGTTAATAAACCGGTAAAAAAGAGTGAGTTGATCCTAGTTGAGGGAATAAAAAAAAAGTATAGGAAGGCCAAAAATAATATCAGTAGAAGTTATAAAAAAATGACTTGTCAATTTGGGAAGTAACATAAAGAATGACTTCAAATAGAATAGAATGACTTCAAATAGAATAGAATGAAAGAAGAGAATACATGTGGCCGACTAATTACTCTATCGAGTATCCATAGCCGTCCCCAAAAGATTTGGGACTAAGGCTTTGTTGTTGTTATTGTTGTCAATGCAATTACTTTTTCTTGGTATTGACCTTGATTTTGTGGGAAGTTCTCTTTATCACAGTTACATTAGAACTTTGTTGATTTTAATTAAAAAAGAGTGAATGTAAATCTAATTATGACTAAACATACTTCAAGATTAATTTATGGGGATCTTCTTTTATAGGTCAAAGATTTGGAAGTGGAACTTGAAACTACTAGACAGAATTGTATAGATAACATGCAGCAGGCGGTTTTAACCGAAAGGGAAAGATTTACTCAAATGCAGTGGGATGTGGAGGAGCTTCGGAGTAAGTGTTTGGAGCTGGAACTAAAATTGAAAACTGAACAGGTATGGTATTTCCTACCATTATCATTTAATTGGATCTCCTTGTCAATTTTATTTTTGAGGGGCTTCAGTTAATAATGTGGAACAATGTTGCAGGATGAAAAGGTACGTGCAGAGTCAACAAAAACTGCAGTCATTCAGGAAAACAAAATGTTGCTGCAGGAGTTAGATGATGCTAGAGAACAGATTGAGAACTTGCAGAAACATCATGAAGAGTTTGAGGTGAAATCAAAGGCAGATGTAAAACTGCTTATTAAAGAAGTCAAATCTCTTCGAAATTCCCAGTTAGAATTGAAGCAGGATCTCAGCCGTGTAATGAAAGAGAAATTAGAAGTAGAGGTAACATCCTTTTTGTTTATGTACTTACGTTATTATAAAATGAAGTTTTTGTTTCTATCACATGTCTTGAAGTAACATTTTCATTTTAATATTTCCTGATTCTTATTGATAATTAGCAGTTGGTGTATTTCCCCATGCACTAGAATTGCCCCCTTATGAGTTTGTCTTTTTATAGTGAATTACTTATCAAAAAAGGTTTATTAGTTTTTATATGTATAACCAACAAAGGAATTTTTTTTGGTTTAATTACACAGTTGGTCCTCAAACTGTGACTCTTGTTTCATAATCGTACTTGTCCTTTTAAGTGTTTCATTTTAGTCCTTACTTTTAAAATCATTTAAAAAAAATTCTTTGCTGTTAACATGTTAACGAAAATGTTGATGTGGCAAATGTTTTGTTTTATTTAAAATTAATTCTTAAATGAAATGTGTTGACGATAACAACAAAGCCTTAGTACCAAATTTTGGGATTGGCTATGGATCCCCAACAAATTAGTCAAGGTCAGCCACTTGCATTCTTTTTCTCCATTCTATTCTATTTGAAGTCATATTATTTGTTGCTTCTTTTACTTTTGATAGGCATATTATCTGTTGCTTCTTTTACTTTTGATAGGCATATTATCTGTTGCTTCTTAATTGACATGTCCTGTTTTACTACTACTAATGCAATTTTTTGTCTTCCTATACTTGTTTTCATTTCCTCAAATTGAATCAACTCACAATTTCTTATTGATGCGCTCTCTTCTGAACATGACCAGACCATCTCAAGTGACTTTCCTTTATTTTTTTCATTAGAATGGGGCCACCCCTATTTATAAGAGGATTTTCTCATTTCAAATCTTATCTTTCTATGTATATACTCACCCATCTTAACTTTCTCATTACATCTACACTTAAATTATGAATATGTTGCTTCATAACAACCCAACATTCATTACCGCAGAGCATAGCTAATCTAATAGCATAATAGCAATCTTATAAATTTTTCCCTTTTAACTTAACTGTTATAATATTCTAGGATCACACTACTGGAAAACATAGTTTTGCATCTCGTACAAAGCAATTGTTGTAAAACATAGTTTTGCATCTCATACAAATCAAGCCGCGGAAATTAATGGACCTACTTCATTCATGTGAGATAACATGGAATACCTGAATTTTAGAAACATAATAGAATGGCGTACCTTGTTGTAGTGAAATTCAAGACAAAGAAGAAGATTAAACTTGGGAAGACCTTCAATATTCACCCCAATTCCACATATGCTCAAGATGTGTGGTTTTTCAGTTGGATCTGTATTCACTCTCTTTTTCTAAAAACTTCTGTTCTTTTAAAAATTGTTTTATTTTGTTTCACTCTTATGTGCTAATAATTACCTAGGCAGTTATTTTATTTAATAATTCTTATTAAATAATTCATTGATTATATAATTGAGTTGGCCTTTTGGGACAATCAATTGGGCTATTGTGTGTGGTTTGGGATGGGACTAAAGGGACAAATAAAGCTCTAGTTTCGATGGGCTTTGGGCTTAACTATCAACTTTTGACAAAGCCGAGAGTGCAATTATATTTAATGGTAAGCCTGAAGCCCATTTGAGCTAGAGCTTTATTTGTCCCTTTAGTCTCATCCCAAGCCCTAATTGGACTAGCCCAAAAGGTCTTCCCAATTAGATAATTAGTTAGTTATTTAATAAGAGTTATTAAATAAATAATTTCCAAGGTAGTTATTAGTATGAATGAGTGAAACAAAAGAAAATAGTTTTTGAAAAAGAAGACAAGTTTTCAAAAAGAGAAAGAAGAGAAAGTGCATACAGAACTGATTGAGAGACCACACATCTTGGGCATACGTGGAATTAGAGTGAAGATTGAAGGTCATCCCAAGTTCAATCTTCTTCTTTGTTTTAAATTTCACCACATTAAGGTACGCATTTCTATTCTTTGTTTCTAAAATTTAGATATTCCATGTTATCTCACATGAATGAAGTAGATCCAATATTTTCCGCTGTTTATTTTTTGTCAGATGCAAAACTATGTTTTCCAACAATTGGTACATAATAGCAATTTAATAAAATTTTCCCTTTTTTCCTTTGATTCACATCCACTTCAATCTCTCAATAATTAACTTCTTGCTGCCCAAACAGCCTAACAAACCTCTCTCAACCAACAGCAATGTTGATGAGGACCCAAAGAAGGGGCCCTCCATGAGGGGTGGTCCTTCCAGTGTCTGTGGAGCAAGTGCGATGAGCTGGTGGTCCTAAACAACTTTCAACCACCACACACTGGCGGAATACCTGCAAACTTCCCCCATGGCCGAATCTCCACAAAAATTTCCCCCATGGCCAAATCATTAACCCATTCGAAACTTATATTAAAGATCCAAACACTCAAAGAACAACCAAACCAATAAACCGTCCAAATTTTGTCAAACCCAAATGAGACCCAAGGCCAAAACCCTAGCACTCACACCAAAACTAGCTTCAGATCCACCATTGGCCAACAATGCCACTAGCAACCCAGCTTGCAACTTGCCTACATCGGATCTGTGATTATTCACACCAAGTTGAGGCTTGTCGCAAGGACATCCACAACTGGATGATAGACCCCGATTGTCGGACCACCATAGGATTTACCACTTTGCTGCAAAGGATAGTGGCTGCTATGCCACTGGTGCTGTTGAGCAGCACACTAAAAGTGTGCCAACAAAGATTTGAGGAGGCCAAGATTGAAGCATCACAAGGCCAAGATTGAGTTAGAGAGCGATAGAGTTGCTGGGGATTTCATTTCTTCCACAACTACTCTCTCTCTCTAACTCAAATCACCTAAGTTATGCGAGTAGCATGTGATCTTATTTTGTTGATTTGACCTTTTTCATTCCCTTTGCTTTATTTAGATATACATGTAGGCTCCATGTCATCTATTTAACTCAGGTCAACACCATGTCATTTAAAAATTATTTTTAACTACACATTAGCATTTTCTGTTACTGAGTCAAAAGCAAGGACATTTTCGAAATGATTTAAAAATTGTAAGGACTAAAATGAATCATTTAAAAGTATCATCTAAAATGAAGCAAGATGTAAAGTCTGAGAACTAAATGTGCAATTAAACCAATAATCTTCTTAGATTTAAAAAAGAATGCAAGGCTGGAGTTATGGTCTCCATTCTCAAATTATGGCCATATTTCCATGAAACTAGGCTATAAATGAACTAAGCAGCTTGTGAGCAGCCCAAGTTTCACTTTTTATGATGTTAATTTGGGATCATTTATTAATTAACTGAACCAAGCTCAATCTCAATTGGTTAACAAAATAAGCTTGTTCAAAGCTATTCTTGGCTTGATATGTTTATGAACACGAAAGATAATACTTTCAGTGGTTACTATATGTTACTAATTTTTTTTTGGGTAAAAAACGCTTCTATATATGTCTTGTTTTATAAATACAATTGCTAAGTTTTTATAAGCATTTGTATGAAGTTAATATTTTTAACCAATTTAACAGAGCCCATGAACAAGCTCTCAAGTTCCTTCGGGAAATTAATAAACCAAGCTTGAACTTCTACACAAGTCCAGCCTGAGTTCTCAAGCTCTTTTTTACTAGCTTGAACACCTTAGTTCTGTTTGGCATGTTTACAACCCTACATGAAACAATACATATTCAGGGGTTTATTGCCTGGTGGTTGTATCTGCTGTGGCTTTTGGTAAAGAAATGTGAAGTAAGATTTAGTTGAAGTATTTGATTGAAGGGTCATAACCATACGGACTAACCAAATGAGCAATTTTTTAAAAATAAAATTTTTAATGGTATTTATTATTATTATTGATTGATTGATTGGTTGATAAGTACATACTTTTTTATTTTTTATATTTTTTATATTTTATTTATTTATTTAAAGTTTTATTCATTGATAAGTTAGTTACACACGCCCAGTGGGGCGGGCTTTAACCCACGACCTTGACCTCTATCTAGATCTTATAAGGGGAGGGGGTGCCAGTTGAGCTAGGGCTCACTGGCAACAATTGCTTTATTAGGTTTAGAAACAACCAATGGAGAGAAATCATGACCAACTAAACAAATTCTTTAGTTTTAGAAACTTGTCATGTATCAAACAACAAATGGATAGAAATTCTGCTTTTCTGAGATTAGGAGACAACCAATTGATTGGGTTACACATACATAGGTGCCCACACAGACTACACCAATAGCACCATATAAAAAGACCAGACAACAAACTCCTTTGGATATTCAAATATTTGATCTCTCACTAGTGCCTAATATTTCAAACTAATTCCCAATCAGGATGTAACTGTTTCTGTTTAATAACTTTGTCTTGCTGATTGGGTTGTGTTTAGACATTCAATTGTTGCTAATTCAGAACATTTGCAAAGCCCATGTGTTTCATGCTGTTGTTTCTGTGTATCTTTCAGAGAATTCTTCACAAGGAAAGGCAAAGAATGGAGCTTGCTAGTACTGCTAATGCAAAGTTGCTGCATGAATGTGGAATTCTTCGTGATAGGCTTCAAGAATGTAGTGTTAATTTTCTTGTTGAAGAGGAAGATAAATTAATTGTGGACACTTCATTACCATCTGATGCAATAGATCTGTTGACAACATCTGACAATAGAATTGGTCTCCTACTAGCAGAGGTATCTTTCGAACCTTGAGTCAGTGCTCTCTTTTGTTTGTTGTAATGTCCTTGGCAATCTAAATTTCGAAGACTGGTGTTAAGAGATTATTTTGGGTGCAAAACTTTTTCATTCTGTTTCTCTGTTTGTGTGTGTTTGTTTTGCTAAGCATAAATAGGAGGGATCAAACCTAGATATTAACCCCACAAAGGGGGCTGCTATTTCTGATTTTTACTATAATATTTTTCTTCTAATTTGTGTCTCTGCACTCATCTGTGAGGGTGCATGATTTTTATTGACAAAAATCATTTTGGACCACATGATAATATATAATAAATTATTTTAATATGAAGGGTGTATATGTTATTGTCTTTACATCTAACATAGTTATACATCATGTGTTTATGTGTTACGCAAATTTACTTGTGAACATGTATAAATGTGTATTATGGTGGCTATGTATGTGTGGGAATATGAAGGTGAGCTGCATAGCGTTTATGTGCTGTTGCGTCCTTAATACGTTTTATTTTCTATGTTGCAAAAAGACTCAGCTCACCTGGCTAGTCAAGCACCATAAATTTAGATCTGTTTTAACATATCTTTGTTTCGGAGCTTCACTTTCTTTTTAAAGTTTTTTTTTTTTTTTTTTTTGGGGTGGTTGGGGGGGTGGGGGGACAGAATATTCACTTGGTTGTGAATTTGCTATTGTAGGGTAATCGACTTATGCCATTTGTTAATGAAAAGAGTCTGGATTATTTGCTATATCAATTAGCCAACATTCAGACTTCAGGTCCACTGTGATAATAAATTTCTGACCAAATTGCCAAGAGCCTTGTAGCTCTAATTGGTTGATGCCTCCTGGTGATCCAGCGTTCAAATCCCCCTCTCCCCTATTGTAACTATTAATTTATATAAAAAAAAGAAACACATTTCTGTCTAAATTATTTGGCATCTGGGTATACGGGTCCCCTTTACGATAGTCCAGCATTCTGTGGAAACTGGAGGTTCTGGGTATATGGGTACCCTTTATGACAGTCCAGCATTCTGTAGAAACTGGAGGTTCTGTTTGGACTAGAGTTATAGTTCATCTGCTTCTATCGGTAGTAAAATACCACCAAGTTCTACATTTGGAATTAAGTCTGCGAGGGAGTATGGTTATTATACTATTTAAAAAAATTTAAAGAAACTGTACTGTAAGTCTAGCACATTCAGAACTGGTGTTGTCCTTGTATGTATACATATAAACTGGGATAACTGTCCAGCAGATTTATGTCTGGTTCAGTCTTGGTTTTGATATGCTAATGGTTATTAGGGAACAGGCTAGTGATTTACATGTTCACTTGTTTCTTTTTGAGAATGTCCTGGTTTTCCCACCCAGGCACCTACCCACCCCCACACACAATTTACTGGTTTTGCTGGTGTACTGACATCATTATTACTAGCTTGTGAAACAAAAAGGGGTAGTTTGTCAATTTTTGCTAACTAGGTTTTGTTTTTTCTTGTCATTGGCAATTTGGCTTAAAATGGCTGATGCCTTCTAGCCATTTTCATCTTTATCTGAAATGTGATGTAGTCTTTGAGTGAATTTAATGACAATTTTCAGACGATGGTAGTATCTCGGTATAAAACAGTAGTTAAACTCTGCTTGTTCTTCTATCAATGCGCAGTTCCTTCAAATTTTTTTCTCTCTAGCCTAGAAATGGGAAAACCCCAACGTGTTATTCATATATCTACCTCTTTTTCTGTTATAAAGAAAACCCAAATTGTGTCTATTGCGTGCACTTGAATGCTGTGGGCATGACAAGTAGAAGGGTGATCACTTTCACACTTCAGAACAGCACCATGATGGCAAATTCTATGCAGTTCTTGCTTAATATTTTAACTGTCTTTGTATTTATTTAAAGCACTTGGGTGCATTTCAGGCTGATAAAAAATGAGAACTTATTATGTTTAAAAAAAATGAAATGAGAGGTTATTAATGTAAAAAAAATCAAATTTAATGAGTGCAGATTTCAAATGTTATTTGAAAATATACTTTATTATTTATTTTAATGTTACATCTTATTTCTTCTATCGAACTGCGTATTTGAATCCTGACTTGATTTCAAATGGCTCATAAATTTGGAACAGGCACAGCTCCTTGCCCAAGATGTGGAAAATGCTGTTGCAGCATTGGACGAAACTCGAAGTGTAAATGGCAATAATAAAAGGACAACTGATGATGAGTTGAGAATAATGCTGGCGGATTTATTCGTTGACAATGCTACATTAAGAAAACAGGTGAACTCGGTCATCCGTTGTGCCCTAAACACAAATTTGAAGTCAGAGAAAGATGATGATGATGATGATGATGAGGAAGTTCCCGTCAGAAAAACTGTTCTAAGCAAATTTTTAGAAAGATGAAATAGTGAACTTGTAAATTAATATTTTTTTATTACTTTGTATGGCAGATTCTACTTTATCATCATAGTAAATGCAATAGAAGGTCATTTAATTTGATAGTTCCATATGAGGTCTGTGCTTGAATAACATTGTTGTATCATATTGTTTTCTCAAATATAATAATTTAAGAAGCATACAGGGACTTATTTACAAAGCAATATCTTTTTTGCAAACTTCACTGATTTGTGTACAATAACTGCTCAAAACTTTTTATATAGCTTTGTCAAATAATCTAAGTGTCCACCTTAAGGCCCTCTTTAGTGCTCTGCTGCTCAGTTTTCTAATAACCTAAAAATAAAAATAAACAAAATAAGCTGCATATCTCACTGTTGTACTGTGAAAAAAAGTGAAACTTTAAAAATGTGTACCAACAAAATAAACAAAATAAGTTGGGTATTGTAAGTCGAAGCAAAGGAGCTAGCCATTGTGGCAGGGGATTGTGTTCGTTACCTGATCTGGAATCTTGTGTGGAAAGGCTTTTGTGGAATAGGGATTGTGTTTGTTAAAAGGAAATTCACAGAAAAATAATCTTGGCAATAATTGTATTTTCTCTTTCCTGTTTAATGAAAAATTTTAAAATCTTGGAAGTTAAGGTCATCCATTATTGGAACTAAAGAAAAAGGTCTGCTTTAAAAGGGGAAAAAAAAAATTACTCGGGAATTTTTTTTTTCCTTTTCCTATTTTTTTTTTGGATGTTATTCCTCTCCTAAGTAAATTTGTGGAGAATTTCCCTCGTATATAAAGCACATTGAAATGATAAAAATACAAAATTGTCTTAGCAAATAGTTTCCATCATAAGTATTTTCAAGATGGCAATTTTTTTTTCTTAAAAATATATATTTTTTACATATCTCAAATTTCATCGTCTTTGTAGTTTGTACATGCCGACGTAGTATAAACTTTTCCATGAATAAAAAAGCAAAGAAATGGACCTTAGACAATAAAAGTATTAATACTCTTCACTTATAAAAGTTTTCTTCTTCTTAAACATACAGGCACATTAATTTATAGTTCACTTGAGCAAATTTCCCAATGGCCTAAATGGTATTTATTTTGAAGTGGGTATAGGATGCAATTGTTGATTTCACTTTCTCAGTGAAACTATAATTTAGTTTAGCGGATTTTTTTCTAATTTTTTTTTAATGGAAACAATGAGATTCGAATCCTATGGAATTACTTTTATGATAATTACTCTTTACCAGCAAAATAAGACGTGAATAACTTTAAAAAATAAATACATTTACAGAACTTTGGCAGGAGTCCATATGCAAACTTTTGTTTTTAAAAAATTGATACAAAGCAAGCGTGTATATACATACACACTTAGTAATGCTAGAATTCACAAGGTATTTAATTTTTTGGTGATATTTTTCATGGTAAGTGATAATTGGAATGATGTATTTTAACATGAATCCACCACAAATATCTCTATTATCAATCCTAACATGTATAAAAATTCATCATAATTTTTTCCTACGTGAATGTCAAATAGATGATACATGTTTCCTTCTAAATAAGAGTGATACACTTTTTTTTTTTGATAAGTGATACATACACCAATTAAGTGATGAGATAGAGTGCTAGTTGAAGAGATTTATTTATTATTATTTTTTTAATTTTCCATCTTAAAGAATGCATCACAAGGAAGAGCCCCAAGCTATTAGATCATAGGATGAAATTGTAAATAAGAAGTAGTGTATTAGATCAAATATAAAAAATAAAATAACTTTAAAGTTACGTTTCCAAACTCATTAAATTTGTTCTACTTCATGATTATTATTTTTTGTATATAGCCATTTAAATTTAAGTTATTAACGCATATATTTATTCTTTTAATTATTTTTGTTTTTATATATTGTCAATTGTTAAATTTAGTGTGTTAGCTTGTATATATGCATATGTAATGTTTATGGTTATATTTGAGCGTTAAATTTGGATAGAAAAAGTACTTTCAATATGCATTCAAGAGAGGCATATTTGATGCACTCTTTTCAAAGAAATCTCTAATCATCTTTTTGGCAACATTCTTAGGAATTTGCTTAACAACCACTTCAATTGATGACCTTGTTGCAGAGTTCTATTTTAGCTTCAACAATTTTTCTTACAAATTGTTTTGAAAAATTTTTCAATGATTTTATTTCTAACTTTTTAGTCCACCATAATGTGCTTGAACTATTTAATTTGTCCATCTGCTGAATCATTATTTCATTGCACTCCTAGTTATTGATTTTCGAATTCATTTAGGGTTTTTTATTTATATTTTTTCCTTCAAAATTATAGGAATTTTCTAGCTAAAAGATTTTATCCACGAGTCTAACCACAGAGAGAGGATAGCGTACTGATTTTTTTTTTTATTTTGGTTTAATGGGAGAGGAGAGAGAAATGATTGGACAAAATTTAATAACAGATATTTTAATAAATTATTGCATTTGATTTTTTTTTTTTATGAAAATTCTTTTGATTTTGAATATTGATAACAGTAAGTATGTTGACTTTTAAATTTTTTGTCTATTAGTAGATTATCCACATATCTAATAACTCATGTATATATAATAAGAAATAAAAATTAATATGTCTAAGTCCATGGAGATGGGGGAACTAACACTCTTAATAAAATGTGAATGACCTTCTTGGTGAGAGTCGCATATATATAATTCTTCTTCTTCTTCTTCTTCTTTTCTCTCTCTCTCTCTCTCCAAACACTCAAAAAAAAAAAAAGAAACATTGAGAAAGCATTACTGAACAGAAAGCACAAAATTATGTAGACATCCTTTCTGATTCAATGTTAATTGGAAATTGAGAACAAGATGAACCTCATTATTTATAAAATTACTAATCAATCTATTTCTTGTTAGGAAATAATTAAAATAATACAATATGAAATGAGCTAGAATAAAGTATCTTTTTCAATGACTTAGGGCTCCTTATATAAGGGATTCTGCATTACACATATGGGTGTCAAACTTTCTTTTTCATAAATTTTTTTTTTATAGGGTTTTTGGCACACATCCCTCGCTTGCAAACCTACGTTATTCTTGCTTCCTCTATTGCCCTTATTTCCAACTTGCCAAGGCTGTGTTCCACGTGTCCACAATTTGTACACAACCATGTGTACATGTCTCTCTCTCTCTCTCTCTCTAAGATGCTTATCCACTTCAATCCTCACTCGTCTCACATGCCATCACCGTGATCCCTTCAATTTTCTTTAAATCTCTTGAGATTAGAATTGTTTGTAGAATGTGAGATCATGAAAGGTTGCAATTTCAATTAGAGGCAAGTGGGTTAGTATGATGAGTTGGGTGTTTAGGTTACTATTAGTGCCTCGCAATGATCAAGATAATGGTTTTTAGATGGAATGATTTAAAATATAGTTCATAATTTATAAATTAACTAGATGAGAAAACAAAATGGTTTTTAGATAATATGATTTAAAATATAGTTCACAGTTCATAAATTAAATAGATGAGAAAAACAAAAAAAGTCATATAAAAAATAACGTGCTGTAAAATATTTTGTTATATATGAGTAAATAATTTATGTAAATCATTTTATAAACATATTGTATGCATAAGTAATAATATTTATAACTGTCTATACTAGTATTTAAGGGATTTCTAAGCTAGCTTTCAAGCCGTTTAAGCCGTGACTTCCCAAGTCTTGAATATCCCAAACTATCCCCTCCTTGCTCACTTTCAAGTTTTCAATTAAGGAGGACAAATTCGTAAAATAAAAGCTCACAATTTAAAACCTTAAACTAAACCCACGTTTCACCTATCAACAATCTTGTTACTTTCTCCTTATTAAATAAAGTTTATGTTTATTAATATGTTTGAGTTAAGTTTATACAAATGTTTGAGGAGGGTAAGTCGCTCTAGAGGTACGCTCCTTTAAGACTCTCCCCAACTACTCATAACATAGGTGCGATGCCTCTAGATATTGTTTGCTTGAAAAGACATGCCCCATGCAAATTTATTAAAATTTTGCAAATAATTAATTTAGAGTATGAGTTAAGCATACATTTTTGTTTCTTTTGAAAAGTAACAACAATTTTATTGATAAATATGAAATCAAAATTGTGCCCGAAAGCCTAACGAATTAGTACTGTGCTGTTGAATATAATAATGTTAGGTCTCTTCCTTCTGAACAACCTTTCATACCTTTCATTCTGTAGTTATTTCCATCATTGTGAAAAAACATTTCTTCTGTCACGTCCTATGTAAAACATTAAAATTATAATTATAGTATAAAATAAAATGGAGTATAAAATAAAATGGATTAAACACGTAAATAATTTTGGTGTTTAGCATAAATAATGTTCAATAAAATTAAGTCATATCACATTAAAATATTATTTATACTATTTTTAAGAGGACTTTTCTGTTTAGGGTAGACAATTCAACAATCCCAAAAGGGGATATATTCTTCTCCCCTTTTATATTGTTTTTTTGATCCTTTCTTTTCTTAGAGATTTTTTCTTTACGTGTTAGATTTATAAAAAAAAAAATTTGTAGCTCAAACTCTTTTCATGACTATTAAAATCTTGATATTTTTAGTTTAATTTATGTGTATCGCATAGTGAAAAAAACATATAAAATGAATATAAAAAAATTATTTGATTTCTTAAATAAAGTTTACGTTGAACTATATGTTTATGTTTAGGAAAATGCATGTTCAAGGCAAGTTGCTCAAAAGGTACACTTAGACTTGGTTAAAACTCCCACCTTATTTCGCTTGAAATGGCATGCCTAGTGTAAATTTAATGATGTTTTATAAATAATTTATTGCAATTTAATATTTTTATTGTTTTTGAATAATATAATTTTATAGTTTTTTGTTCTAAGTAAAATTTTGATGAATTTTGTTCACAAGAATTCAAGCAAATGTAAATTATCCAAATCATCATTTTTCTCAAAATTTATGAGATGAGGAGAATTACCACCACTTGAAGATGACAAAAATAATGATTTTGTCATGTTAGATATAGATTTTCCTTATATGTGTGTGTAGAGAGATGCTACGTCTACAACATTTTTATAACATTTTCACAACAAATCTTAGGTGGTTAGTTGTTATTAGTTCAAATTTGAATCTAACACTAAGATTACTTTTTTGCCCCAACAATAACAACTAGTAACAACTTGCCACTTAGAATTTGTTGTAAAAATGTTGTGGACATATCATTTCTTATATATATGAAGCCAAAGCTAAGAGAATATCCAATTAAATTCAAAATTAGAGTTTAATTTTGTGCCATGTGTCAATTTAATTTTTTAATTTTGGTGCAAGTTTTCACCATAGACTTTTAGTGTATGTAAAGAGACTAATGAATGAAAAATTATGATACTAAATGGAAAAAAAAAAAAACCTCGTTGCATGCATGAAGCGCATGTGATGAGGCTGGTATAATATTAAAAAATCATTGAAGACAACCAAGCCTCCAAGAAATGTGGAGAGATAAGAGAGGAAATTAGAGAGACTGTTTAGTTGTTTTAGGTTAATTATTCAATAATGAGTACGCAATTTAGTTGCTAGCGATCTATAACCAATTTTGGTATTTACTAAAGCCTCTATTTCTTTTTCCATTTAATGAAATCCATAATACTTTTTGTAAGTGATATTGTCCTTAGTCTTTTGATACATGTATAATCTTGCCATAAAAGTTTGAAAAGAGATTAATGAATGGAAAATTATGATACTAAAAAAAAAAAGCCTCGTCTCACACATGAAGCCCATGTGATGAAACTGGTATAATGTTAAAAAACTACTGAAGACAACCAAGCCTCCAAGAAATGTGGAGAGATAAGAGAGGGAACTAGAGAGATTATTTAGTTGTTTTAGGTTAGTTATTCAATAATGAGTACATGTACAATTCAGTTGCTAGCTATCTATATATAGCCAATTTTGGTATTTACTAAAAGCCTCTATTTCTTTTTCCATTTAATGAAGTCCATGATACTATTTGCAAGTGATATTGTGCTTCTTAATCGTCCTTAATCTTTTGATAAATGTATAATCTTGCCATAAAAGTTTAACGGAGAAAATGGTATTTGGGAGTAATTTTAGGAGTACACCATATAGTTTGGTTAGTCATTCACTCATTCAGCTTTAGTAGGGAAGTGATTTCTTGAATTGTGCTTATCCTTTTATATAAATTGGTAGCAGTATAACCTTAAAGGGGTTGGGTTAGTGGTTCTTAGGGCTTTATGATATCATGAGATCCTAAGTTTGAAACCTCTTGATACTCGAAAAGGTTTGGATACCTTTGCTTCTCAAAAAGGAAAAAAAAAAAAAAAATAGCAGTTGGTCTCCATTTAGTAGAAATTTTATCTATTTTGGTAAAATCTACTGAAACTAATCATTTTTCTCATTTTTGGTTTTTTAATGGATCGGATTTGAGTAATACCCATACTGACCTGAATATTTGGGTTTTTACCCAAATTCGACCAAATTCTTTTTACCCATGACAATTTAGGTAATATCTGAAAGTTTCAAGTTGGTTCAGGTATCCATTATCCATTATATTTGGCCATCCCTAAGATAATCTTAGGAAATATTAAATTTATAAAAATAAATATTCATCTTCGATAATTTTAGTAATAATTTAAGTATATTAATTTAACATTACCTTATACCTTGATTTATTCTTAAAATTACCACAAAAAATTAATAAAATAGGATATAAAATGAAGAAAGTACAAAAATATGAAGAGTATGATTCAATTTGGCATTTAGAACGTCAGAAGACACTTTACTCTAAAACCTCATAAGATATCTCTCCATTTTCTTCGAATGGTCCAAGACGTCATTATGTGCATATTCTAATAAAATTAGGTGAGACCATTATAATAAAATGTGGAGAAAATTTCAGATGAATTTGACTCAATAATTAAAAATAATAGTATGTGTTGCGAGAAAAATTAGACAATTCCTTACATTAAAATGTTATTTAAGTAGTTAAATTACTGATTTTCCAAAGAGATAGTAAGTTTAATCATTTAACCTAACATACGCGAATTAAAGCATTTATTCTAAAGTTTTTTTTTTTTTAAAAGGGAAATTACACTTTTCCATTTAAACTATATATTATTTTATACTTTGACCCCTGAATTATCAAAACGCATGATCGACTATTTTTTTTTTTGTTGCTGTTAAGTCTTTGGCACTTTGTCATTTATTTTGCCATCAAGTCCTTGCCATCTGTTTTGTTGTTAAGTTTAACAAATTTTAGCATTAAAAGACCAAGTTACTCCTCTAAAGTCAGTTTTGGAAAGAGAGGTAAAATGAGTTCAATACTTAATTTTGTCATATTTAACACCAAAACAAACAACATGGGGGACAATGAAACAAAAAATTCTTAGGTACTCTTAGAGTATAGTAAAATGACGCTTACTCCTCTCACATTCATGATGAACCTCATTATGAATTTAATGTGCAGACCTTATTATGAATATGAGAAAAGTGAACACCATTCTTTGTGCTCCTAAAGTACCTAGAATTACTCAATTGAAACATAACTATAACTTTAGGGATCAATCATGTATTTTGATTGTTCAAAGGGCAAGGTGTGAAATGAGATGTACTTTATAATGGTTAAGCGTAATGCCCCCTAAAAAGATTAGAAACTAGAAACTTCTATTTTTAGACTATTGGGATGCATTTTCCATGGACATTATGGCATTTTTCTAATGAAAATCTAACACACTTTGCAATGAAAATTTATGTACCTCTTTCATTAAATGAACCGCTAAATTGTTAGTTTCGTATTTTCATGATTCTTCATCTATTCAAGCTCAAAGTTTTGCTTGTAAATAGTAAAATTGGGGGGAAATTTCATGTTTTTAACCTGGAACCATATTTACATTTGATCTAAACCCAGTCTGACTTGATAAAAATTTGGGCGCAACAAAAAATTTGTACAATACATTGTTCTGATGTCCGATCATGGTTAACAAGCTCAGTCAAACCTTTGTCTTTAGGCATTTTGGTAAAAAATAACAAATTTTGAGTTGCATGAAATGTCTTGAGAAAATTAGGAGAGAGGGTGTTAAAATGAGATAGCGACTAACCAATTTACCCATGGATTAATCACCTTATCTAGGACTGATATTGAGTCGAGTTTACAGCCACTGCACCCCGACACGATAAAGATCGAGTTTGCCAGGTAAAAACCTGACCTAACCTGAATATTCAGATCTATAATTGGGTTGGTTTCTCAGGTTAATCGGGTTGGGTCTTGGGTCGGACTTCTTTTATTTTTTATTTATTTATATTTTATTATTATATATATTTTTAATGTTATTTTAGGCCTCTTTGTTTTCTAAGTTTTTGGGGATTCTCTTTAATATTGTTTATTTTTTCTACGGTTTAAACTTTAAACTTTCACATTTTACTATGCAACTAAGTATAGACACATGTTCTTATCAAAAAAAAAAAAAAAGTATAGACACATGTTCATAAAAAAGGAAAATAGCTAGACTTACTTATCACATCAAGGTTTATAGATCATTATATGCCACTAACTCATTAACCCCAAGAATAAAACTTCAAGGAAATGATTTTCCACAATTACTTACAGAACACCTTCATAAGAAAAAGAAAGTGAAGAGCAAGGTATGACATTCTTTTGAAAAACTTAAAAACTTTTCTATTATTCATAGAAAATGATATGGCTTATGTCCTGTGCATTAATGCACTAGACATGTTAGGCTATGGACACGAGTCCACATCCCAACGAGTCTAGTGCAATTGATGCACTGGACACGATCCCTTAGAAAACACATCCATTGATTTAAGCATTGGAGGGTTGGACTAGCAATGCACTAATGTTCATTTAAGGCAAAAATGGGCTTTTGCCACTTTTGCCTAAAAGATGTAGCAACTGATGCACTAGACACGATCCCTTAGAAAACACATCCATTGATTTAAGCATTGGAGGGTTGGGCTAGCATTGCACCAATGTTCATTTAAGGCAAAAATGGGCTTTTGCCACTTTTGCCTAAAAGATATAGCAAAATGTTTCTATTATGAAACAATTTAGCAAAATACTCATGTTTTGAAACTCAATTTTCTAAAAATCAATTTTTACATTGAAACTCAATTTTTAGAAAATTGAGTTATAGGCAATCAAACTTAAAAAAAAAAAAAAAAAAAATTTATGGAACTTGAGTTCCATGTGAATTTTTCCAAATAACTCGATTTTCATTAAATCAAGTTTCAAAACAAGGGCATTTTTTTAGATAGTTTCAGAATATGAGCATTTTGCTATATCTTTTGGGCGAAAGGGGCAAATGCCCACATTGGCCGTTCATTTAATCACTATTTTTGTAGGTATCCATTGTCCATGTCAATTATGTAACACCATACACTTGAAAACATTTTTCAGTGGTATCATTTCTCACATTCATTTATGCTTAGATTTTTTCCCATTGAAAAAGTTGGGACCAAATTAAAGTTATTTTTTATTTTTTATTTTGTTATGAGTTGATACATTTTGCCCTCGCAGAAATACGGAAATTGTGGAAGCATATGTTCTTGCGGTTAGAATTGTAAGAAAAGTTTCTATATTTTACCTCTTGCATTGCCTACCAAAATTAATATGCAATCAAATTCATTTGCTTTGAACAGATCTATATATGTTAGATCGGCCAGTAATAATATTACTTCAAGTCTTCAGCTACTACAAAAGCAATGGTAAATAAATACCAGTTACAGATCTATGTTAGACTTAGACCAGTAAGGAAGTAACTGGTTCAAAAAAGCCTTCAACTACTACAAAAACAAAAGTAAATTAATATTGATGTTATTAAATAATTGTGATATTTCAACACCACGATTGCTCCATTATAATTTCCATACTCAGCCATACCTGGGCATCGATAGAAACTCTTTTTTATTTATTTATTTTTTATAATGATAGAAACTAAATTGAACTTCCAATATTGATGCAATTAAAAAAATTGTAATATTTCATCATTGTACACGCCCTGCAAACATTGCAGGTTATAAGCTAAGCTTACTTCTTGTAAATTAATCTAATATCTAATATATAATATAATATGGTATGATATACTAAATTAAAAAATTGAGAGAATGTAAAATTTTAAAAACTCATGAATACCTCATGTTATGTTAAAAAATCCAGTCCTATAGGTAAAACATAAAAATAAAATTAATCAAGTTTATCCAAAATAGTCCTACAATTAAAAGACTTCTCGATAATTATAATAATAGAAAGTACTTGTGCATAGCAGGAATTTTAGGCTAGTTATGATATACTACTATTTGTCCCAACATCTTTTTTTTTTTTTTTATAAGACTTGTCCCAACATTTAACTAGTTAAAAAGAGTGAATTTAATCATTTAATTACAATTTTAATAGATAACTTCCTTACTACAATAACCTCAAGGAATTATCTAGTGGTTACCGAGGTCTCATGAGATCTATGAGGTTTGTGTTCAAAACTCCTAAGCCTTACCAAGCATCTTGGAGCCACTCCAAGAGATTCCTCAATGAAATTATAGTGTGTACGATGGAGCTAGGGACCACACACAACTATAGTAAGCTTTCTTTACATCTACAATTTTTTTTTTCCTCTTTAAACATGTTACAAAATTAATTCAATTATTCCATTTCTAACATGAAATAAACCTTCTCCATCTTGAAATTATTTTTGATGGAAAATTTGTAATTAAATGCCCTTTTGTAGTCACTAAGCTTTTTGTCTTAATTAAAAGCAGCCATCACTACCACTGCACACTCTTAGTGCGATAGTTACTCTACATGTATAAATACTTGTAAAGTATGGAAAGCAAGGTCTGAGATTCAAGTCTTCAGGAAGGAATTTTACACACATATACACTTACACTATGTTTGGTTTGAGAGGAAGATGAGGAAAATGAAGAGAAATTAAATCTTTCAGCTGTTTGGATAGCATGAGAGAAGAGAAAATGACCTAAATTTGTTAAGAAACCTTATTCTTTTTTCTCTTCTCTTCCATTCCCTTCCCTTAAACCAAACATATAGTTAGATTAGGTTAGATTAGAATTCCTATATTATATATATAAAAAAAAAAAAGCAGCCATCGCCTCCTAGCAACCATGCCTTCAAGAAGGAGCTTTACAGACATATACACTTACATTATGTTTGGTTTGAGAGGAATATGAGGAAAATGAAGAGAAATTAAATCTTTTCCGCTGTTTGGATAGCATGAGAGAAAAGAAAATGAGCTAAATTTGTTAAGAAACCTTATTCTTTTTTCTCTTTTCTTCCATTCCTTTCCCTTAAACCAAACATAGATTTAGATTAGGTTAAAGTAGAATTTTTATATTATATAAAAAAAAGAAAAAAAAAGCAGCCATCACCTCCTAGCAACCATGCCTGTATTGTTGGAGAGATAACACACTAGGCAACGTAGTTAATATAGCATTCTTCTCATTATTATTCATCATGAGATTTCATTCACATGTATATATCCAACACCTACAATAGAAAATTATCTTATTAAAGTCTCTATATCAGCCTTAAATTATTGATTATGTTGCCATGCCATTCTAGTCAAAATTTAGAAAATTTAGCAATACAGATTTAAACAGAGTATTTTAAATTTCTACAAAATTTTGTAATAAATTGCAATAATTATACTTTATTTTAAGATAGAGAAAACATTAGGTCCGGAGCTGGCGTAAAACCAGTGTTTTACGCCAGCCAATCAGACCACGCCACGTCAGATTCATTTAAGTCAACAATATAAGCTTAAAAAAAAAAGAACACATTTCACTCTCAGCTCACATGCTCACAGCTTTTCCTTCACGCCATTCCTCTCTCCTCATCTCTTCCTTCACGCCGAACCTCCACTACCGCCACACAGATCGCTGTTCTCCTCTCTTCCTTCACGCCGAACCTCCACCACCGCCACACAGATCGCCTACCGGAGCTCACCACCACAGATTTCGCCGGAGCTGTGCGTGGAGCTTGGAAACAAACCGAAGCCGCCGTGAGCCACGATCCAAAGGTTTGTTTTTGATGATTCTCTTTTCCCTTTTCCCCAATTTGGGTTTCGAACGCAGCATGACTAAATGATGGGAATTTTTTTGGTTTTGTGTGAAGATTTTTGTGGGTTTTGGTGTGATATATGTATTGGATAGTGAGGAGTAGAAAGTGGGGTTGTGATAAGAGAGGGTTCTGCTGTGGTTTTGATTAGAAATTGTAAGCTGGGTTCTGGGTTTTTCTTCTTCTTAGTAAAGTATGGACCTGAATGATAAACCCAGAAGGCTGTACAAAGTTTGGAAGGGAAGTAATGTGAGTTTCTCTGCCTCTCTCTATTTCTTGTCAATTGGTTTTACTCTTCGTGTTATTTCCTTTTTGATGAGAACGGAGGGTGAGTGTATGTTCATATCTTGTATTGTTCTAATTAAAGATGCTGTGTTGGGTTTTGATATGATTTGGGGTTTGTTTGGTTTTTGAATTAGGGATGTTTGATTGATTTGATTAAGTTAGATTGACTGTTAGATAAATTGGCTTTAGATGTACAATGTGATGGGATTGAGTTTGTAAATGATAATTGAATGCTGAATTGGAACTTGCTGTGAAGAAGTTGACAATTGTGTTGAAAGTTTCAAAATTTGTTTTACTTTTTCACAAGTGGGTTTTTGTCTATGGCTTTGTTATGCTTATAAGATTGATATTGTGTTTTTTCTGATTTCTTTTGTTGTGGTTTGAACTGGGTAAATTTTGGTTTTTGAAGTTTATGTTGGGTTGCTGGAGTTTTTTTCTTGTATGTATATGCATATGTGTATGTGGGTTTTACTTGGTGCAATATTGATATGTGTATGTTGGGTTGCTGGAGCTTTTGTGTCTGTCATGGCAAAGGCATGCTCTCTATCTTTTCTTCACTTACCAATGAATGAAAATTACAGTGTTTTATTAATGGGAACTTTTAGATGAATGTTGGCACCAAAATTCATAGCCTATTAATGTACTCATATTTCAGACTGTCCACTAAAAAAAATGTTCTGCAGATATAGAAAATTGATAAAAATGAAGTGTAATAGCTGATTTGATACCTAGGAGAGTATTATCTGCTAATGAAAATTTTGACCATAGTTTCTATTATCTGCTAATGAATACCATGTGTTTAAGGTTTTGTTATGTTTTCCGAACCCTATTTTTCCTTTGCTGAGATATTTATTTGCTTTACACAGGCTGGTGCATTGGAGAAGATTGTCAAGGCATCTCAGCTTGAGATCATTTAATTTGCGGCATTACGTAAGGTGAACTAAGCTGCAAATATATTGAATTTTTTTTTTAACTGTGTTCATTCCAATTTTATTTTTTGTATTTTGTTGTACATTCTTTTATGCAGAATTCATTACAACAATTCCAAGGAAGTTGATGTACAAACAAGTTTTGTGTCCAAGAGAATGGATTGGGAAGCAAATATTTTTTTGTTATATAATGTTTAAATTGTGGTGGATAAACATAGAACCATTTTATTTTTTGTATTCCCAACGTAGGGTCCTCTTTTTTGTATATTGAACTATGACAAATTTTATTCTAGATGAATGTATTCTCAAATAGAAATTTCCCAAAAGAATTGTGACATTTTATTTCAAGATGTATGGTCAATATGATCTTTTATGAATTGAATTGTGACAGGTTTTATTTCAGGTAAATGTATTCCCAATTAGAAACTCTTATGGAAAAAATTGTGACAAGTTTTAATTTAGGTGAATGTATTCTCAATTAGAAAATCTTATAGAAAAAATTATGACAGGTTTTATTTCAGGGGAATGTATTCTTAATTAGAAACTTTTATAAAAAAAATCCATGACATGTCTGTAGAGCCTAAGATGTTATTTTTACTCTTTTAAGTTTATAAGCCTTGCAATAAGCCAATAAGGGGGAAAAACTAGTATAGTATCTCAAGACTATTGAAACACGGCATAAAGCCAATGGTCACATTCATTATTCACATTATAAGGATGATTATTTCTATTAACATCTTTTGCTTGTTATGAACCTAAAACCATATGTATTTACCAACTATTTTGGAGCTAACCATTTATCAAATTTTGCTCATTATAGATCTTCTAACAATCGTAATATTAATCATAATTAGTTTTTTTTTCAATTTTTTTTTTGAGTTCAAAATGATAGAAATCTTTCATTAATGTAGAAACAATATACAAACAAGGCCCAATCCAAGACAGGGCTCAAGTAAATGGTAGTACAAAAAGACAAAAGAAAGAGTACATCAACTCAAGAAGATGGTACATCAAGTCACTCAGTGCCTATCCATAAGACGTTGGTATTCTTCACACAAGCCATTCGCCAAGTCAAGGATCACCTTTGGATGAGTTTGGAAATTTTCGAAATAAAATTTATTCCTTGCATTCCATATTGCCCACGCTGTAACGACCCACTTCTCTAATTCATGCTAGCTCAGTTTCATCTGCATCTGTTGGAACAGTAGTAAGAAATTGAAGGCTCTGTTACTGCATTTTTGTGTTCAACCTTTGAATAAAGCCCACACGTTTTGTGCAAATGGGCACTCCCACCGGATATGACTTACAGTTTCAGATTGGTGACTTGCCAAATCTCACACCTCGTCTACACCCTTACTCGACACCGATGAAGATTTTCCTTAGTTGGGAGGCAGTTGGAGCATGCTCTCCATAAAAACACAGAATTTCTTATGAATGACACACCAATTGAAATTTTAGTTACTAGAGAAAAAATATTAAACAGTACCATGCACAGTACAAAAGAAATTAACATTAATCAACGAAGCATTAAATTTCATTTTCCTAAAGCAAGAAATGTGGAACCCAAATTGTCATCCTATTTAATTTACCCCATAATATAAGAAACTAGACAAATTAGATAAGCAACCCTCTTTCCCCCTAAAAAGGGGAAAGGAAGGAAATGAAAACATAAAAAGAAACACTAGCCTCATTAACATGAAACTAAAGTGATGTGGCTGAGTTGACTTGAACCAAAATTGAAAACTCATTTCCACTCCATATGGTTCAAATTTTACAGTAAAAAAGTCAAGTTAGTAAAAGAACAGAAAAAAAATTATATTATGTTTCATTATTTTTTTTATAAAAAGAAATTTGAGAGAAACTAAAGACAATGAAATACATTTCTAAATTCCCATTTGGTTTGCATTCTACAAGAGAGAATAAAATGAGGAAATGAATGGAATTATATTATAGTTTAGTGCTTTCAAAAAGAGAAAGTGATGAGAAAATAAGTTTATAATATATTTGTTTTTTTTAGACATAACCTTCTTTCCAAACCTCACCCATCTTAGAGAATATTTTAGTTGGCTGCAATTGAAAATTTAACCTCTTTTCCTCACACTTTTAGTAGTGTGGTATGATGATATAAAATCCAACAGAATACTAAACTAACTGAATAGACCCGCAAAAGAAAACTCCCACAATCAGCTTTAATTCTTTCATTTTTGTTGCCTCTAACCATATTAGTAGAGCTTCCTAACTAGTGCAATTGTACAATTTCCAGTTATTGATAATAGAGGATCCATCATCTCAATCAAAAAAATAGCAATAGACATATCTAAAATCAAATAATCACAAACCAAACAATGAACAACAATGGACCCCAATACAAAGAAATTACAATTGGTGAAGTTATCACAATTTTATTATAGTCATTCAAAAGAAAAAAGAAAATTTAAGAAACCCAATTCAGTTAATGAACTGAAAATTAGCATAACACGAAGAGCAAAACCAATTGACAAGACATAGAGAGAGGCAGAGAAACTCACATTACTTCCCTTCCAAACTTTGTACAGCCTTCTGGGTTTATCATTCAGGTCCATACTTTACTAAGAAGAAGAAAAACCCAGAACCCAGCTTACAATTTCTAATCAAAACCACAGCAGAACCCTCTCTTATCACAACCCCACTTTCTACTCCTCACTATCCACTACATATATCACACCAAAACCCACAAAAATCTTCACACAAAACCAAAAAAATTCCCATCCTTTAGTCAGGCTGTGTTCGAAACCCAAATTGGGGAAAAGGGAAAAGAGAATAATCAAAAACAAACTTTTGGATCGTGGCTCACGGCGGCTCCGGTTTGTTTCCAAGCTCCACGCACAGCTCCGGCGAAATCTGTGGCGGTGAGCTCCGGTAGGCGATCTGTGTGGCGATGGTGGAGGTTCGGTGTGAAGGAAGAGATGAGAAGAGAGGAATGGCGTGAAGGAAAAGCTGTGAGCGTGTGAGCTGAGAGTGAAATGTGTTTTTTTTTTTAGCTTATATTGTTGACTTAAGTGAATCTGACGTGGCGTGGTCTGATTGGCTGGCGTAAAACCAGTGTTTTACGCCAGCTCCGGACCTAATGTTTTCTCTTTAAGATAAGAGGTTTAAGTGTGTACAAATTAAAAGGTCAAAAAAAAAAAAAAAAATCAGCGATGACGTTTTCTAAAAAATGATTCATTTTTCAAAAAACATTTTCTATAAAACTATATCATTTTCCTATATTTGGTAGTAACCTTAAATAAGTTGAAAATAATCTCCTAACTTCCCTTATTTGTCTTGTTGTGAGATAAAGTTGTTTAAAAAAAAATGGAAAACAATTTCTAAAAATAAACTATATTTTTTATGTCGATTAAAGATGATTTTTCTTTAACTCATTTTTTCTAATGTTACCAAACAATGAAAAATATGAAAAACTATATCTATACAATGTTTTTTGTCGAAACAAACAGAGCATATTGAGAATAAAGGAAAAATGTGAGGGTACGTATCTACTAGACAAATGTACCATAAACGTGAAGGATACTATATATTTGTTAAATAGTATATGACTAGAGCCTCAGCCATCTTTATTTTTGAGTAACAGATGGTTAAACGTATTGAGAATAAAAGAAACCCAAAATGGAATTGGAGGTGCATGGTGCACCTAGCGCTGATGGCTGCCTCCGAAATGTACCTTTATTAATAATTCGGATTTCAGAAGGCTGGCTGGACCCATTGTTTCATACGCAACCAAAAAAATAAGAAAATTCCTTCAAGATATTTTTCGAAAGCTTGACTGTGTATTAATTAGTATTATGAAGACAGCCAAGGATGCAATATAGCATGGACATAGGTATCACACGACGACACGAAATTTTTTGAAACATTAATACAAAAGTTCGGTTGATATATATATATATTAATTATTAAATATATTTTTGTTTTTATTTTTAAATATTATTAACATTTATTTTTTCATATAATGTTAAACATAGCAATAAAGGATAACAAAGGTGAATTCATGACTAATATTTTATATTCAAAAATTAGAATACAAATCAAGAATAAGATTTAAAAGATTCAATAAGAAAAAATAATTAGATAATTTTTCAAGATTAAAACTAAAAATAAATAAAAGATAAGAGTCAGCTAGATGCAACAGTGTCCTAGATGTTTCTCACACTGCAGGCACGTCATTTCAAATAAAGTACCTGTACCATTTAAAAAGAAAAATTATGGTGCCACCAACTAATGCACAACTCGCCAATGTGGCACAAGTTGGGGGCACCAAATGAACTCATCTAAAAAGGATGTAAAATTGTGCATGATTCTGCATGGTTGGTTTGATCTTTCAAAATCAGTAAGTGGGTAAAAAGAGTTTCCCCCATTGCTCACATCCATGTACCTTTCTCTTGCTTATCAATTTCCTGAAGACATGCTTTTCCTAATAGAAGGAAAAGGACACATGAATTTCACTCATATTTTCAGGTTGGTTTTTTTTTTTTTTTTTAAATTTTTTTTATAAGTTCGAAAATGAAGTTATCTTAATCATTGTAGTCGCATTTACTTAATATTCTGTTATTTTGTTGTTTTGTTCTTGCATTCATTTTTCATGATGCATGGGACACTGTTGGAAAACGAGATGTCACTCCTCACAATCATTATGCATTGATTTTTCTCTATCGAACATGGGAACCAAATTAGATTAATTAGACTAGACTTCATAGGAAGTCGAAGTTGAATTTTTGGTATTGTGTGATAGTGAAAATACACTAGCCACTTATTCCAGAGATTAATTAATTACTCATAAATTTATTTAACCATTAATTTAGTACTCATATCACATGTGGGTTCAAGCTTCCCTAAGTCCAACGCGATTTTTAACATTTTTACTGATTGGAGCTAGGTACAGAATTTAAACCCAGGATATTATTAGGACTAAATAGCATGTTATATGTACTCATTTTACATAAACTCTTTTACAAAATATTTAAGATTTCATGTGTTAATGTTCACATTCTAAAATGTGAAAAGGTAATATCCACATCTAAAATATGAAAAGTTGATGTGAAATAATGAGTTTGAGAGAATTACCACCCTGTCAGTTGCTCTGATACCATAAACATACATTATGTTTAAGTAAAGTATAACTTCATTTTTGGCATGTAATTGGGTATATATAATAAAATTTTCTTTGAATATCATCTTTAGGAGCATATAGGCCGCATATATTCAGGTCTTATTGAGTTGTCGTAAATATTAAGGAAGTATTTTCTTTTTTGTTTTTGTTTTTTCAATTGAAATATGAGTATTATTTACGTCAAGATATTAAAAACCAGAACATAACTAGCCACCTCAAAGAGTGGGAATAGCCAAGAAGTTGAAAAAACAAAACAGGATACAAAAAGGAGGGGCAATGAGCCAATGACTAAAATCTATCTTTAGTTGCTGTAAGACACCATGTTTGCTAAAAAGTTTTCACACTTATTTGCTTTATGGAATACGGGCTAGAACACCACCCTCCATGCATGCCTCAACAAAACATAAAAGCAAAGGTGCAGTTTTTTATGATGAGCAAGAGATAGGGAAAAAGTCACCTTTGTTAAGAATGCATGAATTTAAGACAAACCCTATCATTTTATTGTCAAGTGAGCCAATCGATTTTTGTCTGATGAACGGCACTTACAATTTACCACAAATATTGACTAGTATTGTTTTAATATCTATTTGAAGTATTAATAGTATGACAAGAGGTCAATAAATAAAAATATTTTAAGAACCCTAGTATAAAGTTTTTATTTATTTTTAAATTAGAAACACCAATATAAAAATATTTTAGAAATTTCAGAGGAATCCATTAAAAAGAATATAGGCTAAAACTAAATGAACTTGAAATTTTCAAAGAATGTCATTATATATAGTAAGAGGAAAATATTAACGAATATTCTAAGATATTGATTTAGGAACTATTTTTAGAAATATTTTATAGGAAAATGATAAAATAAATAATTTTTTGACAATTTTTTATATTTCCTATAAAAGTAGTGTTAAAACTTTTCTAATATGATTTATTAATACTTGCTTTAAGAGCACTCGTTAACATGATCCATAGTAAAATATAAAAGATCCAAGGTGAACCGTAAACATCTTCATCTCCATTATCCAACACAACTATTCTCGAAGCTCAAAAGGGAAGCCAAAAAAATTAAAAAAACAAAAAACAGAATTTTTTTAATAAAAAAAAAAAAAAAACTTAACCAGTGCGGTAAAGAATTATTGAATGTGGTAGATGATGCTTGTAGTTTGTTCTCTCATAGGCTTTCTCCAGCTATGCCCTCTATTTAGGCTAGTTAGTTTTGTTATGCAACTTCCCTTTAACCAAAAAAAAAAAAAAGAAAAAGAAAAAGAAAAGAAATTAAAGAGAATTATTGAATGTAGGCATTGAGCCATATAAAAGTAAAAATTTAGAAGATTGCATGTAACTGCACAGTGTCGGAACAACGTTTGTTATTTGTTTATCCTTTATATATATATGTTTATTCAAATCTTAAAACGTCTGTGATTAGGTCACTCATCACCTGGTAGATCTTCTAATGGCCGTCTAATTACAGATTTCATTGGTAAGATATAGTTATATATATGTGTGTGTGTGTGTGTTGATTTCTCTTGGACTTGAATTGTTGCTCAATTAATATTTTGAAGCATTATTGCAGCTGAGTATGCAATATTGCCGCTGATGCTCTTGATGAAACTAATGGAGCTGGTGCTCTTGATGAAACTAATCAAGGAATGGTATGCATTCAATCTGATTATGTACTCGGGATTCTCATATTAAATACCTCTAGTCATATATCATTTAAAATTTTAAATGATATAACACTATAAATTGTTTGATATCCAAGAAATAAAATTTAATATTGAAATGGACCCTCTCCATTTCACTTGAAATAGAGGGGTTGCCATGGTTCCTTAATTTTGTGAGTATTGTTTATATATTACCCAAACTCAAACCCTTGCATTAGCCTCTCATATGTTGGGACATATTACTTGCAAAATTTTCTTATATATTCAATCATATTTTGAGACAAACTACGCATCTACTGACTATTATTGCCTTATGTTCTTCTTTATTGCTCTTTGTCAGACGATAAGCCTGAACGCTCAACTCAATTATTTCAATAACTTGGAGACTCTATTGAGGCAAGAACGAGGTGAAAAAGAAGCAAATGTGTTACTGGACAGAGCTGTTTACTTTTTTAGCATTGGAGGCAACGATTATTTTGTGCCCTTTGCCTCAAACTCCAGCATGCAATTTCTTCAATCCTATTCTAAACAAGACTACGTAAATATGGTGATTGGCAACTTGACGACTGTGATCATGATCACAGTAATAACACTTAGGTGTTGTATGCAATATTTAAAGCAAGATTATTCTTTTCGTTTTAAGTTGGTTATAATTATATTTTGATTTGCCAGGAAATATATAAGAAAGGAGGAAGAAAATATGTGTTCCATTGCTTGGGACCTGCGGGTTGTTACCCGCTTTTTTTAAAACAATGGTAAACACTAGTGCATGCTTGGAAGAACTTACAACGCTAGTAAAACTACACAATAAAGCACTTTCTGAAGTCCTTCTGAAGCTAGAGAGCGTGCTCAAAGGATTCAAATATTCAATAGCCGATGTGTACACTTTTGTTAGTGAAAGAACAGATATTCCATCAAAATATGGTGCGTCACTTCCATTTTTATGGTAAAACATGTATTTTATTTTTATTGTTCTTTGCATTTTATTTTTGTCATAGAATAATAGCATCTTTGTTTTAATTATGTTGGAAAGGTTTTGCGGAAGGGAAGATTGCATGTTGTGGAACTGGCCCATACAGAGGAATTCTAAGTTGCGGAAATAGATCAGTCAATCTAAGTATGAATTTTGTACTAACACTAGTGATTATGTGTTCTTTGACTCTGTTCATCTTTCCGAAAAGGCCAACGGACAACTCATAGGACTAATTTGGAGTGGAACTCCCAATGTCTTAATTAGGATCTTACAATCTCAAAGCATTGTTTGAACGATGATGTATTTATATTTAAAATATAAGTTAAATAAAAAAACATAAGCAGGGAACTTATGTACATGCTTGATGCATGTAATTAATTGATAAATTAATATGTTTAATAAATCAAATCTTGGTGTTATACTCTCAACACTGGACAGAACACCAAATGATTTTCAAATTTAACATTTTTTTTTTTGGTGCTTAAATGTGTTTAGCATTTCAAATCTTTGCAAGTCTACTCTCCTTAACTAGGAGAATTAGGGTTTGAATCCCTACTTCTTCGTTTTTTCAACTATCAAATTATTGAATACACAAAAGAAAACTATCGGAATATTAAAAATATATATATATATTGCAATGCTACAGCCACAAACAATTTAACAAATTTTTTACAAATTGTTGATGTGTTCAATTTCTTATTGGTTTTCATCTCTAGATCCACCATTAACATTATTTTTTATTTACCAATAACCACTCACCATATTAGCAATTTGTATCTCTAGCATTACTCAAAAAAATAAAAATAATGTTAAAGATACAAACTTTTTTACAAAAAAAAAAAAAAAAAAAATTTCAAACTGCTTCTGTGGTGAGTAGTTATTAGTAAATTAAAAAGTAATGTTAATGGTAGGCCTAGATAAAAACCAGTAAAAAATTAGCCACATTAGCAATTTGTAAAAACTTTGTTTGTAAAAAAAGTTCGTAGCTATAGAATTACTCAAAAAATAATAAGAGATAGAATGTGCTTCTGTAAATTTCCTTTCTCATTCACATGAAAAAGGATTTGCTCCATTTCATATATAGCATTAAATATTGTATATCATTTAAAATTTTAAACAACGTAGCTCTTTGTACATGTACATGTTAAATACTGAAAATAAAATCTAAAATGTAAATGAAGTTGAGAAGTACATATTCTCATTTACATGGCAAGAAGCCAAGAAGAGATGAGAGAGAATATAAGAAATGGCCATTTAAATAACTCGGTTGGAACTCGGAAGGAATCAATATTGTTGAGGTAATAGACCATGCGTCAATTTTGTATTGTTGCCAAATATATTGTGGGATTGAAATCTTTGGATTTGGATGACTGGTTTTTTTGAGGCAATAATGGATGACTTAGAACAACAACGAACATCCTTCTATCTACCTTGTGCATATTTATTGATTTTTCAAACAGTAGGTAACTTAAATGGACTTTAAATTTAGCATTTGTGTAGTATAAATTTCAAGTCACAACTCTACCAAGAAAAAGAACTACAAGTCGAGTAGATCCATCAAATCTGTATAAATAGTCAATGACATCGATACAAGTCCAGTAGATCTATCAAATCTGTGTATATATATAGCCAATGACATCCACACAAGATAATATTTTGTCTCAAATTTCAATGTCTTTGACATGGCAAGAAGTTTGCTATGTCCATAATACCATAATGATAGTATTTGTAACAATTTTTTGTTGTTGTTGAGAGAACGGTAATAAAAGTTCATTAATATAAATTAGATTGGAATACATCATTTAAATCACTAGGTAGATCTTCTACCTATACACTAATATCTGCAAATAAAATTGCTCTTCTATTTAGTGTGTGTGCTAACTTATTTCTTTCTCTTCTTACATGCTAGAATTGACAGTGCTTAAATGTGGCTCCTAATCTATGAGTGTCTTCAATCACACGACCATATAGAGTGTTACATTGAGCTTGAGTCGTCAAAGCCTGGATAACCTTAAGACAATCACCCTCTACCTACATCTTGAAAATACACAAATCCTGAGCTAAGATCACAGCTTTGTGAGCAGCCCATGCTCCAACCAACTCCACTGTCTGAGGAAGACCAATCTTCTGGCTCAACGCTGCAATGATATTTCCCGTATGATCCTGAAACACCACCCCTAGACCAGCACAACCCAAGTTTTCAACTATAGCTGCATCAAAATTTGCCTTACAGTAGTTTTCCGGTGGAATTGACTAGCGAATTGGGGGTCTAGCAACTGGCCTAAAAGAACTAGTTTAGTTACAAATGCGGCTCATTGTAATTGTTTAATAAAAACAACTCAATATGTGCTTGAAGTGAGACTCAACAAACAACTATCTAATTCAACGTCAATTTAGAGCATCATATGCTGAGATACAAACGAATGATGTGAGTCCACCTCCATGTGAGAGGGAAGACTCATGTATCTACTATCATCTCAATTAGTGTCATTGCTTCTCAAAACATCGGCGTTATCTCCATGGATTGATATTCTCTTCTTCTCCTTCTTCCTCATGCATTTGCATCTAGTTTTTACACTATGCTTTGTTAAACATGTTTTTGTTTGTTTGTTTTCAATTTTGCTTTATTTTGTTTTTCATAAAAATAACAAAATTGAAAAAAATCAGAAAAATACAAAAACAGCATGTGTTTTGTGTACATTGGTACTTGTGTACCTTGGATGACCATTAAAACAAAGTTTTCTAAATTGTGTCTTTTGTAACTTAGATGAGCATCTCTATGCACAACTAAGCAAGTGAGTTTTGTGGATTGTGTTTGTGATGAGTAAGATTAAGTAATCTCTTATACTTAACACTCGTATCACTCTTTTTGACGGGCAGGACTAGAAAATCCTAAGAGAAAGGCATAAATAATCATCTCACCACTGTTGCCCGCCAATCATGAAATGACATCTGTATGCTTCGGCATAGCAAAAGTGCAATGTAAAAAGTTTAACATCATTGGGTATTTCTTTTCTCTCTCTTATATGTCCATGCATAATATGCTTAAAAAGAAAAATATGCAAAGAAAAATGAAAGCAAAAAGAATCAATACGCTTTATATATGATTGCAAACATGTCTTCTAGGAGATGTGGGAGTTATAGGATGTACCTCGAAGGCGATAGTCCCCATCAAGCAGCTATGATTGTGTGTGAGTTAAATTGATTTGCTCATATCTTAAATCGTCATAACATGTAGACACTTGTGCAATCTTGCGATGTTTTTTCACACACAACATGCAATATTCTTTGTTACTTTTGATACATGTGCATGTAGAATGTGATTTGGTCATCACAAGGAATACATGTGTTAATGTATGTTCACTAAACTGTCTTGACTTGTTTTTTATATATAAAATTGGTTAGACTTGTTGTGTGTGTGTGTGTGTGTGTGTGTTTTGGATCTATATGCTTGACATTTTTCTTGTTGAGAGATGATCTTGAGGGTTTAAAATGTTGTTTGGATATTTGGTTAAGTAGCATGTTTGATTGCATCCATGTCTGTGTTTTTCCATTCTTTGAAAAACATAATCTCGACAGCTTCTCGATACCTATCGACAGCTAGGCTATCTATCGAGCCTCTTGATCTTCCTTTCTCGACAGCTGTTATCGCAATTTCGATCCATCGAAGTTTTTGAAAATTTGTCTCGAGAGCTTCTTGACAGCTTCTCTATCCATCGAGAAAGTTTCTGTCTCCTCGATAGCTTTTCGATCCATTAAGGTTCTTTTGCTGTGGACACCTCTTGATAGCTCCTCAATAGCTCTTTCCATCGAGATTTAAAGCTCGATACCTCTCAATCCATAGAGCTTTATGATTTTTATATATAGGCTTCAGTGCAATTTTCTCTCATTTCTCTCCGATTTCTCTCGACAGAAACTCTCTTTTCTCTCTCCCAAACACTTCCCACTCAACCTCTTCATCTTCCCCACTCAATCTTCGGTCTCAAGGGTGTTTTCTTCATCTAGTATGATCTTCATTCCTTCATATATCATGCATTTCATCTTTTGACCTAACTTTTGGGGTTTTTGAAAGATTTTGGGATTTTTCAAAATTAATGAGATTTTTGCAAAATATTTGGGATGAGTTTTGTTCAAATGATCTAAAAAAACTTCATGCATTGCATCACATTTGTATTTTAACAATGATTCATGCATTTTAGACGTGTGTTTACTTTGTTGCAATAATGTGTGCTGGTAGGGTTGAATTAGGCTGAGCCCATGATATTATTGTTGCATGTCACATGTTCATGCATTTTTCATGCATACATACCTTTCTTTTTCTATATTTTGGTATTAATTGTGTTGGTACTTTTCTGCTTGTCTCTCTCTCTCTCATTCTTTCGGTTAGTTTGCATCATGACACCTAAACGTAAGTCCACTCCGTCCCAGAACCTTCTTCATTCCTAGGCATCTACTTTTGATTCTACCCCTTCTCACGTTCGGTTCTGTGATGAGAAAGCCCATAAGGATTTCTCGACGAGGCATTCATTCAGAACGCCAAGTCATTCTATTGGACTTTTCTGATATTGACCTTCCTACTGTCATCTACAGTAGGGGTTGGGAGTCCCTTTATGATGTCTCGGTCACTTGTCCCTCCGTGATCATATAGGAGTTTTACTCCAATATGCAAGGATTTGATAACTCTGTACCTCATTTCATCACTTGTGTTCGAGGTACGCGCATTGTAGTCACTTCGAATCTTATATCCGATGTGCTACACATACTGAGGGTAGCGCATCCTAACTACCTCGGCTGTGATCGTCTTAAGACTGTGTCTAAAGATGAGCTCATGTCTCTATTTTGTAAGACACATTCTTTTTGGGGTGGTCATCAAAACACCCGTTGTTTAACCTTCGCTAAAGGTTTGAGGTTCCTAAATATGGTGATGACATTTGTTTTACATCCCTTGTCTCACTATAATTTGATTACTAAGCCTCGTGCTCACTTTTTGTTATCCCTCTTGGAGGACCTTACTGCAGACTTCCCTTCTCAATTCATTCTCTCCCTTATAGATGTATATAGGGATACGGCAACCTGTGATAAGCTTATCTTTCCTTCTGCTATCATGAGGATCCTTCGCCACTTCTCTATCTCCTTTCTCGTGTTGGACCACTTCTTTGTCATGTGTGCCATTGATGAGGCGACCGTTAGAAGGAGTGAAGCCCAACTTTGACCTAAGAGCCACCGACCAAGACAGCGACTCCTCTAGCTTCTTTAGCTCCTTCCACATTCGCTCCCTCTTCTTCCGCGGATGGTGTGACCCTCGAGGCGATCATGGTGTAGCTTCAGCGCATGGATGCTCGCCTTAACACTCTTAGTGATAAGTTGTGTCAGGTGAACACCCGTGTCAGTCGTATTGCACGACGACAGGCTTGCCTTGGTGGCTTCGTAGAGTCTCCCACTCCTTCTCCAGAGACATCTGAGGACGAGGACGACGATGGTGACTCTAGTAGTGATGCTGGTGCTACTGCTGATGAGGGTGAGGCTTCTAGCTCCTTCGGTGACGAGCAGATGACTGCTTCTTAGTGACTTACCCTTTGTCATTCGTGACAAAAAGGGAGAGTAGTTTTGGGTATGAGAGTAGTTATGTACTTAGGGAGAGAGTTAGTATAGAAGATATTTTTGTTAGGGAGAGTGCTTTTGTTTATGAGGGATGTAGTGAGGACTTTTTGTATCTTTTATTTTTCTTTCCTTTTAGATACATTGTTCTTACATTGTGATAGCAAACCTTGTACTCATTATTGATATATATATTAAGGTTGTCATTACAGTTTCATCTATCTTTTCATGTGTTGTTTCTTTTCTTTCTTTATGCACATGCTTTTTATTACCTGTATGCAATGTTATATTTCTGTTTCACACTAAGATGCCGTGATAAGTTTTTTTTATATGTTTCAGAAATACAAGTTGTCAAAATCTATCTTGCCATGAACTCTCTTCTTGTAAAGTTTTTCAAGAGTTTGTGTTAGGATAGATTTTATTGTATTCAACAAGTGAGTATGAGTTGAGTGATTTATGACTTCTCTCATATGTTCATTTGTTTATTGTGGTTTTGTCAAAGATTACCAAAGGGGGAGATTGTTAGGATATATGTGAATCACGTTAAGAACATATGTCATTTAGAATTGGTTTATCCTTTGACAAAATGCACTTTACTTGTAATTGGGTAGATCTAGGATGTGTTTAATACTTCAAGGAATAAGAGTTCAAGTTCAAGTATTGAAGCTATACAAATCTGTCCAAGAAACAAGTGAAGAAGTGCTGGATTTTAAAGATCGACAGCTAGCTTGATAGATAGCATCTATCGAGGTTTAAAAGCTTGCTTTAGCCTGATGTTCGACAGCTGCTCGATAGATAACCTATCTATCTAGATTTATGAAAATCAGTTTTTCAGATCTGATTTCACTCTAATCCGTGTGTACATGTTTAGGCTTCCTTTTCTCACAACTCTAAACATATATAAGAATTATTTTAAGGGCCGTGAAAGGTTGAGCGAGTGTGAAGCAAAGTTTTGTTCATGAAAATTGTGACCGGAGACAGAATTTGTCCTAGTTCATCTTTCTCTTGAAGAAATTGTTGCGTTTATACGCCGTTGGGTTTTATAACCAAGGAGCTTCGTGATCTTCATTGTGTTGATGAACTTAAGAACTTTGTAGCCAACATTTTTCTCAAGTTGGTAAGTAAGTCGCGTACTGGGATCCGTGCATCGATTGGTTAGTCACGTATTGGGAGTCGTGCATTGAAAAGGAGAGATCGTCACTACAGAACAAGTCCGATTGTGTATTAGGATAAGGGTTCAACTGTAGGTTGGTATCAGGTACTGAGATTCCTTTACTTGTGACTGCTTGTTGTGATAATAGCAGATTCTTAAGAGTGGTGACCTTAAAATCACTCGGTAGGATTTTTGCTTGAGGCTTTCCTCATTCGTAAACAAATCACCGTGTCAACTTTATTTTCCGCTGCATATTAACTTTGTTGGTGATTTGTTAGTGCTACCACGCGTTTTGCATGTTAATTAAATAAATTAATTAACTTGGCTTATTAATCGGTTAATTTATTATAAGGGGTTCATACATTCTTGGCCTATCAGTTTTGGTTGTCTTGTGTCACAGCCACAAAATAAAGGGTTATTCTTAACCAAACCAAACACTTGTTTCTAAATTTTGATTTCCTGGAAAAGACCACTATGAAACGACAAAAATCATCTGAATATGAAGAAATGTCATAGGACGACTTAGAGTTCATATTCATCTAGATATTCAAGAATCAAGATAAAGTAACATTACTAATAATATTTGACCACTTATTTAATTTAACCATATATACTTTGTTATATATTTCCAACTAAAACAATCCTGCATAGTTTAAGTTCAAAACATAGCACCAATCAACCAGTAGAGGACCAAAAGATTTTCATATAGCAATACACAAAGAAAGGGTAAAAATAATGCCTGAAAATTAATCATGCTAATATATTTAAGCACTATCCATTTTAAGCATAATATAAATTAACCTGTTTACAACCTTATCAGAAGAACTGAACTAAAAGGCAGCCATAAATCCACTAATTCTCCAGATTCCTATCTGTAAAATTCTACCAACAAAACACAAAAAATTCAACCAAAAAGTGAGTTGCACTATGATAAATTATTGATTCTCCTAAAAGTTTAAGTTATTAGAAACTGTTAAATTTAATCATTTAGATATAATTCTAACAATCCCCCTTAAGTGTGAGCCCAAACTTCCCATTAATAAGTGAGGTCTAACATGTAGAGTTTTTAACATTTTAAATGGGAAGTAGAGTGAAGGCAGCGATCGAAGTTAGGATATCCGACTCAAATACCAAGATAAATTATCGATTTTTCCAAAAGTCTAAGCTATTAAGAAATTGTATATTTAATCATTTAAATATAATTCTAACACACTTTATGCATTGGAATTTCAACCTTTAGATATGCATAGGATCGAATGTTCCGTGATTTTAAGTCTTAATCACACAAACTGAAAGAGTTTTTGGAGGCTCTGAGTAGTTCCTGTGTAGCATGGAGTTACTGCCTCTACATAGTCATCTGAATTAGAGTTATAACAAGCCTTAAATAGGTATTGCCTATATGTAGGGTTAATAGTAAACAAAGCAACCAACTTTAGAATTTAAACATGTCAGTTGGGTTTGCGATTTTCGATTGATTGAGTATTAGTTAATTGTCGAAAGACTCAAAACCTCTCTTTTATGTTTATGTTTATGTCATGCATTTTTGCTTACTACTCCAATTTTTTTTTCCTAAAACTCATTTAGTAGCTATTTCCGTGCATTACATGAGTTAGCGACTAGTTTTGTTAAAAAAAAAAAAACTGCAATATGCATTTCTAAGTAAAATTATATTATATTTTTGTAAAATATTCCTTCCCATTTCACTTAGCACGAATATAAAACTATAGTACTCCTATTACAGTGATTCATTTCTTCTACACAAATTGGTAAACAAAAACACACGGATACTTGATTCTTCCTTGTGTTCTGTCCTTGCCTCTGGACTTGGAATTTCCTTGACAATTTCAGCTTTATTGTGTTAATGGCAGCCATTTTAGACTTAACCTTTTCTATTGAAATCAAACTGTAGTTCTTATCTAAGAGCCAAAATCTTTTTTCTGCCATTGACTATTCTGGTTTGTCATGAAGAGAGGTCTTGACTGAATTATGTTGTCTTTGCACTTCTTCATCCTCCTCATACTAAATCCCATCTTCTTCATTGTTACTGTCGTCAATTCTGTATAACTCAACCACATTATTTTCATAATTGATTTCTTGCTTGGATTCATTGTTTTGATCAACATCCATGCCCCAAAGAAAAGCACATGAATTTTGTCAAATTAGATTCTAAATACCCAAAATTAAGAAAACCCATATAATCAAAACCCATACCAAAAAGATATTGAACGAACCAAAAGGACCACCAAAAAATATATATATATATATATATATATATATATATATATATATTTATTTATTTATTTACGTTTATGTTTAAATGTATGTTTATGTTTATGGTTTTTGTTGTTTTCAATGGACATCTTGGCTATAGCTATTGAATCATGCCGTGTCTTAATAGTAATTCCCAAGGATATAGTTATTGAATGTAAGTTGAATAACTGTCATGTGTGCGAGTTTCTTGATTGCACCACTTGGACCTTTTTTTGCACCGCTTGGCTATAGAAAGACAATTTAATGTTAATTGTCTTGATGGCCATCTTGCATGTGTTAATATACTGTAGACCGAATGGTCTAGTGGTTTTAATGTATCATTCTCTTGTTTTCTTTAAATGCATTGATATATTATTATTATTTATATGGGTTCATTTGCATTTAGATTATTGATATAAGGAAGTGATACAAGGTTTTAGCATGTGTTATATGCAAATTCTTGATGGCCATCTTATAAGCATGTGATAATTGCTTTGGAAGTATTGAATCTGTATATTATATATATATGGTGTGATAATTGTCATATATTATATATATGTGTTTATATGCAAATAGTTTATAATAGATTCAAGGCCTAACTTTATGAATTAATTATATTTATATATATTAACGCTAGGATTAAAGTATTTGTTTAATGAAATTTATTCCTAATGAGATTAGGATTATGTTTTCAAGGGTTTCTAGCATTATTATGGTTCTTGATCTTAAAAACCTTTAATTTAAAATATCTAATGGGAGAGAGATACAAGGGTTGGATCTCACGGCCTTCATTGTCTGTTCAAAGTAGTATGAAATATATACTTTGTCTTTGTTTCGAGCTTAGCATCCCATACGGAGAGTATTTATTTCATGATGCTACAAGATTGAATTACCTGGTTTATAGTGGTTTGATCAAACACCTTGTTTTAGCCTTGAGCTTTGCATTCCATGCGAATGGTGTTTTGTATCATAGTACTACAGAATAAATTTGTTAAGGGAGATGAAATGTGGCTACACATGATTCTAGACAATGGTATACACTAGACTAAGTATTATAGTATCCTCTATGCTGCGTTCTTACTATTATTACTTAGAGGCTAAATGTAAAATGACATATTATTAGTATTTGATTAGAGTTATCATGATAGCACTAATAATGAGAATAGTTCTCAATAAATCATAGTATTTAATATTCACTCTATGCTGAGGGATATTGAATATGAGATTAAGTTGTCGTTGCATATTTTATATTATGGTTTTATTAAGGTTCCATAATATATGTTTATGTGCTAATTGATAATGTCTAGTTTACTAATTATATTCATGTTTGTTATTTTCAGATTTAAAATCATGGCATCATTTAGCCCACTTGTTGCTATTCTTAATCAAAACTAATTGACTGGATCCAACTATGTTGACTAGAAAAGAAATTTGGACATTGTTCTTACTGCTGAAGAGCACAAATATGTGCTTACTCAACCATGTCCTAGTTTTCCATCATTAGATGCTCCTCTTGAGGAAAACAGTAATATGATCGTTGGCAGAAATCTAATGAGATGACTAAGTGTATATCCTAGCATCTATTTCAAATGTTCTACAGCATCAAATGCGAGATGTAAAACTAGCTTTGGACATCATGCTAAGTCTGAAGGAGATGTTTGGTGAGCAAGGCCGTTCTGCAAGGCAAGAAACTATGAGGCAGATTTATAATACCAAAATGGCTGAAGGTACTTCAGTGAAGGAGTATTATCTTAGGATGATCTCTAATTTGAATACATTTGAAGTTTTAGGTGCCAATATTGATGAAGAATCCCAAGTGGATATGATACTTCAATAACTACCAGAATCATTCAAGGAATTTAGACTTAACAATAATATGAACAAAAAGATTTATTAATTCTCTGAATTAATGAATGAGTTGGTAGCGGTGAAAGGCATCCTTGGTACTTCTAGTGTTGATGCCAATATGACTGAAGTTTCTACTTCTCAACCTAAGTCGAAAGGCAAGGGTAAAAAGAAGAAGAAGAAGAAGAAGAAGGACTTTGCCAAGAAAGATAGTAAACAAGTTGCCTTAGGAGTTGCCAACAAAGGAAAGAAAATCAAAGGAAAGTGTTTCCATTGTAGTGAGAAAGGACATTGAAAGAGGAATTGTTCAATATTTAAGGCTGCTAAGAATAAAGGTATGAAAAGTACATTCCTTCTTGAAACATGTTTCGTACAGAATCCCACAGATTCTTGGTGTGTGGATTCAGATTGTATTAATCATATCTGTAAATCTTTGCAAGGGTTTTAGGAGACCCAAAAGCTGAATGAAGGGGAAATGTTTCTTACCTTGGTTGATGGGAGCAAGATTCCAGTTGTAGCTATTGGAGTGTTTAATTATGTTTTGCATCTAGAGTTTTAATATTAGAAGACTGTTTGTATGTACCTAATGTTCGTAGAAATTTGATTTCTGCAACTTATTTAGGTAGAACTGGATATTATGTTATCCTAAAAGATAATGTTGTAATAAAGAAGGATAAAATGTTTAACTATTCTGGCAATATTGTAGATGGTCTTTATATTTTAACTCCGAATAAACATGAATTATACAATTTTGAACTAGATAATAACTCTCATGTAAAATCATTAAAGAGAAAGTTTCCTTCTACAAGTGATGCATATCTTTGGCACTTGCGTTTGGGTCATATTAATTCAAAAAGAATTCAAAGACTTATCAAAGATGGACTCTTAGGGCCCATGGACTTTGATGGTTTTCCAGTTTGTGAATCTTGTTTGGAGGGTAAAATGACCAAATGACCTTTTAATGCAAAAGATAGAAGATCCCAAGAGTTGCTAGAACTAGTACATTCAAATGTATGTGGTCTTATGTCAATCTAAGAAAGAGGTGGCTATGAGTAATTCATTACCTTCACTGATGATTACTCTAGATTTGGTTATGTGTACCTAATGAAACGGAAGTCCAAAGCTTTTGAAAAGTCCAAAGCTTTTGAAAATTTCAAAGAGTTTAGGGCTGAAGTTGAGAATCAATTAGGTAAACGCATAAAGGCCATTCGATCTGATCGAGGTGGCGAATACCTTCTTAGAGATTTCAAGGATTACTTGACTAAAAATGAGATTATATTCCAGTTGACTACACCTAGAACTCTACAACAAAACGGTGTAGCAGAAAGAAGGAATATGACTTTTTTAAATATGGTTAATTTGAGTTATTCGACTCTACCAATTTTCTTTTAAGGATATGCCTTAAGTACTGCAATGTATCTTCTGAATTTAGTACCTTCGATGTCTGTTCCTAAAACACCTGTAGAGTTGTGGATTAGGCGTAAGCCTAGTATGAGACATCTCCATGTTTGGGGTTGTTAAGCACATATGTTAAAAGGAAAGCCTGACAAGTTACAGTCCAAAACAGAAGTGATATTCTTTGTAGAGTATTCAAAAGGAACTGTTGGAGGTTTATTCTATAGTCATAAGGATAATAAAGTGTTTGTTAGCACAAATGCCAAATTCTTGGAAAATGATTATATGAATGACTATACTCCTAGAAGTAGAGTTGTTTTGGTTGAAATGAATGAACCCATAATTGAACAACCAATGGATGAAACTAGGTATGATGTGGATGTATTAGATACACCACAAGACATTACTCATGAGATGACTAGTACACAGGTGCCTCATCGTAGTAGGAGAATTTTTTGGCCTCCTATAAGATTTATAGATTTGAGAGAAACTTATGAAACTATCTCAGAAGTGGCTGAATCAGATCCCTACACTTATGAAGAGGCAATGAATGATATAAGTGCATATTATTGGGTCCAAGCTATGAAATCTAAATTGGATTCTATGTATTCCAATCAAGTATGAGATCTTGTAAAGGCGTCTAACGACATTAAACCTGTTGGTTATAAATGGGTTTACAAGAGGAAGAGAGGGATAGATGGAAATGTTGAAACCTTTAAAGTAAGACTAGTGGCAAAAGGGTATACACAAAAAGAAGGTATTGACTATGATGAAAATTTTTCGCTAGTAGCCATGCTTAAATCTATTAGAATTCTCTTATCCATTGCTGTTCATTATGATTATGAGATTTGGCAAATAGATGTCAAGACTGCATTTCTTAATGACAATCTTGAAGAAGAAATATATATGATGCAACCAGAATGTTTCATAACAAAAAACCAAAAGCATATGGTATGCAAGTTGAAAATGTCCATTTATGGACTTAAGCAAGCATCTAGGTCATGAAACATCAGATTTGATCAAGCAATCAAATCGTTTGGTTTTGAAAAAAATCTTGATGAACCATGTGTGTACAAAAGACATCGAGACAAAGTAGTAATGTTCCTAGTGCTTTATGTTGATGATGTTCTACTCATTGGAAATGATGTAGGGGTAATGTCATCAATAAAGGTTTGGTTGTCAAGCCAATTTGAAATGAAAGACTTGGGTGAAGCTAACTTTATTCTAGGGATTACGCTTTGGCGAGATCGCAAGAATAAGATGCTAGGTTTATCACGAACTGGGTATATAGATAAGGTTCTAGGACGGTTTAGCATGCAAAATTCCAAGAAAGGATTACTTCCTTTTAGACATGGAGTTCCTCTGTTTGATGACCAAATGCCTAAGACTCTTGAGGAAGAAAATACCATGAAACAAGTTCCTTATGCTTTAGTAGTGGGGAGTCTCATGTATGCCATGCTATGTACTAAACTAGATATTTGTTATTCAGTTGGCATGGTCAGCCGATATCAATTAAATCTAGGACTTAAACATTGGCAAGCTGTAAAACATATTCTCAAGTATCTACGGAGAACGAGAGATTATATGCTTGTTTACCATAGTGAAAATTTGATTCCCAATGGTTATACAGATTCAGATTTTCAGTTAGATATTGATTTCAGAAAGTCAACTTCAGGTTGTATGTTCACCTTGGGAGGTGGAGCCATAAGTTAGAGGAGTGTTAAGCAATCATGTATTGCAGACTCCACCACGGAAGCTGAATATGTTGTTGCTTGTGAGGTGGCAAAGGAAGCTATTTGGCTCAAAAAAATTCCTATCTGATCTTGGTGTTGTGAGAATGGAGAAAGTTCCCATCACATTGTTTTGTGACAATAGTGGAGCGGTTGCACAATCCAAAGACCCAAGGAATCATAAGAAAGGAAAGCACATTGAGAGAAAGTACCACATTATTCGAGACATTGTTGCTCGAGTAGATGTAGTAGTAGTAAAGATTGATAGTGCAAGTAATCTAACAGATCCCTTTACCAAAACCTTGCCTCAAAGGACTTTGAGTCACATTTGGAGGGAATGAGAGTTAAATTAGTGCAAAATAGTCTTTAGGACATGTAGGAGATTGTTAGGATGTGTGCCCTTAAATCCTATTATATGATGATATGTATGGCATTATATATGACTTAATATTGTAATTAATAAAGTTGTTTTATTATTATTTAAAATAATGGTAACATAAATATTTGGACATTATCATATAGTCCATGAAATGCATAATATGTGATTTATGTGAAAAGTCACAGAAGATATAAATCACAAGTTCTTTGTAAATTTAGAATTATAGTTCGTAGTTGGTAATGAAATTGGGCATTTCATCTGCGAAGACTATAGCATATCAACTAAGATAATTTGTCTTGATCATGAAAGTAGAGACTTCTATTTGGTATGTTGATATGTTTTAAGAGTTAAGACATATTGAACTGGACCGCTGTGAGATTTATTATTCTCCTAACAACTATCAAATGAATAATAAATCTCAAGACTTATATTTGCATGAACTCTTAATCCTGAGAGAATAATGGACATAATCATGAGGTGTAGGTTGTTTTGATATATCAGGAGTGAGATCTAAAGTCACGATCAAAATCTCAGTACGTTGGGCAGCCACATTTAGTGTTGATAGAACATATATTCTCAAGATAAAATTCATAATCTCTTAACGGAGATATAAAATATTTCCTTGAGAAAAATTTAATGGGTTTGGTTATTTAGAGTGTTAGACCTAACCACTTTAGTAAGGAGATACTAAAAGTATATATTTACAAAATTAGATTTCATAAATATATGATGAATAACTTAAACGATTAAACCGGGTACTTAAGGATTAAGAAGTAGTAATCTTCAAAGTGGCAGTCTACATTCATGACTTTGTATTACTACGAATATTTTATGAAGGGGTTGCATGTATAATAAAGTCTTGAGATATAATTTATTAATAAAGCCTAGAGTGCAATTATATTTATATAGTGGTATTAAATATAATTAATGGTAACTTTGGATTTGTCAAGAATTGACAGAAAAGCCCAAGACCCATTGGAGCTAGTGTCTTATTGGTCCCACTTCAAGCCACACACTAAAACCCAATTAGAAAGGCCCAATAGGCCAGCTTAATTAGATAATCAGTTAGTTATAAAGGGAGAAACATACATAATTTTTTATTAGAGAAAAAGTGAGACATCATTGTGAAATGGTGTGTATGTGTGAATGAAACCACTCGATTATTCTCCCTTAGAAACTGATTGAGAGACCACACTTTTTGGGCGTAAAGTGGAATTGGAGTGAAGATTAAAAAGTGTTCCCAAGTGCTTCTAATATTTTGTTTTGGATTTCACCACACCAAGATATGCTATATTGTTCTTAAATTTTGAAACTTACATAGTGCATGTTATCAATCATGAATGAAATAGATCCATATTTGTTGCTTCCCTTGTGTGTAAGTACATTCACACAGTGTTCAAGAGAGGCATACTATATGCACTCTTCTCTAAACATTTCCTTATAATCTTTTTTACATCTATCCTAGGAATCAGCTGAAAAACAACTTTTATCCACCTTGTTACACAGTTAAATAAAGAAATTTCATTAAAACCAAAACTGTTCTTCTTACTATTTTTATTATGAGTTTTATTTTCCTAATTTCTTTTGGTAGAAATAAAATTTTTAAGTTTCAAAGTTATTATTCGAATTCTCAATCTTTTAAGGAGATTATTATGAGAACTAAAACTTATAATATAAATACAATTGATATTATTCAAATAATTGATAGTACTCTCAATTTAAACTTGTCTTTTTTCATTCTTAAGTAAGTACACTGAATTGAACCAAAATGGGCAAAAATAAACCAAATGGATCGAAATGGACTGAATAGACCAAATTGGACCAAATGAACCAAATGGACCACATTGGACTGCATAGACAAAAGTGGACTGAATTAGACTGAGTGAACCAAATTAGATTGAATTGGACCCAATATACCAAACTAAACCAAATTGGACTGGAATGGTCCAAATTGGATTGAGCTGAATGGACCGAACTAGACAGAATAGACCAAAGTCAACTGAATGTACTGAATTCACCGAGTGGACCAAATGGATGAAGTGGGTTGTTGTATACTAAATTAGACCAAAGTGCGGCGAAGTAACCGAATTGAATTGAAACAGACCAAAGTGGACTGAATTTTAATCTATAATTAGCATTGCCAAGATTGTGTTTTGATATAAATTCAAATTATTGCTTCCAAAATAACTAAGTATTGACTCAAACAAAAATCAAACCAAAACTATAAGAGAGAGAAAGACTACTTGTGATATGGAACTAAAAAAATAAAACACCAAAACATATGAACCAAAAATAGAGTTTTAAAAATCACAATGATTTATCAACCTAAAGTAGAATTGCAAGAGAATAAAAAAATCTAGAGGTAGAGAGAGAAAAAAAGAATAGCCACTTTTTCAAGAGAGAATGTGAGGGAGAATAATAAGAAATTTAAAGAAAATGATTGGAGCCAAACCTTTTCCTTTTAAAATTTGTTTGCTACCTAAGGCTAGTTCCTTTGGAACGTTAGTGTGATTTGTCTTTCCTACATCTGTGAGTGCATTTCTTTTTCCTTTGTTAGAAAATATGAAAATGCTTCAACTTTATACATGTGAATGTATTCAAACGAGGTTTGCTGGGCAAGAAGAGGAAATAAAATTAATATTAAATCATAAAATTTAAACGAAAGAGAAAAAACAACATCTAATCAAAACCCATACCAAAAAGAGATTGAACAAACCAAAAGGATCACTAAAAAAATAAAAATAAAATAAAAATATATGTTCATGTTTATGTTTATGTTTGGTTGTCTAGTGACGTGTGCATGTATAATATGTGTGTATTTTGCTTTTGGCATTAGCCTTTGCTTCTAAAGTAGAAGCAGACCACCCATATAATCATTACGTTGAGAATGTTGGATTATGGAAGTACATTCACTATGTGTTCAAGAGAGGCATACTATATGCACTCTTCTCTAAACATTTCCTTATAGTCTTTTTTACATCTGTTCTAGGAATAAGTTAAAAAACAACTTTTATCCACCTTGTTACACAGTTAAATAAAGAAATTTCATTAAAACCAAAAACTGTTCTTCTTACTATTTTTATTATTCATTTTATTTTCCTAATTTCTTTTGGTAGAAATAAAATTTTTAAGTTTCAAAGTTATTATTCGAATTCTCATTCTTTTAAAGAGATTATTATGATAACCAAAACTTATAATATAAATATAATTGATATTATTCAAATAATTGATAGTACTCTCAATCTAAACTTTTCTTTTTTAATTCTTAAGTAAGTACACCGAATTGAACCAAAATGGATAGAACTAGACCAAATGGATCGAAGTGGAGCGAAATGGATCAAATAGACCAAATAGGACCAATGTGGACCAAATGAACCGAATGGACCACATTGGACCGCATAGACAAAAGTGGACTGAATGGAGTCAACGGACTGAATTAGACCGAGTGAATTGCATTAGGCTGAATTGGACCTAATGTACCAAAATAAACCGAATTGGACCGAAATGGATTGAAGTAGACCGAAATTGGACTGAACTGAATGGACTGAACTAGACAAAATAGACCCAAGTGGATTGAACTAGACAAAATAGACCCAAGTGGACTGAATGGACCAAATTCACTAGGTGGACTGAAGTGGACTACAGTAGACCAAATTGGACCAAGGTGGGCCAAATCAACCGAATTGGACTGATATAGACCAAAGTGGATTACATTCTAATCTATAATTAGCATTGCCATGACTGTGTTTTGATATAAATTCAAATTCTTACTTCCAAAATAAATAAGTATTGACTCAAACAAAAATCAAACGAAAACTATAAGAGAGAGAAATACTACTTGTGATATGAAACTAAAAAAATAATACACCAAAACGTATGAACCCAAAATAAAGTTTTAAAAATCACAATGATTTATCAACCTAAAGTTGAATTGCAAGAAAGAATAAAAAATCTAGAGGTAGAGAGAGAAAAAGAGAATAGCCACTTTTTCAAGAGAGAATGTGAGAGAGAAAATGATTGGAGCCAAACCCTTTCCTTTTTAAAATTTGTTTGCTACCTAAAGCTAGTTCCCTTGGAACGATAGTGTAATTTGTCTTGCCTGCTTCTGTGAGCGCATTCGTTTTCCTTTGTCAGAAAAGATGAAAATGCTTCAACTTTTTGTACATGTGAATATATTCAAGGCGGAAATCATATTTTCGTCCCTACATTTTTAGGCGATTCCCACTTTGGTCCCTAGATTTTATTTTGACTGCTTTTAGTCCCTATCCTGAAAAGTGCTTCTCATTTTGGTCCCTGCCGTTACATCAGAAATGGAGAATGCACACGTGGCAAACGATAGAATTAAAAAAATATTAAAATAATGTCCACGTGTCACTGCAAGCTCCACGTGGCTTTCCCGCCCTTAGTTAGTCATGTGGCCCTCATGTGAAATTCTTTCTAAACCAAAAAACCCCAAATCAGCAAGCACAATCCCTAACCTCTTACCTAGATAGCTTCAGAGTGATTGTAGCTTTGGTTCCCATCTTGAAGCAACTCCGTGTTTGTGAAAGGAAGATTGCGAAGGTACTATCTCTCTCTCTCTCTCTCTCTCTCTCTCTCTCTCTCTCTCTCTCTCTCTCTTTCTCTCTTATGAATGCTATTTTTAAGTGCTGGGTAATCGATCTGGATCTCAATCTCAGCTTTTGGGTTTTGAGAATTAGGGAATTTTGAGATGTTGTGTTTTGTTCTTGCTCTGCAATTTCAGTCTAAGACACTGGGTTCTCTCTCTCTCTTTCTCTCTCTCTCTCATTGTGTCTCACTCTCTCTCTCTCTCTCCTCCCCTTTATAGATTTTGTAGTGGACATAATATTGACTGTGATAGTGGAATATTTTTAGGATTTGCATTGTTTGGCTGTTGTGTGTTACTTTTGTTTATAGTTTTTGGTATTTGTGGCTTTGTTTGTTTTACTTTTTTTTATCAGGGGCCACAATATTGACTGTGATAAACAGTGGAATATTTTTGTTGGTATTTGCATTGTTTGTCTATATTGTGTGTCGCTATTGTTTATTAGGGGCCACTATATTGACTTTGATAAAGCATGAAATCTTTGTGTTGGTATTTGCATTGATTGTCTGTATTGTGTTTTACTATTGTTTATTAAGGGCCACAATATTGAATGTGATAAACTATGGAATATGTTTGCTGGTATTGGTTGTGTTTGTCTGTATTGTGTCTTGCTTTTCGAGAAGTGGTTGGGTCCATATGTTCCTTTTGTCTATATTGTATATTTTTTATTTTTTTATTAGTTTATTAGCCTAACGAAGTATTATTAATTTCAAAAAGTGGATATTTGTTTTCATTCTGTTTTCTTTTCGTGACTTGCATGTAGGATGGATGAATTTTTTACTCTGCATGTCCACCATGGTGGGCATTTCACCTGGGACCCTCAAGTGTATGTGGGAGGGACAGTTGATATAGTAGATAATTGTGACCTAGATAAGTGGTCAAAAGTAGAGATTGAGAGTATCTATAGGGAGTTTAGGTACACTGCAGTGGATAAGCTATGGTTTAAAATGCCTGGTGTGAACCCAAAGCAAGCAAATTTCCATCAGGTGGTTGATGATGATGATGCTGTGTTCATGACTGACTTGGTGAAGGGATATAGGGAGATTCATGTCTTTGTAGAGCATCTAGTGCATGAACCACTTGAGTTACCAGTGGAGGATTTTGAGCCCTTAGCTGCTAGACAACCTGGTTGTGAACTAGAAGGTGTAGATGCTAAGGCTTTAGAGGTTTTTGTTGGTGATCAACAAAATGAAGATGTGGTTTATTGTGTTACCAGTGACAGTGAGCTTCAGAGTGATCACTATTATGAGTATGCTGAGTATAAAAATGATAATGATAATGATGATGAAGAGTACAAACCTGATTTTTCACAATTTGGAGGCCATGATAATGCTGAAAGTACTAATGTTGACATGGTAAGCCACATCGGTTAGATGCTGAGTAGGTTTGTGCTAGGAGGGCTAGCAAAGCACCAGTTGTTGATGACCAAATTGAGGAGAGTAGTGAGGCTGAGGGGAGTGGCTTAGAAGAAGAGCCAGAAATGCAACCAATGAACATTAGTGAAGATAGTACTGATAGTTGGGACAATCAATCTGAAGAAGATGAGGTTGAACTAGGACAAATGGGTAGTGGTGTCATGAATTATAACTATGATAGTGAGGAGCTGCTTAGCCTTGACGAATCATCATTAAGCAGTAAGCATGGTGATGATTCAAGTGATGATGACATCCCTATTGCTCAGGTTGACAATTCTATTAGGAGGAGCAGATACCCAATCTTTAGGCCAGTAGCCAGAGTTGTTCATCTCACCTAAACAATTTAAAGATGCTATAACTAATGATGCAGTTCATGGTGGGAGGGGTATAAAATTTGTGAAAAATGACTTGGTGAGAGTGAGAGCCCGATGCTGACCAAGGTGCAAGTTTGTTGCCTACCTTGCAAAGGTGCCAAGAAAGAAGAGTTTTAGATTGAAAACACTAAACATGGAACACACATGCAGCAGAAGTTATAGAAATCCAAGGTGCACAACATCATACATTGGGAAGAAGTTAGTGGAGAGGGTTAGGAGACAGCCTGACATAAAGCTCAAGGACATTCAGGATGCTATGCATAAGAAGTATGTGATTGACATAAGTGCAAGCAAGGCATGTAGGGGTAGAGAGAAAGCTCAAGATGCTGTTGATGGGGCCCGCATTGCATAGTTCAACCAGCTGTGGGAGTACTGTGATGAGTTGAGAAGGTGCAGTCTTGGGAGCACAGTATTAATGAAGTTACATACTTATAATGATGGAAATTTGGCAGCTGAGCATTCCTTGGCAACTGGGCTGCCATATTTTGAAAGAATCTACATCTGCGTGGATGGTTGCGAGAAGGGCTTCTTGGTAGGGCGTAGGCCGATCATTGGTCTAGATGCATGCCATCTGAAGACCAAGACAGGTGGTCAACTGATGTGTGCTATTGGCAGAGATCTTAATGATGAATACTTCCCTTCGCATATGCAGTAGTCGAGACTGAAACCAAGGACTCTTGGACCTGGTTTCTTAATTTATTGCTTGCTAACATAGGAAATGGCAATAGATGGGTGTTCATATCTAATCAACAGAAGGTCTGATGGTAGCTTTATTGCTTGCTGAATTAATTATGGTTGATGGGTGTTCTTAATTTATTACTTGCTGAATTAATTGTGGTTAATGGTAGCTTCATTGCTTGCTGAATTAAATGATTGTGCTTTGCAAGGGTTGGTAAACACTTTTGTTGAGAATTGGCCATAGTACGAGCACAGGTCCTACTGCAAACACAATAACTTGATGAAGAATCATCCTAGTGTCCTTATTAGAGACCTTTTTTGGAAAACAGCCAAGGCTACCTATCAGCAAGCACATGAGAGGGCAATGATTGAGCTAAAGGAGGTGGATGAAGATGCATTCAAATGGCCGCAGTCTCACTCAACAACTATCTAGGCTAGGCACATGTTCAAAAGTGAAGGCTAGAGTGACACAGTTGTGTGAAAGCTTCAACAGCAGGATAGTTAAGTTTAGGAGCAAACCTATAATCACCATGGTAGGCAATCTACTCAGGGTAGTCATCACTTAGTATGCATAAATGTGCATTATGATCCATAGACCTGTGTAATTCATGAATGATTAATTCTCCTTTTCTCTCTATGTGCTTGCAGCTCGAGTGTATTAGGCTATATCTGATGACTAGATTTCAAGCAAACAAACAAATGATTATGAAGGTGGAATCTGAGTTGTGTCCTAAGATAAGGAAGAGACTGTGCAAGGAGAAGTTGGCATGTAGCAAGTGGTTAGCATGTTGGGCTGGTTGTACCAAGTTTAAAGTGAAGAATGGGCTGGAGAGTTTCACTGTGGACTTGGAAGAGAAGAAGTGTAGCTATAGGAAGTGGGACATAACTAGCATACCATGTTGAAAAGTATGTCAATGCTTGCTACAAAAGGACTACCTACATTGATTGCTATGACCCCATTATAGAGCTCATCAATTGCCAGAATATGTGGAGACCTAGTGGACTATCACTTGTGCAGCCCTCTATCAAGAGGAGACCTCCTAGCAGGCCTAAGAAGAAGAGGGCACTGGAGCCTAATGAACCTAGAAGTCACAAAAAAATAGAGGTCTAGGCATCTCAAAAGAATGCAAGTCATTTGGGAAATTAGGACACAACAGGAGGAGCTGCAATGGAGAAGTAGGAGGGAACTCCTCCCTGCCTGGGAGTGCATCCCAAGTCAGTAGACCACTAGGCGGGTAAATATACTACTTTGATTTAGATATCTGTGTTGTTTTGTTTTTTAGTTGGCAGATTATTAATTGTTATTGTGCTTGTGCTTGTAGGCAGCCAAGGATGGTCATGCAAACAGCCCAGCTGTAGGCAGTGCACAACCAGGCTCCAATGCTCAGCCAACGGTACATAGGGCATAACCAAGCTCTATTGATGATGTGACCACAAGTGCACCTCTGCCGCCCACTAATAACCAGTCCAATCCAAGACCAAAAAGATAGAGGAAGAGAAGTGCAGTCACCACTGAGACATTGAATGCAACGAGGAATGCAGCAAGGTATATGACAACAATGAGATCTGCTAGAAGATAGCAAGCTAAAGCAAGACCTATTTTTTTGGTGTGCTATATGTTGAGAGCACTCTTCATATGTTTATGTAACTAACAAGACAATTAGCATTTTGGTATACTTATGTAATGGTTGACCAAGTCCTTTTTTTGTATGAATGTGCTGGGTAGACTTTGTCCCATACTTTGTAATTATTGTGGTACACTCAAAAACTGTCGTTGGTGTTAATTAGTGATCATTAGTATTTACAGGTGATGTTGTGTTTCTGTATTCATTAGTACAGTTGTGTTGAATACTTAATTACTGTATAGTTGAAGCCAGATTTGTTTGAATGGCATTGGGGGGCTATTGTGTTTTTAAGGCTATTGTGCAAGTACCCTTATATGGTTCAGATATAAAATAGAAAAGAGTAGGCTTTTCCAAGTGGTCTGGTCAAGAAGTTAATGTCTCCAAATCTAGTTGAGGAAACTAGTTTATCTTATGTGGTATGTTGTAGGAAACTAGTTTATTCATGTGGGAAACTAGTGTGCAATAAATTGGTATACAAGTCATAGATTAATTAAAAAGTGATGTTCCATTGTTAAAGTCTCGGATTACAGAAAGAATTACATCAAAATTCAGGCCTTTTCCCACTAATACATATCAACACATACCAACACAAATTCAAGCCAACACATACCAACACAAAAATTTTGCCAAAACCTACCAACATACACCAAAATTATGGCCTTTTTCCACTAATAACTACCCACCTAATGACCCATTTTCCCCCCACCTATTTAGCCAACCAAAAGAAGCATCAAGTAGAGTAGCATCCAACTTATCACCAGAGACAGCCCCAGGTAGATGAGCAACCTCTTCTCTCTCTTCCTGTATCCTGCAATGTCAGCTTCAAGGGTTAAAATCCGTTGCCTCTGCTCTGGAATCAGCACCTTGCCATGCTTGCATATTTCATGATCACGCCACTGAAAAAATTTACACTTGCGTCCAGTTTGACACCCAAGAGCCAGATAAAACCCATTATATCTTTAACCAAAATCATGAAAAACAACAACAAATAGTATTAGCAAAATCAGGTCACAGCCAATCCAACACTTGTATTAGCATAATACTAAAATCTTTGAAACTAAAAAAGACCCACTAAAGAAAATTGCTATAAAATAAAAACCCAAGAACAGAATCCTATAAATGTTCCATGAAAATACAATCTTTACAATCATAGAAGCCCAAACACCTCTCTCTCTCTCTCTCTCTCTATCTCTCTCTCTCTCTCTTCACAGTGGGTCGACTCCTGTCTCTCCCCACAAAAAGTTCCTCTTTCTCACTCTTTTTTTTTCTCACCTAAACTTCACTCCCACCCAAAAACTCAATAGAAATTTAAAAAATTTACAAAGAGAGATCGTGTATTATTGGAAAAAAGATGTGCAACAAGAATAGTCCTGATATGAAAACCAGGTCTATGACCAAGAAAGAGAAAGCCAAATGCAGAGTTAGAGTTAGAGAGATAGATACTAACTTACCCAAAAATTTGGACACCTGTAGAACCTTCTTCCAGGGTTCTCAGGTGTCCACGAAACAACCAAAAGGGTTTCTCAGAGCAAAAGCATTGGGTTGGGCCCCTTTTCCTCAAGCTTCCACTCGATGACATCGAGCTTGATTCCATGAGAGCAGTTGGGTTAAAGATGTTTTTGGGCTGTGTTGTGAGCTAGGAGCTGAGTTTGAGGCGAGGAGCTTAATTTGGGGTTTAGGGATTTCAATTTGGCAAGAAGTTGATCCTTAAATGAGCAGATGATTATGAAGTCACGTGAGGGCCCACAAGACCTCCTAAGGGCGGGAAAGCCACATGAAACTTGCAGTGACACGTGGACATTATTTTAATATTTTTTAATTTTGCCGTTTGCCACGTGTGCATTTTCCATCTCTGATGTAATGGTAGGGACCAAAACGGGAAGCGTTTTTCAAGATAGGAACTAAAAGCGGTAAAAATAAAATCTAGGGACCAAAGTGGGAATCGCTTGAAAATGTAGGGACGAAAATGTGATTTCCGCCTGTATTCAAACAAGGTTTGCTGGGCAGATTCTGATGAAACCTTTGGGCATTTGTTATGGTTTTGCCCCATTGCCGAATCTGTGTGGCGTTCTTTCTCTCTCCAACTGAATGAGACTTTCAACCTTGGGTGGAATTTTTGCGATCATTTCTTGTGCTGTGATCATGTTTTTACTTGGGTTAGTGTCAAATGTAATGTAATAAATTGCTGTAATTTTAGCTACAGAATCCAAAAATTATGGTACTTAATCAATTTGGTCTGTATTGCTGGATTCTGTGATATGCCCATTGTACAGCCTAAAGTTATTATCAAGGATTTTCCGAAGAATCATGTGAACGAAAACATGGAAGTGGAATGAGAGTTCTCTTTTTCATTGTGGAAAACTGCAATAACATTATTTTCTTTGTTTAAACACCAACGAAAGGAAAGATCATTTGCCATACAAGTACAACACCTCATATTCATTTCAGTTCTTTTCAATTCCGTGACTAACCTTTTTAAGTAAATACATACAAGGAAAATTTCAATGCTGACTCTTCATATTACAACAAAATGCCCACTATGCTTGAGATTAAACTACATGTGACCCTTCTATAAAAATATAAATATATTTGGCAAAGCAGAACGGTCAGTCATATCAACCTGCATAGAGACACCTGTGTGCCTTTCAGTCCAACAAAGCAATGCTTACAGCCACAGTTGGAACTGAGATCAGGAAGTCATGATAGATCTCTGGGAAAATTTTACTTGTCTCCACCTCCAAACATTCCCATCATATCTTTTGTAGATCCCATTTGCTTCATCAAGTTTTGTAAGCCTCCCATGCCACCAATCTGTTTCAGCATCTGTGGGGGAAGGACTTTGCTCATGTGCTGTGCATTCATATTACGTGATAAGGCACTCATTTCACCCTTCTTAGGAATCTTCAACCCTTTCATTTTGCTCCATATCTTGGCAAGACGTTTGTACTCTTCCAACATCTCCATTACTTCTCTAACTTGACGACCAGAACCTCGTGCTATCCGCATCATACGAGATTCATTCATGAGCTTTGGATTTGTACTATCCAACTCTGCAACATTTTAGCAGTCAACTATTAGAATCAGAACATTGGATTGAGTCAGTATAAAGTCAATCCCATAAACATGTGGCACATAAAGAGCAAAACCACAAATAAATGGCCTTGACTCACCTTCATTTGTCATTGAGTCCATCATTGTCATGTACCGCTTGATCTTTGCTGAACTTTCCTTTTCACGGCCTTTTGGCATTAACTCAGCACTAAATCCAGGAAGCATTGAGAAAACCTACACGGACCAAGTCAGTCATCAGCATGAAGTAGCAGCCTCTCCAGCTAAGATCCAAAGGTTAGATTTTGAAGCATGGTCAGTCAAAAACTCTAAAATGACAGCTGAAACTTAACAATCCCCAACCCCACTTGGAAAGAGAATTTTGGATAAATTTCATTTTAAACCATATATTTTAAGGGGTCATTTTCAAAGTTTCAAACTAATCCTTAACATTGGTACAAATTAAACTTACAGTTTCATTAGTTTAGAACTGAATCATTAACTTCTAAAATTGTATCAATTTAAATCCTCAACTTTAAAGGTTTGATTGGGCTTCAAGGAATATCCCAGTGGTTCCAACACCTCCGTGGTGCTTGGACACTCAGGTTCATACCCCATCATTTCAACTCCCCACCACACCCTGCGGCACCCCCCCAAAAAAAAATTCTCCCAATTGCCTAGTCAAAAAATATTAATAATAAAGAAGTTCAATTGAGAGGTTTAAATTGATAATGTTAACTTTTGTCCAAGTGCATGGGATATTTGATTTTTTATTTTTTATCATAAGTATTCAGAATTTGACCTACACATGTATTCAACTATAAAGTTTACACTTTTTTTTCTATTGAACAGGGCTCTGGGTACAGTTGGTAGACCATTAAGCCCAGTGACGATGTCAATCAATGTTTTAAAAAAGTTGCTAATAATTCACTAATTAAATAACAATACACAATACATTTTTTTTTTAAAGTCATAAAAACCAAGCTGCAATTGCAAAAAGACAAGTAAAACAATGTCTCAAACTGAATAGGACAAATGCATATTTTCAAAGGGGGATAATGAAGTGTCTCTGTTGTTTGTGCTACTTCAATTTTCTAATGAAGTAGTCTTCTCTTAATATAATTTTTCTTACCTATCAAAAAAAAAAATCTCACAAAAAGGGCACTCTTACCTTTCCTTGGAGAAGTATTTGGAAGGTGAAAGCTCCCGCTAGAGTTTCTTTCTTCAATTGTTGGATAATATGAGGAAGAGGAATATTTGTGTGGTTAATAACATTTGTATACGCAAGAATAGTTGGGAATCGGTGGAAAATCTGCTCATTTATTGCTCATATGCATATATAGTTAATGGACTTTTGTGTTTAGCTTATTTGGAGTTTCTTAGATGATGCCCAACCATGTGATGGAGCTACTGGTGTGTTGGAAATGGGGGATTTGGTTGGCATCAGATAGCAGTTATTTGGGGGTTGATCCTTTATGTGTTATGTGGACTATTTGGAGATATCAGAATCATCGAACTTTGAGGGGGAGAAACAATTATTTTTGCTCTCTTTGTTGCTAGTTTGCTTGGTTTCCTTAGGACACTGCCTGTGTACTCTGGGAACAGATTGTATTTTTCTTTATCTTTTTAATAAAGTTTCTTATTACCTATATTTAAAAAAGCCATCCCCAAAGATCAAAGAAAAACGTCCAACACCCCCCCTCCCCCCCCAAAAAAAAAAAAAAAAAAAAATCCTTTTTAAAAATGTGAATGTAAAATCTTGCTAATCAATTATTGATCTTGCTCCATCAGTCACCTAAACATAGCTACCAAGAGGTCACCTATTATTTCTCATATATGTGAAAGGCACCTTGTTGTCGATAAAGCTTTGATTAGATGGTATAAGTCAAGTACTAACCTGGCTAATTGGACCCATTTTAAGTATGTTCTGAAATTGCTCATACATAATCCTCAATGTAAAGTTCCCTTCTGAAAGCTTTTGCAGAAGCTCAGGCTGCTGATCCATAGGAACAACTTCATGAATTTTGTCCATAAATCCAGACCAATCACCCATGCCTATATTAATATATAAACAACAAGTAAGTACTTAAAACATACACAAGAAATTTAAGTCACAAAAATCAAGAGTCAAAACTGTAAAAGAGTTGCACACCTAAGAGACGGCTGACAAATGGTTTAACATCAAAAATTTCAAACTCATCCATATGCTCTCCAGTTCCAATAAATATAACAGGACTCTTTGTTGCTGCAACACTGCACATATACAGTGGAAGAGAATTTAGTGTCAAAAGGAAAAAAGAAAAAAGAAAAAAAAATTAAAATTGCTTCTATCAAAATGAGCAATAAGTTTCCATTTCATAGGAAATTGAACCAAACATGAAGGTAGCTTATAATTCCATAAATTATGGAACCTGTATGTTAGAAAAGATGTCCAGTACATTACCGACTGTATTTTTTATGTTCTTATGTCTACCTAAAGTTAATTATTTTACGCCATTTACAAATCACACCACAGAAAGACCCAAGCTTTGTGTTGAGTATTCAAACATATCAAATATGCATGCCAATGCATATAATTTAAGTATTTCATTTTTTCTTTTCTTTGTATTATTATTTTATTAAAAACCATACATGGGCACGGGAAGTATAAATGAGAACACAAAAAGAGAAGAATCAAACTTCAGATATCTTAAAAATCCAAAAAAAAAAAAGAAGGAACAGCAGCGCAACATAGACATATTCTAAGCATGATCTCAGAAGCACCATCTTGTCTTTTCCATGGAAACTGGATGAATTTCAAATGTCCAACTTATAGACTCACCCCAAATGCATGACACATACCTCCTTTGTGCACAAAAACATTATCCCCAGAATTCCGACAATGACAAAATTGTTCTCACAATCACCAACTAAATTCCAAACCCAAAACAAGCAACCATAGCTCTCTAGCAACATCATAGTGAACAAAATGATAATCTTCTGCCTAATTTGTAGTTCAATGGGTACATTCCGGAATATTAGGTACATTAACAATCCCAGGAACGTAGAGAAGGGAAGAGACACCTTAGAATTAGTTAAAGAATTGAAATGAAGGCTTGTGTGTGGGATACTTACCATAAACTAAAATCCTAATGCTCTGACTACTGGCTAGCACAATTCACTGTTGCAAACATTTATTAAATGGGGCAATATACTTTACGGAGTGAAACTGAGCATTATGTAAATGGTGAGAGGTACTAGATTAAGCAAATAAATGCATACTTATATAACACATTTGTAAGAAAAAGAAGCAACCCTAGATGATTATCCTATTGTATAACAAACTGCAAAGTTGCAGCCAACATATTGAGAACTCAAACATGAAATCATTACGTATGTATTTATGCATGTATCTATACAATACAATAACATTTCACAATGAATAACTTAATGGCCTATCACCTATGCAAGTCCATACTGCTTAACGGTGTTCTTTACTATATATAACTAAAATGATACTCCCTCCCATAATGAATATCCTTTTTTCTTCACCACAAAATGTGCATCCACCATCAAAGAAATATAGGGTCTAGTCAATAAGTTCTAAACTCACCAATTTTGATAAGCAACTACACAGCTTCAGCAAGTGCATGCATTAAAGCTTAAATATTACATTAGATCCAACTAAAAACAAGAAATTTGGCCACACTTGTTGCAATAAAACTTACGCGCTAAGAGCACCACCTCCCTTTGCATGCCCATCCATTTTGGTAACAATTACAGCTCCAACTGAAACACTTTGCTTGAAAGCTTGAGCTTGGTCAAATGCAGCCTGACCAATGCTGCTATCCATAACAAAGATAACAAGATCTGGTTTCTGGAAGATGCAAATAAAATATATTAGCAATATAGGCAATCAACAACAAATTAATAGGAACAAAGCAATACCAGAAAATTACCGTTGCTTCTGAAACTTGACGCATTTCTTCAAAAAGAGCAGCTTCTTGTTTGTGACGCCCACTAGTGTCAACAATTATCAGATCGCAATTTTCTTTCTTGAATGTTTCCACACCTTCCACTGCAATTTTTACAGGATCTGATTCTGTATAGCTGTATCATTTGAAATCCACCTTAATTATTACTTAAATAAAGAAGAACGCATTATCTAATAAAATGTAATTGGCAAAGGCATTAATGAGAGTGATAATGGCAACAGTAATAAACAGAAGTAATAATAATAATAATAACAAAACAAAAAGAATATTTAATTTTAGGGAAATCACAAAAGAGAAATATTCAGGAAATGGAACTGAAAATATTGTTTCTTCTTTCTCTTTCTTTTAGGGAAAGGGTAAAAAAGAGCTCTAGAGGTACAATTAGGGCATCATGTAATCACTGACAAAATCCCATTCATAATACAAGCAGTCACAATTACATCTATTACATTCCATTCACTAAGTTCTTCAATGTATATGTGTTATATTCCATTCATAATTAAAGTAGTAGCTCTGACCCAGCACAGCCATATCCATTTCACTAAAGCTCTCTTCTCCACTGACCATCCCTAGGTCAAACCTGTTGCTTATCTGCTAAAACTAGAGATTACATTTTGATAACAGGTGATTGGAGCTTGGGGGGTAGGGGGTGGGGGAGGGGGAGAAAGCCAGTAGTGGTTCACTAATTATTCACTATTAAAGCTCTTTCTTTGGAATTCATGACTAAAATGACTTCTTAGCAACTGAAAATTATCTCTAGTGAACTTATCAAAAAAAGAAAAAGAAAATTATCTCTAGTGTATGGCATAAAAGAGATTTTGATATATTTACCAATGTTTATAAGCTATCATAGCACAGACCTAGTTATTTGTGACATCATCTTTTCATCTTTTTTTCTCTTTTGTTTTTCTTTTCTTTTTCTTCCAGAGAGAGAGAGAGAGAGAGGGGTGAGGGGGTAAGTGAGGAAAAAAAAATCACAAGAAAAAAGGAAAATCTTATGCTTCAATTACATCACAACTTGTACACACAAACAAGCAGTAGAATACGAAAGAAGTACCTTCCGTAAAATGGAATCTTAGCTTTAGTGGCATTCTGCTTCAGCTGATCAAAAGCACCAGCTCTGAATGTATCTGCACACACAAGGGCAGGCCTCCAGCCCTTTTTCTGATGATAGTATGCATATTTTGTACATGTTGTGGTTTTTCCCGACCCTGAATTTGTCAAACAAATAATAAGATGTGCATAAACAAAAGGAAACAGTACACTCTAAATAAAAATAGTACAACATATTTTGGACCCATGAATCAGTCACAGCATATATAAAGCCCAGAGAGCTAGTTCAGATCACAACTTCCCAAAAAAACAATCTCATCAATTGTCTATGAAAACTGCTGAATGATCCAAAATGCATGAAAGTGATCAGGTAAAAAAACATACCTTGTAAACCTACAAACATAACAACACTTGTTTTCCCTTTCTTTGGAGTGAAAGAAGGCTTCCCAGGATCCAGCATTTTGCAGAGTTCATTAAATATAGCCTACATTGTAAGCCACCCTTCAATAAGAGCACAGCAGATACCAAAACATAATATACAATAAATAATTTATTTATTTTCGCTTTTTTTTTTAGTTTTGTTTCAGTAAGTATGAACAATGAAGATTGATGTTGTATATCATCACTGAAAACGCTCTAGACACATAACATTACTTCAAAGAGTATGTCAATGGGGTTTCAAAAAAAAGGGCTTAACAAAATTAGCCCCCAACACAAAAAAAGTAGCTTAGTTGCGGAATTTAGTTGCTAACAATTAGTACAAAGTAGCCATGCAAGAAAAGATTTATTTGATATAAAAGAGAAATACAATTATAAAAGTAAGTAAGAACAAAACAAATTATAGTATTAAACATTTTTTTTTCGCACTCCTCGCATAATCATGGCAACTAACAGAATTTTACATCAAGAGCAAGCAGCACCATCTTCCACCATCCGCATTCTCTCTTTGGTGTAAACCTTATCAAAATTCATCCAAAATTCCGAAAACCAAATCCCAATAGCCCCAAGTCTTATTATTATTGTACAAAAACCTCAATCCACAAAACATTAAAATCTAGACAGTGGAACCAACAGAGCTCCCTTTCATCATATTGGGCACTCTCTGATTTCTATATCAATTGACATCAATCATATCCCTAAGCCGATTAACACATGTGAATTCGAAACCTTATCTAAGCTTTCCAAAGCAATCCCTAAACTCTAAACTCATGGCAGCCAATTGAATTTCATCATAACAATCACAAACACCACCCAAAAATGTAAGAAAAATATGTGAGAGAATAATAAAAGGTTGTACTTGCTGAATGATCTTGCGCTTGTTGTGACCGGCGGCGAGGTCGTCGAGGTTGACGATCTTCTTGATGTTGCTCTGCATGTCGCGGACGAGCTTGAATTGGACATCGGATTGAAGAAGAGCGCGAGTGATCTCGTTCAAGCATTCGTTCAAGACCTTCTCGTCGATGATGGTCGCATTGCTCATCTGCTGAAGAGCACGCGATATGCTCCCTCCTAACTGAGCCAACACCATTTTTGCCCAACGATTGAAGATTAGGGTTAGGGTTAGGTTTCCTTTTTTGGGGAAGAGGGATCGATCGAAGGAAATGGAGGAGGAAGAGGAGGAGGAGGTGGTGGTGGTGGTGGTTACTGGTGGTGGTGAGTAATTAATATTATAGTATAATACTGAAACTGAAATTATTAATGGTTTCGAATGGCCCAGATTTCTAAAGCCCAGCCCATATATGAGACCATTTTTTTTTTCTTTGGGAAAACCCCAAAAAATTGGATCCAGGCCCCTTTCTTTTTTAAATTAATTTTATAGAAAGTTTTAACTTCTACTTTTCTCTCCTATTATACTTCAATTTGCTTTTAATGATAGTTCTTTATTATTAAATTAGCAATCAGTTTTTGACGTAATTTTAAATCATTTTTTCAACCATCAGAGACTTTACCAATCCGACTAATAAGCAAATTGAAAACACCGGTTATGTGTAGTTTTTAGTTATATGATTTCAACGAAACATGTCTATAATTTTTCCGAAAATTCATTTGGTAAAAGCGTATTAAAAAAAACAATTGTTTTCTACTCTCGATAAGCCTTATGCAAAATATACAAGCTTTGCAACCCACTGAATCAACGTATCTCTTGTAGATAATCTGTTTAGCATGGCAAACGAAATTATAAGCTCTAGTGTTGTTGGGATTGCCTTAGAGAACCAGATTGTATTGTACTAATTTACTCTAGCCCTCTTGATTCAACTGCATTTCGAATTTTGAGAAATTTCCAGATATTGATTTAAGCAAAATTGGTTTGTCCTAGTTCTTTTTCTGTAACATGGTTAATACGGACTGTATTTCTGCTAGAGCATCTTAATCTTATCTAGCAAGGGGCCAACGCCAGTTGTAATCCTTCAAAACTCTAGAGAGTTTCATTTCAATGTTTCTTGCTGCATCATACACCATCCTAGGGACATATTTACTTTATAAAAACACCAACAAGATGCCACTAGTCCAGCCAGAGTACAACAGAGACCCCCTAAGCAACCGCAAACTTCAGGAAATTCCTGGTTTTTTGTGAGTTTCACTAACTTCCTACAGTGGCTTGTTCATTCTTGAGAAATTTTTGCTGTCCGAAAATTCCTATCCCTATCCCTCAGTAAATTGTTCTTCACCCGTGCCACCAACAAATAACCACCTTTCGCGAAGAGATTCATCATATGTGCTTCAAGAAAGCAGCTCTATTCCCTTCCTCGAACCTTACCAACCCAAGTTTACCTTTACTCTTAGGCAAGCTAACTAGACACTTGTTGGGTTATATATGTTGGGTTATATTTTAACAATTTATTTTTGTGATAAAACAAAAGGAACAATACACATATATAAGAATAAACAATAATACAAATAGATTTACAAGACAACAGTAATAAACAAATACTGAAAATATATATAAAGAGAAATATGCAAATAATTAAAAACTTACAGACCAAATGCGTGAAGGATGAACAATTCAGATCAAGTCTTGTGTTTGACACAATCTCCTTAAAGCAAATTTCCTCCCTCACACAATCACTGTGGTGCTTTGAGACTCACGGACGTCTGTCTCCTAGGATAATATGATCTATAGCACGAAGACGAATCACACAAGGTCATGCTCTGCGAACTACTCAATGTCTTTTTCTCTCTTTGGCACAATATGAAATGAACAAAAAATTCTCACTTAGAGAGTTTTTCCTGAAAGTAGTTTTTATGAATGAGGTACTATGCAAAATTATACGTTACTGAACAGGTACTCTGTTTCAGTAATAACTGCTGTACACAGACTAACTGACTCAAAAAATTAAAATAATAAAATATTATTATTTGGACAAGTAGGCCCAATCCACATATGCTAAAAGCCCAACCCAATGTCCAACTCATGAGCATATAAACTCATATATTATCTATTTCCTTTCCTATGTGGAATTCAAGATTTTTACCGCTTTTAATAATAACTTCAAGTAAACATAGAAATTATCAATTTCTTATTCACTCTATACTATTTTTCTAACAATCCCCCACATGAAAAGAAATTGATAAACACAATACAAATGATGATGCAGACACAGAGAGAGTAAAAGAAAAGTTACTGTATCGGGAGAAGTAGCTTGTGGCTTTGAACTTTTCTTTGTGAAAGACTATCGGATATACTAGCTAACCAGTGAACATGATGTCTTGAACTGTTCAGCCGTTTGTGTATACCAAGACAATAGAATTCACACAGCTCATTTTCGGACATATTTCGTTCTTATAGTTGTGTTTATTTCGACCCTGAACGTATCCTGATAAATTCATGAAGTGTTTTAGAGAATTCAGCCTTAAAACTCTCATGGAAAAGGCCCACTTCACACTCATATAGGTGATTCTTATTAAGAGTATCTTGTTATACTCCACTCGGAATTTCAAGATATAAGAATCATTAAAAGCAAAACTTATCCTGAACATCGCTTACAGGCATCATTATTTCATCATAGGAATTGATTGGAGATTTTATCTCCATAGTGATAAAAATTAGTCTCCACGATTCGGTTGTTCCTTTAAACCTAGATCTTGGGATCTCCAGTCAGCTAGGTTGGGTTGCCATCCCGGAGACTTTTAGGTTATAGGCTTTAACCCAATTCCCCTCGATAAGCAGTTTACTTGTTCTCCACTCAAACAACTGATTACAGATCTGTTTTATAATTTGAAATAACTTCCAATTGAGAGCAACTGTCTCATGGTAATATGTCTCTCAAAAATATATCAAGGCCTACCATAACTATGTGTACTACCAAGACACTTAATTGGTAATTACACATTTAGAAATAGATAGCATATTTCTCATGTCATTGTTTTATTTCTCAATCAAAACCTTTCTAAATAAGCCACCTTCTTTTTAAGAAGACACCCCCACATTTAAAGAATTATAAAAAAATTATTTGACATTTCCATAATCCATAGTGTCTTACAAATTTTCTTTGAGGCAACAAGTTAGAGAATATTAAGTTAGCAAAGGAACTCTTCCTTTTGATATATCCAACACCTTTCACGCATGGGAATGTTTTCCCTTTAATGCCTCATTTTGACATTGAAAAAGTTCACATGGTTTAAGCATAATAATAATATTACAAGTCTAGCATGTCAATACATATGCATACACAAGTTTTCACTCTGTAATATGCCAAACTACTTTCTCTAAAAAGCAGACAAGAGGAAAGCTGAAAGAATCTTATACACAAATATAGAGAAGCCAAAAGGTAATAAAGTAGTCTAGATTTTTATATCAACACATATATAAGTCAACTTTACAATACAAGGTACATAAACTACTAACTACAAGTTGGCTGAATATATATATCTATATCTATATATATATAATATAATATGAGTCATCACTATATCACACAACTACAATTTTATACTTCAATTATTACAAACCAAATCCACACTTGCAATAATTCAGATTTACTCTATATTAATTTTGAAAAGCCCATTGCTCATATAACCCTTTCCCACGTACATGTCATTCTTTGTGAGTACACACTTGTCAAATTCAAAGACCAAGTTAAAACCATTCTTACTCAAAAGTGAGCAAGAAACAAGATTCTTACGAATATCTGGCACATACAACACATCATTCAAAGTAAGTTTTTTGCCTGAAGTCATCTTCAATATTACCTTTCCTTTTCCTACAACCTTAGAGGTTGAGGAATTCCCCATGAATATTTCTTCTCCATTGTCCACAGGATAGTATGAAGAAAATAAATTATGATCTATACATACATGGCGAGTAGAACTAGTGTCCATCCACCATTCCTTGGTATCTCCTTCTACCAAATTCACTTCAGAAATCATTGCAGAAAGTTCTATATCATCCACATCTTTAGAAAGATCTTCCATTTCAGTAACGTTGGCTTAAAAGCCTTTCTTGATCCCTTGATCTTTACGTTTATAGTAGTCCTTAGCACGATGCCCTATCTTGCCACACACATAGCATTTTCCATTGAACTTTGTAAAGTTACCCCCACTAGTTCCTTGACTTGAGCTTTCACTAGAGTACTTCCTCTTATTCTTATTATGCTCCACAATATTTGCTTTAGATTCCATGTAGTGATTCCCTATGGCTTTTTTTGAAGAGTGACTGTCTTCCTCAATTTTCAATCTTACAATCAAGTCTTCTAGCCACATCTCCTTGCGTTTATGCTTTAGGTAACTTTTGAAATCTTTCCAAGATGGAGGCAGTTTCTCAATGATAGTAGCCACTTGAAATGATTCACTTACAGACATACCCTTAGCATGTATTTCATGTAAGATTACCTGAAACTCTTGCACTTGACTAAGTACAGTTTTGGAATCCACCATTTTGTAATCCAGAAGTTTGTCCACAATAAACTTTTTAGTTCCAGCATCTTCTATCTTATATTTCTTATCCAAGGAATCCCACAATTCTTTTGCTATCTTGATTGAACCATACACACTATATAATGTGTTGTCCAATCCATTCAGAATACAGTTTTTGCATAGGAAGTCAACATGTTTCCATACTTCCACAGTAGTAACCACTTGCCTATCTATCTCATTTTCCTTGAGTTTTAGAGCATTCTCATATAAGAATTTTGCCAAATTCAAGGTTGTGAGATGGAACAACATTTTTTGTTGCCATCTCTTAAACTTAGTACCATTGAATTTCTCTGGCTTTTCTTCTTGATTAACAGGAACAGTAATAGGGGCAGCAACATGCACAATTTCATTTGACATTTCTGTCAAAATAAAACTCCATCAGATTGAATTCTCAACATCCAACTGAAGCATTGATTTATATTACACAACAACCAAAATATACAACAACCAAAATGTATAACACATGACACTGCATTCAAGAATCATTTTAAAGTAAAAATCATATACAATATAAAAAGCCATCTAACTTCTGTGCAATGTCAGAATATACAAAAAATCTTGATGGTAAAAGTGTTTTACACAGGTACCAAAGAACTACAATCAAAATTCAAAAAGAACATGAATCTGTACAAAAGACAAAACAACAACTGACAAGCACTTAGAAGACTAGACAATACATAGCCAACGGAGTAAGAGGTTCAGAGCCATGTGAAAAGGAAAGATCATAGCATATATAATATATAATATGCCGGATTGCAGGAAAAGAGCCGCACAGTACACATACACTAAACTATAGACTCTAAACATAGCACAACCAAGCAAATAAGACAAACGAGCTTAACATCAAATAGAATATTATATTATTATACAAAAGATATTTAAATAGTGAAAAAATTCTACCTTCAGTGTTTCTTAGAAACACAATCCAGCAAATATATATTGCTTAGTCAAACAAATATTAAAGAATACAAATATCTTAATATAATATATTATAAACTAACTATCCTTCAAAATCAAACACTGCAGACACCAAAGCCAATCAACCAAAGATTCATATAAGACAAAAGGCTCTTTTAAAATACTATAAAAAGGAAGAAGGAAAGATCAACAAACTATACCAATTTCAGTCAAGAACGTAACCCACATAATCAAAAGATCTAAGTATACGATAGACACAAAACCAGTTTTCTAAATTTTGCGCAGTGTATCTACTGTTACCGATTTAGTGTTTTACAACAAACACAAATTCCTTTCACCGTTAAATCACAAAAATAAATTAAAATATATTTTGAAAATCTGCTTTAAGACTGTTGGTTATATTTCAACAATTTATTTTTGTGATAAAGTAAAAGGAACAATACACAAATCTAAGAATAAGTAATAACACAAATAGATGTACAAGACAACAATAATAAACAAATATTGAAAATATATATAAAGAGAAATATGCAAAGAATTAGAAACTCACAGACCAAATGCGTGAAAGATGAACAATTCTAATCAAGTCTTGTGTTTGACACAATTTCCTTAAAGCAGATTTCGCCCCTCACACAATCACTGTGGTGCTTTGAGACTCACGAATGTCTGCCTCTCAAGATAAAATGATCTACAGCACGAAGACGAAGCACATAATATCGTGCTCTACAAACTACTCAATGTCTCTTTCTCTCTCTTTGACACAATATGAAATGCACAAAAAATTCTCACTTGGAGAGTTTTTTCTGAAAAGTAGTATTTATGAATGGGGGACTATGTAAAATTATATGTTACTGAATAAGTACTTTGTTTCAGTAATAACTGCTGTGTACAGACTAACTGGCTCAAAAAATTAAACTAATAAAATATTATTATTTGGACAAGTAGGCCAAGTCCACATATGTCAAAAGCCCAACTCAATGTCCAACTCATGAGCATATAAACTCATATATTATCTATTTCCTTTCCTATGTGGGACTTATGATTTTTACCATTTTTAATAACACCTTCAAGTGAACATAAAAATTATCAATTTCTTATTCACTCTATGCTATTTTTCCAACAATATATTGTCCCGAGTTAATTAACCAATTAACCAAGTTGATTAATTAGTCCAAATTACATGCAAATTCAATTATGACAAAATCAAATCACCAAACTAAATAGAGTGCAGCATAAAATAAGCATATTACAACAATTTGATCACGATGGAGAAAACCCTCACAAGCAAAACCCCACTACATGCCTCAAATATATATATCAAATAAATATAGAATGTCATCAATGATTTAGATAAAACCAAAAATACATCAAAAACCTCATTGCATCCCTCAAATTACCTTGTTATCACGATGGACAAATTACCTTCTTATCACGATGGACAAAGGTATATCACAATGAAGCAAAAGACTCATTGTCATAGGAAGAACGTCATCATCAGAACCAGAAACCAAAGAAGCGGGAGAGTTGACATATTCATCACTGCAAGTATTATATTATATGTGCTTGGTAAACATTGAGGTCAGTGAATCCTTGAACCACCCGGATGGTTAGCTTTACCAATAACAATTGAGCTAGGACACTTACAACAAATATTAAATTAGTTGACTCACACAAGCATCGATAATTCTTTTAATTAACTTTCTACCATAAAAAAAGATAATTCTTTTAATTGCTACAACAAGACGAAAGATAAATGAAACTAGGTTTCATTTATGGATACAGGTTTGTCTAGTTACATTTAGGAATAGCCCTATTAACATGGGCATGTACATTTTGCCGTTTGTCCTCAAAAAACATGGGAATGTACATACCACACCTTCATACATAGCTATTGCATTTTAGTATTTATCTGGCTTCCATCATAGAAATTGTGACACTATTTATGGAACAGTTTTTTGGCTTAATTTCTGAAACCCCCAAGTCTTCTGCAATTGTGTTGGTGAAAAATGCAGGTTGTTTTGGAGAAGATAGTTTAAGAGTTTCATTTGAAAGCATAGAAACAACATTTGGCATGGTGGGTCTATCCTTTGCCTGATCCTGTACGCATAAGAGACCAATGTGAATGCATCTCAATGCTTCAAATGGAGGGCGTGATTCCTCTAGTATTGTTAGGTCTATTAGCTCCAAACTTTTACCTTCATTCCATAACTGCCATGCCTGATACAAGTCCAATTGTTCATACAATGTTAACCATTAAGTTCAAAAGTCCATGTATTGGTTAAGAAGGGTTGATTGAGAAACTTACATATCCTATAAGGTTGAGTGGATACTCAAAGTGATAGCGACTATTGTTTTTCTTGCCACTCATGATTTCTAATAGTAGAACCCCAAAACTGAATACATCGGTTTTTATCGAAACAACACCATTCATTGCATACTCCGGGGACATATAACCACTGAAGTAAAAAGTGACCAATGAACTTTAGCATGAACAAGCAAATATATACATGTGCGCATACAGACAAATATAATTAAATTATGCTTGCTTGAAATGAAATGCATACTTACTATGTTCCAACAACTCTGCTTGTGTTTTCTTCTAATCCTTTCAACCCAAATATTTTTGCAATGCCAAAATCAGATATTTTCGGATTCATCTCCTCATCAAGCAAAATGTTGCTTGCTTTTAAATCCCGGTGAATTACTTTTAGTCTTGAATATTTGTGGAGATAAACAAGTCCTTGAGCAATGCCTTCAATTATGTTGAAGCGTGTCCTCCAGCTTAATAAATACTTTTTAGTAGAATCTGTAGCAAGCAAATGATTAAGTGTTGTTTTGACTTTATATAAAAGAAAGGAAAAATCTTCATGTAAGTAAACTTTCCTAATCATTAACCACGTCCTACCAAAGAGGAAGAAGTCTAAGCTTTTGTTGGACATGTACTCATAGATTAGTAGTTTTTCTTCTCCTTGAATGCAAAACCCTAAAAGCCTAACAAGATTAGTGTGTTGGAGCTTGGCAATAAGAATCACTTCATTCTTGAACTCTACTAATCCCTGCCCAGAACTTCTTGAAAGTCTTTTTATTGCTATTTCTGGTCCATCAGATAATTTACCCTGAAAGTATATTGTATTAGTCATACTCATATCATCTTAATTCAATCTCTAGTTACATTATTTAATTTTGTATCAAGATTCTTCCAAGCAATTGGGCTCACCTCTAGTGTTAATTTATTGACCGGACAGAATGGATTAGCTAGGCTATAAGAGAGAGAGAGAGAGAGAGAGAGAGAGAGAGAAGAATTAACCTTATAAACTGGTCCAAAGCCACCCTCTCCTAATTTATTTTCAGTTGAGAAATTATTTGTAGCTACAGAAATGCTTTCAAAGCTGAAGATTTGCAACTCATGGCTAGCTTGTCCATCTTTATTTTGTTTCTTCACTTTGTCATGTACTGTGGAAGGTATTGCATTACCTCCAATTTCTTGTATGAGCAATTTTTGTTTCTTTTTTCTCTCCCCTAATTAACATATATAAAATATTAGTTGATTTTTTTTTTCTTTCTACTTGATCGTTAGTAATATATCTAAAAATCTATAGTAGGGGCATCAATTACCTTCCTCTCTGCATTTTTTCCATTTTGCGTTGCCTAAGAAGTACAACAACGAGATAATAATTGCCCCTACTGCCATGATTAGCCATATCCACCACCTGTTCGCCCCCCTGTTTGCTACGTTTTTTGCTACAAGGACAAACATATTTTCAATAATACTACCAATAGTATTTCTATTCAGTTTTCTTTTTCTTGTGATTTACTATGATTTAAGTTGCATGATTGCTTGTGCTTTAGAAATCAAAATAAGACTCACAAAATTCATTGTTTCTCTTTGACCTTTAGAGGCTTCAAATCATTTGAGATTCAGCCTCTTTGTGATTGTACAAAATTTTGATTCTATACATTCTCAAAGTTTCCATTTAGTCCTAAAACCTATGTCAACAATATTGTCCACTTTGGAGCCCATACCCCTTGCGGCTTTGTTTCTTCCAAGCACAAAGCAAGGGTCATTGGTGTGATGAGGTGAGGGCTATCCACGAAATCTCACATGGCTTGGGTATGGTAAAGGGGAATGCCTTATATGAGGTTTTTTTCTTGCTCTTTACTTAGGAGAAACAAAGCTGTGAGGGGCATGGACTTCAAAGTGGACAATATTGTTGATATGAGGATTGAGGGCGTTACATTCAAAATCTAGGTTCTTCAAATATTAATTATATCAATTTTTTCCTTCAATTTTCAAAAATTAAGTTAATAGTATATATGTTATATCTACATGTAATACATCAATAATATGCACATTAATTTGATTAGTCTCGAGCATGAATTAATTAGACTTACCAAGGAAGTATATTGTCCGTGGCATACTAGCATCTGTCGAAGCAATTCCAGGCCCTGTGCTCCAAATCTCACAGCCAGTTTGATTCTCTTCATTTGTAGATGCATAGGCAACACAAGAACAATTGTTCAAGCACTTGGCCTTACAATCCATGAGGGTCAGGTTGCGACCTTCATTAAACTTGAATCCATCAATATCATGCCATGAACCGAAAACTCGAGAAAATATCTCATTAAGGTTCGTGCATTGAAGATTCTCTTTGGCCACACATCCTTCATTTAAATAAGAGGATGCAGAAGTACAATTTACTAAAACTCCTTTATCATCAGAAAGTACTCCCAAGTAATTTATCGATAAGAGTGGGGAATATATGTCCGCAGCAGAGTAGCTGAAGTATGTTTCATTCTCATTCGATGTGTAGTCAAAACTGTAGTTGGAATTTGTTAGGCGAAATGAAGATGAGTTGACATACCCACTTGTCCAGTAGATGTCCCCGTGCAACAAGATGACCAATTGATCTGTACGATTAGGATGGAGGCCAAAGGTAAAGTTTCCTGAGTCGGGTACCTCCTGGCTTCTCCATGATGTTAGAAACCATCTCTGCCCCGTTTTTCGGTCTACTCCAAGTTTCATTCCTGGCAGAAGTACGTGACTAGGGTAATCAAAACTTTGCCACAATTGTCGCCCTGGAGGACTGATTTCACTCAGTACAAAATTGCCGGTATCAAGTAGAACAGCACTTACATTACTAGCTTCATGTCCGGAGTACAGTAGAATGGAAAGATCTCCGTTGTATGTAATTTTCAAATTCCCGTTATCATCAATGGTGAGACTTCTAGCAATTAAGACTGGATTGTCACGATTGGCAACCCACACAGTATTGTTTTCACGGAAACGGTTGTCGTTGTACCATATTCCTATGTAGCAGGGACCATCTGTGAGGCTGATGAATCCGATTTTAAATTTTCCCTTAGCTGAATATAATTCTGCCAGAAATTCGAGTTCCTGTCCTTGCACTAATGTATCATGCTGCAGGGAACTGGATGGCCCTAAGTAGAATAGCAAACATAAAAGACCGAGGATAAGCTTTCGTATTTTGCTTGCCATAACTAACAGTCTTTGATTTTTTGGTGAGATCTTGTGGTAGAGGAAGGGATCAGTTCATATTTAGGTGCAAATATGGCAGAAGAAGCTCTCTTGCAAGAAGCAGGTGAAAAGCCTAGACAAAAAATCCTGGAAGCCGGAAACAATTGACTTGGATCATTTCAAATTGACCATTTGACTTTGTCACGCGCAAACCCAACCAAGAGGGTTAAGCATCCAACAATAGTCACACACTTAAAAGATTTTCACCTTAATTACAAGTATGCAAGGCCTTCAAAGAGTATTAATAAACCTCAACAATTGTCATATTAAATCAAATCAAATCCAATCAATATATATATATATATATATATATATATATATATATATATATAATAATAATAATAATAATAATAATAGGTAAAACTGAGAGAAAATTCAATTAGATTTCAAATTGGAATTCAATTAGAATCTAATTTTGGGCTATGTGTTTCATCTAATCTAAATTTTAAAATTTTGTGCCAAGTGAGTTAATTCAATGTAAAAATTGGATTTCAATTAGAGTTTAATTTGTGCCACATGACCCATCTAATCTAATTTTTTATAAAATTTTTGTGCTAAATGAGTTAATTTATTGTAGAAAACGAAGAGTCCAATATAAATAAATCATAAAAAAACCTAATCATATAATTAAAAACAATTCAAATTTATAAGTCATTTATGTAATATACCATGACTATGTAATATATATATATATATATATATATATATATATATATATATATATATATATATATATATATATATATTAAAGTTTAGAGAAAATTTAATTAGAATCAAAATTGAATTTTGCTTTTGTTAGTTTTCCATACAAATTAAATTGTTTTAATTTTTGTTTTTTTTTTTTTTGCTGAACTAATGAGCATATTTTTTATACCGTTTTTATTCGGATATTTTGTATAAAGATATTGAACGTAACAAACTGTAATTATGCTGAATGATTCCATACACACATACCCTTTCAATTTAGGAGATAATATTTGACCAATTTATTGTTTTATTTTGTGTTGCATTTAGTAGAATTTCATAGACAATAATTATTAATTGATATTGTATATGTAATTTATATATCTATATCTATATATATAATAGGTGAAGTTGAGATAAACTTAAATTAAAATTTCAAATTAGAGTTCCAATTTTGAGCCGTGTGTCATGAATTATTTATTTTTAAAGAGTTTTATTTCTTAATTTTAGAATCAAATGTGAGACCACATCATAAATATTCATCCAAGTGAGTTAATGAGTAAAAAAAATCAAAGAGTCTAGAATAAATGAATCGTAAAAAAAAAAAAAAAAGTGATTCTATCAAAATGAGCTATAAGTTTCCACGAAAGACTGGATTGTCACGATTGGCAACCCACACAGTATTGCTTACATGATCTGCGTTGGTGTTGTACCATATTCCTACGTAGTTAATTGCATCAAAGCTGGTGAATCCGATTCTAAATCTTCCTTCAACTGAATTTAATTCTGTATAAATTACGAGTTCCTCTCCTTGCACTAACGTATCACGCCGGGACTGGGAACTGGATGGCCCTAAGTAGAATAGCAAACATAAAAGACCGAGGATAAGCTTTCGTATTTTGTTTGCCATAACTAACAGTCTTTGATTTTTTGGTGAGATCTTGTGGAAGGAGGTAGGTGATAAGCCTAGACTAAAAATCCTGGAAGCCGGAAACAATTGACTTGATCGTTTCAAATTGACCACTTGACTTTGTCACGCCCCACTTCTCAAAAAAAAAAAAAAAGACTTTGTCACGCCTCAAACCCAATCAAAAGGGTGTAATAACGCACTGTGTGGGGTGTGGGAGCAAAGACTGGGATTCAAGTCTCTAAAAAGAAATTTTATACATATACACTTAGAATAAGTTAGAGTAGAATTTCTACCTTATAAAAAAAAACAAAAAGGTACAACAATAGCCACAAAATTAAAAAGGTTTTCACCTTAATTACAAGTATGCAAGGCCATCAAAGAGCATTAATAAACCTCAACAGTTGTCATATTAAATCAAATCCAATCAATCAATATATATATATGCAAAATTTAGAGAAAATTCAATTAGATTCTACAATTGAAATCCAATTTCGTGCCATATGTCTTAAATTATTTATTTTTAGGGAGAGTTTTATTTCTTAATTTTGGAGTCAAATGTGGGATCACATCATAAATATCCATCCAAGTGAGTTATTACTTACAAAAAGCAAAGAGTTTAGAATTAATGAACATAAAAAAATTAAAAATTAAAATTAAAAAATGGACAATTTACATTTTCTATCTAATAATGTCCTTACAAGACCTTTTAAAGAGTTAAAAAAAAATAAGAATGACTATCAATAATATTCATATTATATATGTAAAAATTATATTATGCATTTTAATATATATCTTTTAAATATATTCATACATCCATGCATATGCATGTGATTAGAGCACTAGCAATAGTGGTGCTAAATAGCTATATAGCTATTGTTAGCACCACTAAAACTCAAAATGTATCCTGCAATAGTGGAGTCAAAGCAATATTTTTTGGCTCCACAGCTACAGTGCAAAGCTATTTTTGGTTATGCACTGTAGTTGAAAGGTAAATTTTTTTATTATTTTACGTTCACACTACTTTTTTTTTTTTATATTCTTTCTTCTACATTTCATTTTGTATTCACACTACTTTTCCTCTCTCTGTGTCTCTGTGTAGTGATTTCTATGCATTTCATTTTGTGTTCACACTTCTTTTCCTCTCTCCGTGTCTCTGTGCAGTGATTTGTATGGCTTTGATGGTGGTTGTGGTTGTATTTTAGTGGTTGAATGAAATATTATTTTATTGTAGTGTTTATATTTTTTTATTGTGTTAAAACCTAAAATAAAACCACTGCTATTAAATGTGAGAATATAAAATAGATAAAATGACTTTTTGTGGTGCTAAAAAACTTAAAATTTGGCTCTACTACTGTAAATGCTCTTACAAGCTAGTCTATATATATATATATATAATGAGATGTAGAGTTTAATGTTGCTATACTTGTGTTGAACCACCTCATCAGCCACATCATACTTAAAAAAAAAATCCTTTATGATTTTTCTATTTTATTTTATATAAAATAATTAAATATAGTTCATAGACAAACATATTAATGCACTCCATTACTATTCAACATATTACTATTCATTTGTTTTAAATGCAAATATTTGACTATTCAGCTATCCAAATTGATTTCAACTTTTCATTTTCTTCTTTCTAATTTCAAGTAATTGTTAAAACTGAATAATTCATTATCTTTTTAGTAGATATATGCACATGTTTGACTATTCATTACAAAAGTTGCTATTCATTAGATGCAAATGTTTGATTATATTCAACTACCCAAATTGATTTCAACTTTTCATTTTCTTCTTTCTAATTTCAAGTAATTATTAAAATTGAATATTTAAACATTTCATTTTCCTATTCTAAAAAAAAAAAAAAACTCTTCTTCCCTTCCTTCAACATTTCCCCTCCCTTTTTGCCTCTTTATCTCCCTACTACTCTTTACTTTACTGTTAAACTTCCTTCATCATTTCTTCTTTCTTATATTTTGACTTTTCTTCTCATTTTATTTTGTATAAATTTGATATAATTTATTCCATTCAATCCATATTTTTTTCCCACAAAAACTATGAGTACTCTCTCTCTCTCTCTCTCTCTCTCTCTCTCTCTCTCTTATATAACTCTAATTTAGGTTGAAGGTTTTTTTATTTAAAGGAAAAGTTTAAGGCTCACTCTTCTCTATTATTTGAGGTAAAAATTCCTAATATTTTTTGTAGGTTTTATACTTTTGCTTGACTTTCTTTTAATCTAAACTTTGATAATGATATTCATGTGATTTATGAGTCTTGGAAGTGATATCCTTGTGATTATGTATATGGATTTTTGATTTGGTGGATTTATTTGATGAGTGAGTTTATGGTTTTTACAATGGTGGTTATCTAAAGTTTGTTATGGTGAAGATTTGGGGGTTTTTGGCTTTCTAATGTGAAATTGATGGTATATATATTTTTTATTGGAAATATTTAGATAAGCAAATTATAGCATCATGACAGCAATTCAATGGAAATATATTTTTATGAAATTATATATTCACTTCTTAAGATGGCATGGAAGTGAATTATAGCACCATAATAGAAATTGACATGGCAATGACATTATATATTCACTTCAAAAGATAGCATCTTTTTTTTTAAGAGTTTCAACCTATGACATCTGCTCCTGATAATAGTTTTTTATCATCGAACCAAGACACCAATCAGTTTTTGGTGTAGGCGGAGATTGAATCTCAGATCTCTTATTCAACCACCGAAAATTTACCAGTTAAGCTAGCTGGAACTCACCACAAAATAGCATCTTTAATGCCTTCACCACACATTCACATTCATTTATCCTCATTTTTATTTAATTGTGGACCTTACTTGTGAATTTTTTTTATGGGGTGGGTCTTGCTTGTTATCATGTGACCTCAAAGTTGACATCACATTTTTTTTTAAAGTTTCATTTGAGGCAATATCTAAGTGTGCGTTTGCATAGTGGCTGCGTTGCAATTGCGTGCATTGTGTTTTTTTTTTTTGGCTGGTCCTATGGCACTATTCATAGACCAGTCAAAGCACAAAAACGCGTGAACAATGCCATAGGAACAGTGTTTTTTCTTTTAAAAAATATTTTGCTACAGTTTTTTTAGCAAAAAGTTTTTAATTTTTAGTAAATAAGCGATATCCAAACATACTCTAAATTTCATGTGATGAGATGGCTTAGATGGTTGTGTCGAGGTGTGCTTGTTTCAAGCTAAGATGGTTTCTTCTTCCTCTCAGGTTGTGCTGGGTGAAGAGTAGCTTGTGAAAATATGGAAGAAGTGAGAGGTCTGGGCAATACAAGAAAAGGCAAAAGTTTTGAAATAATGGTATGTTGGTAGAGCTGGGTGAGAGGCATTAATGGAGAAGCCAGAGGAGTAATGGAGAGGTGGGTGAGAGGCATTAATGGAGAAGGAGTAAGTGTAAAAATGGAGAAGGTGTAAATGGAGAAGAAAAGGCAAGTGATAGGTCTAGGCAATAAAAGAAAATGCAAAAGTTTTGAAATAATGGTATGTTGGTAAGGGTGAGAGGCGTTAATGGAGAAGGAGTAGGTGTAAAAATGGAGAAGGTGTAAATGGAGAAGTCAGAGGAGTAAAGAGAAGAGAGGAAAACAGAGGCCATAACAGAAGCTGGAGCATTTGGCACAGCAAAAGCTTCCAACGGCTCTGAGGATGATGTGACCAAACACTGAAGAGGGTCCCACACATTTCCAATTATTTACGAAAAATGCCACAGAACTCATATTCCAAAAAGTGAAAACAGCTTCTGAGGTGTTCTCATTTCTCATTCTCAAAACTCAAAACTCAAAACTCAAAATTTTGAGATATGAGAACTAGAAACAAATAATGAAAACTAATCCAAACAATATTTCAACTGGTGGATCCCACGGTTTTTGAGTTATGTAAATAAAAACAGGCCAATCTAAACACCCTCTTAACAATTGAAACCACTTTTTTTTCCTTTGCGTGTTCCTTGAGTTTCTTTTTGACTATAATATTTGTATAGTAACTGGGTCTCCCCATACCGTCATACCGTGTATAATGAAGACCAAGGAAAAAAAAAACTCAAAATTAAAATGGGAAAAGGAAAAGGGTGCACCATAGCACTGTGGGTCCAGCCTATTTTCTTCTTGCAGTGACTTAGACGTGTTGGACACATTGAGGAAAAAAAAAAGGGATTGATGCATTAAGGTTATTCGGCCTAAGAGCATTCTCATCATGTGTATCAAATGCTAGTGGGTCCAGCCTGTTTTCTTCTTGCAATGACTTAGGTGTGTTGGACACGCTGAGGAGAAAAAAAGAAAAAAAAAGAAAGGGATTGGTGCATTAAGGTTATTTGGCCTAAGAGCATTCTCATCATGTGTGTCAAATGCCAAATATTTGGCATTTGACACATCAAACACCAGAAAACCCTTCTCATAAGATGTTTCAAATCCCATAATTTTTATTACTTGTGAACAGTACCATTTCGTCTTTGAAACAGTATGAATTGAGAATGCTAAAAAAAATAGTTTTTTATTCATTTCTCTCAAATCCTTTATCACTTTCTTTCTTCTCTCTCTTTCTTTTTCTTTTTCTTCTTTCTTTCTCCGCCACTCCTTCATCTTTGTCACTCTCTTTTCCTCTTTTCTTCTACCTTTTTTCTTCTTCCTTCTCCAAAAGCTTCACCTCTCTCTTTTTTTTTTTCTTTTTTTCTTTTTCTCTCTTTTTTTCTTTTTTCTACCAGTTTCTCTGCGCCTCTCTGTCTCTCTTTTTTTTTTTTTTTTCCTGGCCATTCTCTCTCTTTTTCTTCTTTGTTCTACGCCTAGACCATTGCCATTGTGGGTGGTGGTGGAGTTATTTTTTGGGTTGTTGTGGATTTTTTTTTCTAGTTGTGGGTTTTATTTATTTATTTATAAGGTGGTGTTGGTGGATGTGGGTTTGTGCCGGTGGTGGCTATCGGTGTTGTTGCGACAGTGGTTGTTGGTGGCCGTTGTTGCAGCAGTGATGGTTGTGCTGTTGTTGTTGTTGTTGTTGAGGAGTTAATATATTATTTTAATGTGTTATAAATATTATTTTAATATATAGAATTGAAGAATAAAACATGTGATGAATGAGATATTGTAAAATGATGTGGTAAAATAATAAAGTAGGTTTTTGGTGTGTCAAAATGACATTTTTTATAGAAGAGCTGATGATAATGCTCTAAGGGAAAGCTGAAGAAAAAAGAAATTGGCTAAAGCAAAGTCAAGGCAACTGAGTTGGATTTATTTTGATTTGATGTCAAGAGTGTGAAAGGAAGAAAAGAATAGGGAAAGATGAAGAAATAAAAGGGGAGGCCATTCGGCCAGTGAGCAAGAAGAGTGAAGAGTGAAGTCCCAGAGAAAGTGAGGACAAACCGCAGTCTTGAAGAACTATGTGAGTAAGAGAAACATAGAAAGAGTAAAAGAAAATTGTGAAAGATATATAGTGTGGAAGAGAGCAGTGAGTGAAAAGGAAAAAAGAGTTTTTTCTTTGCTCAAGTTGTAATTTCTACTTAATATAGTGAAATTATTCGGAGTTTGTCCCATGATTTTTCCCTTCAACAAGAAAGGGTTTTCCTTTCCACGTAAATCTTTGTGTTATTGTGTGGTTGTGCTTCCACTATGCTTATTGAAATTTATTCTCACTTATATAGAATTTTTCCCAACACTTTTGCCCCCCCCCCCCCCTAATCAAAACAAAAATTAGTTGACTTAGACAATATTATAATCAATTGATCTAATATATATATATATATATATATGTAAAGCTGAGAGAAAATCCAATTAGATTTTAAATTGGAATTCAATTAGAGTCTAATTTTACACTACGTGTCCCATCTAATCTAAGCTTCTTCTTCTTCTTTTTTGTGCCGAATAAGTTAATTTAGTTTAGAAAATGAGGAGTCTAATATAAATAAACTATAAAAAACATCATCATATATCTAATTCTATATATAAAATTAGAGGAAGAGAGAATTTAAATGATTTTATATTTATGATCATTTTCTTTTTGTATAACTAAAAACAACTCAAATTTATAAGTCATTTATGTAATATACCATAACTATATACAGTCCATTATTAACTAGGTAATATATATATATATATATATATATATATATATATATATATATATATATATATGCTTTTTTAAATCAAAGTTTAGAGAAAATTAAATTAGAATCAAAATTGGTTTTTGTTTTTATTAGCTTTCATACAAATTAAATTTTTTAGATTTTTATAGTTATTTTTGCTCTGAACTAATGAGAATATTTTTTATACTATTTCTAATCAGATATTTTGTATGCGAAGGTATTGAAAGTAAAAAACTGTAATTAAGCTGAACGATCACATACATCTATCTCCATTCAATTTAGGAGATATTATTTGGCCAATTTATTATTTTATTGTGTTATATTTAGTAGAATCTACAGACAGTAATTGTTAATTGATATTGTAAATGTAATATCCAATAGTGATTTTCATAATTACATACGTTATAGTAATGTAATGAGAAACTTGGCGTAGCCAATATCATGAAAATTGCAACAAATATATATATATATATATATATATATATATATATATATATATATATTTAGTACACCCTAATGTCCTGGTCGAACTATATCCTATATGTTTAATAACTCAAACTAACATCAATAGCACCGCTACAATTTATCATTCTCGTGCGTAAGCACAGTTTACATACGTGTGTGTGTGTGTAGAGAGAGAGAGAGAGGGAGAGAGAGATGGGTTTAAATTACACCTGGTAAAGAGTTACACATTTTTTAAACTGTTGGATTTAAGTATATTCAACAGTTAAAAAAAAACCCTCATTATTACAAATATTTTTATTATAATTTCATTAATTACCCTCATTTATTACATTCTAAACCTATCTCTAAACTTAAAAACGTTTGACGTTGACTCTCTCTCTCTCTGTCTCCTCCACCATTGCTCCACCTCCACAGGTTGCCGGCAGGAAAAAAAAAAAGACGAACACTAACAATAGAGGTTTGTGGGTGAGAGTCAAGTGTTCATACCATAAACAATTGACTTGGATCATTTCATATTGACCATTTGACTTTATCACGCCTCAAACCCAATCAAGATGGTACATCAATAGCCACACACTTAAAAAGGTTTTCACCTTAATTACAAGTATGCAAGGCCTTCAAAGAGCATTAATAAACCTCAATAATTGCTATATTAAATCAAATCCAATCAATCAATATATATATATATATATATATATATATATATATATATATTAATGGACAAAACTTAAAGAAAATTCAATTAGATTCTACAATTCAAATCCAATTTTGCGCCATGTGTCTTAAATTATTTATTTTCAGAGAGAATTTTATTTCTTAATTTTGGAGCCTAATATGGGACCACATCATAAATATTCATCCAAGTGGGTTATTACGTTAAAAAAAAAAAACCAAAGAGTCTAAAATTAATGAACATACAAGAAATGGACAATTTATATTTTCTACGTAATATCTTTACAAGCTTTTTAAAGAGTTAAAAAAAATAAGAATAACTATCAATAATATTCAAATTATATATGTAAGAATTATAATATGCATCTTAATATATATATATATATATATATATATATATATATATATATATATATATATATATATTTTTTAAGTATATATCCATGCATCCATGCATATGCATGTGGTTACATGCTATTATATATAAAAGCAGAGACATTATGTGGGAAAGTATGGGATTTTGCCAAGTGGTGCATTTAATGCAAAGAGAAAAAAAAAATTAATATTGACTTTTTGATGGTAAGGTTGGATGTTGTGTATTTGTGATTTTTGTAAATGATGTAATTGACTGTGTGTATTTGAGATATGTATTTTGTTTCAGAATTAAGGGAAAAGAGAAAGATGCATTCTATATCAAATTTTATTCTATAATATTCATCCAAAGTATTTTTACTTTTTTTTTTTTCCTTATTCCTTCAATTGAATAATTATAATGGAAATGTGTGTGCAATTTATAATTGTTTCTTTTTATGATGAACTCATTACTAATAAAGTTTTATAACAATTTTGTTATAATGTTATAATACGTATATAACATTCTCAAAAACCATCTTACATAAAATATTACAACATTACCCATGCATCGGACGAGTAACTTACCAGTTAAGTATAAAAATCCAACTATAATAATAATCTTCCAACATCACCACAAAAAAAAAAAAAAAAGACTAAGGGTCCGTTTGTTACCATTATTTAAACAACAATTTTCAGTATTTAAATAATATTACGCGTATTTTTACACACTTTTTCACTTACACGTATTTTTTAAAAATACAAAAAAAAAATATTACTAGAACAATATTACCAAACAAGCCCTTACTAATTAATCTTGAAAATTTGGTGCAGTTTTCATTTGACGAATTTTCCCTTCACGTGTTTCAAGTTTTAAAAAGGTGTAAGAGCATTTTTTTTTTCCACTATTATCTTTGTGATGTCCCAAGCGAATAGTAGTACAATTTGAAAAAGTTTGTAAGAAATTATGAAAGGAATTTCACTACAGGGACCCATGCTAGAAAAACTGGTATACTTATAGAAGATTGGGCCCAGTTCTTATCTTGGGATTTTCTAATACTTTTCCCCGAACGAGTTCGGTCCTTACTAGGGCTTTAAATGAACCAAGTCATTCATAAACAACTTGAGTTTGGTTCGATAAAAAACTTGTTCATGTTTGTTTGTTTATGAACAAGCCAAGTTTAAGCTTTAGTTTTAGGCTTGTTTAATAAATGAGCCAAGCCCAGGTCAAAAATATTATTCATGAATAAGCTTGTGAACACCAAGGCTCAATACAAAAGTAACAAAACAAGTTGAGCCTAGGCTTATTTATGAGTTTGTCAATGAAATTGATATGAGCTTGACAAGTAAACTCATATCCTTCTAAGACTTTAATTAATTATAAGTTGAGACCACTCATCCAAACCAAATAGGCTAGATAATAAACTTGATATAGGCTTGATAATATACTTTTGTTGGATCTCAAGCTCAAAAACATGATATTGAGCTTGAGTTTGGGCTTGATATAGAGCTCAAGCTTGGCTTGACTAATGAACCAAGTCAAGCCAAGCTGAGCTCAAGTTTTTATACTTTATAACAAACTCAAGCTTGAACATTATTTGTAGGCTCGTATCAAGCTCAAGCCAAGCTTGAACATTCTGTTTTTGCTGTCAAGCCGAGTTTGAACATTTATTACTCGATAAAGCTCGGCTCGTTTATAGCCCTAGTCCTTACGTTATCTTGTTCATAATTCCACCACTTGAAAAAAGACACAGAATTGATTGTCTTTTGGGTCAATCACGAAAATGTACCCAATAGCCTAGACAAAAGAAATTATGAGGGGGAAATTTTTCCACAAAAAGTCTTAGGGAGCATTTGGTACATGCACTTAAAAACTGAAGACATGTGTTTGAAAATATGTGGGGAAATACATGTGGGTAAAAAAGTGTGTAGAAATACGTGTAATGTTTAAAAACTAAAAACATGTGTTTGAGTAGGTGTACCAAACGGGGCCTAAATCTCTTAAGACTAAGAGTCTAAATAAAAGATAATTTCCAAACATATAAGTTCAAATCTTATTCCAATGATTCCTAAATTCTACTCATATGCACATCCCAGTGGACGCCGGTACACAAGTTACTCTCCAAGATCAGAATCTGAAAGGGGAAAGAGGGAGGGGGATGAGTTGACAATTCAATAAGTAACCAAACACAAAATTAGCTTAAGCAATAATGTAGTTTGACAAAATAATACATTGTTTATAAGATCAAATATTTCACATATGTCAAAGTCATAATATACTACGGCTTTCAAAACTAAATAGAAGAAGTTTCATAGACTTAAAATAGTTCATATATTCAAACATATTCACATTCTTAACAATCTTATATGACTAGGATCATGCAATATCCCTGTGACTAGGTATCAGATTAAGATGAAATTAGTTATGTGCTAATGTATATCCCCCATTAGCTGGGTCTGGAAACATGATATGCTCGTGGCGCCCTAGATAAAACTAGTTTCGGTACCAATGAATAACCTCCATTTGTTGGGTATCAGAATCAAGGTATAGTCAAACCTCAAAGTTTAGACTACTAGGGGAAAATACACGCTCTTTCCATTGCATGTGTCTTCCCCCTCACATGCAATGGAAACAGCATATGGGGTCTACCCTATGTGAGGGGGAAGACACATGCAATAGAAACAGCATGTACCACCTCAAACTACTAGACTTTTTGTATTCACCAAATATTTGGGTTTGGAATGGGCCAAATGAAATGGAGGTGGTGGTGGTTACTGGTGGTGGTGATGGTGAGTTATTAATATTATCATTAAATATAGTATAATATTGAAATTATGAATGGGTTTCTCTCAAAAAAAAATTATTAATGGGTTTGGAATGGCCGGATTTCTAAAGCCCCGCCCATATATTTGAGGCCTTTTTTTTTTTTTTTTAGGAAAACCAAAGTCTAGCCCCAAATTAGTTTTTTTTTTTTTTTTGAGAAAGTTTTAATCTATATTGTCCGTTCCTGATGATAGATTTTTATTTATAGACCAAGACACCAATTGGTTTTTGGTGTAAGCAATGATTAAACTCCAGTCTTTTATTCAATAATTAGAGACTTTATTAGTAAAGTTAACTGAAACCCATAGTTTGAATTATCTTGATATACTCAAAACATTTTAGTTACACAACTTTTATTTTATAAACTATGTAAAACTTTTTAGTTACAGAACTTTTTTTAAATAAATTATGTTATTTATTTAAATAATATATTATAATGGATAGTTTAAAATAATACTTATAAATAGTGTTATAAGTAGTAAGAAGATTTTTGTGTTTCTTGGAAATTATCTGGTGGTGGATGATCTACGGCTGGTGGTTGTTTGTTGGGTTGTTTAATACTACTTAAATTAAATTCTTCAAGAAGAGGTATATGCTCCAAACCCAAATAGGCAATTGGGGTGGTGAAAGAGTGGATAGGATTATTCTTTTAATTTTAGTTCATTTTATCAAATAAGTTTTTTTTTTTTTGAGTAAACAATAATACTTATTAGAACACATACGAAAATAGTAATAGTAGTGTTTTAAACCAGGTTTATAATATATTATATAACTAGAGTACAACTACAAAAGGGTCTAACCTTTGTAGTTATAGACTAAAGTTATAAATAGCGGATACTAGACACATACAACTAATGTGGGATAAACATCTTCTTCTTTTTTTGAGTAAACAGTAATACTTATTAGAACATACACGAAAATAGTAATAATAATGTTTTAAACCGGGTTAATAATACATTATATAACCAGAGCACAACTACAGTAGGTCTAACCTTTGTAATTGTAAACTGGGGTTATAAACAAGTTAAGTTTGTTCACAAGTTCATTTCACAAGTTACTTGAGTAATTTAATCCTTTCCTATATATAGTAAACCAAAAGGTCCAAAACTAAATTTTATATCTCTTCACAAATCTATATTAATTGTTTAATAGTAAATCATTAAATTATGCTTAAAATTATATTATTTAAGTTCAATAGGTAGAATGATTTTTGTTTATAAACTTACAAGAATTAGATTCACCAACATTATATAAAATAAAAAAAAATTTATATATAACATAGATTCACACACTTTCTATATTAAAAAAAAAATTAAAAGTGGATATATAGCTTAGGAGCTTTATTTGGGAGAAGAAAAAAAAAAAGGGGGCGATAGTTTTGTTGGGGGCATCCCTGTGCTTTGTGTGTGATTCTTTTTTCTAGGCTCAAGTTTAATGTTTATTTTTCTTTTTTAGGCTCAAGTTGAACATGGATGTGTTTTGAAAATGGACTTAAGGTGGGGAAGACCTAAGAGAACTTGTGCCTTGTGGGGTTCAAAATTTTTTATCTCTTTCTTCTTTTATCTCTTTCTCAAGTCTTTTTCTTTCCACAGTTAATAGGTTATTATCAGTTATCACAATACTCTTCCTATTTCTCCCATTTCGGAGAGAAAGAGAGAGGTTACCTTAATCAGATTAGTATAAGCTACTATGCCCATGCACGGCACACCATCCACTACAAGAAACTATTGCAAAGAAAGCTTTAAAAAACAAAAATCAAGATGAAGAATACCGCGGTGAGCAATGAGAAAAAAAAAATTAGGATTTAATTTCTTCAAGAATTAAGATGGGAAGACAAAGAGAGATAAAGAGATGAGAGATGTTTTTTTCCTGTCTTTTTGTTATTAGAGATTTATAGTCTCTATTTTAGCTTATTTCAAGATATTTACATTGGATTTATTAATGAATTTTTCTGGTATTAATTTTAATTTTGAGTTAATGAATTTGTCTCCTATTAATTTAGATTTAATTTTGTTAGTGGTATTTTGACTATTTTTGTCTCTTCCCCTTCTTAATCTTTTGTGTTTTGAGATACAATGAGGCTTTTTTAATACACAATGCATTCTATTAACCAATAAAAATATTTATAATTTTTTTAATTAGAATATAGAGATAAATATATTACTTTTTTTTTTTATACAAGATAGAATTTCTACTCTAACTTAATCTAAGTGTAAATGTGTGTGAAGCTCCCTCTTGGAGACTTGAACTCTAGCATTTGGCCCCCACAGCCCACAAGTATTTATACTTATGGAGTGACCACCACACCAAGGGTGCACAGTGGTGATAAATATATTACATTATATTTGATAAAAGTAAAAGCCTTCTTTTATTTTGGGGTCTTAGGTCATTGCCTCACTTGCCCATATCTATATGCTTGACCCCGGCCGTCTCGCAATAGTGGAATAGCATGACACATTTTGCTATTGTCAACTATCCCAAAACAAGTGCTCCTCCAATCAAATTGGCCAATGAAAGTTACCAAAGACTAGTTAAAATTAAAACAAGTGATAAAGTTGTTGTCGTGGTTAAAAAAATAATGTAAAATTTGGGACTATATAAGAACCAAAAATAATTGACGTCTATCATTTTGTGCGGTGTTAAAAATTTTATAAAAAGTATTGTGTTTATCGTCTAGAGCACCCTACTTGTATAATAAAATAAGTATTACATGGTTGTTATAATCAATCATCAATATATCTAATATACTATATATAAAAGTAGAAGTCTTTTCCTGCAATTAAGACGGTGCTACAACGTAGGAAAAAATGCCCCTTTAACCTTCTGCCACGTTACATATAAAAAAAGCGAATAAATACACCATATGAAACAATTTCAAGCATCTAAAAACTCAAACCCAAACGTTAAAACTCATTCGTTCAAGACAGAAGAAAACACCTTTCACTTCATCCTTTCAATAGTTATTGCAATTGCCATCTGATCTGCTGCTCTGCCTCATCTCTTCTCTGCAACATTATTTTCTAAAGGTCAGCATATTCTTTTCTTTTTCAAATACTGTTTTGGTTTTCTGAAACTTCTCACCATTGCTTTTCCTTTTCAAGTTAGCATATTAAATCCCCAATATGTATATGTTTTTAGTTTAAAACCGGATGTTTAAACTACAGGAATTATCTTCCCTTTTCAATATATCTATATTTCAAAATTTTCCTCCTACCAAATTGTCTAGGGTTCTTCTTTGACTCCTTTTGAAATATAGATGAGTTTGTTCTCTTTCTATGGAAAAATTATAATTTCTGGTTTTAAGCACCGGTAACCATGGTTGTCAAAATCGCGATCTAGATTGTAGGATTGCACGATTTTATAATCCCACCTCACCAAAACGTTTAGGATCGCACTAGAATCGTAAAAATGGTAAGATCATGTAGGATTATATAGAATCGTAGGATCGTATGGGATCCTACCATAAACATAAATTTTTGGTTTTTCTTTTATGAGATAAATTTTTTGTTTTGATGAAACTTTAAGGGTTTTTATTTTTTCATGTTATGATGGTATGACTTTTTATTTTATTTTTATAATGCTTCTTCATTTCTAAATGAAGAATTTGATGTTGGCTTTGCTGCCTTTTAAGTTATAATGTTGTTAAATTTATTTGATCAATATACTAATTAGTGTCCTAATATTACTAACATATTTTTTTATATATAATTTTATCAGTTATGCTTGTATAGTTGTATTTGTATATTGATTGATTGATTTTTTTGAGCATGTTCTTTAATTGTTGCTGAGTAGTAGAACTTGAATAGTTGAGTGTGAAATTGTATCTTATGTTTTTTACAGCTCTATTATACAAATATATAATGTCTACATAGATGATGAAATGGATGATAATGATTAGGAATTTAGGACGATGGTTATAAGAACCTTAGAATGAGAATAAGTAAATGTTCACTTCACCTTAATATTCATCTTACTTTCGGATTTAATATTGTAGTTAGCTAGTTTCCATTTGCTAAATTATTTTGGATTTCAAACTTGGAACTTAGAACTTGGAAAATATTTTCTATATGTTTTGATAAATATTTTGGTATTTGATTGCTAATTAAACATTTATTGAACTTCTTAGACACATTGGGTCAAAATTGAATATATTTGTTTCATTAGTATAGTCTTAGCGATGTATAACATGCAAATTACATAATATAATGCAAATTTTAGTTTTTTTATGGATGAATTTATAATTTACGTGATTATTCAACATAAAAAGTCATTAACAATGTGTTTTTTGCTTTAAATCTGAAAATATGTAGGATCTTACGATTCATGATCCTATTCTATGATCTACGATCCTACCTACCTTCAACGATCCTATGTAGAATCCCAATTTTGACAACCTTGCTGGTAACATAAGGGATTTCGCTCTTGATTTTAATAGCCAAATTTCAACTTGTATATAGAAAAGCAGAGACCTCATACGGGAGTGGATGAGCTCCTGTCATTTGGTGCTCTAATATTTCATTTAGCATTTTTAACCTCTTTTCATTAAGTTTTTTTTTTTTTTTTTATTGTTATCCAAAAGATAACATACCACCATACACTCTTGGTGCGATGGTCACTCCACAAGTATAAGTGTTTGTAGGGTGTGGGGGGCAAGGGTTGGGATTCAAGTCTCCAAGAGGGAGCTTCACACACATATACACTTAAATTAGGTTAGAGTAGAATTTCTATCATGTATCAAAAGCTATAGTTTAAAATTAAATTAAATTCAGACCAAACCTTATGAAAAGCCCAAGCCCACTTATTATGTTACATATTATGACACAGGCCTGGCCCTTCCACATTAACTTTTTCTTGTATTCTCCAAAATATGGGCTGACATCATAAAATAGGACACACACTTTGAAAAGACTCTGTTGCCAAAAATGAGAGAAAGACCCAAATCTCCCATTGGGTTCTCTAGAAGCGATTATTTGTGGAGAATCAAACTCAAAATTCACAATGTATAAAAACAAAGGCTAATGGTGCTTTAACAAGAGAGAAATCAAAATGCTAATAACAAAAATGCTGAAAATTGCATAGAAACACAACATGTTCAAAACTTAGACCCATAGTCAACAAAAATAGGAAATTGAGAGAGGTTGTGCGAAAGAGAGGGAAGGTTCTCCTGTACCATATTTCCACCCCTAAGTTTCAGAATTGTGAGAATGTTAACTAGCTGAATGAGTTTTTATTTTAAAGTTTCAACTCTGTGGGGGAAAACGTAATCGGTCCGTTTTGAGCTAAAGAGAGTTTTATATTGAATTTGGGGTATTGCTAATGACTGGTTTTGGGCAAAGGGAGAGGCTTTGGACCTCCTAAGTGCTATTTCCATGATTTGGTGTAGTTTGCTTTATGCTTAAGAAATGAGTTGGTTGCTGTTTACATAATTTTGGAAATAAAGGACTTTGCTCTAATTGGCTACCTTTTGTTAGTCATTTCAGGTTATTGGAATACTCACCCAAGTGAGGGCTAGCAGCTAGAGTTCGCCAATAAGAGCCAACTATGTTTTAAAGGCAAAAATGGGATCAGGTAGAAACTTTGGGCCACAGACAACTAGAGTATAAATGCTCTTTTAGGGTGGAAATTTTAGGTACAAGAACTCCTTCATGAGCCTGAGGTGCTACTTGTGTCCCTAGCCAGCTTGGTAGCACATGTGAGCTAGGCTCATGCAAAAGGTCCAAAGGAATCGGCTCATACCTTCCAAACCACACTTTCTCAATTTTTCTAATGAGTTGCATGGGCTTAGGCTATGCATAAATGAATAGAAGTTAATTTAATATATGAATTGGACCCACAAGGAAGTTGGGCTTAGTTGAATTAGGCTTGTAAAAAATGTGTCGTGAAAATGGGTATCAACAGACTCTCTCTACAATCTTCTTGATAAAACTCTTATTATTAATTGTCACATCACTTTCCTCTTTCCTCTTCTATCGCTGATAGTATTTTTGCACAAAAATTGATTTTTTCTACACCATCTTCTTTTATTTGGTGGAATCTATTAAAAATAAATAAATAAACAATTTATATGATAGAAATAATAATTCCCTCAATTTGTTTTTTGTTTTAATTTCTAATGTAGAAGACTCTTGAAACCAACAAATTATATGCCTAGCTGTCCACTCTCTTTCAAGGAATGTAAAAGATAATTGTAAAGTTTAATAGCCAAAATAATTAGATAATTGTGAAATTCATTTAGGCTATATATATATATATATATATATATATATATATATATATATATATATATATAAATTCATATTTTTTATTATGTATATTCATAATAATTTTGGTTCTTTTTATTTTCCTCCTCTTAATGATATGTATATTATAATTGAACATAAGATGAGTGTTATAGGGCCATAAGGAATAGTTAGAAATTATTTCAAAATAAAAGTATAAAGTTTTCGCACATTGCGCGAGACATCAACTAGTGTTAATAAATTTGTAAATTTACAAAGATAAATGAATATAATGGTGTAGGAGGCAAAAATTTGTCAAGCCAATTACGAAATGCCACATCAAAATTTAATGACAAATTCCAAATTAATATGACATTAAATTAATTAAATCAAATAATGACATGTGTCATTCAAATTGATATTACATTAGCATATTGAAGTTGGCCACATGTCATTTGGCCCGCAAGATGAAAATAAATTTCCTATTTGAAATTTATGGATAATTATCTTTATTGAAATAAATTAATAAAATAAAGATAAATTTTCTATTCAAAATTGATGGATCATTATCTTTATTAAAATAAATAAATAAAATAGAGATAATTATTTATCTTTGTTGAGTATTATCTTTATCAAAATATGATCTTCATCAAAGTAAATAAATAGAGATAATTATCTCTAAACAAAATTTGGGTCAATTAGAGTCTACTACATATTTTCAAGAATATCAATTCAAAATGGAGTTTATCTTAAACCACTATAAATAGAGGACGTCCCCTCTCATTTTCAACACCAATTTTTACGTCAAAACTCTGGAATAATTCTGCCTCAAGAACACACGAAGAACATTCAAAGAAGTTCTTTGAAGTTCTATTGGAATCAAGCTGAAAAGCCTCCATAAACTTCAACAAACCTCAAATCCTTGAAGCTCAACAAATGAAGCCTCTAAAGCCTCAAAGAACTTCAACCTCAAAGCCTCCACATTCGAAGACTTGAAAAACAATAAATCTCTAATAAGCTCAAAGCTAGAGATTTGTTATGAAGACCGTTCAATGAGTTGCATGGGCTTGGGCTATACAAAAATGAATAGAACATAATTTAATATATGAATTGGACCCACAAGGAAGTTGGGCTTAGTTGAATGCTTGTAGAAAATATGTCGTGAAAATAGGTATCAACAGACTCTCTCTACAATCTTCCTAATAAGACTCTTATTATTAAGTGCTACATCTATTTCCTCTTTCCTCTTCCTATCGATGATAGTATTTTTGCACAAAAATTGATTATTTCTACACCATCTTCTTTTATATAAAGGAATCTATTAAAAATAAATAAATAAAAAATTTATATGATAGAAACAATAATTCCCTCAATTTGTTTTTTTTTGTTTTAATTTCTAATGTAGAAAACTCTTGAAGCCAACAAATTGTATGCCTAGTTGTCCACTCTCTTTCAAGGAATGTAAAAGATAATTGTACACTTTAATTAGCCAAAATAATTAAGTAATTGTGAAATTCATTTAGGCTATATATATATATTCATATTCTTAATTATGTATATTCATAATTGATGATGCCAAAAATCGTCAATGAGTCACATGGTCCTCACGTGCTCTAGATAGAACCTACGAAACAAAAACAAAGAAGACCTTATAGAGAGTACCGGTGTGGTACCGGCCAAATACCCTCAGAAGGTTAAGTTAGAGAGAATTTCTACAATTCTAGAGTGCCAGAGCTAGGAAAATTACTCGTATCTTGATTTGTGAGGGTTTTGGGGTTTTTATAGTAGTGTAGAGATAACCTTAGTTTCTTGGTAGAGAAGGCATTTCCTTGTGGAGAAGATTCTCATTAATACTCGCGTTTTATAGGATCATTTCCTTGTAGGAATTCCTCTAATCATTGTTGGGTGTAGAATGCAAGATATTTCCATACTAGGATTCTTGGAGACTACTCATGCCACATAGATGCCATGTGGCATCATCAAGCCGTCTCCCGTGGACCCGTCTACTTTAAGGAGTCCATCCATTGCCTTGCCTCTCCGTCCAGGTCATGAGCCCGTCCACTAGTTCTTGGGTAGGCAGAGTGCTTAGGCATCTCTTTTGGCAACTCTGCCACTAATGTCTGCCCCTGTTATTTTTGTCCATCTACTTAAGGATTTTATCCCTATCAATAATAATTTTGGTTCTTTTTATTTTCCACCTCTTAATGATATGTATATTATAATTGAACATTAGATGAGTGTTATAGGGTCATAAATAATAGTTAGAAATTATTTCAAAATAAAAGTATAAAGTTTTCTTGCATTGCACGAGACATCAATTAGTATTAATAAATTTGTAAATTTACGAAGATAAATGAATATAATGGTGTAGGAGGCAAAAATTTGTCAAGTAAATTAAGAAATGCCACATCGAAATTTATTGACAAATTCCAAATTAATATGTCATTAAATTAATTAAATCAAATAATAACATGTGTCATCCAAATTGATATTACATTGGCATATTGAAGTTGGCCATGTGTCATTTGGCCTACAAGATAAAGATAAATTCCTTATTTAAAATTTGTGGATAATTATCTTTATTGAAATAAATTAATAAAATAAAGATCAATTTTCTATTCAAAATTGATGAATAATTATCTTTGTTAAAATAAATAAATAAAATAGAGATAATTATTTATCTTTGTTGAGTATTATCTTTATCAAAATAGCTAAATAGAGATAATTATCTCTAAACAAAATTTGGGTCAATCAGAGTCTACTACATATTTTCAAGCATATCAATTCAAAATAGAGTTTATCCTCTAAAAATACTATAAATAGAGGACATCCCTCTCATTTTCAACACCAATTTTTACGTCAAAGCTTTGGAAAAATTCTACCTCAAGAACACACGAAGAAGGAGTTCTTTGAAGTTCTGAAAAGCCTCCATAAACTTAGCTTCCATAAACTTCGAGCTTAAACTAAGCCTTGAAGAACTTCAACCTAAAAGCCTTCACATTCGAATACTTGAAGAACAATAAATCTCAATAAATCTCTAATTAGCTCAAAGCTAAAGATTTGTTGTGAAGACCATTCAATCCATTTTCCAACTAAAATGAAAGAGATTTCTTGTTCGAGTCAAGTTCAAAGAAGATAGAATCATAGGGCATTCATTTGCAAAAGATTCAAAACAGAGATTGTGCTTGCTACTTGATTAATACAAAACTATATTTGTAGAACACTTTTTTTGATTGTTTGATTTTCTATTATTGAAAATTTTGATATTTGTGGAACACTTTTTTTAATGGTTTGATTTTCTACTATTGAAAATTTTGTGTTTACAAAAGGACGTGGCTGTTGTGTGCGGAAAAAAATAAGGTAATAATTAAAAAAAAATTGATGTTTTAATAATATATAATTTAAAATAGATAATCAGATGGGTGTTTTGAAAAAAAATAAGGTAAAATAGTAAATGTAAGTTCTAAAATAAACATAAATTTATGCAACTGCTTTTACACCTATCTGATTCAGATACACAGTTCCACACAATTGTCCAGATAATGGCAGCATCTGCCACAGCGAGCGGAGGAGCTCGTAAGCTCTGCTACTCCATGTCCCATTACCGCCATTTCGTCCCTACAGCAAAGAGAACCAGTACAATCAAGTTCTTCGTAGAGAACCCAGTTCACTTCTCAAGGACAAGGGTCAAAAGCACGATTCCCATCCGAGCTCTCGACCCTCAAAGAGATGAAGAAACAGAGAACCCAAACATCAATGACAAAACCGGTGCTTTCACATCCCAGGTTACTCTCTTTCTCTCATATATATTTCTATATACATTTCAAATTTACCATTTTTCTTTTGTGGGTAACTTCATATTTGGCCAAAAGATCTTTTTTTATTTTTATTTTTGCATAGCCCATACTTTTACTAATTTGTTTGTGAATTTTAAGAATAATTCTTGCATAATATATATTCTACTTATAATGGGTTTGTGACATATTTCTACAAATTTGAGGTTAATTAGAATGATATGTGTTAAGGTCACCAAGTTTGTTCGGTTCGGGTCCATTGTAGCTAATGATTTGGATATCGAAAAACGCTTGTATTCCATAGTCAGTACTACAATTTTTGTTAGCAAATTGCTGAATTAGAGAAGATATGAACTTTAGATACATGTCAAGAGGTGCGTGTCTTTTGAGTTTTGAGTTTTGAGTCCAATTAAAGAGCATGTGTAGACATAAAATGTGGCCCGACTTGTGATACATTTAGCTTTTATTTGGATATCTATATTGTCCAAAAGTTTTATTAAAACTCTGGTTATCTATGTTTACTGCTTCCTCTATTGGATGATAGGATAAGTGCTAATCTGATGGAATTGTTGAAGACAGTAGTAACTACCTTTTTCCCCCAATCAGGTTCAACTTCACCAATCATTTCCCTTGTCTTAACCAGAGTTGAAAATTTTTCTTCATCGTCCACAGTCCACACGAATGAGTTATGTCTTGAAGTTAGAACTTATTTGGTGAGGCTGCTACATACAGAATAACAATGATACATATATCATCCAAAAGCCTGAATGCATAATTTTCCTTGATCAAGTATCTTTCACAAACTAATAACACCTCAAGGCTTTCATTGGTTAGATCAAGAGGATTGGAATTTTAAGTTCAGATGGAGGTGGTGGGGAAACCAACAGTTTGTTTGCTAGCATGCTTTTGCATTTCATCCATGTTTAAGAATGCAACACAAGAAAGATAAGTTTGTTTTGATCCTGTGTGACCTTTTGAAAACTATGGTGATAGTTGCTAATAATACTCTTAAAGAACTTAATATTGATTAGGAAAACTGAAACAGTAACAGAAACATAGCCACATAAAGGAGGGTTTACATGATTAAGGTAGTCACAACAGGCTGAGGATCTCAAACCCACAGAACAAGTAAATTCAATTATGCAGTCTTTGGATGTATTTACACAATATAACCATGTTGGTAGCTAAAGTTTCATTCATATGCATGACCAACTTCTATCTCTATTCGAAAGGAAGATCCAATGTAGATCCAACTTTTTATTCAATCATGGGATCTGGGCAGTTCCAAGGGATATCGCTACACTTCTTTCTCCTCGAGAAATCTTGCATCCCTTATGAGACAATACTAATTCTTATGATGTAGACTTATTGTTTGTAGATCGATTGGAGTATTGTACTGATAAATAGCTCTCTTAGAAGAGCAAAGCAAGGACATTGAGTGGAAGAAATGGAGGTTTGGGCTCTAGAGGGGTTTGGTTTTGCTCATAAAGTGGTCATATTAGAGCTTGCCAAAAATACTTGGTAATACAATATAATGAATATGATACAAATAGTAATCGAAGATTTGTAGTTTTAAGGTTTGTCAAAGTTTTTTGGTGATCTCCTATTAAGGAAGAGTAAAACCTAGAATCTCTTGTTGCATGAACCAATTTTGGTTAATATACATATGCAGTAAAATTCTCAAGTCTAGTCTTGAATGTATACAGAAGAAGGGACCGTTGATGCCAAGACTGGTTGATTAATCTGTCATCCTAACTTTAAAGCAGGTTCAACGGACTGTATTATAAACCTTTTATTCTATGATGGTTTACCCTTTCACATAGTCTAATTACTACTACTTTCCTTGGTGTAAGCAGGAAGATTGGGAATATTTTTGGAAATTGGTAGCTGGTTCAGTTGTGGGTGCAGCAATAATCAAGTATGGAAGTGTAGTTTTTCCAGAGATAACCAGACCCAACATCGTACAGGCTCTGATTATGATATCAACTCCCGTCATTGTAGCTGTTTTTCTTCTGATCAAACAAAGTCGCGCAGAGAGCTGAAGCTAAGAACAGAATCTTGTATATAATATCCTTCTATTACATATTCTTTCTTGCAAGAGTGGAATAACATGAACCATTTTCTAAAGTCAATTTTCTAAAAAGAAATGTCCCTGCAATCAATTTTGCCCTTGAAAGTTACCAAAGACTAGCTAGAATTAAAACTTGCAAGAGGTGATTGAGTTCAGTAATCATGTCATCTTAGGATTGAATTGATGTGTGCTAGATTCCAAATTCCCTGTTGAGAGTGATGTTACCAATATGTACACACACTGGAGGTTCTCAACTTGTAGGTAGCCTATGTGACTGTTACTTGAAAACAAATTTGGATGATACCCTCCTCCTCGACGTTTCATAAAAGTTTGTGTGCGCACGCGCATGCATATATTACTTTAATTTGGAAAGGATTAGATATAGACTATAGGTGATGCATTCATATTTTAATTTATTATTTACCTTCTTGGTTTGCAATGCTTCAAGTGACCATTCTATTTTTTAAACCATGTTAATTTAGTAAAAAATAATGTCGCTCCATCAATTTCATTCATGGTCTCATCTAAAGACATAGATAAAGATATTATTTATTGATGAAATATCTATTTGCATTGGACAGCTTGACAATGTACTCTCTCTCCCTCTCTCCATAATAATGCCTTGAACTGTTGAATACATTAGATCCAATGGAATCAACAGTTTAAAAGGGTGTAAAATTTGAGAAGTTAAACCTAGCGAAACTAGAACTCATCCCTTATTTGAGAGAGTTAATTGGCTGGATATTCCAATAGGAGCAAAATTTAAGTACAGTACTTAGATGTTATTCCTTAAGTAATGCTTTTAAGATTTTGCCGTTTGGATTTTTTCTCATGGGATGAAAGTTTATTTTTTAGTTAAATAACATTTTTAAATCTAAAGAACGAAATCTATGAAACAACATATAAGGTACTGTATCTAAGTTTTGTCATTTCAACAAAAATGACACATAAAGATACGTCTAGGTTGCAAAATGAGAGAGAGAGAGAGAGAGAGAGTTGTTGCAAGTAAAGAGCACTAGTAGCGAACTAAGTAGAGAACATTTTGTTTTTTCTTCTTTTGGCTTGGAATATGATTTTGAGGGAGAGGTTAAAGTTACACTGTAAAGACAACATCTAGATTAATGTGAAGCTACTTTGATTCAACCTGACATTGAAAGATAAAAAAGATACGGTTACACGGAATTTCCTTCACTTTTGAAAAACTTGGGCGGATTGAATTAGGAATGTGGGTAAGCTTTGTTTCAGGGTAAAAGCTTTGGCAAGAAAGGAATGTTAAGATAGGAAATTAATTTTTATTTCTACAAGAAGGGAATTCTAGTTTGCATTTGGACTACTTTCCCCTAGTAAAAGAATAGCAAGATTAAATCAGTACAACATTGTCAAATTAAATATCTATTTAAACCATGTTAATTTAGTAAAAAATAATGTCGCTCTAGCAAAATTTGACTAATTTGTTGTTTAAATTAAATCAGTTTTATGAGAGCAAGAATTGTTTTGTGAGAAGAAACAAAGAGAGAGAGTGTAAGACCCAAAAACAAATCAAAGAAGAAAGAGAAAGAAGTGATAAAATATTAAGTGCTGAAATTTTTTAATGAAAAAAATTCAATTATAATCTACAGTGACCTATCAAACTTGATGAGCTACTGTTCATGAGCAAAAAAAAAATTGAGTTTTAGAGAGACCGTTGGAGCTCTCTTTTCCTCTTTTTTCCGGTTTCATTCTCTATATTTTGGCTTTACCTACTCTATTGGAGATGTTCTAAGGAGGTTATTGAAAAAGAAGTGAACTGGTCTTCTTGCTTGGCTGAAGTTCTTTGGAAGCCTTCACTTTTGAAAAGGGTTTCTTTCTTTTCAAGCTTGATTCCATTCAAGCCAGAGATGCAATGTTTAACTTTAACTCTAGGCTCTGGTATATGGCTAATCAAACCTTTTTTCCTTAGGAAGTGAAGACTATGTTTGCAAATGGGAAGCTTGCATTTAGACAATATTCCTATTTGGATAATGGTTTTGCAATTGTCTATTGAAGACTTGGGTCCCTAACGTTAGTCATCCTCTCAAAACTTTTAAGTGAACATTCCAACTTTAATATTTATTAAAGTGTTTTAGCTTTTGCAAAAGTATCCCTAACTATCCACACGATAACGTTTCATCCTTTGTATTTCAAAATGCAACTTTTTTGAGAAAGCACTTTTTGAAACCATTACTAAATGCTTAATTTATATTTTTGGCCTCAAAAAGCGCATTTTGGCTTCTAAAAGCTGAAACAAACTATCCACACGATAACGTTTTTGTATTTCAAAATGCAACTTTTTTGAGAAAGCACTTTTTGAAACCATTACTAAATGCTTAATTTATATTTTTGGCCTCAAAAAGCGTATTTTGGCTTCTAAAAGCTGAAACAAACGCGCACTATATTACTTTGACTTTTACCCTAGCATTGATTTAATACCTTTTAACATGCAATGCTTGAAGTGACCATCCTATTTTTAAAACCATGATTATATAGCTTGCAAGTAAAAATTTAAATATTTTCACCATTTTCATTGATATGAATTAGCCATATGATCATTCATATAAGTCAAATTATAGGATAGATGTTGGTTTGATCTAAGGACATAAATAAAGACATTATAAATGAAATCTATTGAAGAAGAAGAAGAAGAAGAGGAGACAACTGGTGTGAGAGAAAGATCAATCTCAACCCAGTTTCTCAACCTCAACGAGTTGCAGACTCAATGACTCGCCAGCACTGCTGCTCATTGTAGCTAGCATCTGGTCACTATAGTTTTTCTGTGCAATTACAAAACAAGGCCGAAAGATTAATTGGGCTATGAACATCATCGTGATAGATATCAAGTTTGTTTGAATCAGTTTCAATGTTAGTCTATTATTATTATGCATAAAGAAGCCATTAATTTTGTTCATAATTTTCCCAAAAAAAAAAAAAAAAAACTTTGCTTGTTGGGCTTCCTCCAATCCTGTTTCTCTTTCTCATCTTCCTTCTTGACATGGAGTAGGACGATGAATAAGTCCCTTTTACATTTGATATTTCTTAATAAAATGTTTTAATAGTTCATTTGGAGAGAGAGAGAGAGAATAAAGTAGATTTAGCCCAAAATTAGTCACTTGTCAACTAACTCTACTCTACTCCCTCTCCTCCCCCTCCATCCAAACGGGTCCTAAAGGAGACCAATGAAAGGTTTAAGGGCCATGGTAATGCTAGCCTTGAGGCTGAACTTGCTAAGTGGATCCTAGATGATGATATGTTTGATAATCCATATGTTGAAACTTTTTTTACTAGAAGTAATAATAGATGTGGGTAGATTTTTAGCAAGATGGATAAAGCTTTGTTTGATCTAAATTGGCTCATTGCTCACCCTAAAACCTTGGTTGAATTTCTTCCTCCTGGTGTATTGGATCATGCTGCCTTCTCCATTTCTTTTGCCTCAAATATTGAATTTGACCCTAATCCATTCAAGTTCTTTAATTTTTCGAACGATCAGGAGGGCTTCCTACAAGTTATGGCTTAGGTATGGAATCAAAGGGTATTGGCACTTTCATGTTCATTCTTTTATGAAAATTGTTGTTGAAACCCAAGCTCAAAGAGTTCAACCACTCTAGTTTGGGGGTTTAGCTCAAAAGGTTTAAATCTGTCAAGGCCCAATTGGATGCTACTCAAGTCAACTTATTAAATAATCCTGGGGTTGAAGAGCAGCAAGTAGCTAAAAGGGAATCACTCCATTTGTATCAATCAAGTAGTATAGTAGAATAAGCTTTCTTCAGACAAAAATCAGGGGTCTCTTGAGGTTTAGATTGGGGGATCAAAATAGTGCATATTTCCTTAGTTAGTTAAAGCTAACAATTTGACAACCAAACCACAAATCTAATAAGCTTGCCAGAAAAATGCAAACAGGTCTGATAGTTGTCTCGTAATATATTTTATATATTTAGAGATATACTAACCATCCTTTGCAAAATCTTTACATTTCGACATCTTTGATGCGGTACTTACTATAACTGAAGTTTAAAATTGCAGGATAAGTTCCTTTCGGATATGACCATGAACTTAACGCATAATAGACAGGCTAGTGATGTTTTGTTCTTTGGGTAGGTTTCCATTGTGTTATGATTTGTTATTTTGAAAGGGGAAATATCCTTTCACATTTGTTTATATCCACTATTTAACATTAATATCCACAATTAATACAAAAATTTTCGCATTTTAAAAATATCCACATTTTACCAAATGAAAAAGAATGTAAAATAATGGACGTGAAAAAACGGATGTAAGAGTATAAAACCCATTTTGAAACTACCTTGGTGATTTCATATGGTGGCCACTGGCCAGTGATGTGTGTTTCCTCACTGGATAATTGTACACGTCTGTAATAAACAAACAGAGCCACCTCAATAAAAACAATTTTTCTTTGGTAACAATAAAAACAGTTTCGGCGTCTATGAATCACAATTACCCTAAATTTTGCTAGCAGCCAGAAAGAAATCCCAAAGATTTTCCTTCACTCTATGAATTATAAAACAGGATGGGCAGGGTGCACCACATAGATCGTTATTTCTTTTTAACTATCGGATATCATACATTTTATTTTTAAAAACCCTCGACTTAATGAAACAAAACAACTAATAATAAACTGTTTACAGAAACCTAACATAACACCGACGGTCAAACACACAAAACAAGTCCAATTAAATATAGGGGGGAAATTCTTCCTCCCTAAAATTTTTAGTTGTGCTAGAATATAGCTAGTGCAGTCTGCAGATTCAAGAAATCAGAAGATCACTTATCAGAGATATATTGAAGATGGACCGGTTTACATTTAGACAAATTTCCATGCACTGTACTTTTCCGTTCCTTTTAGACCTCCAAAATTCAACTTGTAATCTAGCCAAGAGAGAGGTCAGTAATAATCCATAAACTTTGATTTAAGAAAGAGAAACCCCAACTTCGCAAATGGAGGTTTCTATGAAGAGCTGTCCATAAAATCTTTTGAACATTAAGGGCGAACAGTACACAGGAAGAAGACAAACTCCTATTCAACCAATTGTGAGTTATTGATTTGAAATAAGACATCAAGCCTGTATTTTGTTAAATATAAAAGTCTGCATTTCCAACAATATATTTATTATAAAAGAAATAACCTTAACTGATGCAAGAGGATCCTGCTTAGATTGACACTGAATTCCAAATGAATTAGAACATGTACTTTCAATTTTGAACTTCATTTCCTAGATTCTGCTACCCTAACCAACTCATAAGATACAGATCCAATTCTTATTAATTTTCCAAATAACAAAAAATTACAAGTAAAACCAATAAAAGAATATCCACTAGAGTGAAATTTTATCTCTGTTGTACAATGCGGATATGTTTTGATAAGATATGGAGCAAATAACTGGATGGTTCTTTGGGAGGTACAAAAATGAGCCCAACTTGGTTGGTTCACAAGACAAGTGTCAGTGAGTTTGGACCATACCTAATAAGATGTATCAAGACTAGAGATTGTCTTTCAGCCATCTTAGAGCTCCATTTGCAACAGACCTGCATGTTCCGCAACTTTTAATTAATACTATATACTATAATGATGAAGACAGAATTAATCCATAGGAAGAAGCCTATTGAATACAAAAACACAAGCATGAGAGAGAGAGACAAAAGTGTAACGATTAGTGCAGAAAGGTAACAGCATGCCACACTTATGTAAGTGTATAGATTCACTAGTAAGATATAGTGATGTTGGTATACATAATATCTTTTCCTGGTCCCTTCAGTAAGGACCATTGAGGAAAATTATGGGGAGGTTGTTTGCAAGGACTTTTTTCAGAAAGTTCTTGAATTTCAGTAGCTCGGTAACATAAAACAGCAATTAGGTCTTGGTGAGTCTCTGGGCAGTAGAGTCTCAATGGTCTCAACATTAATAGTAAATTGATTGTAATCTGAAAAGCCCAAAATGTTAAAAGGGGCTCACAAACTCAAACGAGGTTATAGGGGGAAATATGGGCCTCATAGAGAAGCTATGCTAGCCTAAAAAAGTAAACCCAAAACAGAGCTAAATACTTGTGCCACATTCAAGCCCTTTGCTAGCAATTTTCAGCATAAAATAGAGGCTCAGATGAACCCCACAAAATCCTGTACGTTTGAAGGATTAAAATTCAAAATGGCTGCATATTCCTCCAGTTGGAGAGGTAATGAATGCTGATGAGTTGGCAAGTAATCTCAGATGCTGTGTCTCATCTCCTCCAATAACTTTCTTTTGGGAGCTCACTTCAAGGCATGGCACATTTGGTATTCCACTATAGAGAGCATACACAAGAGATTGACTGGCCAGAAGAGTCGGTAGACTCACTCTAATCTAAAAGTACATCTTTCTAGCCTTTCAACGTATTTCTTATCTTAATTCTGATTGCCTGTAGGAGTGGCAAAAAGGTTGGAAAAATATCTAGGGTAAAATGGGAGAGGAATTCAAATTCCACTTGGAATGTCTGTTGCAATCCAATTTGCAATGGAGGATTGGGGATTAAATAGCTATGTTTTATTTTATCAACCTTTGCTAGGAAATGATTGTGACGCTATGGGATAGAAGAAAATGCATTATGGAGGAGGGTGTTAGATTTAGGCTTTGTTTGGTTGGAGGGATAGAAAATGGTGGCTTGATGAGGGAATGGAAAAGTGAAGGGATAGAAAAAATTTAGTTTTCCCTAGTGTATTTAGTTGGGCGAATTGAAAAGTGGAGAGATGGAAAATTTTATTTGTTTAGATTAAAAGAAAATTAGAAGATAGAAAATGTAATTTGTATAAGTTTACTCTCATGCATCTATTACATTAAAAAAATATAGTTTGTAAGCCAAAGAAAAAGGAACCAACGCCTAACAGGACAGGATAGGCAGATGGGTAAATTCTCATCTAAGCCACTCTCCTTCCCCAATTTTCTCCCCAATTCAGAGAGATTCCAATATCACCCCAAATGGTGGACAGAGGAAGAAAACACCCAAGCTCCACCAAAATCATCCCCCTCCCCCTCCCAACCAAACACACTTCAAGTGTGATTGGAGAAGCAATATCCTCTTTGAAAGTATAACATTAAGGCAAAGCCCAAGAATAAGGTTCCATGGTAGTTAACTAGGTTTTATGTTTTATTTGTTTATTCAGGAATCAAATCCTTCCTCTTTTGAACCCTAAGGGCCCATTTGGTAGCAGCACTTGAAAACTGGTTTGTGTGATTCAAATGCTGAAAAACAAGGGTTCCATTTTTAAGTTACATGTTTGGTAAGGGAACTCAAATAACAGTATTCAACAGTTCTCACTTTAGGTGATCTAAATCACCTATTTAGAGAACTCTCGAGTAGTTTTCAATGTTCAAGTAACAGTTTTGGGTGGCATTGTTCTAAATAATGTAAAAACTGTGGGACCAACACAAACTGAGTTTATGGAGACAGTACCTAACAGATTTTTTTTTTTTTTGGCATTTTCATTCATGATCTCTCCTTCTCTCTTTTCATCTCTTCTCTCAGACTCTCATCCCATAGCAACAGACCTCTCTCACTTCTCAATTTCATTCTCTCACAGCAAAAATTCCACAAAAGGCAGAGGAACACAACCACATTGCCAAATATCAACCTACATGACCTCCATTGCAGAGATCCAAACTCCATGCCTCATACATCACTGATCCAGCCCCCATTGCACAGATCTAGGAAAAACTGGGAGGATAGAGAGCTTCCTCTCTGTCCAGTCTCCAAATCAATCAAAAATGAAACCAAACCCAAAAAGAATAGAAATCTTGGCTATAAATAAAAGAGAAAGTAGTAGAGAGAGCACTGGGTAAAGCCACCCCCATTGTGGCTCACAGTGGCTGATTGGTGGAGCCATGGAGATCGGGTCATCGGAGCTTGAGAGAACCAGGTAGAGAGAGGGGGGAGCCACCTCGGAGGTGGCTGCTTGTGGCAGCTAATGGAGTTAGGATTTTGATAGAGAGAAAAAGAGCTATGAATGGGAGAGAGTTTGAGAGTGGAGAGCTTAGAGGGAAAACTTGGTTTTATGGGAGGGAGTTTTCTCTCTCTTTGTATAAATAATAGTTAATCTACTGTTTATGTCATAAAAGTTACACACTTTTTCTTAAAAATACATACTCATACAAAACACCTAATTTTGTATTTTTAGTTTTAAAAAAATTTATAGAAACAAATTACTAAACACATTTTTTTGTAATATGAGTACTCAAAAAATGTGTTACACTACGCTTTTTAAACCACAATTTTCACATTATTTTGGAAACAAAAACCCAAACACTCTACCAAACAGGCCCTAACCAATTTTCTAAAAAGATTCTAAACCCAGATCCACAAATTCTCATCATCCTAAACCCACCCACCACGGCTGCACATAAACAAATTCCCCAATTTGTCTTACATCAACTACTTGGAGAGCTGCTGTTCTGATGAGATTAAGGACATTAGATTAGAAGACTAAGTGACAACTTCTCGCACTTTATCATATATGTTGTAGGCGATGGTTCTAACATTTTTTTTTTACATTATCTGTAGGATGGTGAGATTACTCTCAAGGAGAGATTTCCTAACCTTTTCTTCGTTGCTAGGAATGGAGATGTTCAGGTAGTGGTTTATCTAGAGAACAGAAATTGTTGCTTTTATTCGAATCCTCTATTCATCAAGCGTTGCATGATTGGACATTATGGCTCAATTATTGGATGACATATATGCTACAAATATTTGTTGTGGGGAGGAAGATAAATTGGAACCGATCCCTTCAAGAAAAAAGAAAAGAAAAAAAAGGCTTCCAAGTTGTAACAAATGAAATTTGCGGACATAGTCCCAAATATTAAAATAGAATACCTCAAGGACGGTAACAGATGAAGTTAATTCCTGGTATAGGATCATAGTAAGTAGTGGTAACACTCGTTAAGATTAAGTAAATAAATTGTGTAAAACAGTGTGTTTGTGTGTGTGTGTGTGTGTGTGAGAGAGAGAGAGAAAGAGAGAGAGAGAGAGAGGATTATTACCCAGCAAACTCTTTTAACTTATTCCATACATCATTTTGTTCTACTGATTCTTCCTTTTTCTCTGCAACATTTTCCTCCTGATATTCTCTACTTTTAACTGCAGAAGTAAAATATAATACTGAACTTAAGGCGCTAAGCACATATATTTAGCACTTGAGAGAGTACTGTTGGATACAAAAAGGGACCAAAAAAAAAATTCACTCACAAATTACAAATGCAAATACTTACGTGGTGACTGAGTTTTAGGACGAATTCGTGAACGGCTGCTGGTAGTGCTCTTCATCAACGCAAGTTCTTCAAGCAATTCACGCTCCTTGGCACTGCAAATATGGGCAAAAAGTGGAAGAATATAAATTTAGAAAATGAGCTCAAATTCAGTCAACTGAAAAGGAGGAATTTTTCTAATTTATCAAAAGAAATTGGAAAAGATTATACTAGTTTTTTTTAATTACTCTTGGCACTAGCAGCCATAATGATGAAGGGCTAAACATGTATCTTAATTTGGGTCAAGACACTCTGGTTGTCTAACATAATGATGAGGGTTGGGGTTCAAACAACTACAAATTGATGGACAACCCAAAAGATACTTGGGCCCAAGGCCAAGAGATACAGATGAGAATCTAAAATTTCCAGCAAGGCTTGGTGATGCAGGAGGCAGTAAGAAGAAAGATTTCCTATATTTTATTTTATTTTATGTATCAAGGGAAATTTTATAATTTCCTAATATTCTAGGATGGGCTGTGCTTATAGTCTATTGGGTCTTACTTCAGTTTTATTTTAAGCTTGGTTATGTTGTTTGGGTTTAGTAATAAAGCCCAAGGAGTCCAAGTCTAAGTCTTATTAGGGTTTTAAGAAATCCTAGTTCAACTAGGATTAGGTATTAGTCCTCTATTTAAAGAGTTATAGTACTTTCTATTGAGTTGATTAATAATGAATGTTTTCAAAATTTAAGAGCTAAGCTTTCTTTTATGGTTTGTGTGATGCAACCTTCTACGAGGTATGATGCCAGGGAACCCTACGTGTGATGCTTAGGAAGTCTAGGTGTAATTCTTAGAATTTATCTATTTTCTTTAATTTTACTATTCATGATTACTGTTCACAACACTATTCACAGCAATCCAAATCTTGATTTTCACATTTGTTTTCATTCCAAGACCCTACTAATTCTTGTCCCTTTGGAATCTCTATAATCCCTATTATTTTCTAGCTTATTCCCCACCAAAACCTAACCCTAATTCTTCAAAACCCAAGCTATACCAGATTTGCCCTGGTGTTCTAAATCAAAGTTTGTTGTGCCCCCTTGTCCTACGTCAGTTTGGTATCAAAGCCAAAAGTTATTGAAGGAAAAGATCTAGAAGCTAAAAATTCTGGTGTAGCAACAGAAGCTACCTAAATAAAACCTGACCAGCCTATAGAAGTGCCTCAAATTCCAGCAGATTTTTCCAAAGATTGCACCAACTTTTCTTTCAAAGATTTATCAAAACCCTTATGTCCTATGCATGAATACTCTATTGACTTTGTCAAAGGTACAAGTTGTCTAGTTAGCAACATAGGAGATGCTGAGTTGAAGATAGATGCAAGTGATCAACGGAAGCTAAAAGTAATGCAACAAGAATCGAAAGAGATGGAAACTGTTGATGAAGTAGTTGAAATTGAAAGGGAAGATCAAAATTACAAGGCAGAAGTGAAGACTGTAACACTCAAAGCATTTTATTCCCAAGTTCATGTTGCTTGCCAAAGTAGGGTTCTATTGCCAACACCAACTTTTCAAGATATTGATTTTCTCATTCTTGAAAAGTTTAATGGGTCAATTGAATTGGTGGGTGTATCATTATTATCATTGCTACCACAAATGAAGAAACAAAAAGAAATTCAAATTCAACGTGTTTTTTCAATGTCAATGATGCACTTCAAGAAACCTAAATTCTTTTTACTTCAACACTTTAAAACTCGAGGTCGAGTTTTCTCCCACCAAGGGAGAATGATGCAAGAGGCAATGAGAACACTGAGAAGACAAATTTCCTATATTTTATTTGATTTTAGGTATCAAGAGCAATTTTATAATTTCCAAATGTTCTAGGATAGGATGGGCTGTGCTTATAGTCTATTGGATCTTACTTTAGTTTTATTTTAAACTTGGTTATTTTGTTTGGGTTAGTAATAAAGTCCAAGTCCAAATCTTATTAGGGTTTTAAGAAATCCTAGTTTTTTTTGATAGGTAATCAAAGAAATATTATTAATGAAAATAGAAAGTAAAAAAACAAGTTGTTCATGATGATGAACAACAAGAAAAGGATAAACCAAACAACAAATAAGAGGGAAACCAGGAAACTAATCTAAAAGAAAGCATAAACTCAAAGATAGAAGAACAATAAGAAAACCCCAACAACGAGACCACTCAAAAAGACTACGCTGGCATAAAACTTTTAACTCTTCCAAAGTCTTCTCAGTGTCCTCAAAGGAACAACGATTTCGTTCTTAACAAGCAATCCACATTAAGCAAGCAACTTGTAATCAAATTTCAAATATTTGAAGTATGATTCCCAAGCCATTGACAGTAGATTAAAATATGATTTGCCAAGACTACTTTGCAAATTAGACGTTGAGAAGGCCTTTGATCATGTAAACTGGGGATTTCTTATGCAGTTATTAGAAAAGGGTGGGTTCTCTGCTAAATGGCGGTAGTGGATTTTCTTTTGTATATTTACAGTTCGTTTCTCTATTATGATAAATGGCTCACCTTGTGGGTTTTTTGAGAGTTCCAGGGGGTTGAGACAAGGTGGCCCATTATCCCCTTTGTTGTTTGTACTAGTTATGGAAGCCCTTGGGAGGATGTTGGATAAGGTTGTCCATGATGGTCACATGTCAGGCTTTAGTGTGGGTTGTGTAGAGGGAAGATCATTGGCGGTGTCTCATCTTCTCTTTGCGGACGACACTTTGATTTTTTGTGGTGCTGATTTGGATCAGGTCTTGTTTCTCCGTATGATCCTCATTTGGTTTGAGGCAGTTTCTGGTCTAAAGATAAATTTGGGCAAGTCAGAAGATATAACGGAGATTAGCAAGATGGAAACGTCTGTACTTATCCAAGGGAGTAGAGTCACTTTAATTAAAAGCACTCTATCTAATTTACCTACTTATTTTCTATATCTATTCCCTATTCCTGCAACTGTGGCTAACCGAATTGAGAAACTACAGAGAAATTTCTTATGGGGTGGCATTGGAGATGAACCAAAATTCCATTTAGTTAAATGGGCTACTATCTGCAGACCCATTGCTTCGAGTGGCTTGGGGATAAGGAAGATAAGACCTTTTATGAAGCTTTGCTTGGAAAGTGGCTATGGAGATTTGGGATGGAGAGGACTGCCCTTTGGAGGCAAGTAATAGAGGTGAAATATGGCTGTGAATGGGGTGGCTGGTGTACTAGGCCTGTTAATGGTCCATATGGTGTGTGCTTGTGGAAAAATATTAGTCGGGGATGGCCTTCTTTTTCCCGCCACATTCTATATGATATTGGGGATAGGTCAAGGGTGAAATTCTGGCAAGACCATTGGTGTGGTGAGACTTCCCTTGCAGTTAGCTATCCGAAATTGTATAGATTTTGCCGAGACAAGGAGGCTAGTGTGGCAAAGCTTATGAAGCTTGATAATGGAGTTCTTTTTTGGGATGTAAGTTTCTTTAGGGGTGTGCATGCTCGGGAATCAGAGGCATTGGCCAGTTTCATGGATACCATTTATGGTGCTTCGGTGAAAGAGTTTGGCGAGGATAAGATGTGCTGGAAACTTGATAGAGAGAAGGGCTTCTTGGTTAAGGATTATTATAGTCTCTTAGTGGGCTCTAATGACTGTTGCTTTCCTTGGAAAAGTATTTGGAAACAAAAAATTCCTTCTCGAGTTGCTTTCTTTGTTTGGACTACTACTTTGGGGAAGTGCTTAACGATTGACAATTTATGAAAGAGGAAGGTTTGGATATTGGATTGGTGCTACATGTGCAAGTGCAATAGTAAATTGGTTGATCATCTTTTTTCTCCATTGTCCGGTTGCAATGGATATGTGGGCAATGGTGTTTGGATTGTTTGGAGTAAGCTGGGTTATGCCACAATCTGTAGTGGGGCTTTTAGCATGTTGGCAATGTAGATTTGGTTGTCATCGAAATGAATATATATGGATGATTGTTCCACATTGCTTATTGTGGTGTCTTTGGAGAGAGAAATAGCAGGTGCTTTGAAGATAAGGAGAGATCAATCTCAGACTTGAAGCTATTTTTCTTTAGAACCTTAATAGATTGGTTGGCTACTTTGCGGAACCAATCATTTTTATCTTTTCTTGATTTCTTAGATTCTTGTAATTTTTATTCTTGATTGTTTAACCCTTGTACACTCCCTGTGTACTAGGATATTTCCTTTTTTTGATATCAATAAACATATTACTTATCAAAAAAAAATAATAATAACAAAATAGCAATCCCGCCACCAATCCTGGCATAACACAATGAATATTGAAGGTCTGAAGCATAAAAGTCCATAAGGTATGTAACAGGACAATGAAGAAGAAGGTGGTCCACCGACTCCCCATCACAACGACACATACAACATCGATTTGCCAAAGAGCAACCCCTAAGCATGAGATTATCCAAAGTAAGAATCCGACCATGAGCCGTTGTCCACAAAAAGAAAGCCACTCACTTAGGAACCTTTGGTTTCCAAACACCCTTCCAAGTAAACAAAGAATCCTAGGGCTTGTTTGGTTTAGGGGTGTTTTGAGTGATATGATCCAAAACTCATAATTGAGTTATCAAAAAATGTGGGACCCACACAATTAGTTTCGTTTGGCTTGATTTCCTAATGTTGTTTTCACCACTCAAACTCAAATTTTGAATGAGTGATGAAAACTTAAAACACCAAATTGGTGTTTTCAGAAGTTGAAAACTGAGTTTTAGTGGCATAATGGTAAATATTGTGACTCTATGGGACCCACGGTCAAACACTCAAGACCTCGTGCTCAAGCATCTTTTTCTTCTTCACTTTTTCTCTCCACCGTACTGATATTTCTGCTCTCCCTCTCCTCTTTTCTCTTCTCTTTTCTTTCTTTCTTTTCTTCTTCAAGCTGAGTTCTTTCAGCTGCTTCTCTTTTTCTTATCTTTTTTTTTTCTTTTCTTCACAGCTGGGTTCTTTCATCTTCTTCTCTTTTTTTCTTTTTTTTTTTCTTTTTCTTTTTTCTTTTCTTTCTTTCTTTCTTCTGCACTCTGGTTTCTTTTCTTCTTTTTCTTCACGCGATGATGGCAGAGGGCTTCAATTTCAGTTGTGATTTGCGTTTTAATCGGGTTAAGGTGTGTTTTTTGGGCTTGGAGTTGTGGATTTTGTGGGGTAATTTTTTCTGTTGTTTCTTTTTATGTTTATTTTCAATATATATATGCAAAAGAATTTGTTGTGATGTTAAAGGTGTTGGTGGATGGGTTTGATTTTTGGTGATTTGTACGGTGGTGGATGCAAAACAATGGCGGTGGGTTGGATATTTGAGAATTGCAATTGGTGGGTTTGAGGATTGTTGGAGGTGGTAGAGACCGAAAATGGGAGGAGAAAAGTTTCAGGCTTCGTGAAAGAGGAGGAAAAAAAAATGAAAGAGATGGAGGAGAGAGACATGTTACTGTTCTAATCTGCACAGTACATGAGCTCCACCACTTTGTCAAAATTTTGAGTTAAACCCACCCAAATTTGAAACCAAACAAAAATAAGATAGAGTTAAGGAAAAAGTAGAGATAGAGATATGAGATATGAAAATTGAGTTTGAATGATGAGAAATGGGATTTGAGAATTGAGTTTTGAGTTAGGAGTAAACCAAACAGGCTCCTAAGTTCCCCAAATCGCATGGTAGAAAGACTTGGTAGAAAGACTGGGTGTCAAATTTACCATCTCCTTTAAGCCACCAACAAAGAGTATCACTCATTTCACCCCGAGGAATACAAGATTGGATAAACTTAAGGAGAGAATAAGATGCAACTAGCTCCCAGTCTTCAAATTCTCTATAAAACCTTAAATCCCAAACTCTAATACCCCCAATAGAAGCCATAACACCTCAGAATTACAAGCGTCCTTGTCAGCTGAACACAAGCAGAGCTTAGGATAGAGAAATTTTAGGGTATTATCACCAATCCACCTATCATGCCAAAAGCGGATATGAGTACCTTCACCCACTACAAAAGACAAATGCTTAGAAAAGCTCTCCCACCCTTCATGAATGCTTTGCCAAAGACCAGATCCATGAGCCCTCCTGCATGCTTTAATACACCACCCCCCTTGACCCTCACCATATTTTGTGGAGATAACTCTCCACCAAAGATGGGTAACTTCATGACTATACCTCCACAGCCATTTCTCTAATAAAGTTTGATTAAACAACACCTCACTTCTTATCCCCAAACCGCCCAATTCAATGGGTAAACACACTTTTTCCCAAGCTACCAAAGGGTATTTGAAACTTGCCTCAGAAGACCCTTAAAGAAAGAAAATTCCTCTGAATACTTTCCAATCTAGCATCCGTAGCTTTAGGAATAGTAAAAAGAGAAAAAAAAAAAATACATTGGGAGACTTGAGAGAGTACTCTTCAATAACGTGAGTCTACCACCTTTAGATAAATAGAAACACTTCCACCTTGATAGTTTTTTTTTTTTTTTTTGATAGGTAAGAAAAAAAAATTTATTGAAAAAGGAAAAGCATGAAAATTACGTAAGGTTCACGATAGTGAACAAAGAGGAAACATAAGTAAAAACAAAAAAAACTGACACTAAACTATTTTAAGAGATAAAAGAAAATCCATAAGTGTAGAGCAATTTGAGAAACCCCAACACCGAGACCAATTACAAAGGGTCCGATGGCATACATCTTACAATTGAGCCAAAGATTTTCCAATATTCTCAAAAGAACGCCAATTACGTTCAGTCCAAATAGTCCACATTAAACAACCCGGAACCAAATTCCAAATGTCAGAATTATGTTTCCCAAGCCAATGATACCAACAAAAAAAATAAATCTACAACTAAACCTGGCATGACCCAATTAATCCCAAATAACCGAAGCATATCCATCCATAAAGAATGAGCTACTAGACACAAAATCAGCAAGTGATCCACAAATTTCTCATTACAACAACAATTCGCCAAAGTGCGACCTCGAAGCATAAGATTATCCAGAGTTAGAATTTGACCATGAGCTGCTATACACATAAAGAATGCCACCCTTTTTGGAACCTTTACTTTCCAAATACCCTTCCAAGGGAAAGTAGAAAGAGTTCCATTTTGAATCTTATGATAGAAAGACTGAACGTCAAAATTCTCACTGCCATTGAGTCGCCAACAAAGTCTATCACTATCTCCACCCTAGGAATCCGAGTTTGAATGAAATGAAGGAGTAGGAAGCCGCTAATTCCCAATCATTAAATTCCCTATAAAATCTTGAACTCCAAACTCTATCATTATCTCCAACTGGAGGACTTAACACTTAAGAAATACAAGCTTCCTTATTTGCTGAACACACAAATAACTGTGGATAAAGAGTTTTAAGAGAATTGTCCTCAGTCATCATGCCAAAAAAGAATACGAGAACCATCCCCCACCACAAAGGACAAATGCTTAGAAAAGTTTTCCCAACCTTCACTAATACTTCGCCATAAACCACAACCATGAGCCCTTCTACAAACTCTAGTACTCCACCCCCCCGTCCCCTCCCCATAATTCATGGCTATGACCCTCCGCCACCAATGAGTAGTTTCATGACCATACCTCCAAAGTCATTTCCCTAATAAAGCGTGATTAAACGACACCGAATTCTGAATTCCCAAACCAAACTCACGCAGTAAGCAAACCTTTTCCCCAGCCACCAAGAGGTATTTGAAGCATTCAACTGAGGAACCCCACAAAAAATTTCTTTGAATACGTTCTAAACTCACAACCACAACTTTAGGGATATTAGTCTTCTATTTAAAGAGTTGTAGTACTTTCTGTTGAGTTGATTAATAATGAATGTTTTCAAAATTTAAGAGCTATGAATCTTTTTTTTATGGTTTGTGTTATGCAACCTTCTCCGAGGTGTGATGTCAAGGAACCCTACGTGTGATACCTAGGAAATCTAGGTGTGATTCCTAGAATTTATCTATTTTCTTTAATTTTACTACTCACGGTTACTATTTACATTACTATTCACAGCAACCCAAATCTTGATTTTCACATTTGTTTTCATTCCGAAACCCTACTAATCCTTGTCCCTTTAGAATCCCTATAATCCCTATTATTTTCTAGCTTATTCCTCACCAAAACCGAACCCAAATTCTTCAAGCTATACCAGATTTGCCCTAGTGTTCTAAATTAGAGTTTGTTGTTTCCCGTCCTACGTCACTTGGATTTCATAAGCTGAGGTTTATATTTGAAGCCCTAAACCATATATAGAAAGAAAAAGAAAAATATATCAAATCTGAAATTATGTTTTCTCTATGAAACAGCTTAAGCTCCTAGTTACAGCATATATGAATAATTTTTTGAAGTACTTGGTCAAGTCAATTGGTATTTTAACTTGGAAAGAAAAAGGAGTGAAAAATATAAATTACATAAATAGAATTTTTTTTTTTGATAAGTAATAAGATATATTGATGCCAAAAAGGAAGGAAGCACCCTAGTACACAGGTAGTGAACAAGGGAACAACAAATCAAATACAAAAATTGCAAGAATCTAGGAAATCAATAAAAGAAGGAAATGATTGGTTTTGCAAAGCAAACAACCAATCTAACAAAGTTCTAAAAAAAAGAAGCTTGAGGTCCGGAATAGATCTCTCAAAATCTTCAAAACAACAACTATTTCTCTCCCTCTAAAGACACCACATTAAGGCATGGGGAACAATGGACCATATATAACCATTTCGATGACGACCAAAGCTGCCTTGTCAACACCCTAACAGCCCCAAAACAGATTGTGGCATAACCCAAGAAACACCAAATAAGCCCAAAACCGTAGACCATAGAACCATAGCAATGGGACAGTGAAGGAAGAGATGGTCAACCGATTCACCATTACTCTTGCACATGTAACACCAATCCAGAATCCACACCTTCCTTTTTCGTAAATTATCAATCATCAAGCATTTCCCTAAGGCAACAGCCCATACAAAGAAAGCTACTCTAGAGGGAATCTTCTGCTTCCAAATACTTCTTCAAGGAAAACCAAAGATAGTAGGACTAGCTAAAATTCTATAATAATCTTTCACCAAGAACCCCTTATCTTTGCTAGAAATCCAACACATCTTATCCTCACCAAACCCCCTTATTGAAGAACCGTATATGGTTACCATGAGGCTTGACAAAGCCTCTAATTCCGGAACATGCACACCCCTAAAGAAGCTCACATCCCAAAAAATGCCATTGGAAAAATGCCATTGAGAAGCCATCCGGACCAAGAGATTTATCTCCATGAAAACTCTGAACAATATCAAAGATTTCTGCCTCTTCAAAAGGTCTCTTTAACATTTTCTTTTGCAAATGTTAAAAAGAAGTGGGTTCTCAGCCAAGTGGAGACAATGGATTTCCTTTTGCCTATCTACAGTCCGCTTCTCCATCTTGATTAATGGCTCTCCTTGTGGGTTTTTTGGTAGCTCTAGAGGTTTGAGACAAGGTGATCCGTTGTCTCCTTTGTTGTTTGTGTTGGTGATGGAAGCTCTGGGAAGGATGTTGGATAAAGCAGTTCTTGAAGGTCGCTTGTCAGGATTTAGTGTGGGTAACTTGGAGGGAAGATCCTTGGCTGTGTCTCATCTCCTGTTTGCGGATGACACTTATCTTTTGTGATGCTGACCTAGACCAAATTTTGATTCTCTGTATGATTCTTATTTGGTTTGAGGCAGTGTCGGGTCTAAAGATTAATTTGGGCAAGTCTAAATTGGTTCCAGTTAGAGTAGTCACACACAGTTATAATCAAAAACACATAAGACCAAGCTGCTTCTATGACTAGAGAAAAAGTTAAAAACCTAAAATAACACATAAAATTTACACCTTGAAAGTTAAAAACATAGTATCAAACCATGATTTTTCAAAAACGTTAAAATCCCCAAGTAGTTGAAGGTCCCTAGAGCCAATTCCTTAACTTTCTTTAAGGATTAGTTAAGTTGAATTATTCCAAATAATACATAATAGACAAGGGATGAATGCACAAACCGCAGAAAGGTTGATACTATCATCTCAAAGTTATAATGACAACTAGTAAAAGAAACAAAATATCTCTATACCTGACACGATTTGGTATAGTAACTTTAACTGTAAATAAGTGGTCACCACGGATCGACGGTTTATTCAGTTTTGGTGCACCTTTCTTTGCCAGGACAAGCACATCCCCAGGTTGGGTACCTGGTGGAATTTGTAGTTCAGTAATTCCCTCAACTGTCTTTACCTGTTTAGATGTTAGAAGTTCAGTTAATCAACTAAAAACAAAATACCAACAAGAATATTTTTATTTTTTTGATAAGTAAAAATACGAACAAGAAATATGTTTTTGATAAGTAATAAGTTTATTGATGTCAAAAAAAGGGGAACACCTTAATACACAGGGAGTGTACAAGGGGTCAAAATACGAACAAGAAATTGAGGCGAAAAAAAAAGAAAGACTCCAATGGCCCTAAAATCATCGGAGGTAGTAACAAAAGAATGACATAACAAATAGTAGAACAAAGGTATTGATGCATTTGGCTACATTCTAACTATCCACCATAAGATAGATGTGTAGTTCAGATTATGTAACATCACATCAGACAGATTCAAAAGGCCTTTGAAATACTAATGAATTTGTGTGTATTCTGCAATCACTTTATGCTAGTGCAACCAACATATGCTCAGGTTGGATATACATTAGAAATCAATGTCCTGTTCTAGCTATCACATATACAGCATGATTCAGGTTCTAGTATTCCTACTTATTTTAAAAAAATGGTTAATTACACTTTACCCACATGTGATTTGGCCCATTATAAAAGTGTCTACCATAATTTAAAAAGTGTCACTTTACCCAAAAAAGGTCACCTGTGTAAGACTTCCGTAACCCACCTCGTCCCTTTCCATTAGAAAAACACTTTTTGGTTATAAAACATAATAGAAAATGGATCTAAGCCACTCTCCACAAATTCCTTCTCTATCTTAGAAATCCAATATTGCGACCCAAACAACACGCATATAGAGCACATGTTCATCTTCAAACCCTTGCTCTAAATTAGCCCTTGGGAAAGTTTATGAATTTTGTCAGTTGTGCTGCTTAGGGATTTGGTTGAATTAATTAGGTTTTTGATGATTGGGAAAAGTTTGTTGCGAACCAAACATTAGGTTTGAACCAATTTTCCAACAACCAAAAAAAAAAAAGCTTTTTCAGATTCTTTAGTTCCTGATGGGGAGGCACTGAGGCAGATTGGCACTGTATTTCAGGTTAGAAGACAAACTAGTATATGGTTCAGTCTATCCACAACCTTCTTCGTTTCTCGTTTACTTGGACTCTAATCAAATTTATTTGTCTACTTAGATCCACTGAATTTTACAATGAATAAGTTTATATGGATTTTGATCTTCTGGAGACGTCAAAATTAGAGTAATTTTTTGGTAAGTTTATATCAAATCTAGGGTTTTTCTTTAGTGTTCTCGAGCCAAAATATAAGCAACTTCTATAATTTTTCAAATACCCCTTTCAGATCTTGCTTTCTTTGATTTTTCAAGTTCTTAACGGTGAAAGGAGCGAGGTGGGTTACGGAACTCTAACGGAGGTGACCTCAAGTGGGTAGAGTGACACTTTTAAAACCACAGATAGACACATTTAAAACAGGTCAAGCCACAAGTGGGTAAAGTACAATTAACCCTTTAATAAAAAATAACATTGTACATCTACCTATAAAAGGTGAAGTTCATCTGTCCTATCAATATCTACCAATATTGAACTCAGTTGAACAAGACTCATCTGACTGAAATAGTAGCTGGAGATTCCTTGCAGCACTGATAGGAAAATAGTAAGTTAAATCAGGCAAAAAGGTATCATCAAGGGCTAAGCTAATACACATATTAATAAGTATGCTGCGGAAATCTGGTTGGACATGAACCAAGTGTTGTGTAACAAAAACAAACTAAATCGGCTTCATCTAAGAGCACCTGAAAGGTTCAGCAGCATACATGCAAGATGCATTTTTATGCCATAACAAGTTGGTCAACAATAGAAAAACAGTAAGGGACCCTGGTTTTTTACAATTACCATCAAGGAAATTAGAAAACTTCAAGGTTTGGGCAGGATTGAATCAAATCATTAGATGAAGAAACTTAATTTCTGCTACTGTAGTACATTTCCAGTGTACTTGAGTTGGCTATTTTTTAATAAAAAACTCTTACGTTATTTATCCCAAAAAAAAAATCATTAGATGAAGAAAGCAGTAAAATACAATATTTGGTATACATTTGTCAAACAGTCTAATTGAATTGAAAGTGCTGAGCATATAAAGCACTGAGTCGCTGACTAAGGAAGCACTGGAAAAGGCAGCACAGTAGAAGGTGCAATAAAAGCAATATCTAACAAACTAATCAAGAATAACTTGGTCAGCAACAATCTCAAATCTGCAAAATTTATTGAATCCCTTGTGTTTCAGAATAAGCAGTCCTCTTCTTTTTTTTGTTTTGTTTTCCCATTTCCCATTTTTTGATAAACAGTCTTCCTCATTAAGTTATGTTTCAATAATAATAGTTTGATGAATGTGAACCATAATTCTTAGAGTCCGAGGCCCGGCTACCTCAAATTAGTCAGAAAGTTTGTGTCCGTTTAATGTTTCTTTTCTAGTTTGGATTGATATGGGTGGATTTCGCAGTTTTTTTATTGAATCGAAGTTGTTTCAGTTGGTGGTTGAGGAAGGGGGGAATTTCTTCTCCCTTAAGATTTTTGAAAGAAGGAAGTATTTCATGCACTCAGTTTTTATGGGTAGGAACGCAACACATTGGTTAATGCAGAGCTTGGAACAAACGGTGATTGGGGTTAACCCCAAACACTTCTTCACGCTCAGGGATGGTGACACCGCCTACACAGTGCAACGGGGTTCTAACCTGTTTGGACAATTTATTCTAGTAACAGAATTAAAAGTGGGCGGGATGAGAAGATCGATCATTATTCCTGCAGGCAAGGCACAACAAGGATGGAGGGCTTTCGGAATTGAATTACGGAGAATGTTGGAACCTTCTCATTATGCGTTGGGTTCAAATGCTTTACCGTACAAGGCTAAGTCGGGTTCAGTGTGTCACCCTTCTCGGTCATTTGCTGAAACGGTAAAAGCGGCTGTGCAAGCAAGGAAGCAGTTGCATCAGCCCCCCATTAGGGAGATAGGGAAGTTTCATGTAGTGGAGAACACAACGCAGCCTCCGAGAGTCGAAGTTGGGAGTAAGGTGGTGGCTGTTGAAGTTCCGGCGGATAATGGTTTACCGATTGCCGTGAGTGGTGTGGAGGGGAGTCTCCGTGGTAGTAATGGTGATGCTAGGTCCAAGGAGAAAATCCTGGAACATAATAATTTCAGATTGCATAATTTGAATTCGAATGAGGCTGTTTTTGGTAAGGAGCGTCAAAGTAGGAGGGCTGGCTGGTTAGGGAAAGGCTTGACTGTGGAAATAAATGAATTTGGTAAGAGGCGGGTGTCTTGGCAACGTTACAGGGGTGATAAGCAAGCTGTAAAATGGGTGGCACGTAAGGATCACTCTGCCCAGGCTGTGAATAAAGGAATGGTCAATGGGCCTTCTGAAGCCCAGGCAGCTAAGAGATATTCTGGCCCATTATTGAATAGCCCATTTGTTTTTGAGGCAGGGGCTTGCTCCAAGCAGCCCGAAAACATTTCCAGCCCAGGTTTTACGGGCCCATTTGTTGGGGATGGTAAGTTAGAGTCCAGCGCTTCAGGCCAGCGTTCATTCGCGATGGGTGCGAGTGCTAAGGTGCTCCTAGCGTGTCCGGCGATCGACTCTTTACCACAGAGTAGGCCGACGGTGGCTCCGATGGTCAATATGGGCTCGGATTCTTCCTCATCGGCACCGGAAAGTGCTGGCGGAAGTGGGTCGAGCATGCCGGTGAGCTCGAGCTGGCTTACCCAGTGCCCCGCCGAGCCGTTATTGACAGCGGAAGGGGTACATGTTGAAGGTGAAGTGGTTTCAGCACCACTAGCTACGTTTTGTCCCTCGGTGGAGCTGCCGGAGAAGGAGGTGTTGGTGGCAGGGGACCTGTTAGAAAAGATGGGTGAGAGGTCGTCATTTCCGGTGACAACGAAGGATGTGGATGATGAAGTATTTGGTCAGGAGGTAAGAGTGATGGAGCAGGAGGCTTCTGCTGGTAAGGTGGTAATTCATCCTTCTCCCACTATTAGGGATTGGGTCAGTGAGTTGGACAAATCATGGGGTAATTCCAAAGAGTGGATGCTCCAGTTGAGGGATGGTCGACAAGTAGTGATTCCGTTATCTCTATATCTTTCTCCAGAAAGTGTGTCGGAGTGTTCATTCACTGATGTAGAGACTGTAACAGGTGATGATTCTCTTATCAATGACGGTCAGATGGTTAGTTGGGCAGAGGACTGTGATGGGTTCGTTGATACTTGGTCTATTGTTAAGGAGGCAGAGGAGGAGATGGGGGATTTTAATGAGAGGCCGATGAATCGGGAGTGTAGTGGCAAGCCTCTAGTTGTGGTACCTCTGGCCACAGAAGTTCCTTTGGAATTGGAGTGTAGTTCTGAGCCGGGGGGTAGGTGTATGGAGTCGATTGATGGTGATAATTTATCGCTATGGGTAACAAATCGGATTAAGGCTTTTAGAAAATCAGTGGGCACTTCGTTGGAAGGTTTTGAGGAGCAAATTACGGGTTTATTGCTGGCTATAGAGGCCAGGAAAAAGGATAAAAAGCTTAAGGCAATCAATGATCAAATGAAACATGGCAGGTCAGGGCAGAAAGGTCAGCGGGAGTTAAAGAATTTATTGACATCTATGAATGTCGAGGTTGGTTCATCGAAACAGAGGAATGTAAGTAAGGAGAGGGCTGTGGTGGTTCACCAATGAATTTGAAGATTATTTCTTGGAATGTTAGAGGGCTGAATGATCGGGATAAAAGGCTTCGGGTTCGTAATTTGGTCAGGAGATGGAAGCCGGATGTTATTTGCCTTCAAGAAACTAAAATGGAGTTGATAACTAGAGCTGTGATTCATAGTTTGTGGAGGGGTCAACATGTCGATTGGTCCTATCTAGGCTCTCGTGGAGCTTCTGGGGGGGTGTTACTGATGTGGGATACACGGGTTGTGAATAAAAAGGAGGAAGCTGTGGGGCGTTTTTCAGTTTCTTGTAGATTTACAAGTGTGTCAGATCAATTTGTTTGGGCTTTTTCTGGCATTTATGATCCTAATTCTGTGAGAGAAAGAAGGTTCTTGTGGGAAGAATTATGTGGTTTGAACAGTTGGTGGAATGTCCCATGGTGTGTGGGTGGTGACTTTAATGTGGTAAGGTTTCCTTCTGAGCGTTCTGGTGTAACCTCTTTTACTGCGGCTATGCGGGAGTTTTCCCATTTTATTTCTGAGCAAGGCCTCATGGATATCCCGCTTCAAGGGGGATCTTTCACTTGGTCTAATGCTCGTGTGGTTGCTTCGAAGGCTAGGCTGGACAAGTTTTTGTTTTCTGCAGATTGGGAGGATAAGTTTCCTTCTGTATCTCAACAACGCTTGCCTAGGTTGTTATCTGATCATTTCCCGATTGTGCTTGAGGGTGGTTCTTTTCAGAGAGGTAGGAGGCCGTTTCGATTTGAGAATATGTGGCTTAATGAGGAGGGTTTCGTGGAGAGGGTGCGCGCTTGGTGGGAATCTTATAATGTCCAAGGAGCGCCGAGTTTTGTGTTGGCCACTAAATTGAAGCTTTTGAAAAATGACTTGAAGAAATGGAATGTGGAGGATTTTGGAAATGTTGAGGATCGGGTGAGAAAATTGTGGCAAGAGCTTAATGACTTAGAGATGATTGAGGATAGCCGAGATTTAGTTGTGGAGGAAAGGCTGGAGTTGGAGAGAGTTCGAGGGGAATTAGAAAAAGTTACTTTGATGGAGGAAATCTGTTGGAGGCAGAAGTCTAGAGTCCTTTGTATTAGAGAAGGAGACAGGAATACCAAATTCTTTCATCGTATAGCTAACTCTCACAGAAGAGTTAATTCCATTAATAGGCTTATGGTGGATGGAGAATTGTCCTCAGATCAGGAGGCTATAGCAGGTGGTATTTCTCATTTCTATAGGCAGCTATATCTTGGCCCTGGCTCATAGACCTTTATTAGATGATGTGGAGTTCTCTTGTATCTCGGAGGAGGATGCAATTTGGCTAGATAGGCCGTTTGATGAGGAAGAGGTGTATGGGGTGATTAGTGACTTTAAGGGTGATAAGGCTCCTGGCCCGAATGGTTTTTCTATGGCGTTCTTTCAGTCTTGTTGGTGTATTTTGAAAGCTGAAATTATGGCAGTGTTTCAAAATTTTTATACTCAGGCTGTGTTTGAGAAGAGCCTTAACGCTTCTTTCCTTGTTCTTATTCCTAAAAAGGTGGATGCTGTGGAGATTAAGGATTTTCGGCCTATTAGCTTAGTTGGTGGGATCTATAAGATTATTTCTAAAGTGTTGGCCAATCGGCTCAAAAGGGTGGCACATGGGCTTATCTCAAATTCTCAGAATGCATTTGTGAAAGGTAGACAGATTTTGGACTCCTTTTTGATTGCTTCAGAATGTATTGATAGTAGATTGAAGTCAGGTGTTCCAGGAGTGTTGTGTAAGTTGGATGTGGAGAAGGCATATGACCATGTGAGTTGGGGTTTCTTAATGTATATGCTTCAGCGATGTGGGTTTTCAGAGAAATGGAGAAAATGGATAATGTGTTGCATATCTACTGTTAAATTCTCCATTCTGATCAATGGTAGCCCTTCTGATTTTTTTGGTAGTACTAGGGGGATTCGGCAAGGGGACCCTTTGTCTCCGTTGCTTTTTGATATTGTTATGGAGGGTTTGAGTCGTATGTTGGAAGTGGCTGCTATGACTGGTCAGTTTTCAGGCTTCTCTGTAGGTAATACAACTGGTAACTCGGTGATGGTGTCTCATCTTTTGTTTGCTGATGACACTCTTATTTTTTGTGATACTGATCCCTCGCATATAGCATGTTTGAGAGCAATCATGGCTAGATTTGAGGAGGTCTCAGGTTTAAGGATTAATTTGGGGAAATCTGAGTTGGTCCCTATAGGGGTGGTTTACAATATGGATGTTTTGGTGGGGATGTTGGGTTGTAGGCAATCCTCTCTTCCATTGAGATACTTGGGGCTACCATTAGGAGCTAAGTTTAAGGAGTTGTCAATTTGGAACCCTATTCTGGAGAAGATGGAAAGGAGATTAGCAGGGTGGAAGAGGTTGTATCTATCTAAGGGGGGTAAGGTAACTCTTATTAAAAGTACCCTCTCCTCCTTACCTACATATTTCCTTTCCCTTCTGCCTTTACCTGGGAAGGTGGCAAATCGTATGGAGAAGCTACAACGAGACTTTTTGTGGAGTGGTATTAATGGGGAATCTAAATTACACTTGGTCAGTTGGGCTCAGGTGTGTAAACCGATGCAGGTTGGAGGGTTGGGTATTAGAAGTTTGAGGAGTTTTAATGTTGCCTTGTTAGGGAAATGGTTATGGAGGTATGGGTTGGAGACCGATGCTCTTTGGAGGAGGGTTATAGAAGTGAAATATGGGAATGATTGGGGTGGTTGGTGCACAAAAAAGGTGACCAGTGCTTATGGCGTTAGTTTGTGGAGACATATTAGGAGTGGTTGGATGAGTTTTTCTAAACTAATTCGGTATGATGTAGGGGATGGTACTCGAGTGAAGTTCTGGAAGCATGTATGGTGCGGAGATCGTACTCTCCAAGAGGCTTTTCCGGAACTCTATTGTATTTGTCGAACAAAGGATTCTTCAGTAGCGGAGATTATGTGTTGGTCTGGTGGGAGGATGCATTGGGATGCTAAATTTCGTCGTCCTCCACAAGATTGGGAACAAGAATCTTTTGATTGTTTCATGGATATGGTTTACTCTTCGCCGGTAAGGGGATTGGGTCCGGATCGGTTGTGTTGGAAGCCAGCAAGGAGTAGAGGTTTTGAGGTTCGTGGATTCTATCTTTCTTTCTACCCTCATAGCAGCTTATCATTCCCTTGGAAGTTGATTTGGAAATCGAAGGTTCCTCCAAGGGTAGCTTTCTTTTCGTGGGCTGCTTCTTTAGGTAAGATTTTAACAACAGATAATCTTCGTAAACGCCGCGTGATTGTTCTTAATTGGTGCTACATGTGTAAGAATTGTGGGGAGTCGGTGGATCATCTTCTTCTTCATTGCCCCATTGCTTGTGAGTTGTGGTCGTTGGTGTTTTGCTTGTTTGGAATTCATTGGGTTATGCCTCAGAAGGTTATTGAGTTGTTTGAGTCGTGGCAAGGTAAGTTTGGAAGACATAGAAATATAGAGTTGTGGAGAATTGTGCCTCATTGCGTGTTATGGTGTATTTGGCGCGAAAGGAATGCGAGATGCTTTGAGGGCTGTGAACGCTCTATTTTAGAGATTAAGTCTTCTTTCTTACACACTCTACTAGATTGGAGTGTGGTTTTTTGTCATTTTTCTTGTTCTTCCATTCTTGTTTTACTTGATCGTTGTAATCTTGGTTTTTGATTTATGCCCCCATAGTACATTCCCAATGTACTCGGGTTGGCTAGTATTCATTTTTTAATAAAATTTTCTCGTTACTTATCAAAAAAAAATAATAATAATAAGGTAGGTTATGGGTACCATGTGACTGGACATGCTTATTCACAAATTCAGAGCAGAGTGAAGGGTTTACTTAAAAGGCTTTGTGCCACTGATCTCTTTTGTGTGAATGAGCTTATTAGTAGTTTTAACAACAACTCATTGACATTTTAGAATAAACAGGTGTTATAGATATCAAGGCTGAAAAGCTTCTTTTAGTTCATATTTCATAGTCAGACTCCATGTTTAACTAGGCAGGATCCCTAGATAATTCGGTCATGAGGACAGAGGATCAGCCCAGCAGACAGAACGCTAGATCCCATCCCAGTTCAAAAAATTTTATTTTTATTTTTATTTTTATTGACTTCAACCTTTATTGTAATTTCATTTCATGTTCTCAAGAAAAGCTCACTGCTCAGACTACCTCCCTTGTGTGGATATGACTTCAAAATAAGTGCTTCATCAAAATAAAAGCAATACTTTTGGGCTCATAGTACTTTACCTTAACAAGTGCCCCCAATATGGCATCTAGATAACTGATAGGTACTGTTGAGGAGAGATTTATGCCATCTCTTTGAATTCCTGGTATCTCTTCAACATCAAGGTATACATAAAGATCCCCAGGAGGACCCCTGCTGAAACAATAAAATCCTTTACTGAGTATATATTTCTTTTGGAGGAAAAGAGAGTAGATAAGGGAAAGATGCAACTGAATAGCAAAGCAGGCCACTCAATGGTTGAGGGGAACACATAGCTCATATGTCATGTCATATATAAATTTGTTAGACATATCAATGGCATATATCTACTCTCTCACATGAAATAAGACAATGAATTGTAGATTCTTTTCAATGATTTACCAAAGAATCTTCCCAATGAGAATTACAAATGCTAAAATCAAAATTCAACCACATACCCTTTTGGTCCGGCATCACCCTCTCCAGCGACTCTAAGGATACTGCCCACATTAACTCCGGGAGGAACTTTAACTTTGATATTTTTCTTAACACGTATACGTCCTTCACCCGAGCATTTCCGACAGTATTCAGAAATAACTTCACCCTCCCCACCACAATTTGGACATACAGAAACCTAGTGTTAATAGAAACATAAGTAAGTTCAGTGTAGAAGGAAGGTAAGTAGCAAGTTATGAAAGAGTAATAACAAACCATAAAGAAAGTACGCAAAACAAGAAACTGATGAAAGATGAAGTTGACAAAACACACAATGTATTTTTTTTTTTTTCTGGTTTTTTGAGTTTTGAATGATACAAGATCTTATAAACTTCAGCAATACAAATCAGTTCTTGTTTCTAGAAGCTAACAAAGAAATTTTTTTTTTTTTTTTTCCAATGAATTATAATAATAATAATAATAATAATAATAATAATAATAATAGTAACAGAAAGATAAGTAAGTTCAGTGTAGAAGGAAAGGAAAGCAGTGAATTGTGAAAGTGTCAATAAACATCTCCTCTATGTATGTATCAATAAACCATAAAGCAAGTTTGTAGAACATGCAACAGATGAAATATGAAGTCAACTAGCCATCCCATGTGTTTATTTTATGGTCCTTAGAATGATACAAGATCCCATAAACTTCAGCATTGCAATTAGGTTCTTGCAGAAAAGAATACATGTATCTAACCCTAACTAATCTCACTAGTAAGCATGGACACAGATACAGGCAAGGATACAGGTATGACACATAAAAGTAGGACACAAGTACGGTGGGGATACGTATATTAATTAATTAATTTTATATATATATATAGTTCAAAGCTTATAAAATTTGTTTTTTATAACAAAAATATTAATTTTTTTAAAATAATTGCTAAAAATTCTTTTAGAAGCATATTTAATGCCTAGCCACTAATAATTTATACATGTGTCTACTGTCTACCAAGGTTCGGGATGCTTTGAATTCCAGTTTTCCTTGGAAGGGCATCTGGAAAGTTAAGGTTCCAAAAAGAGTGGCTTTCTTTTTGTGGACAGCAATTCATTGTCGAATCTTGACCTTGGATAATCTCATGCTTCGGGGTCTTTCTTTCACGAATCGGTCTTGTATGTGTTGTTATAATGAGGAATTTGTGGATTATCTCTTCCTCCATTATCTTGTAGCTCACTCGCTGTGGGTGCATATGCTTCAAGTCTTTGGGATCCAATGGGTCATACCAAGCTCTAAGGAAAGTTTGATGTTTTGTTGTAGCCACTAGCTGGGAAAATTTAATTCAGACATTTGGAATATGGCTCCTGGCTATTTGATGTGGATTGTCTGGACAAAAAGATATCGGCAATCTTTTGAGGCTACTGAGATTGCGTTTGGCATTGGCTTAAAAAGCCAGCTTCTTTTACTATTCAGCTTATTTCTGCTACTATTCAGCTTATTTCTGTTACTATTCATGAGTCCCATTACACTTTTTGGTACTATTCATGAGTCCTATTGTACTATTTCACTTACCTTTTAGCTTTATTTACAATACTTTCAACAAAAGTTTTCAGTTTCAGCTAAATAAGTTATTCCCAAACGTATTCTGAGAAATCACTAGTTCAATTACAAGCTTTATGCCAGCGAACTCTTTTTGATTGGTCTAGGTGCTAGGGTTCTTTGAATTGTTCTTCTATCATAAAGTTGCTTTCTTCTCTTAGAATTGTCCCTTGAGCTCTATTTTCTTTGATTTTGTTTCTTGTTTTTTCTTGTGCTCACCATCATGAACACCTTGTATTTTCCTTCTCTTTTATTTTTCATCTTGATTGATATTACTCTTTATCACCTATAAAAATAAATAAATAAATAAAGTGTCTACTGTCTACCAAAATAACGAAAAAAGAAATGTAACAAGTTGCAAGTTTAACTACATAGATTGATGGGTGGTGTGACTTTAACTCATTTTTTTTTTATAGGTAATCAAAGAACTAATATTAACTCATAAAAGACAAATATTTGAAAAGCACCTATTTAGTATTTACATCTTTTCTTCACATGGGAGGCGGAAAAAACAAGGAAAAAGGGAAGTAGGGGGAAAATTGTAAAAGATAAATAGATCTAAGAATCTGGGCTGCTGGAGCGACATGAGAAGAAGAAGAAGTGGGAGGAGATTGGAGTGAAGGAATAATGTGTTTCAGCTGTCTTTTTCTTTTTTCTTTTTTGGGCACATGTAGTGTCCCCGACGTGCCTATCATTTTTCAAAAAATAAATGATGATGATGTGGTGCAGAAACAGGCCAACCCATTAAAGAAATAACATGTAAAAGCATGAGAAGTTGTACGGAAAATACAAATAACCCAAGAGCCTGACAATTACATCAAAACCTAGTAAAATAAAGCCATTAGGATCCCATCTTTAGAGTCATCCAAAGATTTGGGGAGGAGGGATTTAGTCCCTAGACGTCTATGCGGGAAACACCAGGAGGTGGCAGTAAAGCAAAAAGGCTCTTGGTGAGTCATATAAAGATTCTTCTTGCCCTCAAAAGACCTACTGTTTCTATCCAACCAAATTCTCCTCATTTAACATGGAGGAATTGATTTCCAAAAAAAACTAAACCCTCCCCACTACCAATAGTCCAAACTGTCCAATCCTAAGAAACAGACAAGTCTACGACAGTTCCCAGCATCATTCAATCAACAGTGAAGAGAGAGAATAACCCCCACCAAAAGAGCCTGAATAATCAAGCTATACAAAGATGTTGATCGACATATTCTCTCCCTTTCCACACATAGCACCAACTAATAACAAACTTTCTAGTCTCTAAACCAGTAAATTATTTGCTCTAAAACAATTGCTCAAAGCAGTATGCCACAGAAAAAAAAAAAAAAAAAAAAAAAAAGCACTTAAATAGGAATCCCTGCACAGAAAATTCTTCTCCAAGAAAACTTACTCTAAAACACAAAACACCATAATTCTTTTCACTTCAAAGATATGATTCATACTTAATTTTTCCATTTCTAATTTTCTCCTTTCTGTTTGTATCTCTTCTTGAGTTACTTGTATCCATTTTAAGTTCAGAGTGATCACTATCATGAACATGATGTCTTTTTTTTGTAATAAATCTTTGATTACCTATCAAAAAATAAAAAATGATTCGTACTTAATTTCCAACACTGCATCCTCTATGTACTGCATTCTGGGACATTATATAAAATTGGAAAGAGTGCATCAAATTCCATTGCAATGCACCACCTGATCCTCCCATGTAACTAGCCACCAAGCCTTTTATTTCTCATGTGAATTAATGGGTGATTTTCAATATTTAAGTCACTATAGAAATTAGAAGATCAGGAAGCAACCCAAAAAAACTGCAGTCAAAAACAAAGAGTGCTTAGATACCTGTGAAAACATGCCAAAAGGTGTTTGCTCAGTTCTCATTACTTGACCCCTCCCACCACAAGTTGAGCATATCCTCTTCTTGGAGCCTATCTTTGCTCCAGTACCAGTACAAACTTCACATGTTTCCAGATGGGAAAGCTCAAATTCTTTTTCCGAACCAAAAATAGCCTCAGAAAATTTTAAGGTGATATCATAACTGAAATGCAATTGAACCACAGGTCAAATCAAAGTCTTCAATAAACTGTAAAATAGTAAATTTTCATAATGTGACATTGTAACTATAGAACAAGAGGAAATGATAAATTTCATAACATAGAAGACAATTAACCATAAATCGTTAGAAGAATATTACAAGTTATAATAAGAAATGCTTTTATATGAATCAGCATCTTAAATCAAGCATTGTCTATTTAGCAGCATTGAGGCGCTCTAGGTATCCGATATCTTCATTCATAAATATTTAGTGGAAGGTTGTCACATAGGGTTTATAAGGACCTTAATATGCTCTTGAAATTTTCCATCCCAAACTATCTTACAAGCCATCAATCAATGATAGAATATAAATTATTTGATACTTATACACATTAAAATTGAGAAAGATCGTCTCAAGCACATCTACCTGCTGTCACTGTTTTCAGGATAGGCAGGTCCTACCCATTATTTCAAATAGTGCCTGCTTGATTTAGCTTTTCTTCATCTTAAAAGAGCAAGTACAGCTTTTTAAAGCCTCGTCTTTTTCATGGTACAATTGTACTTCAGTCTAAATTTTTTTTTTTAACAAAATAAAACAATGAAAATAAGGTGTTCTCCCTCTAAGAGTTCATCAAGTTAAGGAGTGGGGCAGGCAGTACCCTTGGTTTTGTAAGTAAATTACCTAATTTACCCAGCTTTTTTTCCTTTATAAAAAAAAATAAAATAAAATAAAAAGGTCTTAAATCCAACTGTCGTATAATCATTAGTTTATTGGCAACAGAACCAGTCAGTATATTAGTTATATTTCTCAAGCTAGTGGCTTAAGAAGCTTCAGTCCAAAAAATAAATACAGATTTGAGACCTAAAAATAGCCAGGCTACATCAGATGAGACTAACAACACTTTTACACATTATTTCTCAAGCAACTAAGTAACATTATTGTTGAGCTAGTAAGAATGGTGATCAAAGACCAACTTGAATCCTTCAAACAAAATTCAAACTTTTACTCACCGTAGATCTTCACCCTTAGTGACGGTACTACGACGGCGTGTTCTGAATCCAGCTGGGTCCATACCACTAAATCCACCCATGCTTGGACCAAAAAATGTTTCAAATAAATCAAAAGGATTGGTCTGCAAAAAAAAAAAAAAAGGACTGTTAAATCTGTAATAAGTTGTTATACAAATTTATTATCAGAATATAAAATTGGAAAAACAATTCAAACTTGTTTTCTTGGGTTTCAATAGGAAAAACAAACTTTCAAGAGAAAATATGAGACATCACAACAATGAAACCTTTAAAGCAGATTCATCTTTCCAACAATTCAAACTTGTTTTCTTGGGTTTCAATAGGAAAACAAACTTTCAAGAGAAAATATGAGACATCACAACAATGTAACCTTTAAAGCAGATTCATCTCCTATAAGCTAACAATATTTTTATTTTTTTTATGAGCAATATTGAATGAGGAGATATGTCATAAAGACAGGATGTGTAAGCAACACTCTTCTATAGTTAAAGCCTTGGAAACATGGTAAGACATCCATCAACCCCCCATCCCCCTTCAAATTTTCAAATTAACTTTAGATTCTGAATGGAAAATGAACAAATGAGGGTGTGCACTGCATATTACCCAACAATGTCAGTGTTTCAAGAGTACGCCATCTTCCTAATTCATTATTTGCAACATAAAATTATAAAATGAAAGTAAAATATATGCAGTACCGTGTAAGCATTTGATGGTCCGCCCACTGTGCTCTTAACTCCAGCTTCACCATATTGATCATACAAAGCCCTCTTTTTATCATCTGATAGCACCTGACAGTATTGTACTTCAGAATTCAAAAGACAATATCATAAATATATTGAAATTTTTTTATTGACAAAAAAATTGCAGTAGTCAGATAACAGCTGTCATAGCCAGAAATTGAAAACTCAAATAACAAGTCCACAAAACATTGTTATACATGTCCATGACTCAAATGACAGTAAACAATGAAAAACTTATGGATGCTTCAGATGAAAGCATTGAAGAGGCAAGACAGCCAGAAATGCATTGGATGCAATACTGGTGAGATTATGGATAGAGGCAAGGCTATGGTCGTAGAAATAAACAAACCTTTTATGTGAAACATATTCTATAGCTTCAATAATTTGATGGAGACTTTTTTTGCATGTATCTACACAAGAAAGCATTTACCTTACACAGAGATGCAGTGATCTACATGCATATGAATACTTGAGTTTAAACAATGAAAAGATGGAGCTGGGATTATGGGAACAAATATAATCCAGGCCCAATTAACAAAACACCATGGAGACTCAACACACAAAATTCAAAAAGTACGCTTTTATATGGAACCACATTTATGTGGTGTTTGAATCGAAGATTCCAATATAACCTTTGGCATCTAAATTCCTAGTAATGTGATTGCCTAGGAACGTAATGATGCCCATGTTTAGTTTGACAAGATTTATGCAATTATGAGATTTTTAAGTTTGACTAATTCTTAGGAATTCTAAAGGATTGCATTTTTTTCCCCCAGAATACTTGTGCATAAAATAAACTTGAAATATCTTTATACGTTATAATTTTTATTGAAAATACCAATAATGTTATTTTTATATATAAAATAAGGGCCATAAAAAAGATAATAAATGCATCACATGAATCCAAATAAAGAAATTTAAAGCATAGAATAAACACATTAAATTGCATAACCATTGCCAAACAGATTAGCTTTTCCCCAAAATAAAAATGAAGAAAGAAAAGGTTAGGATATAGCATAAACTATTCCCAAAACTGATTCCAATGCATAACACCTTGCATTAACAAAAATAAACTCTTTATGCCTTGTTTTTGTAAATGAAGATTGATTAGATGTGTGATTAGATTGATTTTTTCAAAGGAAATAAGTTTAATACTTCTTGGCTTATAAAAATTTGAATACTTTCATAATCATTTACCTATCTAATTGAGGTTAGGTTTTTTTAATAAAGTGAGGCTAATATTGTCAATTATTAAAAATATATATATATTTAAAACTTTCCTCAACCTTAGCAATGTGGTCACTGGCCTGTTTGGAGGAAATATCTATTCTCCTAAATGTGAGGTCTTGTGGGTATTGGGATGCCTGTGGACATTTGAATTCCTTGAGCTACTTACAACCAAACAAAGGAATACCTCGAAATCCTTTTAGGAAATGATTCTTAGGAATTGTAACCCCGAACCAAAAGCCACATTAAGGAAAGCTAATAAAATTAAACTTTATTAAGATTAAGAAACTAGGCACTATAAAGTTCCCTAACCTAGACTTTTTTACAATTTATATTAGCATGTCATTTTACATTATGAGCTAAGGTGAGGGACTAATTTATTAACATACAGAAGCAATTTGCTAATTAGAGTTATTTCACTTATTTTTTATGCAAGTTGTTAAGAGTTATTCTTGTTATCTTTATATATTAGCATGTTATTTTACATTCTAGTAATTATGCCATAAACCCTAACATAAATAGGTGCTAAGGTGAGGTACTAAAGTCTCTCTCTCTTTTTTAAAAGTAAGAAGAAGATATTATTAATAAAGGAATAGCAAGAAAAATACAAAGAGTTCACAGTAGTGAACAAAGAAAAAAAATGAACAAAAAGACACAAGCAGCCACTAAGCTATTCTAATAGACGAAAGGAAATCTATAAGGGTAGAAAAATCCGAGAGACGCCAACACCGAGACCAATCAAAGAGGGTCCGTTGGCATAAATCTAATAACTGAACCACAATTTTCCCCTTATCCTCAAAAGAACGCCGATTCCGTTTAGTCCAAATAGTCCACATTAAACAACTTGGAACCAAATTCCAAATATCAAAACTATGCCTCCCAAGCCAATAATACCAACAAAATAATAAGTCCACAACTGAACCTGGCATGACCCAATCAATCCCAAACAACCGAAGCATATACGTCCACAAAGAATGAGCTATCAGATAAAAAAGTAACAAATGATCCACAGATTCCGCATTACAACAGCACATACAACAACGATTCGCCAAAGGGCGACCCCAAAACATAAGTTTATCCAAAATTAGAATCTGACCATGAGCTGCTGTCCACATAAAGAATGCCACCCTTATAGGAACCTTGACTTTCCAAATGCCCTTCCAAGGGAAAGTAGAAGGAGCTGCATTTTGAATCTTATGATAAAAAGACCGAATATCAAACTTCCCACTTTCATTAAGACCCCCAACAAAGCTTGTCACCCCCCCCCCCCAACCCCTAGGAATCCGGGTTTGGATGAAATGAAGTAGGGAGTAGGAAGCCGCTAACTCCCAATCATTGAATTCCCTATAAAATCTTAAACTCCACACTTTGTCATTATCACCCACTGGAGGGCTTAACACTTCAGAAGTCTCTCTCATATTTTAACCCAAATATCTCATATTTTAACCCAAATATCTCATATTTTAACCCAAATATCTCATATTTTAAAACTCAAGTAAGAAGTTTCTTTAGTAGGAAAAAACTAATGTAAACTAGGAGCATACAAGAAAGCCCTTTACAGAAATACAGTAAGGTTTAATACATCCACAAATCAATAAAATGCTACAAAAACCCCATCCATAACAGTATTTTTGTACAATGAATGCAAGACAACAAATTTGATCTCTTGTTTTCTTTTTGTAAGTAATAAGATCTTATTAAATAAGAGGAAATACTTCCTGCACACAGGAAAAGCACACAAAATTCTAAAAACTAGATCTGATCTCAACATAAGACTTCTCAAAACCATCATAAAGCTAACAAGGTCAAACACTATATGTCTTTTGATAAGTCACCAAAGCCTAACCAAAGATTCCATTCCCCGTATCAGATATAAACACTAATGGGTGCACCTAGTTCATCTTTACATCTTATATGTTCCGGTAGAAATTGCAAGAAGCATAATAATGAAGGATGGTCCATACCAATTTATTACTGACTAAAGCTACCTATGGATGGACAAAACTGCCTAGATTGGAACTGCAAAGTTCATCACTAGCTTCAAAGATGCAACAAATATATTGCTTTAGTAAAGATGAAATCAAAAATAAATAAGTGTCAACTTTTTTGTTCTCATTCATACCTCATATGCAGCACTAATCTCTTTAAACTTTTCCGTTGCTCCGGGTTGCTTGTTGACATCAGGGTGGTACTTGGAAAAAAAAAAACAAATGGTAAAAGTCAGGATTGAAAGGAATTGGAGCAAGAATAATGTACAAACAAATATTCAAATATCCTCTGGTGTTGAGGGCTTATCAAATGTATCGTTTTAAGTGCTCATAACTAGAAAAAAGAAGTTAGAGAAAGAATTAAATTTAAGATAAGCAAATAAATCTGCTCAACAAGAATCAAAAGAACACATATCTGATTTGCTAACACGTTTATTAACAAAAGAAAGCAATTTGAAAATTTGATCAATCCAGAGCACATACAACAGCGGCATTCACCTTCCCACACACTAAACTACTTATCAAGGATAAGAACAGTATATCATTTATGTTATTGCTGGCAGACTGGATCAATACATGTGAGCACAGGACAGTCTCTGGTACAAAACAAATATCAGAAACCAAATTTCTTAGCCAACATAGGAAAATCACCAATTACCCCAAAATCAATCACTGGCATTATCTTTTTAAGAAGTAACTAAGCATTTTATTAAAAGGGCAAAAAAAAAAAGGAATATTCATTATTCCAGTACACAGGGACTATACTAGGCAACTCCTAAAAACTTGAAGCACAAACATTCTATAGTTTCACAATTTACAAAATTATCAAAAACCCACCAAGGTTTTCAAAAAAGTAACACATTACATAGACACAACAGTCTATAAGTCCTGTTTGGTTGCAGAGAAAACAATAAACAATGAACAAAGAGAAAAACCCAGAAACTCAAATTATAATTCTTTTTTATGATAATTCAGAAACCCAACTCTAATATCATGTTCTTCTAGGAAACCAAACACAATAAACTGAAAATAAACAATATGTTATAAAGAAAAATGGAAAATGAAGAAAGCCGAATTAGAATTGAGTTACTACCTGGCGAGCTAACTTGCGATAAGCTGCCTTGATTTCTTTGCTACTAGCAGACTTGGGGACCCCAAGAGTGGAATAGTAGTCCCCAGAAGCATGAACCACTGTCCTAAACCGACCCGAAGAGACTCTACTTGTATCGAATTTGGAAGAAGAAAAAGAAGAAGATGAACAAGAAAGAGAGACAAAGTTCTTGTGGGACCGAAGGTGGGTCCCACCGAAGAAAGAAGAAGAGGAAGATGAAGAAGAAGAAGAGGGCGGGAAGAGAGAAGGTTGGGGTAGTGAGAGAGAAGTGGTGGCCATTGAATTGAAGTGAGCGTGGTGAAGAAGATAAGAGTGTAAGCAAAGTGTTTGATGAAATCCCTATGAGAAGAAGAAGAGTAGGAAGAAATGGTGAGAAATCTTGAGTTTGTTCATGGTTGGGGAATGAATGAATGAATGATGGAATGTGGAAGGAGTAAAAAAGGTAGCTTGGTTGGATGAAGAAAAGGGGGGATGGCCGATGGTGGGGCTGTCTCTGTAGCAACCAAAAAGATGTGTGGTGTTACTTGCGTTCCAACACGTTTAAACTTTTTTTTGAGTATACTATCCTTTCTTTTTCATTTGCTAGGTGTAACTTGTATTTTTACCTGCTGAACCCCTCTATGAGTAAAAGTCAGAGTACTTTGAGAAGAAAAATCCCATGTGACTCATATGAGAGTAAACGGTAAACTTGAAGATGTCATATTGGTCTATAAATTCTTAAAATGTTTCATGAACGCTGATCAAGAATTGGGATATATATTTATACTTCAGAAAAAAGAAAGATGTAATATAAACCTAAAAACTAAAATAAATTTTAAGTTTAGATTTGGGACACCACTAATTGATCAAAACAATGAGCCTAACAAATTATTAGAGATCTTGCATTTTAGGATTTGGGTTTTTATGTATAAATTGGGGATTTTGTATTCCGGCTATTAGGGTTGTCCACAAGTAGATCCAATCTAGGTTTGTGCTCAACTCGGAACTAACCCGACAAAATCAGGTGGCAGAAAATCTCACCCACTGCCAACCACAGGAGTAGACGGGTCGAACAGATCAAACCTTCAACGGGTAGTGGACGGGTCGGTCGGCGTCATGGATCTGAGAAAACGATGAGAAAAAATGGTGAGGAAACTGCAAGAAAACAATGAGAAAAACCCCAATCTGGCAAAAATCTCATTGGAATCTATGAGATTTCGCCAGATCCAGTCAAAATCTCACCAAATCTATGTGAAATATCACCAAAATCTGGATTTTTTCGCCGAGATCTAGAAAATTTTCGCCAGAATTTGGATTTTTTCACTAGAATTTGGAAATTTTTTGCTAAAATCTGGGTTTTTGTCTGTTGGTTTGGGTTTTTCGGGTTTTGGGGGGAGGGAAACCGAAACCAACCAACCGGAGTCAGTTTCTTCGGGCGGGTTGGTTTTTTCGGATGGGTTTGGACAGCCCTACCGACTGGCGACTATCAATCCATTAATTTTTTTTTTTTTTTAGAAACATCAATTCATTAAATTGATTGCTCTAGAATTTAATGTAGGGTTTTTGATTTTGTGTTCCAGCTACTTATTCCTTTAGACGTAACGTGTCATGATTCTGAAAATGTCATTTGTTGTTTACATAAAAAATTATTCTTATATAAACAATTGCCTTTTGCACTTGAATGGCATGGGTCATATCCAATCGTTTACTTCAAGTCTTCAACCACTAATTCTAATTATTTCTTACAAATGTAAAGTGATCATATTTAATCCATTTAATAAAACTAGTGTATAATCCGTACATATGCATGATACAATTAACAAAAATTACAACTACACACATATATAGATTCAAATTATATTCTCTCTTTTTTTTTTTAATTTCTTTTGGATATACACGAGTTTACTCTTTCTTTCTTTCTTTTTTTTGTTTATTGAGTTCTTAATGACTTATTTATATTAGACTCTTCATCTTTTGTACTTCATTAACTCACCTAGAAAAAAAAAACTTAAATAGGACACAGGAAGCAAATTAGACAATAATTGGAATCCAATTTAGAACCTAATTGAATTTTCTCTCAGCTTTGTCTATATATATATATATATATATATATATATATATATATATATATATATATATATGTATGTATATATATAGATGATGAAATGTTGCCAAAAGTCTTGTAACTTAACTAACTATTCTTAATGTTTCCAATAAAAAAAGTGATGATGTGTCAGACTTTATGAGGGTTTAACATCCATCCAATGCTTGTGTTCACTGATGAGATACAAAAGTGACACAACTTTTTTAGGACACATGTTGCGTCAAGTGCACAAAGCACTAGACGCAATCTAAACCCTTTGGATAAATATGGTAATTTCAAATTTCATGTACTAAAATCACTTATAGAATAAACTTAATGGACCAAAGGTATATTTAAGCCTAAATTTAATATCGATAGAATAGCTTTCCCATGCACAAAAACGACCGGAGTTAGAGGTGTAATTTGAGTAGTAAGAGCATTCACATCCGGAAATGTCATCTTATTCTATTTTACCATCTCAAAAAGTTACTTTATTAATTATACCATACCATTTTACAATACACTCAACATCCCAATTTTTATTTTCCTATACAACACACTAAAATAATATATATATATATATATATATATATATATACACACAATGAAATATATTTCTTTCTCTCTCTAATTTTTGTCTTTCTTCCTCTCTCTCTCTCTCAAAAACTCATCACCACCATAAAATATTAATAAAAATTATACAAGCCTGCTACAATACCATCCTACATATAAGATGGTATTGTAGCAATATTGTAACAAAGTTTACTTTACAAGTTTACAAGTTTAGAAGGCCGGATGGAGTGGGTTTTTTGTGCATTGATGATAAAATACACTAACATATGCCATATACAATTGTCAATAGGAATGCTCTAATATAGTAGTAACTTTGAGTGTAAATGAACCCAATGCAACTAATGTAGCAACGGAACAAATAGATGTTGTGGGCCTTGTGGCTATGGTCAGAGCACTACACATAGTAAAAACTGTAGGCTTTCACAATGATGTAATATTGAGAAATACTATGTCCACAACATTTTTCACAACAAATACTAAATAGTAGGTTGTTACTGGTTCTTATTATTGGGACAAAAAAGTAATTTTAGTAGTAAATTCAAATTTGAATCGATAACAACTAACCACCTATAATTTGATGTGAAAATATTGTGGACGTAGCACTTCTCTTGTAATATTTATAGCTTGTTTGGATGGAGAGAGAGTAGAGGGGAGTAGAGTAGGGAGAGGGAGAGTAAGTTAAATTACCTTATTTGGATGTTTTTTAAGGGAGGAGATGGAGAGATTTGGAGGGGTTCGGAAGGGTTCTAACTATTTCTAACCCCTCATTTTTAATTCTCCGAAATTGGAGAGATTTATAGGGAGAGTAGAATATAGAAATAATTTACCAAATGAATTACCAAATTTACCCTTACCATATTAGCAAAATTACAAACTATATAAAAAAAACTAATTATTCCCCTCTCTCTTACATAATTTTAAAAACATCCAAATAAGGTAGAGGATAATCATTCCCATCTACTCTCTTCTCCCTCCAAACTTCCAAACATAGCATTAATATAACAAGGATATATTACATCCATCTCACACGGGGTGGCTTCCATGCTTGTGCAGTACACCTTCATGTGCTAAATATGTTATATATATGTTATAAAAAATGTAAATAAATAAATAAATTATTGTGGAGGGACATTCACTTGTTTTCGTATGCTATTAATTAGCTTGTATCATTTCTAAAAAAAAAAAAAAAGATGTAATCTTGAACCAGACAAATCAAGGATAAGTCACAATATAGAGGATGCAAGAATTGTGCAAAAGAGTTGTTGAGACCCAAAAAATTACAAGAAGAAAAAAGCTCAATTTGAGGAACAAAAATATAGGCCCTAGGGAAACCAAGGGATCCATGGCCTAACTAAGCACTCTTGCAAAAGAGCTTGGAAAGTTATAAAGGGTAAGTGAAAGGCCCACCAATGAAAGAAAGCAAAGAAAGTAATGGAAAAAGCCTTGCACAAGTAACAAATGATCCAAGGAAAATATTTTTGAAAGGGATCTCTAAAAAGCCCAACAAAAAAAGGGATGAAGCCAAAGGAGCCCACCAAGGAACTGACCATTAGGATCAAGTTCCCTTGGTAGAAGGAAAATTGATAATGGCGCATGATATTCTAGCAAGTTTTGAAATTTGAGAGTTGAAAACCAACTTATCAACAAGGAAGAGCTCAAGGATCCTCGGCCAGTAAAGCATAGGAAAAAGAGGAAATATACTTGGGGGCTTTTGAAGTTCACCCATCTCAAAGGGGCATCTCTACTAGTTTTAGGAAAAGATCCAATAAAGAGAAGTCACTATCAAGTGTGGAGAACCTTTGAAATGTTCCTCTCCCCCAGTCTTGAAGATGGGTTCTGCCTTGTTGACCTCAAATGGCATTTGACTTGCCCAAGAGACTACCTTCTATGAAGGGAAAAAAAAACTATAATACTTTTAGACATGGGTTCCAAAAAAATGTAATGAGAAGAAATTAGGAAAGAAAGCCATAGAAGCTCAGGTCAGAGAGATCAACTCCAGTACCAAGAAAAGAGGAGAAGATGGTAATTTAACACCCTTCAAAACTAATATAAAATCAGAAGAAGATATTCATGAGAAAAATCAATCAAAAAACAAGAAAAAGCTAATTGCAGGAGAGAAAAAAGAAGCATTTAGCAAGCAAAATCCAGAAAAGTATAAGGGAGATCTAGAGTTTAGGTCGAGTACACTGAAGAGAGAAACATTGTGAAAAGTCTTCCTTTAGTAGTATCAAGGGAACCACATTGATCCAAGGGTTCAAATCTTATTAGTCTTGTGGACCCATAAGGGTTATTCAAGCCTATGAACTTTGAGGTTTATGGGCTTTGTGGATTCTCATTTACAAAGGACCTAATGTACTCGAACATTTGACTCATTTAATCAAGTTCCCTAAAATACTTTATGCTTGCTGATATCATTATTCTCTCTTAATCATTGCATAATACAAGTTTATTGTGTAGTTATTGTTGTATCTGTGTTGCTTTTTGCTTTTTTGAAGCTTTTGATTTATGCACAGATTGGATTAGCATAATAGCCTAAATAGGTCGCAGTGAACCAAACCTAATTCTCCCATTCAGCATTTTTATTTCACTCTTGGCCAGGGACTGAGTTGTTCATGGACTAGGGGAGCAATGCCCCCCCCCCCCCCAAAAAAAATTTTTAAAAATCATAGTAGTATATATATTTTGAGTTTTTTTAACATTTAGGTCCAATATAATTACTCTTGGTCCCCCTATTCTCAAAAATTTACAAATTGGCCAATAGAACCCAACAACAACAACAACAACAACAAAAATTTAATATCTAAGTTTTGTCTTCAATATATATTTAGAGTGAGCTACAAATTTTAGTAGATGAATATGATAAATTAATGTGTCATCATCCCCAAAAAAGTAATTAACATTTGTTTATTATGTGTTGAAGTGGACCTGATCGCATGCTTTAGGGTCCATTTGGGAACAACTTATTTAGTTTTTTGCTGAAATCTTTTTACTAAAAGCGCGCTAAAGTATACTTGTATCTTGAAAAAATTTTAAAAAGTGAGAAAAAGCGGGAAAATGTGAGGTTTTAAAAAGATGTACATAAAAGCTAAAACTTAAAGCTGATGCTAAACTCACCCTTAGAGTTTGTTTAAGAACAATTTAATTAGCTAAAACTAGGGGTGGCAATTCGTGTTTGCATGTCGGGTTTGTGTCGTGTCGACTCATGAATATTTGACTATATGGGTCAACCCTAACCTGACATGTTTATTAAACGCATCAGGATTAGGGATGACAATTTAGATCCGACCCACGAATACCAGGCCCGACCCGACCCTAATGGTCGGATTTTACCCGGCCCGATAAAGAATAGGGTCGAATATGGGTTTTTTTTTTTTTAAAACCCAAAACCCAGCCCGGATATTACCCGGTTATGTGAGATTACTAAAACCCCCCCTTATATATATATATATATATATATATATATATATATATATATATGTAAACCCTAAGTCGCTACTCACTAACCCAATACCCAGTCTAGCCGTCACTCCCTCATGCCTCAGTCAGTGCCTCATCACTCCCTCACGCCTTAGTTAGTGCCTCATCACGCCTCAGTGCCTTAGCACGCAGCCACACCTCGGCCAAGCTCAGCTGCCGCTGCGAGCCACCATCTGAGGCAACTTCGTCTCTTTCTCTCGCTCAATAGCCAGTCCCAAGTTAAGCCTCCATGGTTGAACCTAAGCACTTTTCCCTCTATCTCTAGATCTAGAACCCAAGGCCGAAGTCCTCAAGCTCTCTCTCTCTCTGATCTTCAACTCAGGGCCAAGACTCTCTTCTCTCTCCATTTCTTTTTTTTTATCTTCTTCTTTATATTTATTTTTTGATGGATCCGAAATCTCCTCCGTTGGTTTGGTTATTTCTGGGTTTGAGGATTGAAAAATGGGATTTTATTTATTTATTTGGGTGTGGCTGTGGAGATTTGAAAAGAAGGGATTTTTGGGATTGGTTGTTTGGACGTGGGTTTGATGTTAAGTTTGGGGCTTGTTTCAAAAAAGGGGCCCGCGGGAAGAGTCTAGACCTGCGAGTCGGGTCTGGGTATGCAAAAACCCGGCCCGAACCCGATCTGTTGTCATTCCTAATCAGGATTCTTCAACCTTAACACAACTCATTTATTAAACGGGTCAGTCATGTCGACGTGTTTATCAGATTTGATAAAAAAAAAAACTAATTTCAGTATTAACTAAATTGATTTGAATTATGAAAAACCAAACATAAATATATTTAATATAAAATTCAACGAGTAACTGCATTACAAATAATAATTCAAAATTAAAGCATATCTCAACATCACAAATAATCAATCATAATATGTCAAAAAAATAAACCACAACAACTAATAAGTTTATCTACCTAGGGTTTGAAGATCATTTAATTAAACGGGTCAAACGAGTTCAATGTGAAGGACACTAACCCAACTCATTTATTAAACAGGTTAGTCATGTCAACCCGAATATGACATGAACCCATTAAGTCTTAACTCATAACCAACTAATTTCATATCGTGTCGTATTGGGTTTCCGATTTGTGTCCAATTTGTCACCTCTAGCTGAAACTAAAAACATTTTAATGAAAGTACTGTAGATAAAGCTAAAAGTTAGCTGAAATAGTATAGTAAGACTCATAAATAGTACCATAAAGTACAATGAGGCTCATGAATAGTAACAAAATTAAGTTAAATAATAAAAAAAAGATGTCTTTTCCAACCAATGCCAAACGCAGCCTTAATACATAAGTTTATAATTTTTTTAAAATAGCCTAAGGATCCGTTTGGATACAGTTGAAAACTAAAAACTGAAAACATTGTAGCAAAATAATTTTTAAATGTGTGAATAGTACCGTGGGACTCATTTTTAATATTTTTTCTGAATAAAGTGGTTGTGGGTCCCGTGAACAGTGCATAAACAGTGCATGAACGGTCATTTTTGTCCATCTGAAAAGCGTGCAGCAAAAAAAAAAAAAAAAAAAACGCGCAGGAAATAATTTGTATCCAAACCCAGCCTAAGTCTTAAGAATTTTTCTATACATCTATCTATCTATCTATATATATGGGCTTTTCTTATCTTCTTTTTAATTCTCAATCGCTATAAAGTTTGAAATTGATGAAACATTTGAAAATTAATTAAATAAATAACAAAAGGAACTATTGGAAACATTAATTTTTATCAAATAATCTCATTTAGTTACAAGTCAAGAAAGTTTTTTAGTGAATGTTTTGTGTGGGGACTAAAAGGACCTAAGTAAGTATTTGGGCATTGGGCTTTGTTAATGGGCGCTAGTTTGTTTTAAACTAAAAACCCCCTAGAACTGTAGGTCGGCGCATGAGTCGAGAGTCCGAGGATTCGTCCGAGGATGAATATCTCCTCGGACTGACCCACGATGACCTTGGGATTCGCCAAAAAGATCAAGGCAGAGTTTTGGAAAAACCGTTGGTTAAGAGGGGGATTTAAGCACCCTCCGGACGCAACGGTGTGAGAGAAATATCTCAGAAAAATGCTGCTACCTCCACATTAAAGACCCTGCACCTACCTCCCTGGCCGCATTAATGGGGGAATGACCCCTGAATAGTAGAAGTCAGTCTTCTTGCTATCATTTAAAGACTCCCAGAGGGTGGTGGATGGGACAGGTGTCTAATAGGGTGATTTGCGTTACACGTGGATAAAGAGGGAAGAAGAAGAAGTATTTAAAAAGAGAAGAGAGTAAAAAAAAAAAAGGGGAGGGGAAAAATATAAAAGATTGTAACCTTTGAAAGTAGAAAGAGAAATAATATATAAGTTGTTCTCGGCTTACGTCCGAGGAGGTTCATTTTGCCCTGTTTGTCTATTGTTTGCAAACACTGTAACCTTCAAGCCTGTTCATCAAGCTTCGAGCACCACTAAACTAGATTGCGAACCCACACTCTACAAATTTAATTGTTTAAGGCTCATTGGGCCTGAGCTCACGTGTGTTTTTTAGATCCAGGTGCAATTGTGCACTTACAATTGGCACCGTCTGTGGGAATCTAGTGTTGAAGGAACTGGAACACCATGGCAGGCTTAGGCTCACACCATGCAGAATCGCAAGGATCGCAACCTGAGGATCTTTTCGAGCGTCTTGAGTGCTGGAGGGATCGAGAGGGTAGCGTTCACACCGAGTATCCTAGAGCGAGTCATACTCACGGTGGAGGAGATAGTACCACCCATGAAGATGGTGCCAAAGCCATGCAGAAGGAGATCAATCATCTTAAGAGGAAGTTACGCCGCGTCAGACGGAGGCATTCGCCATCCTCATCTAGTTTTTCTTCAGGGAGATCCCGGGGAAGTAGTTACAGTTCAAGGTCATGGTCGCCCCTCAGCAGAACATCCTCTTGTGAAGAGAATGGCTCACCAGGTCATAGGCACAGGAAGCTCCCCTCTAGGGGCTTGGGGAACGATGCTATGAGCCGGGCGTTGCACCAACTCTCCAAATCACCATTCTCACGTAGGATTGAGAATGGAAGACTCCCCAGAAGGTTCACACAGCCCACCTTTACCATTTATAACGGCCGGACGGACCCGGTGGAACATGTGAACCACTTTAACCAGAGAATGGTAGTACATTCTCACAATGAGACCCTGATGTGCAAAGTCTTCCCTTCTAGCTTGGGACCTGTTGCTATGAGGTGGTTCAACGGTCTGAAATCTGGGTCTGTAGGTTCATTCGGGGAACTGACTAGAGCATTCGCGTCACGGTTTATTACATGCAGCAGAGTTCCTCGACTGTTGGACTCGTTGTTATCTATGGCTATGAAGGAGGGCGAGACGTTGAAAGCATACTCCAACAGGTATTGGGAGATGTTTAATGAGATAGACGGTGATTTTGACAAGGTGGCGATCAATACTTTTAAAGTAGGTCTTCCAACCGATCATGACTTAAGGAAGTCCTTGACCAAGAAACCCGTACGGAGTGTACGTCGCCTTATAGACCGTATTGACGAATACAAAAGGGTCGAGGAAGACCAACAACAGGGAAAGGGTAAGGCGAAGGTTATCCTGCAGGAGAGAAGGAATTTCAGGTCGGACAGAATCACAACAACAAGCAGAAAAGAGATTACTCCGGACAGTCTGGCTCGGCGGCACCTCAGACAGTTAATATTGTATTTCGAGAACCGGTGCACCAGCTACTAGAGAAGGTCCGTAAGGAACCCTACTTCAGATGGCCCAGTAAGATGGCGGGGGATCCTGCCAGGAGGAATCAGAATCTCTTTTGTCAGTACCATCAAGACGTGTGTCATACTACCGAGAACTGTCAGACCTTCTGGAACCACTTGGAGCAGCTCGTCAGTGAAGGAAAATTAAAGCAGCACCTGTACCAACCTAGCAGACAGGGCAGTCAGTCTGGCTTGAATAATCAGAGGAATAATTCATCTCGACCTCCTTTGGGAACGATCAACGTTATCTTCATTGCGCCTGGCAGGACTAGCTCATGTCCTACTAGGGTGATGGCAGTTTCACACTCCCAAGCCGAGGAGTGGGGCTCCAAGCCGAAGAGATCGAAGTTAAATATGCCTATCTTGGGATTTTCAGAGGAAGATAAGGTTGGAACCATCCAACCCCATGACAACGCCCTAGTGGTCGCCCTGAGGATAGGGAATTATGATATAAAAAGGGTGATGATTGATCAAGGCAGCGGCGCGCGGATATTATGTATCCTAACTTGTTCAAGGGGCTAAAGTTGAAATTGGAAGACCTCACCCCTTACGACTCACCGTTAATAAGTTTTGAAGGGAAGGCCGTTATACCAAAGGGACAGATTCGGTTGCCCGTGCAATCTGGCTCTGAGACGGTTGAGGTGGATTTTATCGTGGTCAATGCATATTCCCCATACACAGCCATCCTTGCCTGGCCCTAGCTACACGCTCTGGGGGCTGTTTCCTCCACCTTGCATGTTAAGGTTAAGTTCCCTTCGGGGGAGTGCATTGAAGAGATTCTCGGCAGCCAATTGATGGCCAGGTAATGCATATCGGCCGCAGTGCTGCATCAGACTGAAGCGCAGTCCTCGACCTCGGCTGTGAAAGACTTATAGCAATTAACGACTCTAGATGCGCCCGACGCGGTGACAACAGAGGAGGCCATATGCGAAGACCTTGAGAAGTTTTTGATATCGGATGATCCCAAAAGGTTCTTCCAGGTTGGGATATGTTTACCACACCAGGAGAAGATGGAATTGGTGGAGTTTCTAAAGAACAACATCGATGTTTTTGCCTGGGACCCCTATGAGGCTCCGAGTGTTGACCCAAGCTTCATTTTTCATCATTTGAACGTCAATCCTGCTATTCCTCCTAGAAGGCAGCCCCCTCGGCGTTCCTCCAAGGAGCATTCCGAAGTCGTTAAAAAGGAGGTGCTCAAGCTCAAGAAGGTTGGGGCTATCAAGGAAGTTTTTTATCCAGAGTAGTTGGCGCATACGGTTGTGGTCAAAAAGAAGAATGGAAAATGGCGAATATGTGTAGACTTCACAAATTTAAACAAAGCCTGCCCAAAGGACTCGTTCCCGATGCCACGCATCGACCAACTAGTGGACGCCACCGTCGGACATCCTCGGATGAGTTTTTTGGATGCCTTCCAAGGTTATCACCAAATCCCACTAGCGACAGAAGATCAAGAGAAAACTGCCTTTATTACTCCAACAGGGAATTATCACTATAAAGTGATGTCGTTCGGGTTGAAGAATGCTGGGGCTACTTACCAAAGGATGATGACCAGACTGTTTGAATTGCAGTTGGGAAAGACCATTGAGATATATGTGGATGACATGGTAGTGAAGAGTAAGACGATATCTGCGCACGTGAAAGATTTGGACGACACTTTTCAGGTACTTAGAAAGTACAGGTTGCGTCTTAATGCCTCGAAGTGTTCTTTTGGGGTGAGTTCTGGTAAGTTCTTGGGTTATATGGTCACTCATAGAGGGATAGAGGTGAATCCGGCACAGGTCAGAGCCATTCAAACTTTACAGCCACCTCGGAATCCAAAGGAAGTTCAGAAATTAACCGGAATGATCGCTGCTCTCAGCAGGTTCATCTCACGGTCAGCTGACCGATGCAGACCTTTCTTCCAACTGTTGAATAAATGGAAGGGGTTCCAAATTCCAATGGTCCGAGGAGTGCGTTGTAGCCTTCCAACAACTTAAGGAATATGTTTCCCGGCCACCCATTATGTCTCGGCCTGAAGTAGATGAGGTTCTATTTGCGTATCTGGCAGTGGCCGTCCGTGCGGTCAGCCTGGTCCTCATAAGGGACGACAGCGGGGTGCAAAGACCGGTCTACTACGTCAGCAAGACGCTGAATGACGCCGAGGTGCATTACCTACTTTTGGAGAAAGCACTTCTAGCCGTAGTTCATGCCACGCGGAGGCTTCCTCATTATTTCCAGTCCCACACCGTTGTAATTTTGACCCAACTGCCTCTCAAGTCAGTGTTGCGTAGTGCCTACTACTCTGGAAGGGTGGCTAAATGGGAACTATTTTGGGAGCCTTTGACATCAAATACATGCCACGTACCTCGGTGAAAGGCCAGGTTCTTACAGATTTGGTGGCAGAGTTTACGGAACCATTGTTGGAAGAAACTTTGAAGGAATCACACATGGATGAGAAATCAGTTGGCATGATTACAAACGAAAGACCTTTGACTTGGAACGTATCCGTTGATGGGGCAGCTAACCAGAGAGGGTCTGGCATCGGACTCGTCCTGGTATCCCCCAAAGGGATTGTCTTCGAAAAATCCCTAAGGTTGGCGTTCTCAGCTACCAATAATGAGGCCGAGTATGAAGCAGTCTTGCTCGGCATGAACATGGTACACAGGATGGGCGGAAAGGAAGTTCACATGATCTCGGATTCTCAGTTAGTGGTCGGCCAGGTGACGAGGACCATGGAGGCTAGGGACCCAAGAATGCAAGAATACTTGACCGAGGTCAAACGTTTACAATCTAAATTTGATTCCTTTATCTTGTCTCACATTTCTAGAAGTGGAAATACACATGCAGACTCTTTGGCTACCTTAGCGACGTCCTCGGCTCAGGGTTTGCCTAGGGTTATCCTTGTCGAAGATTTGCTAGCGCCAGCTCTTACCACTGTTGGTGCAGCCTGGATCCATTTGATAAGGCCTGGACCTAGTTAGATCGATCCTATGATATCTTTTCTGAAAAATGACATTCTTCCCGACGACAAGTCTGAAGCAGACAAGATTCGTCGAAAGGCACTGCGTTTCTGGTTGTCCGAGGATCAGAAATTATATAAACGATCCTTCTCCGGACCATATTTGTTATACGTGCACCCCGAATTAACGGAGGCACTTTTGGAAGAACTGCATGAGGGAATTTGTGGGAGCCATACTAGGGGAAGGTCCCTGGCTCATAAGGCACTGACTTAAGGATATTGGTGGCCGAATATGCAGAAGGAAGCTGAGGACTATGCAAGAAAATGTGACCAATGCCAGAGGTTCGCTCCTAACATCCATCAGCCTGGAAGAGTCCTTAACCCTCTCTCCAGTCCTTGGCCTTTCGCTTAATGGGGATTGGACATAGTAGGACCATTCCCGAGGGCTGTAGGAAACAAAAGGTGGCTGCTTGTAGGGACCGACTACTTCACCAAATGGGTAGAGGCTGAGCCCTTGGCAAATATTAGGGATGTCGATTCCAAGAAGTTCATTTGGAAAAACATCATCACTAGATTTAGAGTACCACATACACTCATTTCGGACAATGGCGTTCAATTTGATAGTAAAGCTTTTAGGAAATATTGTGGTGACATGGGCATCATAAATAGATACTCCACTCTAGCTTATCCTCAGGGAAACGGGCAAGCCGAGGCCGTTAACAAGGTTATAGTTAGTGGACTCAAGAAAAGGCTGGACGATGCGAAGGGCAGATGGGTAGAAGAACTACCACATGTTCTATGGATGTACCGAACTACACCGCGCAGATCCACCGGAGAAACGCCATTCTCTATGACTTATGGGGCCGAGGCAGTAATACCTTTAGAGTCTGGCTTCCCCACATTGAGGACGAGTACTTTTAGCCTAGAAAATAACAACGGCCTCCTAGAGAAGAGCCTAGATTTAGTTGAGGAACGGCGAGAGACAGCTATGGTCCAAATAGCTTATTATCAGCAGAAGCTTAAACGAGGGTATGATGCCCATGTGAAGCTTAGGCCACTCGCGCTTGGGGATCTGGTTCTGAGAAATGTTGTAGGTATTGCTAGAAACCCAGCCTGGGGTAAATTAGGACCGAACTGGGAAGGGCCATATCAGATTATTTCTGTAGTAGGCATAGGGTCATATCGACTAGCTGATCTAGATGAAAAAGTTGTACAACGTTCGTGGAATGTAAACAACCTTCGAAGGTACTATTATTAATAAAGGGCGCTTTTGTCGTTTGTGGTTTAAATTATAAATGTATATGGGTTTATCAATTACAACTCTCAAAATATCAAACAGAAACTTGGTAATGCATGGTCCTCGAACTACATACCTTGTGGAAATTGATATGTTCTAAAATATCAAACAGAAACTTGGTAATGCATGGTCCTCGGACCACATACCTTGTGGAAATTGATATGTTCTAAAATATCAAACAGAAACTTGGTAATGCATGGTCCTCGGACCACATACCTTGTGGAAATTGATATGTTCTGAAATATCAAACAGAAACTTGGTAATGCATGGTCCTCGGACCACATACCTTGTGGAAATTGATATGTTCTGAAATATCAAACAGAAACTTGGTAATGCATGGTCCTCGGACCACATACCTTGTGGAAATTGATATGTTCTGAAATATCAAACAGAAACTTGGTAATGCATTGTCCTCGGACCACATACCTTGTGAAACTTGATATGTTCTAAAATATCAAATAGAAACTTAATTTTGTATGGTCCTCGGACCACATACTTTGTTAAGATTGATATCTGATTGCTTGTTGAATAGAACCATGGTTAAATTGAGTTTTAAGTCATACATCTTTATGTATTAAGTATAAATTTGGTAAGGTAGGATCCTCGGACCCCGCACTTTACTATTATTAGCGTTCTAAGTTACAAATTCCAAGTATCGCATGGGTTTACAAAGTGTGGCACTACTTATCATCTAAACCAAGTTTGTTTTGGGTAGATTCTTGAACGCTTTACTTTTCAAATGTTTGCAAATAGTTAAGTTAGTCTGTTAGGCGTTCGTTATTACTTCGTGCTTAATGTACTCATGAAATATAGTTTGAGAGGAATTCTTATGGCAAACACAAAGATTAAATAAATACAAGTCAAATGAAAATCAAACGAAATTGTCTTTCATTAATTATTCTGACATGCATTACATGCTAAATTTTAATTACAAAGAAAGAGAAGTCCTAGGCTCGGCCCTAAACTTTTGGAAGGGGGTCTTGCTGAGAAGTGCTGGTTGCCTCAATGTTTCTTAGCTCCAACTCAAAGGAAGACAGAACTTGCTTCCCTTTGTCTGCTGTAGTTGTTGGAGGGACAATAGGCTCCACACTTTGGCTTGAGTCTTTCTCAGCACCTCCACACCCTTCCTTCTCTTTATTGGAACCTAAAGGTTTTGTAGGATCCGGAATGGATTCTGGGATCACAAGAGGGAGAGCAGAAGGAGCTGTCTCAGGGGCAGGTGCGACACCAGGAGCCTCTTCTATCTCCTGTATGTCAAGGGGAAGCCAAACATTCTCGGGCTTCCTCAACTCGGAAGTTGAAGGAACCCCTGCTACGTTTAGGGCTTCGCCCCAGACCTGCTGACAGTATTCTCGACACAAGGCCGCGAACGCCTCTGTCAGCTGGTCTTGTGTCGCCGTCACCCCTTCTTGGTAGCTAGCCTTCTTCTCAGTCTCTAGTAAACCTTTGAAGGTGCGAGCTTCCTTCTTCATCTGCGCTAGCTCCTTCTCCAAGTCAGAGCGTTCCCTCTGCGCTTTGGAGAGTTCATCGTCCTTTTGATGAAGAAGCTTGCGCTGCCCCTCCACTTGAGTCCTCATCGTTCTCAGGCTGGCCTCAGCGCCGTCTCTCTCCCTTTTTAGGTTGGCCAGCTGAGAGGTGAGTTTCTCGTTTTCTGCGAGGGCCTGGCCCAGGGACTTTTCAATCTCCAGTCGTATCTCCTGCTCCATTCCGGCCTTCTTCCGAGAATCCTCCACAAATTTCTCAGCAGTAAAGACCTCTTGAATGGCCTGTGGCAAAGTATCAGAGAGTTAGATGCAGGAAAACACTTACTAATAATCCGATATCATTAAAAATGAAATATTCGTAAGAAGTGAAAACTTACCAGGGCTAAGTCCCTTTTCAAAGAAAGAAACAGCTGAGGCTGGCTCATTTTTTCCAAGGCGTCCATATCCTTGGGCAGCAGAAGGGGACGTTCTAACGCCTCGGCCAGGTGGTGGGTGTGGCCTTGTTGGAATGCCTTGATGCTGGACTGACAAGAGATTGGTGCTCTGTCCAATCTCAGGTAGCCGGTGCTCGGCACACTTCGGCCATGTCCCTAATTTCCCCACTTTCAACTGAATGAGCACGTCCCTTGCCTTTGTCCAGCTTCTGCTGCTGAGCTTGCTGAGGCTGCTGTCTTGGCTTCTTCTGCTTTTCGCCATCAGCCTCTTCGGCCTCTCCCTTTCTTTTCTTCTTGGGCTCTTCAACTGGAGGTTTAGGATCGGCTGGAGGTGGAGGTGATGGCAAGGACGGAGGAGCTTGGGCCCCTCCTGCTCTTTCTTGGGCGACTTTCTCGCCTCTCTTGGTCAAAAGGCCTTGGAGCACGTCCATATCCTCCTCCTCGGAATCGTCGTTGGGATATGAAACTATTAAGCCTGTAACTCCGGAGGCCTCAGCGGGCTCTTCTTCTTCGTCGGAGAGCACGAAAAACTGGTTTCCTCGGGGTCTTTCGACATCCTCGAGCTGAAACTGGTCTATCTCGTCGTCCAACGTGTGCGAAGAGGATACTTGCTCCTCCGGAACAGCAGTTGCTTGAGAGTGCGTCGAGAGAGGGATCGCCACGATGGGTCACGTGTATAGGATGGTGTTGAGGTCGTCGGGGATGTCGTGGTCGGCAAGAAAGTGCGGCCTTGCTACGTTTATTCTCTTACGCCTCCTATCCCCCGCGATAATCGCGTTCTCTATCTCCTGGAAATCCGAGGATATTGGGTCGTACCCTAGTATTAGGTGAGCCGCTCTAAGTTGTAGGTCTTCACTCACAAACACTTCTGAGCACAGTATACGGTTCAGATCAGCAACGTTGCAGTGGCTCAGACGGGGGCGCACGAGTTGTTTATCTACAAGAAAGAATACCAAAGAAGCCAAGTATGGTTAGATCTGCAATGCATATGAGAAATCGAAATGGACAATGTGTAAAAGGAAATAAATATTAGAAGATTTTTAGATTAAAGGTCGGGGTAGAGAAATTAACTCCTAAAGAGCCACACCTGGGTCTCCCCATACGACTGGGCAATGAGGGCCGTCGTGCCAGTTGCCTAAGGCGATGAGGTAGTCGTCCTTCATGCCTTTATTAGACTTGGGCAAACAGGAAATTAACCTAACTACACTAGACCGAAATTTAATGTAATAGCCTACGTTCCTAAGTTTGTGGCATTCGTACATGAAGACAACATCATGCCAAGTGAGGTTCAGGCCCATCTGCTCATTTAGAGCGTCGACACTTCCTAAGACCCTAAAAACATTGGGTGCGCATTGGTCTGGGCACAACCTATGGTTGCGAAGGTATTCCCTAGTTACGCTTCTCATAAGGAGGGTCATCCCACCTTCTATGAAGGCAATCATGGGGATAATGACCTCTCCCGTCTTCCTAGAACCACCTACGGCTTTTGCGGGGCAGTATTTCAAACCCACGTTACTGGGAATATGGTATTTGGCCCTAAAGCCTTCCATCCCAGCGGCGGTATCAACTAAACACTTAAATCTACCCATCTAAGAGAAATGAAAGGGCAAGCTTCAAAAAGGAATGTGGTTAAGAAGGAAGCCGAGGACAGAATCCGAGGAGAAAAAAGTAGAAAAAGTAAGGACTTACGAGTTTGTAGTTATGCAAGTTTCCACGGGTTTCTGGAGAAAAAAGATGATGATTGACGCTCTGATGTGATTGAATTCTGAAGAAATGAATGAGGGCGCAGATTTCCAAACGTCATGACGTGCGGGAGGCAGCCTCGAAATTGGATTCTTCCCGCCCAAATTTTCAGGAAGTGATGAGGACCGTTGGATATTCATCTCACCGTTGAACGTGGGGAACAGGGTGCAACTTGCGGTCATAAATGCGCGCGTTCTGAAAATCGAAGCGCTAAATGGCATTTTTTAGGAATGAAACGACCCCCACACGCATGGTGATGTACGAAACGTGTGAAGGGAGCTCTGGTCGAATCAAAACCCTATTTTTCTCCTCGGATGAGGAAAAATAAAGTTTTGAGGGGCTATTGTGGGGACTAAAAGGACCTAAGTAAGTATTTGGGCATTGGGCTTTGTTGATGGGCGCTAGTTTGTTTTAGACTAAAAGCCCCTTAGAATTGTAGGTCGGCCCATGAGTCGAGAGTCCGAGGATTCGTCCGAGGACGAATATCTCCTCGGACAGACGCACGATGACCCTGGGATTCGCCAAAAAGATCAAGGCAGAGTTCTGGAAAAACTGTTGGTTAAGAGGGGGATTTAAGCACCCTCCAAGCGCAACGGTGTAAGAGAAATATATCAGAAAAAGGCTGCTACCTTCACATTAAAGACCCTGCACCTACCTCCCTGGCCGCATTAATGGGGGAATGACCCCTGAATAGTAGAAGTCAGCCTTCTTGCTATCATTTAAAGACTTCCAGAGGGTGGTGGATGGGACAGGTGTCTAATAGGGTGATTTGCGTTACACGTGGATAAAGAGGGAAGAAGAAGAAGTATTTAAAAAGAGAAGAGAGTAAAAAAAAAAGGGGGAGGGGAAAAATATAAAAGACTGTAACCTTTGAAAGAAGAAAGAGAAATAATATATAAGTTGTTCTTGGCTTACATCCGAGGAGGTTCATTTTGCCCTGTTTGTCTATTGTTTGCAAACACTGTAACCTTCAAGCCTGTTCATCAAGCTTCGAGCATCACTAAACTAGATTGCGAACCCACACTCTACAAATTTAATTGTTTAAGGCTCATTGGGCCTGAGCCCACGTGTGTTTTTTGGGTCCAGGTGCAATTGTGCACTTACATTTTGCTCCCTATGTTTGGTTGGGTGGATTTTAGGGAGGTTGAGGAAAAAAAAAAAAGAGAAAATGGGTGATAAAACATTTTTGGTGGGTACTTGGTTGGAAGAAGGGGAGGAAAAAATTGGTAAGGTCAGGTGTTTTCTCCTCAGATCCACCAAAATGTTTTCTCTCAAAAAATTAGCGAGAATCATGAAGAGAAAACACCATGCCAGCTAAGTACCAGATTTATACCTCCCTTTTCAGTGTCTATGCATACTGCGTAGTGTCTTTGCATTTAGTTACATTCACGCTGTGTTTTTTTTTTTTTTCAACGTCTGACCTTTTTATTCAAAGTTTCAAACGGTGGTTTTGCATTTTTGCTTTTTGTTTATCCCTTTTTTTTAATCAGCGGTGGTGTTATGAAATGGGGATTTCACCTTTTTTTTTTTTTTTTAAGAAAGCACCACTAAGTGTTATATATAAATAAAATAACAAATTTTTTTTAATATTAATAATATGTTAATTTTTATAAGATGTTATTCTTTTAATTTTAAATGATAATAAGTATTTTTTTAATGATCACAAAGAACTTATTTCTTATATTAGAAAATAGGGGTATGAGAGTAATTTATACAAACTATATTTTTCTATCTTTTCACTTTTCTTCTCAACCAAATAAATGAGTTTTTCATCTCTTCTTTTTTTCACCCCAAACCAAACATTTAGGAGAGAAAACTAAGGGTATGATTGGTAACTGTTTTTCCCCTTATATTCTGTTTTTAAAAATAATTTTTTATTTTTGAGACTAAAAAACTTGTTTAGCAACTCAAAATAAACCAAAAAAAAAAAAAAAAAATTTTCAAAACTCAATTTGTGAAGGAAACTGAAAACATGCAAAATGCTGTTATCAGTTTCTAATATTCAAAAGTCAATGAAAACACATTTACTTTAATGAGTCTGTCTGATTTAATAAGTTAGCATTAGAGTTCAAATCCTAGTAACAACATATTTTAGTATTTTCTATTTTTTTCAAATAACTATTTTTTTTTAAATTTAAACTTACCAAACATGTTTTTAATTTCAAAAATACAAGAATTTTTTTTTCTTTATATTCCGTAAAACAAGTTTTTGAAAATAGAAACAAAAACTGTTACCAAACATAACCTAAGTGTATGTTTGGCAAAAATTATTTTTGTCAACTTATTTTACTATTCAGCTTATTTTTACTACTATTCATGGGTTATACTATACTTTTTAGTACTATTCATGAGTCTCACTGTATTATTTCAGCTAACTTTTACCTTTATTTACAGTATTTTCGGCAAAAAATTTTCAGTTTCAACAAAATAAGTGGATTCTAAACAGACCGTAAGTCTTTCTATCCGCTCACTTTTCTATCCCTTTCCTATTTTCTATTTTTCCACTTTTTCACCTCTCTAATCAAACCGAGCCAAAGTCTAAAGTCTAAAGTCTAGTTTGTCCTTGCTCTTCGGCCCTTCTCAACAACCTGTGATATCATATCGGGTTTGGGTCTGGGGAACCGTCCAAAAAAGGGCCCACAAGAGTTTCAGCTACCGTGTCACGTGTGAAGATTGAAGGCTATAGATACAGAGAATCTCACAACTGGGCCAAACATGCTAAAACAGTGGATAATGATAATGCGTTGGCTTGGATAGCATGACTGCATGAGTTCTAGACTTTCTACAACAGTTTGAAATTTTGACATTCCATGATTATGATTCAAAATAATCTTATTTCTCTTCCCCAACTTTTTTTTTTTCTCAAATCACGTGTCCTGGTTGGAATGAATTTGCCCAAAATGAAATAAATGGAATAAAATGGGCAAGAAATCTCCCTAATAAGGAAAGGCACTTACATTGTTGGTCATTGTGTAGAAATACTAGCCATCATTATCATAATTAATACCCAGCTTAGTTTATCAAGTGGCTTGGATAAAATTTTCCCTCAAACTTGGAAAGTTAGAAGTTATGGAAAATTGATTGGAATACTGAAAAATGCATATACATTCCATGAATTTTTCCTAGCGTGAGAAAGGCGTCTTACAATATTAATGAGCCTTTAGCCAATCATTGTATCTGAATGTAAAAACGAAATCTGATGTGATATTGAGAAATTTGCCACTCTCCCTCAAAGCCTATATAAGTACTACAAAAGTACAAATACTCCAACCCACCTTGCCTAGCTCATAAAGGAAAGAAGTCCAATTTGTGCTGCCCCGGCCACTTTTACATCTAACAAAGAAGAAAAAATGATTATTGATAAACCATTCCTGGAACTTTTATTCACATTCATGGGTGGACAGTGGCTTTGGAAGGTGTACTTTTACAAGGAGTTCTGCATCCATGGGTAACAAGCTTGAAGGTAGTTGTTCTTGGTATATCACCAAGAAGCAGCTTCTATATCTAGTAATTATAACTTCGCAATTTTTCTTTTATGGCTCATTATCTTTGATTTGTTATCAGTTTGTGATTAGTAAGGTTTGATATCCTAAATATCATTTTAGTTTGCACAATAATAATTGAGTCTAGATAACCAAAAGCCCAAACTCCACATGGATTGTCTTGTAATTTTCTTTTTCAAATATATAATTAAAGTATTGTCTTGTAATTGGGCATTATTAGTAAGTAATAAAACATAATATAAATGAGTTTTCACATTTTAGTCATATGGCAAAATTATTAGGTAGCCTCAAAGTACAATGTAATACTCTCTCTCACATAAATGATGAATCTTACTATGAATTTAATTAATCGGAGGAATATTGAATAATTACTCTCTGATATGATTATCTTCATGCTAATTTTAGTCTCAATCAAGGATTTCATGTCTAATATTGTTAACTCTCTATGGCCTATAATATAATCGGTCTCTCTCTCTCTCTCTCTCTCTCTCTCTTTCTCTCTCTCTCTCTCTATATATATATATATATATATATATAAATATAATCAGGCCCTCTTCGTGTTTTCTGTTCTACAAATATGCAGCTAGAGTATATACAAATTATACGATGCATATTTCATCCACATATTTATTTCTATCTCTTTCTATATTACGTTCATTTAATATACAACATTTGAAAATCATAAAGTTTCATTTGTCTCAATATGTATCATAAGAGTTAGAACACAAACGGAATACACATGCAATTTCATCAGGAAAAAAAAAATCATAAAAAAGAATACACATACAATTCTCCATATACAAAGTGCTTGGAAGTTTAAGAGGAAAAAAAGTCGAGTTGCGAAGTTGGCAACATATTATAATTATCTATATATAAAAAAAAAAATTAGAACACAAACAAGTCTTCAAAAATTTCTTCTTCTTTTAATGGAAAGCTGGTTGTTTATGTTACTGAAAATTTTTGCTAATAAAACCTTCTTCTTTTTCCTCCCTCCCCCCCCCCCCCCCCTTTTCTTCTTGTAGCTAAGGCTGCGTTTGGCAACATGTAAAATATTTTCAGGTAAAAATATTTTCTGAAAATATTTTTCGAAAAGGAAAATATTTTCAAGTATTTGGCTGCATTATGAAAATTGTTTTAGAAAATGTTTTTAGGTGTTTGGTTGCATTCTGAAAATGCTATTTTTCTACTAATTTCTCACATTTTCTCAGCCATTTTCTCAGCTTCCAAATAAATTTTATAATAAAAAATTTCAATATATAAACTTAAAAGAAACAAAAATCAAAACAAAACTATTCGTTAAACTCAAAATTCAGTCAAACTGAGAGAGGGAGGAAGAGAGAGTGATCGAAAATTGAGGGAAAGGGAGAGGTAGATTGAGAAAGAGAGAGATTGGTCATGGGTGGGTCATCGGCGACAAGACCAGTCAAGCAGCGGTAGGCTTCAGGCAACACCAAGATTGAGACGAAGAGAGTTTGATCTAGAGGGTGGCGGTGGTGCAATCTTGGCAATGCGATCTAGGGTGCGATCTCGGCATTTTGGGGTGTGATCTCGACGGCGCGATCTTGGCGATGCTGGGGTGCGATGAGACCGCTGCGATCTGGAGTTGGGGCGATGGTGCGATATGGGGTTATGTGTGCTTCTAGCTCATTCTCTCTACTCTCTCTTCTTGCTCTTTCTCTCTCTCTTCGGCTGTCTGAGTTCGGAAATTATTTGAAGGTAAAACGAGTGTGTAATTCATTTTTGAGTTTTGGGGGCCGAATTTTACAGTCAATGAAATGGTTTTTAGTTTGATCAAATTTTCCATACGCAACCAAACACACTGCAAGATGTAAAATATTTTCTCAAATCCATTTTTAGCCGAAACAAATGCAGCCTAAGCCATTAAAAACAACTTTTTTTGAACAGAGAATTAGATTGGTCCAATCTGCCAACTATGACAGTGACAACTGACAAGTGCCTCCTTGTAATTTGATTCGACCTCATAATTCATAGGATGTAGTGAAAATTATAAAAATCACATCAACATTCATAAATTTTTCACACTTAATTTTTTAAAATAATTATTGAGATATTATGTTTTGTTTAGTATATAATATAAATTCAAGTAAAATTGAAGGAGTATACAATGGAGCCACTTATGCACAAATTTATAAAGATGGTTGTGATTATCAAAAGAACAAAAACAAAAATTATAAAGATGGTTGTATAGTCTGTACTTAAGCTTTTTCCTTCTATCAATTATTTTGTTTTTCATTAATTAACAAAAAAAATTTATTTAGCCAAAATCTCTAACTCAACAATCTTAAAATCCCTAACTTAACAATCTTAAAATCAACTATTCAGTGCAATCTTAAAAATGAGTTCATTAATGTGAGTTTATCATAAATATTATATTAAAGTTAAAGCAGAGAAAAAATCCAATTAAAATCTATATTAAGGCTTATTTGGTAGTAGGATTTTTATTTTTGTTTTCAAAACAATATAAAAACAATTTTAAAAAATTAAGTGTTAAATTAGTTTTTAGAAAATAATTTTTACATTGTATGTGTTTGGTTACCACTTTTTAAAAACAATTTTCAAAATTCTGAAAACAAAAATTTAATGTTTGGGAGATCATTTCTAATTTGAGATTTTTTTTTTTTTGATAAAAAAATTGTTCTATAGAAAGTAAAGTGTAGATAGATAACTTTTTTACCCTTTTTTATTATTATAATGCTAAGTTTCAAATTTGAAATATGAGAATTTTTGTGATAAATATAAGCTCCCTAATTTAAGAGATAGAAGAGTTTGAGAAAATCTATGGAGTTCACAATTTTCAATTTATTTATAGTTATGCTATTAAAAATATTTCATGTATCTTAAAAACATTATTTTGGCTGTTTTCAAAATAATGTTTTGAACAGGAAAATATGAAATATTTGTCTGAAAACTATATTTATAAAATATTAGCCAAACAATAGATTCAAGTATGAGACCCATCGTTTTATGGTTTCCAAAACAAAAAATTGTATTTAAATTCTCTTGCCAAACAGACCCTTATATTTCAATTAGAATAAAATTTTGCATCATGTATCACATTTAATTTTTGTAACAAGTGAGTTTTTTTTTGTTGTTGATAATTTGTTAGTTACAATAGGTGAGAGATGATTTGAAATTTTGAACCTTGGATTTATTAGAAATACCATAAAGTGTTAACCAGTTGAGTTACAAGACTTTTGGCTCAGGTGAGTTAATTTAGTGCAAAAGATGAGGAGCCAATACAAATGAACTATTAAAAAAATATATATTTTATGAACAAAAAAAGGGTAGGGGGCTATCAACATGGAAATCCTACTTAGATGTGACCATAGTAGCACCTTACCCGCTGGGTCTAGAGCCCTATTGGGGTGCAGAGGGACTATGATGTGGCATAACTTCCCAGCCCCACGGGAGATACTAGTGAACCTTGAGCTACTGAGGGAGGCAACCCAAGTGAATCCATATTCGGACTCGAACCTTGTACCTCACACTCAGTGCATCTTGTGCATCACCCAAGATCACTAGACCACACCCCTCTGCGGTAACTAAAAAAAAAAAAACTAATCATATATCTAATTCTATATATAATATATATAAGTAAGAAAGAGTTTGAATGGTTTTGTTGTCTTGTACCATTTGTTTGTCTAACTAAAAACAATTCAAATTTATTAGACTTTTACGTAATACTATGAATGTATAAGGTCTGTTACTTAAAGTATACTTTTTACTTCTTTTTTATAAGTCAAAGATAGATTCAAATTATTCCAACGTTTGATTATTTACTTATTTCTTGTTGTACAATATGTTTTTTGAATTTCATGTAGAAAGAGATTTCAATAACAAAAAAGCTTTCAATACAACCCAATACCCTTCTCTTTTCCAAATTTTTTTAAGAATTAATTTTTTTGATATAGAATTGCGTTTTTTGGGAATGGCTATTAAAAAATTATAATAGGTTATTTATTTCTATAGTTGAATGTGAAAGATATTTATTGTTCAAAACTAATTGTCCTTTATTATTAATCCTCTATTTATTGTTTAAATTTTACTCTCTTAAAAAAAAATTCAAATTGAAAGCTCAATTAGTATGTAAAACATTAATGAATGTTTAGACCCCCAATTTCAAATTAAACTAACACAAGCTTATACCCAAACAATAGATGTACAGAATAATAGGTACAAGCAAAAAACTAAACAAATAAACAACTCTACACCATAATTAATCACAACACAGTAGCAATTAAAAGGTAAGAGTAAGGGATAGAAAGATGCAAATATAAAGATAACACAGGCACGTGTTATTGAAGAGGAAATCGAAGAATTCGGCGAAAAACCTTTTCGCTGTCCTCCAAACGGTAAAATGATCCACTAGAGAATAAAGTTGAATTACACGAATAACAAAAAACCCTCCAAGCCTAATCTACCTGAAAGCTCGGATTTATATTAAAACACAAGAGCTTGTTTAGACCCCCAATTAAAAGATTATGGCTAGATTGCTTTTACTTTAATTTATCTAAGTGCGGAACAAGAGTAAATGAGGCGCAATAAATAAATAACTACTCTAGTGCATAAACATAAATAACAAACAATAAAAGTAAATCACAAGAGTAATGGAAGAGAGATGCAAACATAAGATAACACGGCAATGTGTTAACGAAGAGGAAACATAAGAACTCGGCAAAAAACCTCTCCGCCGCCCTCCAAGCGGTAAATCGATCCACTAGACAATAAGTTGGAATACATGAATAGCAAGAGACCTTCCAAGCCTAATCTACCCAATGTACCTAAGTCCTCCAAGCTCCTACTCTAACAAGGCTTCTCTGAACCATGTCTTGTCTAGCTTTTCTAATCCCACAATACGCTCAATTGCATCTGCCAAGCCTCACTGACTTCTTTTGGCAAATCTCCAAAGTTTCCCAAGCTCTAAAACACTCTCTACACTCTGAAAATGTGCGGGTTGTGTTTGGGTACAAATCTTCTCTCAATGTATGGCAATGGGAGAGGGAAGGAAAAGAGACTACAATGATTTCTCACTAAGGATGGGTAGCTCTTTCTCTAAAAGATGGGTGTGTGTTGTTGAAAACCTATCTAGGGTTTTTCTCTCTGAATGGCTTCTTTTACTTTTGTGGGTAATAAGAGTATATATAGTATGGGTGAAGGGTAAAAAAGTCACACTTAAAAATTTTTCAGACAGAGAGTTTCGCGGGTATCTCGCGAGAAGGCCTTACCCGTAAGACACTCGCGAAATCCTCCAAGCTGCCATAACTCTTCAGCTTCCAGCATGTGCTTCTCATGTGACTATTTCGCGGGTTAGCTTCTAGCGAGACACTCGCGAAATCCACTGATTCTTCATTTTATGTTTGATTCTTCACTAACTTAATACTAAACCCAATACAATAGAATCCCACAAAATACAAGGAACAAATTAAAACAAATACAATCTCCTCCTTTAGCTATTCTGTGACAAAACACTCTATAACAGACTCTAGACTTAAACGTGAGTTTGAGAATAATGACAAAACTCACTTACACCTAAATCTAGAAACTGTGATGAACTTAGAACATGTATACATGTAATCTGAAACACTTGCACAAAACGCATTAGACCCTCAAGGAAAATCAAGTGATAAAATGACAAGTATAATGTGACAAGTATAATGTAACAAGTAAATTGCGATTAAGTAAACATGATGTGAAACATGTGAGTAACTTGATCATACACGAAAACAGTCATATGGAAATGACTACAATGATCATATAGTAAAGCAAATGATCATCTGAGCATGCAACTAATAAAGCACAATAACATAAGGATGTATGCATGTCCAACACTAAAGCACGATGCGACGAGAGCAACAAAGTATAGATGCTAAATATAACTCAAAGCACCATAAAGCAACGAGAAAACAAACAAACCAAGGTTTTCTCATAAAAAATTGTCTTCTCCCCCTTAGTATATGCATCTCCCCTATGGCTTTCTTCTCCTACGAATGTGCACGAGGTAGAATTTCTCCCTCTAAGAATGTGCATATGAGTCATATAGAAATGACGATACACACCAGTATACTCTCTCCCTTTTTGTCACGAATAGACAAATGAATCAAGAGAAATGAGGGAAAGAAAAGAAGATATGAACAAGGGTAAAAGATGATGCATGAGGGGTGCCAGATGAATGAGAAAATGAAGCTCAAACAAAAGATAAAACATCTATTAAAAAAATGTTACAAAGTATAAAGTAAGCATGATGTGCTAAGGATAATGGAGCATGATATAGACCTAGGCATGACATAGACACATGAATATGTTATATGTTCTAAAAGGGTCTAAAAAGACTTATATAGCATGAGTTAATGCAAAACATGTCAAGTGTTAGAGTGTGTGCAGTAAATATGCATTTAGTGTGCATATTAGATGCATAACCAATGCATAAATAAGCACTCATGGGGCAAAGTGTATAAAACACACCACCAATGATCAAAACATGATAAACATGAATAAATATGGTGATCCCTAAAAATTGGTACTCTTCGGAGTCCAAAACAACGAGAAAATGTTATTTGGGCATTTTATCAAACACTTAGAGTGCACACACTACACACGTATGTTAAACAATGCATAAACATATGAAAATCTTGCCTAAATACATGTTATTTTTGACATAAGGGGCTAACATCCAAAGCAAATCATCATTTAAAACAAAACCCAATTAAAAAGATTGACAAAAAATAAGTTTTCCAACTCCCATTTGAGAAAATCTCAACTATGAACATAAAACCCCCCAAAAACATAATCTAAAGATCAAAATCAATGAAAAGAGTTAAAGATTACCTTAGAGATGTTTATGGAATGTAAAACATTTGAAATTAGTTGGGTTTTGATGTTGAAGCATTAAAATAGGGGTTTGGGAGAAGTCGAAGAAACTTAAAACAAATATCCCACGAAATGCCTTTTAAAAAGTTGATCTGGATATTTTCTTAGGAAGCTGGGAATTTTCGTGGGAAGCTTACCAGTAAAATTTTCGCGGGTAAGCCATACTCGCAAAATTACTCGCGAAAACACCTAAAAAACATGTTTTTCACTCAAAAACACCTTGAAAAATATAGGTGATACAAATCACTTCCAAAAGCAGAAAAAAAGAACAAAAATCTTTTTAGTTTGATTCACATATGGTTGAGTACACACATATCACATTTGAACATGTACAAACACATAAATGAAATAGGTATTCATTGAACATTAAATTTGTGTGTTGTGTGTATGTATCAAGTGTGGAATAGTCCTTAGTCTAGAGTGAAACTTCAATGATCAATTCAATCAAGTTATACACAACTAGTATTAAGTCAAGTGGTCTATCTCAATTATAGAAATAACATATATGACATTCTACAAGAAAATGATTACATATCTTTGAAGCTTTTCATTTGACTTCTTTACAAATCATAACATTTGATCATTTTTGAACAATATGTCTCATTTTGAGATCGATGCCTGAAATTTTTGATATTTCAATTTTGTGAGTAAGCCTTCGGTTTTTTAAGGCACCATACATTCCAATACAAGTCGCTTTCCTAGTCAAATACTAATATGTGCGACGGCTTTTGCAGTACATTATCATTTTTCGAGATTTGACATTTATTGAGCTATAGAACAAAAACATAAAAACATGAGAAAAGATATAGACACAAGTCTATGCATGTATCAAGACCAACAAGACTATTGACTAATCATTCATGACAAGCTTGAAGATCGATTTACAACAATCACACATAAATTTCAAGATTTTTCCCACAAAGATAGATGTGCATACAAAACAAGCTAAGCTCGTAAATGCACTACGCCATTAGTACGAAGGTACTAGGCCAAACTCACATGTGAAATGTGTTCAAACTTATATGATCAAACTTTCTGAATTTTTCATTTTTTATGTGTTTTTGGATTTTTTATACACACAAAAACAAAAGCATAAAAGTAAGATCAAATGCAAAAATAACAAAAACAATGCATATAAAGAGATGCATGATGCACAAATGCATGACAATGAAACAGCTAATGCATGAAGGGTCCTACAAAGATCAAACAAATTAGATTAAGGACCAAAAGAGCAAAAGCTTACCATAGGAACCCTTTCTCATCCAAACGGTAGGATTGTTTAGAATGAGTGTGTCATGAGAAGTAAGACGAGGGTTGGAAGAATGAGAACTGGAAATGCACATAGACATGGAGGTAAGAACATCAAAAACTTTCTTCAATAACTTACCATTTTCCCCAAATCCGGTTTTGCTTTTATTGCATAACTTCTAAAAAACTCAAGTTTATTTTTTCTTTTGATTCTCTTAAGAGTTTGAAACTTAGAGCAATGAGGTCTAAGATGACCAAAGGCACCACAATGGTGACAAACAATAGGTTTAGGTCCACTAGACTTTTTAAGAAGGGATTTAATAACATGATTTTGTTATTTCTTCAACATGGAACATTGGGGTCTTATATGACCGATCACACCGCAATGGTGACAAGTAGGAACAAACTTAGATCCACTCAAAACCTTAGGATGTGACCTAAACGAAGGCTTAGGCTTAAGAGCTTTTCTCTCCACCTTTGGATTTCTTTTGTGTGGAGGAATGTACACCGATTTGTCCTTTGAGGTAGAACACACAATAGACAAAAAATCGAGTACCACAACATGATTGCAACAAATATTTTCATCATTTTTAGCAATATGTTCAGAAATCAAACACTTGGCATGCATCTTAAGAGATTCATTTTCACATTTTAGCTCATTAACAAGTTTTTTAGACAAAACAAGTTTAGCATCCAAGTTTATATTTAAACATTCAAACTCTTTCAGCTTTTCAAGAGAATTTTCAGCAAGTTTCTTATATTTTTCAACCAATTTATTGGATTCATTGAACTTAGCAATCAAATCATAATTTTCACTAGTGAACTTGCTCAAATTCTCAAGAAACTTTTTAAACTTTTTCTTCAAGAGTTTGACATTTGAAATATTAACAACAACACCCATAGATTCATGTAACATGTCATCACAATTTTGAGGATTAACACTCTTAAAGGCATTTTCACAAACACATGGCATGCTACACTCAACAACATCCATAGAAGCATACAAAACACTATCCATGGCAAAACACATAAGGGGTCAAGGATTACGCTTAGGTAATGAAACCAAAACAAGTGTACCCACTCTGATACCAATTGAAAGTTTGGATTTGTGTTAATATACAAGAGCTTTTTTAAACCCCCAATTAAAAGATTACGGCTAGAGTACTTTTACTCTAACTTTTCTAAGTGCGAAACAAGAGTAAATGAGGTGCAATAAACTGATAACTATTTTAGTGCATAAACATGAACAACAAACAATAAAAGTAAAGCACACGAGTATGGGAAGAGAGATGCAAACACAAGATAACACGATGATGTGTTATCGAAGAGGAAATTGAAAAACTCGGTGAAAAACCTCTCCGCCGTCCTCCAAGTGGTAAATCAATCTACTAGACAATAAGTTGGGATACATGAATAGCAAGAGACCTTCCAAGCCTAATCTACCTAAACCTTCCAAGCTCTTGCTCCTACTCCAACAAGGCTTCTCGGAATCATGTCTTGTCTAGCTTTCCAAATCCCGCAATATGCCCGATTGCATCCATCAAGCCTCATCGACTTCTTTTGGCAAATCCCCAAAACTTCCCAAGCTCCAAAACACTCTCTACACTCTAAAAATGTGTGAGTTATGTTTGGGTACAAATATCCTCTCAAGGTATGGCAATGGGAGAAGGAATGAGAAGATGTTACAATGATTTCTCACTAAGGATGGGTAGCTTTCTCTCTAAAAGATGGGAGTGTGTGCTGTTGAAAACTTATCTTGGGTTTTTCTCTCTAAATGGCTTCTCTTACTTTTATGGGTAATAAGAATATATATAGTATGGGTGAAAGGTGAGAAAGTCACACTTAAAAATCTTCTAGGCAGAGAGTTTCGCGAGTGTCTCGCTAGTAAATCTTGCGAGAGGGCCTTACCCGCGAGACACTCGCAAAATCCTTCAGGCTAGCATGACTCTTTAGCTTCCGGCATGTGCTTCTCACGTGACTATTTTGCGGGTTAGTTTCTAGTGAGACACTCGCGAAATCCACTGATTCTTCATTTTATGTTTGATTCTTCACCAATGTAATATTAAACCCAATACAATAAAATCCCAAAAAATACAAGGAAAAAATGAAAACAAATACAACATTTTTTGTCATGGAATAAAGCCAACATAAAATATAGTTGTAAATCACAACTTTACACTACCCAATGTACTTGAGCCCCCCCAAGCTCCTGCTACCAACTGATTAAGCTTAACCGTGTCTTCTCTAACTTTTCGTATCCCACAATAAGCCCATTGCATCAACTAAGCGAATTGGTCATCTCTGAACTACTTTTCAAGTACCAAAATGCCTCCTTACTGATATGGATATGGTGAGATAAGGATTTAGATAATGAACCTTTCAAGGGTATGTCAATGGAGAGGGTGAGAGTAGAGGAATTTGAGAATCAAAGGTACAAGATTGTGGATAAGTCAATTTTGTTTTTCTCTAGGGTTTCTCTCTCAAAATTCTCTCTGTTTGGAAGCTTTATACATTTCGTGAGTATAAAGGTATTTATAGTAGGGTACGTGAGGAATGTGAAAAATCATTTTTCTGCAAAATAGGGTATTCTGGTGACTCACTCTGGCGACTGGAACGAGTCGAGAGATAATTGTTAAGCCAGACTGTACTTTTTGTCCCGTAGTGCACCAGCTGTCGTGACCCTTCAGCTTTCTGCATGCACACACGCTTGAATTTCTTCACACTCTCTCACACACAACCCTTACATTAATCCCACTTAAATACAGGGTATCTAATTACTAAAATTACAAGCAAGTTTGGCACGGAATAAAGTCAACACATGGTTGAATAAGTTCAACCTTACAATCTCCCCCTTTGCCTATTCCGTGATAAAACCCTAAAATAGTCTCTAGACTTATGTGAGTTGGGAACAGTTGCCAAAAATCACTCACACCTAACTCTAGATCTGAGAAGCTCTTGAACCATATAGACAAGTTTTCCTAAAAACAATATCACAAAAAATTCATTGTAAGCAGAAATCTTAGAATGCATATGGAGCAAGCACAATGCGATCAAGCAAATATGAATATAACAATAAAGCATATCTTGATCATACAAATACAATCACTATAAATAGTGACCACGATGAACATTCATAGGATGAATGAATATCTAGACATGCAAGCTAATATGCCCAATGCAAAATATCATTTGCATGTCCACCGATGTAATACCACTAAAGCAATTGCATTAAGGATACAAGATCCAACAAGAGCACAAGAGTGGAGTACTAAAGAAAATGTATAGCATTAACTAAAATTACTAAGCTACAAAAGCAAAGGTACAAAATAAAAAAATTATAAATAGCTAACACATTCAAGCATCCATGACACTCAATATCCAAGTATTTTAAAACCAAAGTACTAAAACCATAGAGTACTAGAGAAAGTGCTATGAAAACCATAATAGCCAATTTTTTTTAAAAAGCTATAAAAACTTATAAATGATCTCCCCCTCAAGAGCTATTTCATACTACTTTCCCTTTTTGACTGGAATGGCCAAAGAGCTATGGCAGGTTCTAGAAACTATCAAACTTGGCTGTGAGAAAGTTGATTTGGTCTTGAATGGCTACAAGTCTGTCGGAGTGCTTAATTTGGACATCTCTTAAACTATTGATCCTCTCAAGAATGATTTGAAAAGCGTTTGGAGGCATTGCTGAAGATGAGGCTCTGCTCCTTCTACCATCACATCTTCGTGAAGATGATGGTTGTCCTTCCGCTTCAGTCTCGGTGTCCATAGGCTGTTCTTGTGCAGGATCAACCTCCTCCTCATTGCCTAGAAGACGAACTTTGCTTTTTGTGATTGTTAGAGCATTGATAGCAGGAGGTGTATGCATGAGGCTGATGTCTTGTGGAGTCTCCACACCTTTTTCATGAAAAATCCTTATGATTAGACTAGGGAGGATAAGCTTAGGCCTTGAGGTTGCCCTCATTGCATCGGCAATGATGGAGAATGCATGAGCACCAATGTCAATGTAGGTATTCTCCCGAAGCTCCATGAGGAAGATGGCTATATCAATTGAAAGCTCAATTAGTGTGTAAAACACTAATGAATGTTTAGGCCCCCAATTTCAAATTAAACCAACACAAACTTATACCAAAACAATAGATGTGCGGAATAATAGGTACAAGCAAAAACCCAAATAAATAAACAACTCTACACCATGATTAATCACAACACAACAACAATTAAAAGGTAAGAGTAAGGGTTAGAGAGATGCAAATACAAAGATAACATAAGCATGTGTTCTCGAAGAGGAAACTGAAGAACTCGAAAAAAAACCTCTTTGCTACCCTCCAAGCGGTAAAATGATCCACTAGAGAATAAAGTTGGAGTACATGAATAACAAAAGACCCTCCAAGCCTAGTCTACCCAATGTACTTGAGCCCTCTAAGCTTCTGCTACCAACTGGTTAAGCCTAACTGTGTCTTCTCTAACTTTTCAGATCCTACAATAAGCTTATTTCATCAACCAAGTGAATTGGTCATCTTTGAACTACTTCCCAAGTATCAAAATACCTTCTTACTGATATGCGTATGGTGAGATAAGGATTTGGCTAATGAACTTCTCAAGGGTATGTCAATGGAGAGGGTGAGAGTGAGGAGAGGGTGAGAGTGGAGGAATTTGAGAATCAAAGGTGCAAGATTGTGGATGAGTCAATCTTATTTTTCTCTAGGGTTTCTCTTTCAAAATTCTCTCTGGAAGCTCTCTACATTTTGTGGGTATAAGGGTATTTATAGTAGGGTACGTGAGGAATGTGAAAAGTCATTTTTATGCAAAACAAGGCATTCTGGCAACTCACTCTCGCGACTGGAATGAGTTGCAAGTTTGAGTTGTGAGATAACTGCCAAGCCAAACTATACTTTTTGTCCTGTAATGCTCCAACTGTCATGTGCCTTCAGCTTCTTGTATGCTTCACACGTGTGGCATTTTGGCGAGTTACCAGTAGTGAGTCACTCGCGAGATCCAGTCGCAAGAATCCTCTAAATGCACACACACTTGAATTTCTTCACATTCTCCCACACACAACCCTTACATCAATCCTACCTAAATACAGGGTATCTAATTGCTAAAATTACAAGCAAATTTGGCATGGAATAAAGCCAACACATGTTTGAATAAATTCAACCTTACACAAATCAAGAAGTTAGAATTGATCAAAAGTAAATACTTACTTTTTTGAATCTTTTTAGTGGTGGCTGTACGAATTTTTTAGGGTAGTCATTAAGATCTAGAAACTTAAACTATACAAAATCAACATCACAAAAAAAAAAAAAAACGCAAATACATGAAATTTTACAATTTCTTTCTACTAACAAAATGAAAAGGCAAAAATAAACTAAAGAGAGATAAAATGAGAACTAAAAATGTTGAGATCAATGCTAAGTTGCACAAATACTGACACGGCCCACATGAGTATGAAACACATACTGATATAAGAGTACGACATTTTCTAAAAACTAGCGTACGACACATCTAGGGTACAAAAATAAATAATTAATAAATATATATTTTTAAGTATATTTTAAATATATTTGAGCATAATTTGTATTTCTATTAGGTTTTAAAATTATGTAACAACAATATAATGCTAGAAAACATATTTAAAATTATAGTTTATGTTTATTTCAATTTAATAAATAAATAAATTACCAGACAATAATATCATTCCTCAAAATCAAAAGCAACGAGAGGTATAAGGCTAACCAAATAACCTTCCAAATGGTATAGAAGAAAATATATAAAATATACTATAGATTTTTTTAAGAAGAAAAAAGAAAAAAATGATACAGATTAAATGCATTATTTCTATTATTTAATATTAGCACGTGTGATGCTATTTTTCATTTATTTGTTATTTGGGTTTAGTGTCATAATATTTAAAATTGAAATAGAGATAGTTTCCTAATTCTTAGGATCTTTCTCTATGTGATTTTTTTAATAAATTTTTTATTTGTATATGTGTTAATGGTTGATATGCAATGGAAGAGTTTATTTGAAATTGAAACTCTTCATCTTTTTTCCAATTCTCACGTAGAGGCATTGAAATTCAAATAGGAGAAGTAATCTTTCTAAACTATATATAAAAAGAAATGTGTGTATTTTTTTTTTCTAAAGAAAGAGGTAAAGTAACGTGGAATAGTGTTTAAAGGTAAGATAAAGATAGTGTCTTAATTTTTAGGTAGAATGGAGAAGAAAAAGGAAAAAAACTTAAAATTTAGGAACAATAAATTACTCTTTTAACTAGTTTGTGTTTTTTTATTTAAAATTATTTAACTAAAATATAGGGATAATTTAGAGAGTTTAAAAATTTGTGTAAGGACATTTTAGTACGCAAAATGATGAAACCCAAGCATTGAAACCTGTTATTTGTAGTATAGATAAAAAAATTGCATTGTTACTGTTTTAAATTTTTTTAAAGGGCACTAAGTGCTTTCCTTTAAAAAACGAATGGAAAAAAAAAAAAAAAATAGGTGTATGTTTAAGACTTGGTCACATGGCCAAATCAGGTGCAGGTCTGCAGGAGCCAGCCTAAGGGGTTCAAATGAACCCCTCACCTGGCCCAAAAACAAAAACTATATATAATTTAAAAAAAAAAAATTGTTTTAACCCCTTAAATAAAATTTGAAACATCTTTACCCTAAATTTTATTTAATCTTAGTTGAAAAAAGCTTGAATATGATCATCTTGGTGCTACTTTCACAATAATTTTACAATAAAAATTTTTTGTTAAAAAAAAGAATTTTATAATAAAGGTTAAGTGGCAAGTTTTAATTGGTTTTTATGTAGACCCATAAATGACATCGCTTTTTTTTACATATTTTTAACAACTTACTACCTAGATTTTGTTGTGAATGTATTGTGTCAGTAGCTCTCCTCTTAAAATTGCTACTTCGTTTTTAAAAATAAATAAATAAATGAATCTTCATTTCGGATTCTAACTTGCTTTGAAATTGGCTGCGGAATGAAATTGTTTTTCCTTTAACTTTTCTTCTTCACTAGCAAAAAATTACACCATTTTTATTACACAAAAATTCCAACACTATTGACCCCTAGGGAAAAAAAAAAAAACTGGAGCCGTCACTGGCCAATTAGGTAGGTGGAGATAAGATTAAGACCCATGTTTGACAAGTTACTTGTAAACTCATAGCTTATAAAAGTTGGTACTTTTGTAAACCTATAAGGCTATAACTTGTCATGATGTAGCATTATTTTACTTTGGTGAACTCAAATTCTTGAAATTTTCAAAGCAAAGTGTTCAATAACTTAAGGATGATTATATATATAATTTTTTAAAAATAAATTAGGTCCTCTGTTGCATGTGGCACCACCACGGCTATTGTTGTCACCAAATTTAGTATCAGAACGTGCAAGTGGGAGATAAAGTTTGGTATCAAAGAGTCTGAAGGCGGTGATTTGGGCGAAAAGGAGGAGGGGTATTGAGAATGGAATGAGCATCAACTCAGTGAAGGGTTGTGGATATCCATAGGTAAACAAACTGGGTAATAATTAGGTATAGATACTAATTGGGTAAGGTAATTAGATATCTATGGATAAATTAATTGGGTTGGGTATGGGCATACCATGCCCACGGCCATCCCTAGTTGTGGTGACATGACCATGGCTATTACTTATTGCAGCAGAGAAAGAGCTCAATGGATTGTAGAGGTCTTGAGAGATAGAGAGGTGAAAAGAGACTAAGAATAAATAAAAACCGCCAAGTAATACATACGCACCTAAACACCAAGATTGAGTTGAGAGGCAACCATAACAGAATGTCAATGAGCTAGGTGTGGCCTGGAAGGTCCATTATATGGTCATGCATGGTGTGGTGATGGTAATTTTGAAAATGGGTAGGGTTGGGGTTGGCGTTGATTCTCTTATTCTTATTTTCTTTTTCTTTGTGGATTTTCTGATTCTCCTTGAGAGACGAGATTGATGGTAATATATGGGAAGAAAAATTCCATCTTTTGGATGTGGAAATGGAACACACACAGATGATATTATTACAAAACTCCACTTTGTTCACTACAAAAAAACAAGGTCTATATTGTGTTAAAAAACAAGGTCTATATTAATGGAGAAAATTCGCATTTGCTCCTTTCGCCAAAAATTTTCAGCAAAATGCCTCATATCTGAAATTAATTAGGGAAATGCTCCTGTTTTGAAACTCAATTTTTGGAAAATCGAGTTACAGCAAACTGAAAAATTAAAAAAAATTAAAAAAAAACTTCTGGAACTCGAGTTCCATGTAAAGTACTTGAGTTTCATGAACTTGAGTACCATGTGAAGTACTCGAGTTCATGAAACTCGAGTTCCTTGAAAAAATTCAAGTGGAATTCGAGTTCCATGAACTCGAGTACTTTACATGGTACTCGAGTTCATGGAATTCGAGTTCCAAAAAAAAAAAAATACTTAAGTTCACGTTCGCTATAACTCGATGTTTCAAAAATCAAGTTTTACATTTGGAACTTGATTTTTAGAAAATCAAGTTTCAAAATAGGAGCATTTCCCTAATTAGTTTCAAACATGGGACATTTTGTTGAAAAATTTGTGAGAAAGGAGTAAAAGCTCATTTTGGCCCGCGTTAAACCTATGGACCTATTGCTATAGTCAAAGAAAAATATTACACGGTTCATATTTCAGATATGCTTGTATTTATAAAAGCATTCTTTAATTGCTCTATCAGAAATCATGAATCCTTCAACATCAAAATCAATGGAAAAAATTGCGTTAAACATCAATTACTCCATGGTTTTTATATATATACAAAAACATTAAACAGGTGGTGAGCAAAACCTCCAAAATGCACATCTTCGAAACACCTGAAAACACCCACCCAAAGCAGAACAACCACAAACAAAAAGGGAATTGGGAGATAGAGAGGAAAACATGAAAAGTTCATAGTTCTTAAAATACTGACGTCATCTAAACATGGTCCGACTAATTTGACATTTTCCTCGAAATGGAATAGATTTGAAAAAAAAAAAAAATTGCTGATGAAAATTTGTTTGCTTCTTAATGATATACAGTATGGGTGCAAGAATATTGTTAATAAGTCGGACCTAATTGCAAAGTTAAAGGTGTAATATCCTGAATGTTTGAATAATTAAAGCAATTGGATCTTGCTTGACACCACTACATCCTTGAGATAAAGAAGGTTGTCAATGTCAAATAGATGCATTTTCCTGTAGCGACACTAATTGCATTAAAAAGAGAACTTTTTTTTTTTTGGCCCTTCTTTTTATTTTCATTTCCCTATTTTTCTTTGTAGAGATGGGGATTTAAACCCTTAGCCCTTAACACCAAAAGACACTCAATCCTAAACCCTAAACCTCAATGCTAATCTTGAGGATCGGACTCTAAACCTAAACCCTTTCCGTTGTAGAGAGTAAGGATTTATAAAGGGCTTTTATTTATTATTTATTTATATATAAAGATTTAGACTGTTACTTTAGAAATATTTTTTATTTTCATGAAATACTTTGCTAATTCAAAGTTTTGATTTTACATATAACCTAAATAAACTAAGTCATGATCATCCCTTCCAAAAAAAAACAAAAACAAATTAAAACTCATTGTCCAACATGCCTTTTAAAATAAAACCCTAAACCTCTCTCTCTCTCTCTCTCTCTCTCTCTCTCTCTCTCTCTATATATATATATATATATATATATAGTTTTCTTTTAAGAGAGTTTTAATATATGGCATTCGCTCTTGATGATAGCTATTTGTCATCAGACTAAGACACCAATTGGTTTTTGGTGTAGGCGATAATTAAACTCCAAATCTCTTATTTAACCATTAAAGATTCTACCGGTTGAGCTAATAGAAATTATACTAAGCTGATTAATATAGGAGCTATATAATATTTATTTATAAAAAAAAAGCAGCTTACAGTAAAAGGTAGGGTTTAAGGTCTGATTCTAGGATCAAATTGTAAAAATAAGGGAAGTAGAAGGAGAAATTATGAAAAGTGCCCTCCTAGTATCTTTATTTATGTAAGCATATATATATTATGTCAGTATAATAAGTTAAAAATATTGTAATTCCTGATTATTTGGGGGTTAATGGTTTGAGTTTTAGGTTATAGGATTTAGGGAATTTAACACATAGTTCCCTGAGGGTACTCAACAAAACCCTAGCAAAATGGGTGGTATATTCAACCAAACCCTGGCTAATTCAAATAATTCAATCCCACCATTTGATCTTTAATGTGACGAAAAAAGTTTACCTCCAAACCGAGTTGAAAAGTCTATTCATGTGTACTTTTAGTTACTTGACCTTTTTAATAGGTCATATAACTTATTTAAATAATAGATGTGAATACTTTTATAAATTATTACATAATGAGTTTGAAGAGGATCTTCTTAGTTAAAAAATAAAAAAAAAATAAAAAAAACTTATGGAGGGCCATTCCCTTCCTGCAATGTGTGCTATTATGGTTAGCTTGAACCAAACAATACAGGAGGCGAGAATCATGCTAATGAGTTTCAGGTGATGGCAAGTACCATGTGAAGAGGGGAAGGCTATAGTAAACTCTATAGATATAGAGAATCACATAGAATGGCTAAACATGCTAAAACAGTGGATAATGATAATGTGTTGGCTTGGATAGCATGACTGCATGAGTTCTACACTTTCTGCAACAGTTTGAAATTTTGACATTCCATGATTATGATTCAATAAAATCTAATTTCTCTTCCAATTTTTTTTCCCTCAAATCATGTGTCCTGGTTAGTACAAATTTTCCTAAAATGAAATAAATGGAATAAAATGGACAAGAAATCTTCCTAATACGGAAAGGCACTTAGGTTGTTGGTCATTGCGTAGAAATATTAATCGAAATTTGAAATACTAATCATCATTATCATAATTAATACCCAGCTCAGTTTAACAAGTGACTCAGATAAAATTTTCTCCCAAACTTGGAAATTTAATTGGAAAATTAGAAGTTATGAAAAATTGATTGGAATACTGAAAAAATGCATATACATTCCATGAATTTTTCCTAGCATGGGAAAGGCGTCTTAAAATATTAATGAGCCTTTAGCCAATTATGGTATTTGAATGTAAAAAGGAAATCTGATATGATATTGAGAAATTAAGGAGACCTAGTTTGTCAATCTCCCTCAAGCCCCTATATAAGTGACACAAAAGTACAATTACTCCAACCCACCTTGTGTAGCTCATAAAGAAGCACAATTTGTGCAGCCCCACTTTACATCCAACAAGAAGAAAAAAAAAAGATTATTGATAAACCATTCCTGAAAATCTTATTCTCATTTGTGGGTGGTCAGTGGCTTTGGAAGGTGTACTTTTACAAGGAGTTCTGCATCCATGGGTAACAAGCTTGAAGGTGGTTGTTCTTGGTATATCACCAAGAATCGACTTCAAAATATAATATATCCTCCAAATGTAGCTAACATATAGTCATTGGTCTCTAATGTTAACTTAACAATGATATGATATTCATAAAAGAGACCATGTATAAATAAGTACACATTCAAACTTTAATGTATATCTCAAATTGAAATAGAGTACTAACCACAATTGATAATAGATTATAAAATTAATTTTCAAGATTGTGAATTTCTTATATGTTTTTATACTTTGTAAAATGAGTTATCCAATAAGTCATTTATAATTTTATTTTATATTTTGGGATGTTGATATTGTGTAGAAATAAAACTTGTGTATTTGTTTTACTTATCTTTATGTTATTTTGTTTTAGATAGTAATATTAGGATTTGTATAATTTTAACATTATTGAATAAGTATTAATAAATTTAACTAAGTTCATTCTTGATAGAAGTGATAAATTCAAAGTAATGCATTTTACATTAAGTAATTTGTTGCATGACTTTCCAAATGACAAATATATGTTTTTTTTTTAAAAAAAAAAAAAAATTCTTGTGAAAAATACAGGTCAACCCGACCCAACCTGTAACCCAATTGACCCGAATTCGTTTTTAACTCATTTAAAATGACTTGTTTTGACCCGCAACCCGATTGACCCGACCCGCCCACTTTACCATGCCTAATGTCTAAAGGGAAAACAAGAATTATAAAGAATGGACGAATGAAAGTACTGCAAAATTATAAAAGGGCTTGTAAGGAGTAGGTGTTAGATTGTATTTCTATGGATAATGTTATTAATCTGCACAAATCTTATCCGAAATTCATCATGAGTATATGGGTCATTGTAATTAAAATCTTCATAGAATATCCTTAAAAAAAAAAACTTCATAGAATTTTGTACAAAGACAGGGAAAGATGCTTCCAAAGAGCAAAAAGCGAGTGCGGAGACTCTTTTGACACAATATTAAAAAGTTAGGGATTAAACTGACACATTTAAAACGTTAGAGACCAAATTGAAATATAGAGTAAAGGTCAGGGAGCATACACATAGTATAAAGTAATCACATTTTGTTGAAGTTACCGGAAATTCCTCACATAATTAACCACAAAAAGTATCACACAATAACGCAAATGATAAACTTGTATGTTTTTTTTATAAAAAAATATAATTCATATTTTAATAATATACTGCAAGGATGATATATTTTATTTACCTTTTATATTATTATCAAACCACACCAAATTCCTAATACCAGTCAACCGCTCGTTTATTTAAGTTGGATATAGATAGGCTATAAATTGCTTGTCATGTGTTGTGCTCTAATTATAACCTATCATGTATTTTTTTTTTCATTTTTACTTTTCTTATAGAATAAGCAAATTTTTTTTATAAAAAGCAGACAGACAACTTACCATATTTGATAAAGTATAAAGTGAAATACAAAGAATGAGAATTAATTTTTTTATTCCGTCAACATAACAACCTTGTTTAAGTTATGGTGGGTATCCATTCTCAAAAAAAAAAAAAAAAAGTTGTGGTGGGTCTCAATATAATCTTAATTCAATTAAAAAAAAAATTTTAAATTTTTTTATTATAAATGAACTGAAACTTAATTCATTTTGATTTTATAAATGGGCTGATAGCCTGATACCTCGATTTTTGAAAACACGATAGGGATTTTGTTGCGTGACTAGAAGAATTCTAACGAATTATGACCCAGCCTAATAAAAGCGGGTGGGACCATTATTTTGCCTCAGTTTATGGATTGTAGTTGAACAACAACCCAACTTGGGCCCAAATTTTTTTCCCTCAAAGCACGTGTCCTGGTTAGTACAAATTTCCTAAAATGAAATAAATGGAATAAAATGGACAAGAAACCTCCCTAATGAGGAAAGGCACTTACGTTGTCGGTCATTGCGTAGAAATATTAATCGAAATTTGAAATACTAATCATCATTATCATAATTCATACCCAGCTAAGTTTACCAAGTGACTCAGATAAAATTTTCTCTCAAACTTGGAAATTTAATTGGAAAATTAGAAGTTTTGAAAAATTGATTGAAATACTGAAAAAATGCATATACATTCCATAAATTTTTCGTAGCGTGGGAAAGGCGTCTTACAATATTAATGAGCCTTTAGCCAATTATGGTATCTGAATGTAAAAATGGAAATCTGATATGATATTGAGAATCATATCAGATTTCCTTTAGCCAATTATTGTCAATCTCCCTCAAGCCTATATAAGTAACACAATAGTACAATTACTCCAACCCACCTTTGTGTAGCTCATAAAGAAGTCCAATTTGTGCAGCCCCACTTTACATCCAGCAAGAAGAAGAAAAAAAAAAGATTATTGATAAACCATTCCTGAAAATCTTATTCACATTCATGGGTGGTCAGTGGCTTTGGAAGGTGTACTTTTACAAGGAGTTCTGCATCCATGGGTAACAAGCTTGAAGGTGGTTGTTCTTGGTATATCACAAAGAATCGACTTCAACATATAATAATACTCCAAATGTAGCTAACATATAGTCATTGGTCTCTAATGTTAGCTTAACAATGATATGATATTCATAAAAGAGACCATGTATAAATAAGTACACATTCAAACTTTAATGTATATCTCAAATTGAAATAGAGTACTAACCACAATTGATAATAGATTATAAAATTAATTTTCAAGATTGTGAATTTCTTATATGTTTTTATACTTTGTCAAGTGAGTTATCCAATAAGTCATTTGTAATTTTGTTTTATATTTTGGGATGTTGATATTGTGTAGAAATAAAATTTGTGTATTTGTTTTACTTATCTTTATGTTATTTTGTTTTAGATAGTAATGTTAGGATTTGTATAATTTTAACATTATTGAATAAGTATTAATAAATTTAACTGAGTTCATTCTTGATAGAAGTGGTGAATTCAAAGTAATGCATTTTACATAAAGTAATTTGTTGCATGACTTTCCAAATGGCAAATACATGCTGTTTTCTTTATTAAAAAAAAAAAATTCATGTGAAAAATACGGGTCAACCCGACCCAACCTGTAACCCAATTGACTAGAACTCGTTTTTAACTCGGTTAAATTGACCCGTTTTGACCCGCAACCCGATTGACCCGACCAGCCCGTTTTACCATGCCTAATGTCTACAGGGAAAATTTGTAACCAAAATCCCTAATCAAAAGCACAATCTCAATTTTGTCATAGAGCTGCACGACTTTAATCATGATCTTCTTCCAAAATCCTCAGCCTGTACAATTCCAACCAATTCCAAGTACCCAAAACCACAAACTCTGATGATTGAACCATTTTGAAGTTCTCCTTGTTGGGAAACAAGAATTATAAAGAATGGACGAATGAAAGTACTGCAAAAATTATAAAAGGGCTTGTAGGGAGTGAGTGACAGATTGTATTTCTGTGGATAATGTTATTAATCTGCGCAAATCTTATCCGAAATTCATCATGAGTATATGGGTCATTGTAATTAAAAGCTTCATAGAATATCCCTAAAAAAAAAAAAAAACTTCATAGAATTTTGTACAAAGATAGGGAAAGATGCTTCCAAAGAGCAAAAAACGAGTGTGGAGACTATTTTGACACAATATTAAAAAGTTAGGGATTAAACTGACACATTTAAAACGTTAGATACCAAATTGAAATATAGAGTAAAGGTTAGGAGCATACACATAGCATAAAGTAATCACATTTTGTTGAAGTTACCGGAAATTCCTCACATAATTAACCACAAAAAGTAAGTATCACACAATAAAGAAAATGATAAACTTGTATGTTTTTTTATAAAAAAAATATAATTCATATTTTAATAATATACTGCAAGGATGATATATTTAATTTACCTTTTATATTATTATCAAACCACACCTAATTCCTAATACCAGTCAACCGCTCGTTTATTTAAGTTGGATATAGATAGGCTATAAATTGCTTGTCATGTGTTGAGCTCTAATTATAACCTATCATGTATTTTTTTTTTTTTTCATTTTTACTTTTCTTATAGAATAAGCAAAATTAAAAAAAAAAAAAAAAAGCAAACAGACAACTTACCATATTTGATAAAGTATAAAGTGAAATACAAAGAATGAGAATTAATTTTTTTATTCCGTCAACATAACAACCTTGTTTAAGTTATGGTGGGTATCCATTCTCAAAAAAAAAAAAAGTTGTGGTGGGTCTCAATATAATCTTAATTCAATTTTAAATTTTTTTTAAAATTTTTTTATTATAAATGAACTGAAACTTAATTCATTTTGATTTTATAAATGGGCTGATAGCCTGATACCTCGATTTTTGAAAACACGATAGGGATTTTGTTGCGTGACTAGAAGAATTCTAACGAATTATGACCCAGCCTAATAAAAGCGGGTGGGACCATTATTTTGCCTCAGTTTTCAGATTGTAGCTGAACAACAACCCAACCCGGGCCCAAATTTTTTTCCCTCAAAGCACGTGTCCTGGTTAGTACAAATTTTCCTAAAATGAAATAAATGGAATAAAATGGACAAGAAACCTCCCAAATGAGGAAAGGCACTTACGTTGTTGGTCATTGCGTAGAAATATTAATCGAAATTTGAAATACTAATCATCATTATCATAATTAATACCCAGCTAAGTTTACCAAGTGACTCGGATAAAATTTTCTCTCAAACTTGGAAATTTAATTGGAAAATTAGAAGTTTTGAAAAATTGATTGGAATTCTGAAAAAATGCATATACATTCCATGAATTTTTTGTAGCGTGGGAAATGCGTGTTACAATATTAATGAGCCTTTAGCCAATTATGGTATTTGAATGTAAAAATGGAAATCTGATATGATATTGAGAATCATATCAGATTTCCTTTTTACATTCAGATTTCCTTTAGCCAATTATTGTCAATCTCCCTCAAGCCTATATAAGTAACACAATAGTACAATTACTCCAACCCACCTTTGTGTAGCTCATAAAGAAGTCCAATTTGTGCAGCCCCACTTTACATCCAACAAGAAGAAAAAAAAGAAAAAGATTATTGATAAACCATTCCTGAAAATCTTATTCACATTTATGGGTGGTCAGTGGCTTTGGAAGGTGTACTTTTACAAGGAGTTTTGCATCCATGGGTAACAAGCTTGAAGGTGGTTGTTCTTGGTATATCACAAAGAATCAACTTCAACATATAATAATACTCCAAATGTAGCTAACATATAGCCATTGGTCTCTAGTGTTAGCTTAACAATGACATAATATTCATAAAAGAGACCATGTATAAATAAGTGCACAATCAAACTTTAATGTATATCTCAAATTGAAATAGAGTACTAACCACAATTGATAATAGATTATAAAATTAATTTTCAAGATTGTGAATTTCTTATATGATTTTATACTTTGTCAAGTGAGTTATCCAATAAGTTATTTGTAATTTTGTTTTATATTTTGGAATGTTGATATTGTGTAGAAATAAAACTTGTGTATTTGTTTTACTTATCTTTATGTTATTTTGTTTTAGATAGTAATGTTAGGATTTGTATAATTTTAACATTATTGAATAAGTATTAATAAATTTAACTGAGTTCATTCTTGATAGAAGTGGTGAATTCAAAGTAATGCATTTTACATAAAGTAATTTGTTGCATGACTTTCAAAATGGCAAATACATGCTGTTTTCTTTATTAAAAAAAAAAAATTCATGTGAAAAATACGGGTCAACCCGACCCAACTTGTAACCCAATTGACTAGAACTCGTTTTTAACTCATTTAAATTGACTCGTTTTGACCCGCAACCCGATTGACCCAACCAGCCTGTTTTACCATGCCTAATGTCTACAGGGAAAATTTGTAACCAAAATCCCTAATCAAAAGCACAATCTCAATTTTGTCATAGAGCTGCACGACTTTAATCATGATCTTCTTCCAAAATCCTCAGCCTGTACAATTCCAACCAATTCCAAGTACCCAAAACCACAAACTCTGATGATTGAACCATTTTGAAGTTCTCCTTGTTGGGAAACAAGAATTATAAAGAATGGACGAATGAAAGTACTGCAAAAATTATAAAAGGGCTTGTAGGGAGTGAGTGACAGATTGTATTTCTGTGGATAATGTTATTAATTTGCACAAATCTTATCCGAAATTCATCATGAGTATATGGGTCATTGTAATTAAAAGCTTCATAGAATATCCTTAAAAAAAATAACTTCATAGAATTTTGTACAAAGACAGGGAAAGATGCTTCCAAAGAGCAAAAAGCGAGTGCGGAGACTATTTTGACACAATATTAAAAAGTTAGGGATTAAACTGACACATTTAAAACGTTAGAGACCAAATTGAAATATAGAATAAAGGTTAGAGAGCATACACATAGCACAAAGTAATCACATTTTGTTGAAGTTACTGGAAATTCCTCACATAATTAACCACAAAAAGTAAGTATCACACAATAAAAAAAATGATAAACTTGTATGTTTTTTTTATAAAAAAATATAATTCATATTTTAATAATATACTGCAAGGATGATATATTTAATTTACCTTTTATATTATTATCAAACCACACCTAATTCCTAATACCAGTCAACTACTCGTTTATTTAACTTGGATATAGATAGGCTATAAATTGCTTGTCATGTGTTGAGCTCTAATTATAACCTATCATGTAATTTTTTTTTTTTTACTTTTCTTATAGAATAAGCAAAATTAAAAAAAAAAAAGCAGATAGACAACTTACCATATTTGATAAAGTATAAAGCGAAATACAAAGAACGAGAATTAATTTTTATATTCCGTCAACATAACAACCTTGTTTAAGTTATGGTGGGTGTAAGTGCACAATTGCACCTGGACCCAAGAATAGTTATGGGCTCAGGCCCAATGAGCCTTAAACAATAAAAATTTGTAGAGAGTGGGCTTGAAACCCAGGTTAGAAGTGAGTGAAGATTAAATGACAAACTAAAGATTGCCAGTATTTGGAAACAGCAAGGAGTAATGCAAATAGGTCTCCTCGGACGTAAGCCGAGAGCTGTTCTTATATTATCTCTCTCTCTTTGTCTTTTTTTCTTGTTAGGTTACAAAAAGTTCCCCTTCTTTCTGTTCTAGGTCCTCCCTTAAATACTCTTCTTTTTAATACTTTCTACACGTGTTGCCCCAACTGCTCCCTTAGCCTAGATATTTCTTTTCTTAGTGCCTTTGAACAGTAACTAGAAGTTTCCCTTCCACTGTTCAAGTGTCACCTCCCCATTAATGCGGCCAGGGTGGTAGGTGCAGGGTCTTTAATGTGGAGGTAGCAGCCTTTATCTTTGACATTTCTTCAACACCGGTGCTTCTGGGGCATTCTAGGGTTTCTCCCTTTTAACCATTGGCCTTAACTGTGCCATCCCCTAACCTTTACTATGAAATCCCGAGTTCTTCGGTGCTCACCCGAGGGTAAGTTCACCCTCGGCTGGGTCCTCGGATCCTCGGCGCATGGGCCGACCCATAGTATTAACAACTTCTAAACCCAGGGTCAGGTCGGCCCTCCTTAACACGGCCCAAAAGGCCCATGTTCCCATCAGGATCTTTTTACCCCCCACAGTGGGTATCCATTCTCAAAAAAAAAAAAAAGTTGTTGTGGGTCTCAATATAATCTTAATTCAATTTTAAATTTTTTTATTATAAATGAACTGAAACTTAATTCATTTTGATTTTATAACTGGGCTGATAGCCTGATACCTCGATTTCTGAAAACACGATAGGGATTTTGTTGCGTGATTAGAAGAATTCTAACGAATTACGACCCAGCCCAATGCAAGCGGGTGGGACCATTATTTTTTAGCTCAGTTTTCGGATTGTAGCTGAACAACAACCCAACCCGGGCCCAAATTGTTTTCCCTCAAAGCACGTGTCCTGGTTAGTACAAATTTCCTAAAATGAAATAAATGGAATAAAATGGACAAGAAACCTCCCTAATGAGGAAAGGCAGTTACGTTGTTGGTCATTGCGTAGAAATATTAATCGAAATTTGAAATACTAATCATCATTATCATAATTAATACCCAGCTAAGTTTACCAAGTGATTCGGATAAAATTTTCTCTCAAACTTGGAAATTTAATTGGAAAATTAGAAGTTTTGAAAAATTGATTGGAATATTAAAAAAATGCATATACATTCCATGAATTTTTCGTAGCGTGGGAAAGGCGTCTTACAATATTAATGAGCCTTTAGCCAATAATGGTATTTGAATGTAAAATTGGAAATCTGATATGATATTGAGAATCATATCAGATTTCCTTTAGCCAATTTATTGCCAATCTCCCTCAAGCCTATATAAGTAACACAATAGTACAATTACTCCAACCCACCTTTGTGTAGCTCACAAAGAGGTCCAATTTGTGCAGCCCTACTTTACATCCACCTTTATATATTTTTTTTTCATTTTTACTTTTCTTATAGAATAAGCAAAATTAAAAAAAAAAGAAAAAGCAGATAGACAACTTACCATATTTGATAAAGTATAAAGCGAAATACAAAGAACGAGAATTAATTTTTATATTCCGTCAACATAACAACCTTGTTTAAGTTATAGTGGGTTTCCATTCTCAAAAAAAAAAAAAAAGTTGAGGTGGGTCTCAATATAATTTTAATTCAATTTTAATTAATTTTTTATTATAAATGAACTGAAACTTAATTCATTTTTGATTTTATAAATGGACTGATAGCCTGATACCTCGATTTGTGAAAACATGATAGGGATTTTTGTTGCGTGGGTAGAAGAATTCTAACGAATTACGACCCAGCCCAATACAAGCGGGTGGGAACCATTATTTTGCCTTAGTTTCCGGATTGTAGCTGAACAACAACCCAACCTGGGCCCAAATTGTTTTTGCTCTTTTTTTGTTTAAAACATAGTAAATAGTAAATAGGAAATTCTGTCTTCAGAACCAAGCAAACCCAAATAACATCAAAAAAAAAAATAAATAAAAAAATTCAGAGATACGAAGTCAGAGAGAGAGAGAGAGAGTCACACTCACACAACACAACAGCAATGGATCCGAAGCTCACAGAGGTCTCTCAGCTCTTCCAGCGCTTCAAAGCCGCCTTCTTAAGGAGTGACTTCGATACCTGCACCACTTTCCTCTCACAGCTCAAGGTTTAATTTCCCATGCATTAATTCTCTATTTTTTTTTTTTTAAATTCTATACATTACGGATTTTTGTGTGTGTTTTGGGTATAAAGGATAGTGATTGATAATGGGTTTCTGTTAAATCTGTGTAAAAAATTGTTAATGCCAAGATTTGGTGTTTTGTGATTTAGTATGGGTTTTTGCTTTAGGGAGGAAATATCTTTTGGCACTTTGCTTTGATATTGTATGAATTGGTGTTGTGTCTGAGTTTGTGTTTTGTTTATATTTAACTATGGATTAGTAAATTGAGTATATGGGATTTTGTATGGATTTATGTTTTCTAGAGTGGAGTTTTAGGCACTGAGTAATTGTGTTGTGAATTGCGAAATCATAATTAGTGCTGTGGCAACTTGGATTAGGTGTGGGTTTTTGTGTTATTGGTAGAGTGCTAGATGGGAGTGCTACTAGGCCTTAGTTTTGAGCCTGTGGAAAGCTGTTTTGGATGTGAATTATGATGAGCGAATGCATTGAGCTGAAGGCCATAATTTTGAGTCATATTGCTGTTCTCTGTTTTTTCAGGTCTCACTGACACAATTCAGAAGCCTGCCACCATTGTTCGAAGACTCACCCAACGCAATCCGTGAATTAAACTTAGCAAGTAACGTTCTTGGCGCAAAAAAATATTTTATGATTCTTTTGTTATTGGTGTTGCTGTTGTTTTCACTTACCTTTAGATTTTAGCGATACAAGCGTTTCTAGTTACTCAATCATTAAAATATGTTTCCACTTCAATTTTTGGTGTTGCATGAAAAAATTTGGTCCACAATGGGTTTGAGCATATGTTACAGTTTAAAAAGTATTAGAATTCATGTTTATGTGGTCATTATCTTGATATCCTAGAGTAGGCATGAATTAGTAGCTCTTAATTCATTATAAGATGGACAAAGTTTGGTTGTAGCCTAAGGCTACAACCAACAATAAGAAGATGTGTGTTCAGTGTTCACTTAATAAGCAACACTTAAGTGATTGTATACAATAAAGTGAGTCATATGCAATGCACATGACAGGGACACATGTCATCTTCTTATTGTTCGTTTGTAGCCAAACTTTGTCCTTATAAGAAATTAAGAATACTCCAATAATGGGAAATCTTTTAGTCACCAGTGTAGTCAGTGGGGTTGAAAATGCGAGTTGTGAACCTCTTTCACATTCTTGCCATAGCTGATTTGATTTACCTATCATCTAGAACAGTTAATATTAACCATTATTTTTTTATAAGTTCAGAAGAGGAATTAGAACAGGTAATGTTAACAATGATGAAAAAGAGAACAATAATCAAATTTAGAGATAGAGAAAGCATAGATGTGTCTGATATATAAAATATTCAAGTTTGATATGTGAAATAGACCCTCAAGTGTGTTTTGATGTGTGGAAACATAATGTAATGACCATGAAATACACATTAGTGTAAATGATTTAAGTGAGAGTAAGTTCCATTGTTTTTCTGCCATGTCAAGACACCATACTATTGAAGCATTCTGTTCACTGTTAATTTAAACCTCAAATCATCTTGTATCTGAATGTATTAGATTGAAGGTTGTGTATAGTTAATGTAGTTGCTTTTAATTCTTCCTAAGCTATTTCCTCATGATATATTGCGTCTGAGAACTTTCAGGGGATATATATGAGCATGCCGTTGTTCTCAGTGTGAAGACAGAGGATCAAGATGCATTTGAGAGGGATTTCTTTCAGTTGAAGCCATATTACACGGATGTTGGGTAACATTGTGTTGCCTTCAGTTATTTATTAAGTTTTGATTTGTTTTTGGGAAAAAAATGAGTCTGGCACCCATTCCATGCTTGTGGAGCCAAGCCATATCCTTGATTAAAAGAAAAATTTATATATTTAAGTGCCATGTTCTTTTAATTAAATATTGATGTCTATCTCCAATCAATCAGATCCTCCTATACGTTAAACAAGGGTAAAATTTAGGTATAGTTCATTAGATGCATGAAATTTAATAGTACTTGGAATAGATAAAACAGTTTGTGCTTCATTTATCAATGTAACCATGTGTTTGAATTTAATTGGGAAAGTATAACACTTATGGAATTGTACCTAAGTTTTTCCTTTCAATGTGAGGTTACTAGAACATAGAATTAAATATGAAGCAATAAAAAAGTATCTGGATCAAACATGCTTGTTGCTGAATTTTTTCTTCTATTTACTCTTTCTGACTATTTTGGTAGTTTCATATATATTTTTTATTTTTTTGAGGATATGCTAATGAATTTACATTTCTTTTGGAGCAGCAACCGTCTTCCACCATCCCCTCAGGAGTATCCAATCTTAGGGCTCAACCTGTTGAGACTACTTGTTCAGAACCGAATTGCGGAATTCCATACAGAACTAGAACTTCTTTCCCCCACTGCTTTGGAGAATCCTTGCATTAAGCATGCGGTGGAGTTAGAGCAGTCCTTCATGGAAGGGGCTTACAACCGTGTGTTAAGTGCTCGACAGACAGTGCCACATGAGACTTATGTCTACTTCATGGATCTTCTGGCAAAGACAGTCAGGTAGTTGGTCAATTGCTATCTTTGGGAATACTTTAATGGGTAAAAATGAATTTGAAGTGATATGTGATAACTGATAACAAAATGTAAGAGCTAGTGAATAATTTATTATGGAGTATTTAGCTCTAAAGTATTACTTAAATTTAACTCTTTTGACTCCTTGGCTGATGTGATTAGTGGAAGTATTAAGCCTTTCCATCCTATTCCATCAGTTTTTAATTTGTATGTTCATATTTACTCTCTAAAAACATGTTTGATTCGGTGTTCTTATTAATTGATTTCTCTTCTGCCACTTTCAGAGATGAAATAGCTGGATGCAGTGAGAAGGCATATGATTATCTTTCAATCAATGATGCACGGGAAATGTTGTTGTTCTCTTCTGAACGAGAATTGTTGGAATATATCAAGGAGGTACTCATTATTGTCAAATGTTTATTTCTCTCTCTCTTTTATATTTAACAATTCCAAATTTCTGACCAACTTGGGAGCAAAATAATTGATCTCATGTTCCTACAATTATCTTGTTCTTGTTGAAAACCTTGAGGCTTGAGTTCTGTGAGAAGCCATATCCAAACTCTTGCCACCAGCCCTTTGTTTAAAGATGGGGAATGCTGCAACCCAAAGTGGAATATTAAGGAGTTGCCAATGGCTTGGGATGAATAGTGAATGAGGCCCTAGCTAGTTAAAGGGCTTCAATTGGATCCGGGATATCTGAAGTGGCAGATATGCCTCCAATGCCTCTAATGCTTGGTGGCTCTAGTTTTTTGAAATTTGGGTTAACTATAAAAAGGACTATTATATGTTCTATCATTTATGATTTTCACCATGATAGAATGGCACCCTACCCACCACCAACTAAATTTACCATTACATTTCAAGTTATGTTCCTTATAATCTTCCGCTTGAATGCAGGAGCATTCGGAGTGGGAGATCAAGAATAAGATTGTCTATTTCCAGAAGGCAAAAGAATCTGCACCTTGCAAAGAAATACCCTCTCTGCATTTGATTAACCAGACACTCAGTTATGCAAGAGAGTTGGAGCGGATTGTGTAAAAAAGAGCTTAACTGGCAATGGATATTTTGTCTGCTTTCAATTCCAGTACCCCAACAACTGATGCTGCTTTCAATTCCAGTACCCCAACAACTGATTCTGTTAAAATTACTATGAAAACCATTTTGGAACAAAGTGTGAGTCAATGGTATGAGTGAGACTGGCGGGGTGGTTGTGCATACCACGGTAAATGTTACAATGAAACTGTACTGCTTGCCGTTTACAGATTATGTCGTCGTTTACAATATTTCATTTTATTTATTTTACTGTTAGACTTATGAGTTACCCAATACATATGTGAAAGGGAAAGGAATTCGTTCTATAGTTTAAACACTCTTTTCATAATTATATTTTAGCTTCACAATATTTTTCTTCTTCTTCTTATTCCCCCCCCCCCCCCCCCAACTCTTTTTGGTTCTTGATTATATTTGATATGAGAAAAAGACAAACAGAGGGAGAGAAATAACGAGAGATAAAAAGAATGGGATGATGGTTAAAAGAAAAATAAAATTGGAAAAACTGAAATGGATCTGTGCCAGCAATTTTCCTCCCAAATTTGAAAAGAAAAGGGATCTATGCTTGTTATAATACTCTACCTCTTCTTGTTTACATCTTTTTTTATCCCTTGTTGGTAGACTTTTAAATTTATATATATATTTGCCCATATTGTTAGAATTAAGAACTACACAGGAAATATGGAATGGAATGGTATACAATGTTTTGTTTTGTTTTTTTCTTGATTATATAATATGTGATTTAAAAAAAGATGCAGAGAAATAAATAAAAAGATGAAAAAAAAAAAAAAAAAGAAGGAAAGGAAGGGTGGGATAAATTCATTTTTAGATTGAAGAGAAATAATAGAGGGAAAACATTTTTTAAAAAGGATTTTTTCCCTTGCATGCCATATACTAAGAAGAGAGGAAAAATCCAAAAAAAAAAAAAAAAAAACTCCATAGATTTATTATTATAGAGTCATGCTAATGAGTGCTCTAAGGACATTAGTTAATAATTAATTTTAGGAAAGTTTGACATTACTTTTGTGGAAAATGAAAAAAGCTGTCAAAACATTAATTGTTTTTTTTTTTTTTTCATAAAAACTTTTTTTAAATGAATTATTAATCAATGCCCTAAAGGCATTCGTTAGCATTTTCTACCTATATCAAGTTAATTCCTATACTTTTTATTGTGCTATTTAAACCTCACATCTTGTTTAGGAGCCTTGTGAGAAATTATTAGGTCCACCAGGAGGACTGCTGATACGATCCTTAGAGACCTCCCAACCAATAAAATGCTGTTATTTATGCAAATTGACATCATCTCGTAATTTTTTATTTTTATTCTTTATTCTAATTAGGAAGCTCACACATACATTTGCATAGATAACATCATCTTATTTATTAGGAAGGACCAAATCAACAGTCCTCCTAGTGTAAATAATAATTTCTCCTTGTTTAGTGTGAAAATCAAAACCCTTAACCCACTTCATTAAACTTTGTCTTAAACAACAAAAAGTTTGACACAAATACACACAAAAATGGCGCTGTGTTTTGGGAAGAGAGAGCAGTACTGATTTTCCAAATGAGTTTTGGTTTGATTATCATAATAATAATAAAAAATGTGGATTTTAAGCTAGCACAAACAGAAGTATAGGGTTTAATTTATCAGAAGTATTATATATATATATATATATATATTTTTTTTTTTTTGGGATTTTCTCCTTAAAAAATACTTATCATTTCTCCTTTCCTCGGTCCCTTTTCTTTCCCCCCTCACCTTTGTTTTGGCATGTAGGTTATTTCCTTAAATCCTCCTTTTTTATTTTTTAACTATAGGTTGCAGATCAATTTGAGTTGTTATATGATTATCAAATACTTGAACTGAGCTTGTTTATATTTTTTAGGGTAACTCTGTATGAAATTCTTAAAATTATAATTATTTATGATTAAATAAATGGTCATGCTAACGGGTGCATTTAGGGCAATGATTAACAATCCATTTTAAGAAAATTTTGGCACCACTTTTATGGTAAATGGAAAAAGCTGCCAAAACATTAATTGCATTTTTTTCTTTTTCCATATATATATATATATATATATATTTAAATGGATTATTAATCATTGTCCTAAGGGCATTCGTTAGCATTTCTCAGATAATAAATTCTAATAAAACGAAATGCCCTTAAATATTCACCATTAAATGTAATCATTTTCTACCAAATCTAGCAGTATTTAATACTAGTAATTTTCACCATCGTGCATTCTTGGTGCGGTGGTCACTCCACAAGTATAAGTGCTTGTGGGGTGTGGGGGCAAAAGCCGGGTTCAAGTCTCCAAGAGGGAGCTTCACATACATATATATTTAGATTATGCTAGAGTAAAAATTATATCTTGTATTAAAAAAAAAATACTAGTAATTTTCACCATCGCCGTTGTAAGGCAAAGTGATACCTCCCCCCAATCCATGGGTTTGCGTGTTTAAGCTCCGGGTGGGGTTTAGGATATTAGAATTTCAAACCAAATTATAAAATAAAAAAAAAACTAATAATTATGGTTACAAAGATCTGCAGCTTTTGGCTATTTCTACTCATGGGAAACGTCTAATCCATTTTTTTTTATTATAAAAAAAACAAAACAAATTGGAAGTTTAAAACACCCCCAATTTATTTCATAGACCAAGAGATTTGGGGTTCAATCCCCGCTTACACCAAAAACCGATTGGTATTTTGGTTTGATGATAAAAAATTATCATCAGGAGCAGATACCATAGATTGAAACTCTTTCTCTTAAAAAAAAAAAACCAAATTGAACCAAAAATAATTTATATAAGAATATTTACTCTTTCAGCTATTCTCATTTGTTTCTTTGTGCAGCCTTCACGTCTTCAATAAAATCACTTGATATAGTAACAAGACATATTTCATGATATTATAGAATTTCATTTTTCAATTTTTCTCATACTAGACTAAGGTTTAGTTCCCAATTGAACTCGCCAACTAGGTTCGATTTTTAAAACTATGACAAGAATATTGGAAAAAAGCTATTAAAATAAGAATTATAAATGTGCGGGTTCTTTTTTTGGATAGTACCTAGGCCTAAGTAGAAATAAAGATCCTGGGCCCTATACTTGTTGTTTGATGGACTGGGCTTGGTTCACTGTAGCTAAATTGGACTGATTACGAATCAAGTTGTGTACAAAACATGGATCCTATAATACATACACACTAATACATACAAACTATATACGTATTGCATAGTAGGGAATAGTAAAGAATGATTTAAGTAAAGGAAAAGTGAATAAAAATGTTAGGGGTCCTTAGGATCATAAGAAATGGTTCATTATTTTCTTAAGTTTTTCAATACATTATGCTCTTATTGCACTAGGATATATCACAAGATCCAAATAAGTTCAAAAATTACAGACTTAAATATCTCTTTTAGACTTTTAAGACTTGTGAAGTTTGAATACCTTTGAATCCAAGTGTATTCTCTAGTGTTTATCTCAGGATCTCGGACGGTGTTTTCCCTCTTTTTCCAATTTTTTTTTTGAATTTTAAAGGGGTTTTCTAAAGGATCTTTTTACTCTAATTCACTATTGCTGAATGATTTTTGCTGATGGCTTCACCCTCATTTATAGCATCTTCCTAGGGTTTCTGGTATACCACAGATTCCCTCTATTTGCTGCTCTGGGTACTGGGACCAATGTTATGTCAGTAACATTGGTGGCTAGTCATTTCCTCATTTTCTCACTATATTCTTCTTTTGAGGTTTCCCTCCAAAAAGTCTCCAGCTGACCTTCCTCTTTTGGGGGGTCCTAGGGACTGACCTTCAATGCTTCTTTTCCCAAAGTTTCTAGGTACTACTTTTCAGGCCTACTTTTTGGCTGCTTCACTTTTTGTCTTTTTCTCTGAATGGGCAGATTCTTTTCTCATTAGGCTAAAAGAACCCCATCTACCTTCCTTCATGGTACATCTCCCTACGCTCCTCGAGGTACCAAACTTCTTTTCATGAAGTGTTGGTTTCCAGGTCACCTGCCTTTTTCTGCATCATTGGGCAGCTGATGGGACATATCCATTCTTGTTCTTCGTATTCATGGGCATGCTCCCTTGAATTGTCTCAATCCCAGCTGGTCTCCTGTTGCATATCTTGAGGATCCTGTGCTTCTGGTAGTCCTAAGGTATCCTGGTTCAGTCCTTTTCCGAGCTCCTAGAAAACTCTCCTTAATAAGGTTGGGCTGAGCTTCTTTTGCTTTTTTCTTAATTCTCTAAGGCCCAAGGCGTACCTATTCATGAGTTTGGGCTTCCTTTTACCTATTTTAAATGGGCCTTGGCTTATGGATTGAGACTTTCTATCCTTAAGGGCTCATTAGTTTTGGATTTCAATACTTGTAATATTTTGGACCTCAACAATAAAAAAAAGGGGACTAAGGCTAAGACTGTGTCTATCAAATTAAATTGTTATCACATTCCTAGGTAATTTTGTGATTGAAAAATGTATTAGACCCAAATTGGGAAATATAGAAACTATTGATATTACCACTGCACACTCTACAAGTACATGTTAATGTGGGGTGTGGAGGAGTTCAAGTTTCTAGAAGGGAATTCATAGATGTATACTTAGATTAGGTTAGAGTGAGATTTTTATCTCAGATATAAAAAGAGAAACTATTTAAATTTATATACACACACACACACACACACACACACATAGAGAGAGAGAGAGAGAGAGAGAGAGAGAGAGAGAGAGAGAGAGAGAGAGAGAGGCCTTAAAAGGCTACTATATATATAACATGCCATTAAAAAAATGTAGATTTTTAAGATTAACATGGTTAAAAATACTAGCCTCATCACATGCACTTTGCTCGTGTGATGAGACTTTTATTTTTTGTTTAGTGTCATATTTTTTGGTACATGCATTGCCATTAAAGTACGTTTCAAGAATAATAGGAAATATAAAAATTATATAAAAAAAAACTACATTAAATCACGGTTTAAATTTTTGTAGCAAAAAAAAAAAAAACTGTGTTTTAATATTTTAATATATAATTTTTTTTTTGAGAATCTAATTTATACGTAGATAAATCAATTTGAAAATCAGGAGAAAAGTGATCATATTTGTAGGCAATGTTTTAGTGGGAATTAAAGTTATATTTTTACCGGATTGTCCTTTAATTTTGTCTCTACTTAAACATAAGAGTGTAGGGGTATTTTTGAACAAAAAAAATAGGATCCCAAACAGAGAAAGCTCTTTAAATAATAGTATAGATGAACATACTAGATTCAGTGCATAGTTATTTTTTAGGATAAGTGTATATTTTTTTGCTTATAAGGTTTTCATGAAGTTATTTATTTATTTATTTATTTATTTTGTTAGTTAGAAAATGACAAAATGTTACCCTCGTTATATCATGTGTCTAGTGAAATTTTTAGGTGGCCCTATACTTAGTATTAAAAATTTGACATGGACTATTCAAAAAAAAGAAAATGCCAAAAGTACTTAATTTTTTTTTTTACATAAAACTTACAAACTGATGTGATGATGTATGTGATTGGTGGATTTCAATTACTGAATACATGAAGGCGAAAATGCACTTTTGGTCTCTACATTTTGGGTCAATTCTCATTTTGGTCCCTAAATTGATTTTGCTACTAATGTAGCCTCTAAAAAAAGAAAATCAATTCTATTTTGGTCCTTACTCTTAACCCACTAACGGAAACCTCCTACGTGGTAGACAAAGTATCCTACTTGTTGACGTGATGCTGACATGACGCTGATGTGACCATTAAAATATTATTCAAAAATTATTTGGCATTTTTAAATGCCACGTTAGCATTTTAATTTTAAAAAAAGCCATGTTAGAAAATTAAAAAAAAAAGTTAAAAAAACCTTTAATCTAATTTAATTAAAAATTTTAATTAAAAACATTTCTTAATGTTCTTCATGTTCTTGAACTTGATCTTCATTTTACAACTTGTTCTTCATATTCTTTCCAAATCGAACCCAACAATCAAGAACTCAAATCCATCACAAGACTTCAAACCCAGCAACCCAAGAACTCAAACTCAGATCACTAGGACATAAATGAAAACAAGAAGAAAAATCTCAAATTCAACACTTCAGAGATCATCAAACCTAGCACCATCAGATTTACTACAAATCAAGACCATCGAATTCTTCATGTTCTTCCCCAAATTCTAACACAATCAACATCGAATTCTCAGCAAATCAAATCCATAAACGTAGTAAACAAACCAACCTAGATCAAGAACCCAATTGCTACAAACCCTGATCAACACAATCAAACCTAGATCAAACCCAGACCAACACAATCAAACCCAGATCCCACCACCACTGACCAACACAATCAAACCACCACCACCCCACCAACCAAACCAACGATCCACCCCACCGATCAGTCACCAAACCCATCGATTAGTCAACAAACCCACGCTAACAAAGTCACCAAACCCACTATCACCATCTTTGATCAAACAAGAGAGAGGAAGAGGGATTTTGCAATCATCAGCGGATTGGGTGGAGGCTGAGATTGAGCTCCATTATGGCCGAGAGGGGTGGCCGAGACGGAGGCCGAGACCAAGACAGAGGCCAAGATCAAGCTCCATTCTCTCTAAACCACCGTCGGCCCCCTTCCTCTGGATTTGCTTTTAACCGCCAAGATGGGTGGCTGAGATGGAGGTCGAGATGGAGGCTGAGATTGGGATAGATGCCGAGATCAAGCTCCATTCTCTCTAAACCACTGTTGACCCCCTTCCTTTGGATTTGCTCCAAACCGCTAGCCTCATCTCATTCTCTCCCTCTCTCTCTCTCTCTCTCTCTAAACTCAGATCATGGTTTAAAATGGTCTAATGATAATAAAAAAAATCGTTTGATGATTTTTAAAGTATATACACTTTTGACTAACACACTTAAAAAAAAAGTAAATACACTTAAAACTAAAATGGTCTAATGATAATTTTTTTTTTGAATTCTGTAATTAATTTAATTAGATCAATAAAAAATTTGTTTAAAACTATAAAAGTAAAATTTTTGTTTGTTTTTTATTTTTTAAAGTTAAAATTAAAATTGAGGAATTAAAATTTTTTTGTTTTAATTTTTTATTAATTAAAATGCTAACGTGGCATTTAAAAAATGCCAAATAATTTTTTAATAATATTTTAATGGTCACGTCAGCGTCATGTTAGCGAAACGTCAGCAAAGAGGGTACTCCGTTTGCCACGTAGGAGGTTTCCATTAGTGGGCCGACGGTAGGGAGTAAAATAGAATCGATTTTTTTTAGGGACTACATTGGTAGCAAAATCAATTTAGGACCAAAATGGTAATTGGCCCAAAATGTAGGGACCAAAAGTGCATCTTCGCCAAAAATGAATGTTTGAAATGTATTTTAGTGATTGATAACACGTTAGTTTGTAAACTTTTGTTATAAAAGTTACAGTATCCTTAGCATTACTCTTTTAAAAAAAAAGAATTAAAACAAAAAATTGGAGACATGGCAAAAAATTATTGGTCCCCTGCATGAAGAAAATGAATTTACAAAAATGTCTCCAAATCATCTAAAGTAAAACCCAATTCTGGGCTCATACATCCCCTGATCCCGAGTCTAAAATTTTATTTGAGAGGTGCTACGTCCACAATATTTTTACAACATTTTTACAACAAATCATAGGTGGTTAGTTGTTATTGGTTCAAATTTGAACCTAACACTAAGATTACTTTTTTGCCCCAACAATAACAACCAGTAATATCCTGCCACTTAGGATTTGTTGTAAAAATGTTGTAAAAATGTTGTGGACATATCATTTCTTATTTTATTTATTGAAACAAATATCACATTCCAGTCCAACCTATCAACTATATTTACAAAACTGAATTCCTAATAATCATAATTTTATCTCTCTCTCTTTTTTATTTTTTGATACAAATATCAAAATGCAAACTGCAAACTACAACCTCTCACCTATTATCCTATATATATATATACAAAACTAAAGTTCTCTCTCTCTCTCTCTCTCTCTCTCTCTCTTAGATCAGAAAATTGAGAAACACAACCGAATAAAAATCGTGAGAAATTGAGGAATGAAGATCGATCACCTTTTTCCCTTTCCATTTTTCATGCCTTTCAAATAACGTTTGTCACTGGGGGCAACCGGATTTTCTTCTCTCTTCTTCTTCTTTGTTTTGTAAACGTCTTTATTTCATTTTTTAGTAATACATTTTTCACGAATGTGTGATTGTGTGTATTAGTTTTTATTCTTTTAATTTTAAAAATCTCACTAGACATAATATTATTGGATGCCGTAAATCGAGTTTTTAACATGTTCTCCTCATTCAATTTAATCTTGTATTTTTTAGGGGTCATTCTACCGTACCCCCTACTATTTTTGTGGGTACATTACCCACCCCAATCTCTAACCGCAAATTTGGTGATGTTTTAATACTAGCCCTTCTTTTAATTTTAATGGGATACCAGATATTGACCCAATAGGTAAGTGAATAAAAAATAAAAAAAAAACCAACAACAACAACAACAACAACGTTCTCTATGAGCGCTATTGTTGTCTCCGTATTCTCTTCTCCCTTTCATTGTTGCAGTCTTACAGACCCAGATCTCTCCGTGTTGTCTCTGGTGAAGATTCTCAAAAGGCTCAAATTCTTTTTAATATTGTTAAAGGTAAGGCTCAAAACGATAAAACCCTGATTTCTGTGTCATTGTCTTGCTTCCCCTTTTTCTTTATTTGTTTTTTGGCAGCACATTTGTAAAAGTAGATATATGCGATTTTAAATTACTAGTGTTGATATTCTTGAGGGTATGGGGTGAGTGGGGAAGAATCCTTGATCTACTCCATGATTTTTTAATTTGATTCTATTTGATCTTTTGAAGTAGCATGTGTATGTGGGTTTGTGTTTTTTTTTTTATCCGAATAGAGAGTTTTTGTGAATTAAATCAATAATATGATTTTGCTTTTCTATGCCAAAGAATTGGCTTTATTCTTTCCATTATGACTGCTTAGTGCTTAAAGATTCATTTTTTTTTTTTAAGGTATGTGGACTTCAAAAATTGCATCAATTTTATGAGTTTTAGGGTGTGTCGGTGTGAATAGTGATTTCTTTTAGAAAGGGTTTTCAATCCTCAATCCCTTCATTGAAAAGTGATTAAAGTGTTCTAAGCATAAAAAAAAATTCTCTTTAATGAAGAATTTCTTCAGTTGCTTTATTTGAGAATGGTGAGGTCAGCTATATCATATTTGAACTAGATACATTCTATTCCTGTATGCAGAAAATATAATTGTGACAAAACTTCCGCAAACAAATCTCAACATTCTAAAGAAAAATAGAACAACAAATTGGACCAAGATACTTTGGGGTATGAAAACATTTACCATTTAATTTTGTTAAAAAAATTCTTTCCATTTCTTCAAGAAGTAAGTTGAGACAAGTTGACTTCAGTATATAGCATCAGGTGATATCAAAGTATCTTTTAAATTTTGGGGATTTCTCTCAATGTTAAAAATATAATAATCAGGACTAAAATCCTTTTTAGCTTTATCTCTTGTACTCTTTCTAGGTTCCATTTCAAAATTTTCTTGATTTTGTAAATAAGAAGTAGAAGAATTAGGCCGTGACAAAATATTTTCTTCACCCCCACTATTTTTCAATTTAAAAAGAAATTTTTCTTCATGATAAATTGCACCACCAGATTCAAAAATTATTTTGTTTTCAAGATCAAAAAATCTATAGGCTGTACTATTAATCACATAACTAAGAAAAGTACAAGTAGTAGCTCTTATACCAAATTTAGGTATTTTAGGGCCAGTAAGCCTTATATAAGCAAGACAACCTCATACCCTCAAATATCCCAAATTTGACTTATGTCCTTTCCACATTGTAAAAGGTGTGGTATGTGACTTTTTATGTGGCACCTTATTCAAAACATGACATGCAGTTAAAATATCTTCACTCCAAAAATGTAAAGGTGTACCAAATTCAATTAACATGACATTTGTTAACTCAATTAGAGTCTATTTTTTCTTTCAATCACACCATTAGAAGCAGGTGAATGTGCTGCAGTAGTTTCATGGATTATTTCCAAAGATTGAACAAATGAGTTGAATGCACTTGATTCATACTCACGGCCTCTATCACTTTTTTTTCCCCTACTGAATTGATTTTCAACTTTTTTATATATTATAAAATCTTGAAATTTTTCAAAGAATCACTTTTATTTTTCAACAAATAAATAGTTGTATATTTTGAGCAATCATTAATAAAAGTGATAATACATCCATTTTTCTCCATGAGTTAAAATTCTCTCAAATTCACATAAATCGAAGTGAATTAATTTAAGCAATTCGGTATTTCTTACAACATTTTTATGAGGCATTTTTGTAATCTTAGCTTGACTACAAGTTTCACAATTTTCAAAATCTTTTGACAGTCTTGGAATTAATCCTAAACTACTTATGATTCCCACATATCTACTATTTATATGACACAAATGAGCATGCCAAAAATTAATGAAAGAAAGCATGTAAACTGAACTTGTAGATGCTTTTTTATTCTCAACATTCAATTTAAACATTCCATCACAAGCATAACCCTTACCCACAAATAATCTCTTTTTAGTGATTACATAATTATTAGATTTCATAGTTTGCTTGAAGCCAACCTTGATAAGTAAAAAACTTGACATTAAATTCTTTCTCATTGACGGAGTGTAAAGTACATCTTTCAATGTTAGCACACGTCTAGAAGTGAATTTCAAATCAATTTCACCACTCCCAAGAAGTTTAGTTTTGCTAGAGTCACCAAGCATAATTGTTTTTTCTTCTTCAAAAGGAGTGTAAAACTTGAACCAATCTTTGTCATAGCAAACATGCTTATTAGCACCAGAATCTGCCCACCACCCTTCAACATATTGCACCAAATTGATGTCTGTAATCATAGCTACTAAAGGCTCTTTGGTTACGTTAGCCTGTGGAACAGATTCACTTATCGAAATTTGCAAAATCGAGCAATATGCCCACTCTTGCCACAGACAAATCAAGATCTATTAAATTGATCTTGTGAAGGGGGTCCTTGGTTCTTATTGCAATTTTTATTCGGGTTTTCCTTTCCTTGAGGTCTATTATTATTTTTAAAGGCTCTCTTTTTAGGCTTCAATTGACCATTTCTTGGAAAAATGATTTTTGGGCATATTATTATTGGCTGAAATAAGGTTTACTTTTGTGGTGGAATTACCATTGCTCTCTTGTGTCATGAGTGCATCTTGTCCTCTAGCCTCGTCCTCCACATGGACGTGTGTGATCAAAGTCTCAAATGATGTCTCCTTTTGTTTGTGCTGCAAAGTCTTTTGGAACTCCATCCGAAATTGTGGTAGTTTATCAACTATGCCACCTACCACTAGATTATCTCCAATCTTTATGCCTTCGGATCTCAGTTCTGCCACGATCATCTGGAAGTCTTGTGCTTGATCCACCACTGATTTTCAATCCACCATTTGGTAACGGAAAAATCTGCTAAGAGCATACTTTTTTGCACTAGCCTCCTTGGTATCATACTTGCTTTGTAAAGCTTTCCGAATTTTCTTGGCAGAATTATAAGTTGTATCATAATAATCATAGAAATGAATGACAAGATAATTCAAAAGATAAGAGCGACAATTGTATTCATCTTTTGTATACTTACCTTTTTATTTTTATTTTTTTATGAAGACTATATTCTTCCTCACTTATCTCATTGGTAGAAACCTTTGAGGGATTCTTGTTAATGAGAATGTAGGCGACTTTGAGAAGACTCAAGTAGAAGAGGACCTTTCCTTTCCACCTCTTGAAGTGGGCTCCCTTAAAGTGAAAAGGCTTGTTGAGATCTCCAATAATCTCATTTGATTTCTCTTGTGTATGCTCCATGTGTAATAAATCTCCTTAAAATTGTTGGTGCAAACACAATAATAATCGAAATAACACAAAGAGAAACTGAATGGTACTTCTAAATAATATTAATTTGAGATTAAAAAATACACAATATTATTTGGACTGAGACGCGACACTCACTCTCTTTAAGGAGATTTAAGTCCTAGGTTAGCTAAGCTTTGTAATTTGTGCAGACCTTCTCTGACTTGTTTTCCACAGGATACAACAGTCTAACAAATGTCGTATGGCTAGAACAACCTCTACACAAAGTGTTCAAGCCCAAAACTCCACCAGAAAGAACACCCTTCCTTGCCAAGAACCTCTCTATTTTTTGTGTATAAGAATGCTTGCAATTTGCTGGATTTTTTTGGTGTACTAATGTTGTAACTTATATTGGGTCTGAATGAGTCTATTTATCGGCTCAATGGGCTTCACGAAATTACTACCCAAATTAATTTAATTAATTAGGTTCATTATTCTGATGTAGTGAATGTTACAAAATTAATTGCTGGATATTAGTCTGATGGCTTGGAGTTACACAATTAAAGGTGAGATAAGTAGTTTCTGAAGAGTGAAAAGGCCCAAATGGCTAGTCCATTAAGTGGGTTAATGACTCTTCACTTTCTATAATAAAAATGGAGTATTAATTCAGGTCATTTACACACCAATGGATATGGTAATTATTCTGAATGGGCTGTCAAGTAGGAGGATCCAAGAGGCTGATTCATTTCCATTTTTGACACCTCCTCCCTTCACCACCCCCTTGCGCACGTATCTAGCCCTATATTTGAATTAATTCATATTAGTCTAATAATCACCACAATTAAAAAGAATAAAATAGTCTCTCTCATTTTTAACGTAGGATTAAACATTTTCACTTAACTCCTTATCTTTCATATTCACTCCCACATTTTTACATTTATGTTGTAACATTTATTCATTTTAATTAATTTTTTATTAAAATGCTCCAACACATGCCATTAAAAGGAGTTAGGAAATGTAAATTGTTAAGATTGACATAATTAAAAATATGAACATACTAATTTAGTAAATTCAGAAAATATTTAATTATCAACTAAATTAAGTGCACAATTATTTTTTAAGATAAATATATATTTTTTAGCTTATAAGGTTTTCATGAAGGTTTAAAAAAAAAAAAAAAGAATATAACAAAATGTTACCCTTTCTTTCTTTCTACCCTTGTTAATTTTTATCGTGTGTCTAGCGAAATGTTTTGGTGGCCCTATACTTAGTATTAAAAATTTGACATGGACAATTCAAAAAAAAGAAAATGCTAAAAGTACTTATTTATTTATTTTTTTTACATCAAACATACAAACTGATGTGATGATGTATGTGATTGGTGGATTTCAACCATCGAATAAATGAATGTTTGAAATGTATTTTAGTGATTGGTAACACGTTAGTTTGTAAACTTTCTGTTATAAAAGTTGCAGTATCCTTAGCAATACTCTTAAAAGAAAAAAAAAAAGAATTAAAACACAAAATTGGAGACATGGCAAAAAATTATTGGTCCCCTACACGAAGAAAATGAATTTACAAAAACGCCCCCAAATCATCTAAAGTAAAACCCTATTCAGGGCTCATGCATCCCCTGATCCCCATTCTAAAATTTTATTTATTGAAACAAATATCATATTCCAGTCCAGCCTATCAACTATATTTACAAAATTGAATTCCTAATAATCATCATTTTTTTCTCTCTCTAAGTGCTAGTTCATCTAGATTTTTTTTTTGATACTAACATCAAAATGCAAACTGCAACCTCTCACCTATTATCCTATATATATATATATATACACACAAAACTGAAGTCCTCTCTCTCTGTCTCTCTCTCTGAGATCAGAAAAATGTGAAATACAACCGAATAAAAATCGTGAGAAATTGAGGAATGAAGATCGATCACCTTTTTCCCTTTCCATTTTTCCTGCCTTTCAAATAATGTTTGCCACTGGGGGGCAACCAGATTTTCATCTATCTTCTTCTTCTTTGTTTTGTAAATGTCTTTATTTCATTTTTTTAGTAATACACTTTTAACGAATGTGCAATTGTGCGTATTAGCTTTAATTCTTTTAATTTTAAAAATCTGATGTGACACAATATTATTCGATGCTGTAAATCGAGTTTATAACATCTTCTCCTTATTCAAAGAAAGAGTCTTCAATCCTCAATCCCTTCATTGGAAAGTGATTAAAGTGTTCTAAGCATCAAAACAAATTCTCTTTAATGAAGAATTTCTTTAGTTGCTTTGTTTGAGAATGGTGAGGTCAACTATATCATATTTGAGCTAGATATATTCTATTCCTGTATGCAGACAATATACTCGTGACAAAACTTCCGCAGACAAATCTCAACATTCTAAAGAAAATTAGAACAACAAATCGGACAAAGATAGCTTGGGGTATGAAAACATTTACCATTTAATTTTGTTAAAAAAATTCTTTCCATTTCTTCTAGAAGTAAGCTGAGACAAGCCGACTTGAGTCCATTAGCACTTGAACTTATTTCACAATATATATATAAAATAAATTTTCCACTATATCATTGTGCCACAATATCTACTTATTTTCAACTTCTATTTTCCCTTTTTAAACTTTTCTTCTCCCTATCTTAAAAAAAAAAAAAAAAAACTCTTCTTCTCTCTATTAGTTGTCATTTATTGTTACACTTTCTCCAACATTTCCCCTCCCTCATTGTCTCTTTATCTCCTTATTACTTTTTATTTTATTGTTAAATTTCCTTTATCATTTCCTCTTTATTTTATTTTAATTCTTCTTCTCTCTATCTTATTTTATATAAATTTGATATTATTTCTTCTATTCAATCTTTTTGTTTTCACACAAAAACTATTAGTACTCTCTCTCTCTCGGTGGATTTTTGTTTTTATTTTTTTATTTTTTTTATAACTATAATTTAGATTAATGGTTTTCTTTTTAATAATATGTGTTTTGGTGTTGTTGTTGTTGTTTTTTTTTTTTTTTTTGTTTTAAAAATTTCCATCATAAATCCCTCTTATAGCTTTGATTGAATTTTGATTTGGGTTACTACTTACTACTTACTTTTTTTTTTTTTGGAAATAGGAATTTGGGTTAATATAAAAATAAAATCTACATGGCTACAAATTCGAATGTGCCTACCAATTGTTTGAGTCATAAATCATTATAAAGTGTATCTTTAATTCTTATGGTTTCATTTTAATTTTGGTTAAGATAATATTATAGTTTTGTGATAAGTTTTGATTATCATGATAATCCCTTTATTCCTTAAGAGTTAAGAGATGAGAAATTTGAATAATAAATTTGAAACTTATAAAGTTTAGTTTTATATTTGGCAAATATAACCAACTATAATAGAAGTTAGAAAAATATAGTTCAACTTAAAAAAGTATTAATCAAACACACCAAAAATAATAGACTTACATATTTGTAAAGATAAAAAAAAAAATACTTGTAGAAATCTCTTATAAAAAAAAAAAGACAATACTTGAAGTAATTTTAGCTTTTAATATATTATATCTCATTACATAATATTTATATATTCTTACATATCGCCTAAATCTGCGACTAGTATACAACAACATGCAGCGCAATATTAACTATACCAAACGAAGCAGGCAAATCTTTAAACCGTGACAACCATATTCCCTTTGAAGTACAAAAGGTGCAAACCAAAGTGACTTGGTGCAAGTTGGCCAACCGAAGTGCCAGGTTGAACACTTCTTTAGCTTTCCGTCTAGAATATATTCCATTATGGTTAACTAATTGATGCAGTTGACAAATGGAAGAAGGAAAAATAAATGCAAGACCAAGATAAGGACTAGGCAATTTAGTCAGAGGGACAAAATTATGTAAGGATCCCAATTCGATTCATTCATTTCCTATAAATTGAGACTCTAAGGTGTAGTATTTGCAGGAACCATTGGGTTTATGGAATATTATTTGCAAGGAAGAGAGATCTAACATGAGGATAAGTTAGTCCTGTTTGGTAGCCAGGGATGAATTGCCTGCTCCTCTTAGGGGTTTCAAGTATTGAGTCTAGAAACTATTTCGTGGTTTGTAGGCATTCTCCTTGGCTAATCTGACAGACTCTTCTTTCTCATGCTGGGCCTTCTCTTCTTCTAATTAGCAAGCCTTCAACATTATTTTGCAATTTGCATGCAAGATTTATACCAGAGTGTTGGCAAATATCCTACTTAATTATATGGGGCAAGAGTTTCAGATCAAAAATAAAGGGTACATAAAATTGAAATTCTTGTTAATGGCTTGCAATGCCTTCTCCTCCAAATAGGTTTAAGTGTATGGTTATGTACTAATTACTCTCTCACTCACTAAGCTAACAGGCTATTATCAATCTCTAATGTTAGGCCTTCTTTCTCAACAAACCCTTGACCTTAACTCTATTGTGCTAGAAAACCATTTGCATGCATGGTAAATACGAGAAATTCTAGAGCCACAACCTTTTGTGCCACAACTTTGATATGGTATATTATAATTGGTGGAGAATAAATAGAAATCCATATGAAAATAACAGGTAATCGGTCACAATTTGTCACATAAGATAGTTGTAAAAATTAGTGTGATAAAATTTGCGGTATTATATACGAAGAATTGGCATACAAACACATGAAATAGTACTTGCTGGTTTTAGTTGCATTTGTTTTTTGTTTTGGTAGTCTTAATTAATTTTCATTGTTGCTAGTACTCTCTGATTTAGTACCTGTAATTTATTTTCTTCAACTCTTCAAGAGGGCTCAAATGCTCATTACCGCTACTTAATAATCATTTATTTTCCCTTTTGCAAGGTACTGGAAAATTTTCAACCCACACACATTGCAGAATGAGTTGTACTTCTGTATAACTTGGGAAATATGGACCGAAGAGCCCACAGGAAGTCGTGCGAGTTGCTCAGAACCTACTATATAAACAATTTTTGTTCAGCCCTAGATCCAGACCCTGAGTATACACGTGCACCACTCCAACAAAGTGCATGCAGATCAGTTGGCAGGATCAGCTACTGCAGATTTTTATAAGATGTGTAACCCTTTTGTTTTTCGCTTGCTAATGGGGTTGGAAGATTTAAATCCAAGCTCTCCCATTGAGAAAGCTTGGCAATACCATTGAATTATAATGCTCTTTACAAATGACAAAACTGATGTACAATACTTGGAGCGTAGTTCCTTAATTAAATTCCTCAATTAAATCACTACACATGGTTAATTTATCCACATCAGCCAAAAGGGAGTTTACTCATCCTTAATCCTATCAAATATTTGTGTTGCTGAATAAAAAACAAGACCAAGCAGCCACCGTTTCTCAAACCTCCACCCTTTCTCCTTTTTCCCTCACCTCTCCAAGCTCCACCGCACCGCCGCCAACATCCTCTTCCTCGCCAAAATCAGAACCCACTTTCAATTTCAAAAACCAAGTAGCCCAAAAATCCTACTGTGTCAACCAAGCCCATGCACTGCATCGCATTGTGCGAGCTTGTCGGAGGCACTGAGTCCAGGGCCATGCCCGCCGCATGCACCGTCCAGATGATTGACACCATGTCTCTTCCTTGCATGGACAACAACCATTGACAGCAATTGCTAACTCATGATTTGTAACAAAAACTCACCGAAGCACGAAGAGCTTTTCCAGGGGCTGAACCGGGGTTTCAGCCATGACGTGGAATGATTGTGAATATGCGGTGCTTGTGGTTGTTTGGATGGTCGTGGGTTCTGGGTTTGGGTTTAGTGAGACAGAACTGGGTTTTGACAGCTGTAGATTGTTGAATTTGGGATAGGGTGACCATGGGGGATAGTGTTTGGGATAGACTAATGGACAAATGGCCACGGACAACTTGGTTTAGGTGTTGAATTTGGGTTAGGCTTCGTTTGAGAGATTTTAAGGGAATGAAATGGAAAGAGATGATTATAAGAGAATGGAATGGAATGAAATATATTTAAGGAATGAAAATGAATGGAATTGAATATAATAGAATTAAGTAACTTTGATTAGATATTTTAAAATAAATGAATGAAAGTGAATAAAATGTAAGTAATCTTGTTTGGGAGTAACCTAAAGGGAATGAAATAGAATAATTTTATAACAATATTACTATTAGACCAATATTTTAAAGTAAAAGGTTGAATGTATAGGGGTATTTTGAGAGTTTTAATAAAAAAATTTATTAAATCTAATTTCGTTTTCTCCCATTTTTTTCAATTTCAAGAAAAATGAAAATTTGAAGTTTTAAAGGAATAGAAAAGAATGAGCGTTCTATCCTACTCATTTCGTTCTCTTCCACTTAAACTCTCAAATAAGGAAATGGAAAGTCCATTCTCTCCATTAAAACTCACAAATAAGAGAAAAGAAAAATATTTTAAAATTATTTTTTTCATTCATTTTCATTTCATTCCATTCTCTCCTCCTAAAAGAGGGCTAAGGGTGGTCATGGGTGGTAGTGTTTGGGATAGACTAACAAGCCAAATGGCCATGTACCACTTGGGTTTAGGTGGCAGTGACGTACGTCACTGGGTTTTTGATTCAAGCGCAAGGGTTGAGCATTCATGGAGATGCCATTAAGATCAAATTGACACCGTGAATAAATTGGCTAGTGTCACAAGCTTGGAGAGGTTTGACACTAGCCAATTTGGGGAGGTTGTGACACTAGCCAATTTGGGGTATCATAATGAGAATTTTTTAGTTAAATTTCAAGTCTAAGTAATGCCTTCTGTCTAGCAAGAGTCACAAGCTTTCGTCATAAATTCTAGGTGTGAGCACATGATCTTCCATTAAAGGCAAGTATAAGTGAAATAGAATCAAATCCATAGAAATAAGGAAAGTATAAGCTTTCAACACATGGCAGCACAACACATATTCATATAATCATATCCACATAATTTGGGGTATTAGAATGTGAATTTTTGAGTTAAACTCCAAAGATAAGTAATGCCTTTTGGCTAGTGTCACAACTCACAAGCTTTCATTATAAATTCTAGTAATTGCTAAAATTTGACTTTTTACAAAGCAAGCCAAAACATACGTAGCTTAGAGTAGTGTCTTTTTATTTAGGGTCAAGGGAGTTAGTATGTAATTAATAAGTAATTTAAAAAAAAACTATTAACGAGAAGTCACAATACAATCAAGGCACTTTTTATTTTATTTTTTCTCCATTTTCCTTTTTGCAAATCAAAACATACAATAGGGAAGTTGAGTAATTTTCTTTTCCACTGTCTAAAAAGCCTTATTATATCTATATATATATATATATATATATATGTATATTAATAGGCAAAACTCAAAGAAAGTTCAATTAGAATTCGAAATTAGAATACAATTTTATGTATCTAAATTTATGTAGAGACCACACCATATTTATCCATTTAAGTTTGTTAAATTGAGACTGTTTGAACTGTATTTTGTGTGTTTGGGTTTGATTATTGATGGTATGATATGATTGTTTGATTTGGATTTTAAGGCATGGCAATGATTGTTTGATTTAGGCTTGAGGCATGTTTGTGATTGTTTGAATTGGGAAATAGTTTTTTTTTTAGAAACATCTGGGAAGAAATATTGAAATGGAAAAATATGGTGGAAAATATTATTTAGAGAGAGTAAAAAAATAATATTTAAATAAAATAATGATAGAAAGTAACAAAAGGTAATATTTTATGGTAAATTTGACTAAAAATACACTGATCCTAATGCGAATGCTCTGATGTTATTATCATTGATTGCTTTTAGCCACCACAGTCCACGACAGCAGAGTGATGCTCTATTCCAAGATTGGATTTTTGATAAAGAGTTTTCAAACGATTGTGGGAGATAGAGTCTAAGAGCTCACACTCATGGTTTTAAAAACCGAACCAGTCAATGAACCAGTTTGGTACCCATTTCCTGATTTTTATCAGTTCTACCCAGTTGTTGACCGGTTATGAGTGGTTTTACCGGATCGGATCAATGGCCGGTTCCCAATTGAACTGGTCATACTGGCCTAGTCGATCCGGTTTTTAATTAAAACCTTGCTCACACTACAATAATAATAATAATAATAATAATAATAATAATAATAATAATAATAATAATAAAAATAATACAAATTCAACAAAACTTTCTTTAGTGTAATATAATAATTTTCGCGCGCATCACATGAGTTTACTACTAGTAACATTAAAATTTAAATATGGAATACTATAAAATTAAATAATACATTATTTGTAAATAGCATTATTACACAACTCAAAATCACAAATTTAGAGCAATTAGAGGCACGAAAGATTGTCATGTAGGAAGTGTAACTCTTGCACCAACAAAGAGAGCCCTGAAATTAAAGATGAAAACTGAGCATGCTAAAAATGTGAAACACATTTCAATAAATTAAATGGATTAAAACCAACGTGGAATAATAGCTTTTTAGTAAAACAAGTACGGGTGTATATGTATTACACTTGATGCGACTTTAAGTTGCACCTATTGTAATTTTAAGTAACACTACAGGCCAAAATGAGCTTTTACCTCTTTCACACAAAAAATTCAACATTTTGCCCATTTTTTTAAACTAATTAGAGAAATGCTCCTATTTTGAAACTCGATTTTTTAAAAATCGAATTCCAAATGTAAAACTCGATTTTTAGAACATCGAGTTATAGTGAACGTGGACTTAGGAATTTATATTTTTATTTTGGAATTCGAGTTTCAAAAAAAAAATTTTAAAATTTTTTTCAGGTTACTATAACTCGATTGTCCAAAAATCGAGTTTCAAAATAAGGGTATTTCCCTAATTAGTTTGGGAAATTGGGCAAAATGCTAGATTTTTTGTGTGAAAGGGGCATTTGCCCATTTTGGCCTAATATTACACTACTTAAGTTATCTTTACAGAATTAATATTTTGAAAATTTCACCATCGAATTACATGTTCTTTATGTTCTTAACATGTACATCAAATTTTATATATATCAAATATTATTTATTATTTGATTCGTGAATGTTTCATTTATGCATAATTTTATAATACTAAAACTTGAAATTTAAACATTTTATAGATGAAATAATAATTGATCACCGCTCATTTTGAAATTTTTCATATTTTAAAGATATAAGAAAAAGATGTAATTAACGGTAGATTTATTGAAATTTGTATCCAACAAAAAATATTAAGTGTTCTAACTTTATTTGAAATTACACCAAGTGTAATTTAAATCTATATCATATAGCCATATATCCATATATAATGCACAAAATATGACAAGAAAATATATAAAAAAATTTATTATGTTTTTGGTACAACAAAAGGTGCATGTTAAACAGTCACAGTCATTAAGTAATAGCGTACATTAAGACGATTTCCAATATATAATACAATACAAATGATATAATATTGGTAAAATCTTGATTTTTTTTTTTTAAAGCAACCTAGGCCAATGAATTCAGGTTAAGCTATATTAGGGACTCAAGAAAAAAAAAGAAAAAAAGAACAATCACAGTTTGGGGCCTTCCCGTCATTGCCAAATCATTTGTCAAGTTTGCAATGAGGCGTACACAAGAGCTTAGCATAAAAACTTTAAAAGTTGTCAATGTTATTCTTCATAGCACATAAACTAATATTATTAATAATTATAAAATCGTGTATATATAATTAAATTAGACAAACCATCATGAGATTAATCAAAGCAATTCCAAAGGAACTTATTTAACACACAACGCTCCCAAAATGTTCACAATAAATTAATTTAATTTGTCACAAAATTTAATTTAAAAAAAATTTAAATAAAACTTCCTTCAAAATAAGAATTGAATTAATCCTTTTTCCACATGCAAGTTGTAAAAAGTAAAAGTTCCATCATTTTAGCACATAAGAATATGGAAATGGAAATAGTTTCCTCACAAAATTTAATTTAAAATAATAGAGTTCGTTTGTTTCCTAGGAAAGAAAATTAAGAAATCAAAAGAACCTTTGAAAAAAAGTTAACAAACCCACATTATGCTACCTACTTAATTCATAGGTTCAAAAAAAAAAAAAAAAAATCCGACATAGAATTACCTCCCTCATTTTTATTTTTTTTGAAACCAACACTTAATCTTAGTGCTATGGATTGATCTAAAATTGGAAATTACTTTTTGTTATCTTCTAATAAGATATTATCACCGTTATTTTATATATATATATATGTTATAATAAATAAATATTATAATAAATATAAAAAATTACCATAAAACATTACCTCAATTCAAAAAAAAATATTCATAGTTTTAAACCTTAGAATCAATTAAACGAAAAAAAACACAATATAAAAAATAGAAAACTTAATTATTCATTGCATACTAAGAAAATAAATAGTACTAATAAGTTAATGTAAATAAGTTACTATTCTTCAAAAATTACAAAACAAAAAAAAGCTTTTTTTTTTTTTTTGGTATCGGCCGGTATTGCCCGAAATTGTCCTGTATGGCCAGTACATGGCAGGTAAAGCCGATGTTTAAACCGGTACGAAACATTGGTGGTTCGATACTTGTATTCGTACCAGTATGATACATACCGGCCGGTACGGTATTGACTACATTGCTATATACCCAAAAGGATTAGTATATTGCAATTGAGGACTCTCGTAATCACTTTCATGACTAAGATCCACCTTGTAAATAGGTGATGTGGGACTCTAAACATGCTTGCACAACACATATTCATACTAGGGGCGGACCCACTAAGAAGGTTGGGTAGGCCATGGCCCCCAAACTTTTCTAATTTTATAAAATTACTCCTAAATTTCCAAAAAATTTCAAAAAAATATGGTTCCCCCCCCCCCCCCCCCCGAACTTTTAAAATATTAGATTTTTACTCCTTAAATTTACCTAAAACTTTCAAAAGAAATTTGGTTAGCCCCCCAAACTCTTCATATTTCTATGACATATTAAATTTGTTCAATTTTATTTTTGTTATTATTTTGGCCCCCCCATTCATAAAATTCTAGTTCCGCCCTTGATTCATACAATCTAATTCAATTAAATCCATATAATTGGGTTATCACAATATCTTTACTTGAGTACATGACATCCTTACAGGCCCATATTATGTGGTTGTGCTCCCAAGCCACTTGACATTACTAAGTTTGCTTTAATACCATTTATAAAGACCTGAAGAAGGCGATAGCCAAAAATGTAGATGATATGGTACCCAACATATGGCAGCACAACACATTTCGGGGTGCAAAGTGTAATTTAGGATATAGTTTAGGGTGGTAAAGTGTAATTTTCCTGAAAAAGAAAATATAATTGGTTTTAGATGAAGTTGTAAGCAAGGATGGTCCAACAGTCTCAAAATTATGTGTTGAATACAATTCATATTAGAGTAAATTTAGGTTGAAGTCATCCTAGTATTTTACCAAAAGACAACATATGTGGTTAAAATTATGTGGATGTGATTGCTAAGAAGGATGTGTTTATAAATGGATAGGAAAATTTATAGAAAAAAATTGATTCCTGCAAATTATGATATCCTAAGGCTAAGTATATATGTGGTTTCTATGGTTTCATGATATCCATGAGATCTTGGATTCAAAACTTTTTGCCAGCATCTCGAGGCTATCATTAAGGGATTCGTTCATGTAATAAACCTAGTGTGTGTGGAACAGGAGGAATTGCATACACCCAAGAAAATAATTAAATGCTTGAAAAGGTTTGGAATTTGGATAACCTCATTTGTAAATAAATAAATAAATAAATGATTGGACATATAAATTGAGGACCGAAGTGAATAAATCAAATCCATTGTGTCAAAATTTATGACTTAAAGGATGGTGGTAAATTATTTGATGGAAAAATTTTATATACTACAACATTTCCCTACATAAAATTATATTTAATAGGACAATTGTTTAAAATTTGAATTTTGACCGAGCAAGCCAAATCATATGTGGCTTCATTTTTAAAGAGTAGTACCCCTCTCTTATAAGGCTATGAGCTCAAGGGAGTTAGTATGTAATTAATTTTACTGCCAAATGTTTAAAACCATGAATTATTATAAGAGGCTTTTCGAAAACATTAAGGGTCCGTTTAGTTGGGGAGTTTAAAAAGTGGGAGGATAGAAAACAGAGTGAGGATAGAAGAGATTTTAGGTTCCCTCATTTGTGTTTGGTTGGGGAGGGGGTGGAAAAGTGGAGGGAAATGAGAGGATAGAAAATATGGTTTGTCTAAATTTACTCTTATGTCCTTATATCAATATTATAAGCAATACCTTTCTTTATAATAAAATATTACTTATTTATCAATTAAAATTAATAAAATCACATTTTATAAAAATTAAAACATTAAATCTATTATATTTTTTCTCTTTATTATTATATTTACTAGTAAGTTGCCCGTGCAATGCACAAATAATATTGCAATGTTTCATGTAAGATAAGTTCGGAGAATGTTGTACATATATTATACCATAATTGTCATAGAACTTTGTTAGTAATGAGTTCATTATAAGAAGTAACAAAAGCTAAACAAAATAATGAAATAAAGATGAAATTTAGAATTTAAAAAAAAAACGTTAACGAACCAAATTCTAAAATGATCGATTCATACATTATTGAAATTCATAGAAAAGAAAAGCACACACAAGATATAGATCATTATACAATCATCACTAAACCAAAACTCAAAAAAAAAAAAAAACCATTAACCCAAAACTCAATTTATCGTAGGAAAAAAGTCAATATGTATTTTTTTATTGAAATATCAAGAGACTTACTCCAGAAAGAAACTTTGGAGTCTAAAGAATGCGGATTGAATAATCATGTTGTTTTTCCTTTGCAAATTCAATTGCCATTGACTAAATCCCTTCCACGCTACCACCGCACACCCTTGGTGTGATGGTTACTTCACAAGTATAAGTGCTTATGGGATATGGGGAGTAAGGGTTGGGGTTCAAGTCTCCAAGAGAGAGCTTCGCACACATATACACTTAGATTTGGCTCGAGTAAAATTTCTATCTTATATTTTTAAAAAAAACAAAAAAACAAAAAAACCCCTACACCCTAGATGATAACTGCTTGATCTCTATAATCCAATTTATGATTTACAGTAGGTTTAACTTTAGTTTATTTTGAAAAGACCAGTCTACTCAAGCCATATGCTAAGATTAAACAATCTTGAAAGGACAATGACAATGACAATGGCAATGAGACTTTTACACTAAATAAAAAATTATCGACTTCTCAGTTCTAGACTTCAAGCATCTTTTGAAATCGATATACACAATAACACAACCTATAAAAGAAAATAGCAAAACATAGAATCTCACGATCTTAACCCTACTGATTGTAAGTGAAGAAATAAATTTTTGAAAGTAACAAAAGATAGCTTGAACTCATACATGTCAAGGCCACTTAATGTGCAATGGATAGCCACTAACTACAACAAAAGATCACAAGAGCAATAGGTTTCTTCCATTGGCTTGGTGTTTTAAAAAATTGTATGTGTCGGGGGCGAAAAAGTTCCCTTTCCGACAATTGAGATTTAGGTTGGGTCGGGGGCCTAAACTGAAACTCAACGATAGGCCCGATGCACGACCCAAAGGCTATCAGCGAAGATCTAAATAATTCACCGTGTTTTTATGCCTTGGGCCTAGATTTGGACTTACAAGAATGGCCCATAAACAATCCCTATAGCAGACGCGTTAGTGCGGTTGAAAAACATACCGTGTGAAATAGCCCAACAGTGAAGTGTTTCTGCAGAAAATAGCCCAGCGGTAAAGCACTTCTACAGAAAAGAGTAACCCAACCGTAAAAATATTTATGCAGAAAAATAACCTAACAGTACAGTGCTTCTGCAGAAAATAACCCAGCTGTAAAGTACTTCTGCTAAAAAGAGTGACCCAGCCGTAAAAATATTTCTGCAGAGAAAAAATAACTCAGCAATACAATAAAATAAACTTTGAGTATTTCACGGATTAAGAGGAAACATCAGAATCATCATCCATTAGCTCTAGGGAAAAGTCTTCTAATACAATAATATGAGGGAAAAATTCTATGGTAACAGTTACATCATAACCATGAATAGTAAATGAATAGATAAATATCATGGGCTCTATAATGAGGAAAGCTTAGTGTTGGATGAAGGGAGAGAGAGAGATCCCACCTAGTGCAGTAAGATCATTATGGTGCCAAAGTATGCTCTTGGGTGTAGTACATATAATGAGTAAAGAGAGTCATTTGTGAGTAGCGTGAGCCATTTGTGAGTAGCATGGGCAGTGAGTCAGAGTGTATAGTGGGCCGCTGGAATTTTCTGTTGGGGAGGAGCTGTATGTTTTTAACTAGAGGTATGAGAGGTGTTTTTAAGCTAGGAGTGGGGGAACTCAATTTCCATGCTTGAGAATGAAAGTTTTGTGACTTAGAACTTTGCTGGGATTTTGAGAAGCTGAAACAGAGGGGTTTTTGTGAGAGTTTTTCTCTATGAGTGTGTTTCTTGGTATGTTCTTGTTCCCCCTGAGACATTAATGGAGGGTTCTATTTATATTTGAGATTTAGGGGGCAATTGGCAAATATCTTTTGCCAAATCGTCCCCAATCTTCAGAAAATCCCTAGGGATTCGTTCTTAAAATGTTAGCTAAGAATGGTAAGCTTAACCTTTTGGAAGCCTCTTGCTGTTTTTGGGTAATATCAGCTGGGATTCTGACTTAGCATTAATGCTAATTGGTCTTGGCTGATGGGGTTAGAGCATGCATTAAGCTAATGACCTTGGTTGTCCTGCTTACTAGATTTAGAGCTCCCAAAGGCAGGTTGCATCACCCCAAGCCAGGCGTCAACCTTGGAGCCTTTGCTAAGAACTCTGCTGGGATCCCCTTGGTGCCCTCCAAGCCACATTTCCCTAAGTTTCCCCATAAGGGGTTCATGTGCTTGGTCCATGAACCAGAAAATACATATTTTTTAGCATGAAAATGAGTTGATTTCAGCTTGCTTTAGGAGCTTTAATGGCCTGGTCATGGCTACCTTTGATGCTTGACCGAATGGGTTGGAGGACAAAGAGGATGTGGCTAGCTGAAGCGCTTTCAGCTTCTGGTCAAGTCTTTTTAGTCTTATGTCAAGTCTGTTTCAACTTTATGTCACATAATAAATGATGATATTTAAGCTTGTGGAGGAAGGGTTCAACTCTTGATGGACATGTGTCCTGTTCTGACCTGATGGGACAAGCTGAAACCTGACAGCAGTGGGCTCCAGCTGTTGACTTGTGCTGGATTTTGGCTGATTAGCTCACGTGAGCTTCAGTTGCTGGGACCTGAGAACTCTGCTGGGATCCCCTTTGTGCCCTCCAAGCCACATTTTCCTAAGTTTCCCCATAAGGGGTTCATGTGCTTGGTCCATGAACCAGAAAATACATATTTTTTAGCATGAAAATGAGTTGATTTCAGCTTGCTTTAGGAGCTTTAATGGCCTGGTCATGGCTACCTTTGATGCTTGACTGAATGGGTTGGAGGACAAAGAGGATGTGGCTAGCTGAAGTGCTTTCAGCTTCTGGTCAAGTCTTTTCAGCCTTATGTCAAGTCTTTTCAGCCTTATGTCAAGTCTGTTTCAGCTTTATGTCACATAATAAATGATGATATTTTAGCTTGTGGAGGAAGGGTTCAACCCCTGATGGACATGCGTCCTGTTTTGACCTGATGGGACAAGCTGAAACCTGACAGCAGTAGGCTCCAGCTGTTGACTTGTGCTGGATTTTGGCTGATTAGCTCACGTGAGCTTTAGTTGCTGGGACCTGAGTTTGGGCTGGCTAGTCCAGCTGGGCTTTAAGTTTGAGTTGCTTGGGCTTGATTGTTCCTACAAAATGAGGAATTTTGCCATGGATGATTTTCATGGGCTCTTATAACCTTTGCAAAAGAAGTATTCCTTGAGGGATGAATACTAATATTTCCCTTGAGTAAGGAATTTTGGTATATGTGGAATAATTGTTAAGGTAATATTTAAGTTTTGTAATTATGTGCCAAAAATAGTATTTGAGCTTTTAGAAATTGTTGCCAAAATAATATTCGGCTTTATGTAAATAGTTGCCAAATATTATTTGGGCTTTGTGGAAATAGTTGCCAAACAATACTTGGGCTTTAGGAAATAGTTGCCAAATATTATTTGGGCTTTGTCGAAATAGTTGAAAAAGTTGTCAAAATAATATTGGGCTTTATCGAATAGTTGCCAAATATTATTTGGACTTTTGGAAATAGTTGCCAAAATGACATTGGGCTTTTATGAAATAGTTGCTAAATAATATTTGGGCTTTAGGAAATAGTGCCAATTAGTATTGGGCTTTTAGAAATAATTTGCCAAATTAATATTTGGGCTTTGTAAAATAGTATCAAATTAGTATTTGGACTTTGTAGACTAGTTTGCCAAATTAGTATTTGGACTTTGTAAAATAGTGCTAAATTAGTATTTGGGCTTTGTAGAATAATTTGCCAAATTAGTATTGGGCTTTGTAAAATAGTGTCAAATTAGTATTTGGGCTTTTAGAATAGTTTGCCAAATTAGTATTTGGTTTTTGTAAAATAGTGCCAAATTAGTATTTGAGCTTTGTAGAATAATTTGCCAAATTCGTATTGGGCTTTGTAAAATAGTGCCAAATTAGTATTTGGACTTTGTAAAATAGTTTGAGATTTTGTAAAGATATTGCCGTATAGCAACAGACTTAGAAGTGTTGTGTAGCAACATGTTTAAGGTGCTGTGTAGCAACGGGCTTAGTAAGGTGTCATGTAGCAACGGGCTTAGAGGTGCCGTGTAGCAACGGGCTTAGAAAGGTGTCGTGTAGCAACGAGCTTAGTAAAGGGTTTTGTTGGGCTTTTTGGGTCTTGCCCACAAGTTAAATGATTTTGGGTTTTTTGTAGTGGAGGAAGTATATTTTTGTGGCCCAATGTTGGTAGCAATGTGATGGGTAATTTTGTGAAAACCCAAGTTGGATAATATGTGGACTATAATGGGTAATATTTGTGAGAGGACCCATAGTAATTTGTGGGGCTTATATATGTAGGAAACACTTGTGGGAGTCCAATAACATGGAGAATATTTAAGTAATGTGTGGGAGATATTTATGTGGGCTTCAAAATAATTCTTGGGCTTGTGTGGGTATTTTGTGAGTGGGCTAAAGAAATTAGGGCCCAAAAATTTGTATCTCAACAATATGGAAACAAAATTTGAGAGTAGCAGTAGTTTAAGAAATTTAACTATTAAAGGTTTTTTTTTGAAGAGAAAGAAAGCTTTTTTAAGAGAGAAAGAAAGAGAATGGAGGCATAGAGTCAAAGTTGAGGGGAAGGCAAAGCGAGAGAGAGAGGTTGGGGAGTCAAAGGTTTAGAAAATCCTACATTAATCATTATAGCAGAGTATTGATAATGTACATAATTTGAAAACAAAAGGGCAAAAACCAAAATGTCATTTTGGAGGCAAGCTGTGATTAATGCATCTACACAAACATAAAGGCAGAAACTTTTTATATAACTAACGCAAAAACTTGCTGTTCCAAAAAAAAATACTAACAGAGTAGTGAGACTTTGTTTATGAGATGTTTGTATGTAAATTCATCACTATAAAATAAAAAGGATTCCCATAAAATAAAATAAAATAATAATGATTATAGTAAATACAAGATATGGATTTGTGTAATTTAGGCAATAGAAATACTAGAAGATTATCTATCTCAATCTTATTAGTTATTAGTATCCATTTTTATTAAAAAAAGATTGAAACATTTGGTATACTAAAAGACATGAAGAAGAAAGAGTTGTGGCGTAAACTCAAACAATTAATGGGAGAGTTGGATGATTGTAGAGAAACTTCATAAGAGGTGTCACTTGGCAAAAACTTAGACTCTCACACAATGAGGTCTCTGCTTTTATATTTATATATATATATATTGATTACATTTTATTATAAAACAATGGTAAAAAAAAGAGCACAGAGATGTGATGAATACTGAACAATCAAAGAAAAAAAAAAAACAAGGAAAAAAAGGTTACACGTAAAAATAAAAGACACAACAAAAGGGAATTAAAAAAAGAAATGAAGAGATAGAACAGGAAAACTAGAAAAGAACAAGCACAAAAGGATGAAAAGGAGGGGACAAAAAACAAAAGAAAAAAAAAATGAAAGAGAGAGATGACGTTGTCCAACATTAGAAAATTGGGGCAAATTGTAACAAACTCAACTAAGTTTCGCCACATGTGTTTTCTTTCCAAATTAGAGATTGAACATTTTGGGTGGCCCGGGGGAAAAATACCTAGGCCCACCAAAATCCTTTCAATTTGTCACCTCTAACTTGATTACCCCAAAATCCTTTTTTTTTTTTCATTTACTTTTATCCTCCCTATTTCACCCCTATCAAATAGACCCTAGAACTGGAATCATTATCAAATAATATGTATGGGTGATGTGAGATAAATTTTAAATTATACTAATCACTTAAAGAACCTACTTTTTTTTAAGAAAAATTTTGCGTAAAGGTAGTTGAAAAAATAGTATTGTTAAAAGACAAACCCTAAAATTAATGGGATTTTTTTAAACAAAACAATTAAAGTCTATTTTTTAATATTTTAAGGGGGAAAAAGCTATATCCTAGATAAAAATCGTTTTTGAATACTCTTCTCCAACTTTACCCATTTTAATGTTTATTAAGGTTTTTTAAAAAGAAAAAAAAAAAGTTTACTAAGTTAAACGAAAAGGTTAATATGTGAGATAATACAAATATTTTGCACAAAAATCCCTAAACATATTCGTAGACATATAAGTCCTAGATATTTTTCAAAAAAATTTAAACATATTTATAAACATATAAAAACAATAATTATTTTGGGTAAATGTTACTTCAAGTGTTTTTTATTTTATTTCTTAACTTCACCTTCCAACATGGTGGGTTCCACCTTATAGGATGAAGTAAAGTTGAATATACAAATTCTTGGTTTGAAATGGAGCACTTTTCCTCTTTCAATTGCTATCTAAATCAAAATTATGAACATACTTGTAACTATAATTCTTACAAACTTTGAAAAAAAATAAAGTTACTTTCAATTTCTATTAAATTCCGAACATCATATGAATTCTTCTCTTTTTTTTTTTTTTTTAAAAGATAAATTTCTTCATATACTATGTATAACATATTTTTAATCATAAATACAATAGTAAACTTTGAGACACAACCATAGATGATTTTTTTTTTTCACGTTGAAGTCCAATATTAGCAACTTTGTAATTAATTTTGCTTGTCTAATATCACATATGTTAGACCCATTTGTTTACTCTCTTTCCATTTCATTCCTCTCCTCACCCCCTCCAACCACCTCAGTTATTTGCCACCTCTCTCTCTCTCTCTCTCTCTCTTCCCCCTTATTGAAGAAGAGAGGCTTAATTGTTGACCCATTTCTCTAATATTCCCCTTATTGAATGTTGAAATTACAGAAAAATTAGACTAATAAGTAAGTATAGAAATCTATTAAAATAAAAAATGAAAAACTTGAGACTATTAAAAAAAAAGGATAAAGTACATAATTGGTCCTATCTTTTATACCATATCTCAATTTGGTTCCTAACCTTTTTAATGTTATTTTAATTTAGTCCTTACTGTTATCTCTTGGATAAAAAAGTTGATGCGTTAAACTTAATAATAATTTTTTTTATGTCACATCATCTACCAACTCTACTGCCAGATCATTGTTTTTAATTAAAAAAAAAAAATTAAAATTGAGACATGTGACCACCAAAACCCCTAAAATCCCTAACTCATATTCGTTTCTTCAACATAAATCCATCTAATTATTATAAAAAATGGGTCTTCGTTATACAAATTTGAGATCAAAACCAGAATTTCAAGCACAAAAGCAAATTGATTCTGTGAGAATTCAAAACGAGATCAATGCAACACAACATGCAGCTTTTGAAGCTCCAATCAGATAGATCCAAACAAAATTGGATCAAAATGTAAATTCCAACTGAAACTAAAACTGGGATTTGTTGGCTTCTAGGATTTCATTCATATCGAAAGCACTTGCGTAGACCAACACAATCCCCTCCAAGGCCAGAGCATAGCAAAGACTCAAAGACACAGAGATTTTGAAGCACAGAAATAATAAAAAAAAAAAAAAGGGTAAAACGCAAAATTGACCCTTTAAGTTTTTTTAGATTTTATTTCAGTTCTCTAACTTTGTTTCTGTTCATTTTTGTCCTCTAACTTTCAAGTTTATTCAATTAAGGCATTTCCATCAACTTTTGTTATATGTTGTGGTTAATTTTTCAATTTTATAAATTTTTCTTCAAATCTTTTTAATTAAAAAATTCAATTAATGATTGAAAAATATTTTCCCGATTTTTTTTTTCAAAATTTTTTAATAAAAGTTAACTGAAAGGCCTTAATTGAATCAATCTGAAACTTAGAGGATTAAAATGAATGAAAACAAAGTTAGAAGACTAAAATAAAATTTGAAAAAAGTTAGAAGGTCAATTAGCCTAAAAATAAATTAATAAAGCACAAGTGAAAATGGCAGAGAAGGTTCTAGGTATGTTTTAGTTTTTGATTGGTTTAGTGAAGATCTGAGGCTTCTTCACTTTGCGTAAATAGAAACATTGAAGTTTTTGTTTGGTTTCTCAAAGAACAAAGGTGAGGGAATGATAAACAAAATTGGAATTTTGTTATGGTCTTTTTGTTATACGTTTTTTTTTTTTTTTTGAGGAACCATTTGTTATACGTCGTTATGTGGAAAAAAAAAATTAGAGAACTAATTAAATGAGTGAAGTCTGAGTTATTGGTTTTGTTGGAAACTAAAAGGTGAAATTTCAAGTGGGATGAAAATAAGAATTAATCATGATAACCTTTATTCCACGTGGTAGTACATGTGTCATTTGATGTGGCATAAAAATAGTTTGTTATTCTGGTTGTTAGCCACGTTAGCATAAAAATAGTTTTTTATGTGGTAGTACATGTGTCATGTGTTACTTAATGGTAGGGATTATTTTGATAGAATACTAAAATTTTAGGGACTAAACTGACACATTTAAAATGTTAAGGACTAAATTAAAATTTAAAGTAAATGTGAAGGACCAAATTTACCCAAAAAATATCAAATCAAATGTATAGCAGCCTCCAAATTTCACATCAAACAACTACAGAGCCTTTCTTTAAAAGAAAATAAAAATAAATAAATAAATAAAACTTGTGTGCCCTTTTTAATACCTAGAAAATCTGTCCAAAAAAAAAAAAAAACCTAGTATCTATCTATATCTATAATCAATCAATCTATCTATAATCAATATATCAATATAATAAAAGTTGGGTTTAGAAGACGTGGTTGCACCAAGTATTCACCAAATTGCAGAAAATTTTAAAATTTTTAGATTAAAAATATATATATATATAATTTTTCTTTTCCTATAATTTCTAAGTTGATAAAAATCTTAATTTGATTACAATCCAAATTCTTCATCTAATCCATCTAATCCTTATTTTTTATGTGTAGTGTATTATTAAAAAAAAAAAACAGCAACTTTCTTATTAATTACTATACTACATGAAAATTTTCATTGGAAGGATAATTGGAGGAATTGATAATAAATTTGTTATCTACTTTTTAAAAAAAATATATTTTGTTTTAATTTATTTATTTCTGGATAAATATCAAATTTTTGGATAACAAAAAAAGAAGAAGCTAATAATGTTAAAAACTTGATATTTATGGTATAATGGAAAAAAATTGTAATTAATGTTAATTAACAACTTGATTTTTATGGTATTTGATTTTAAACAATCCAAATCTTCATCTAATCTATCTAATCTTTATTTTTTTACTTGTAGTGTATTATAATCCAAATTCTTAATCAAAATTCTTTATTTAATTCATCTAATCCTTTTTCTTTTTTATCTTTTTTTACATGTAGTCTATTAAAAAAAAAAATGCAACTTTCTTATTTTTTTAATTATCACACTACACATAAAAGAAAATATTTATATAAAAAGAAACCACTTTCATTGGGAGGATAACAACACGGGGAAGAATTGATAATAAATTTGTTATCTACTTTTTTTTTTTTTTCAATATATTTTGTTTTAATTTATTTTTTGGGATAAATATCAAATTTTTGGATAACAAATAAAAAAAAAGCTAAAATAACATTAACATCTTGATTTTTACGTTATAACAGAAAAAAAAAATGTAATTAACATTAACAACTTGAATTTATGGTATTTGATTTAAAATAAATTTCTTCCTTTTTTTGCTTATATCAACTTCTTCACAACTTAAAACTATTGTTTTGAATAGAAACAACTTCTAATAAACTCTTTTTTTTTTTTTGTTGAAATTTACCATGGTTAAAATTTTATTTGTTGGATTAATATAGGAATGATTATGGATAATAGTTTTATTATACCATTACTCTCATCTTTAGATTTTCAGGTCACTATAAATAATAAAGCCAGTTTCATAATTTTTATTTATTAATATTATGAACGTCCAAGTATCTATCAATTTTTAGGGTTATTTGTTATTTGTTTTTCTCTCAAATTAAGTCCCTCTTCGCTTCAAAAAATAAATTCCCAATTTTGTTTTTTTTAAGGGCAAATTACAACTTACCCACATGTAATTTGACCAAAATTTAAGTTGTCTGCCTGTGATTTGAAATTTAACACTTTACCCATCTAAGCTTAGTTCAGTTAGACTTTGTTAACCCAACTCTCTTAAAAACACATGACTAAATGTTTCCGTGCTCATAGGGTGTGGGGACCAAGGGTCAGAGTTCAAGTCTTTAGGAGGAAGAGTTTCACACTTTATACTTAGATTATGTTAAAATAGAATTTCTATGTCGTATAAAAAAAATTATAACTTTTCGAAGTATGATTTTGTTGGGTGCACGTGACCACCCTTTGGATTCCAGCACACACAAAGTCACGAGCTCATTTAACGGGCTTGTCCCTCTTGGCTCTTAAGAAACCAAAGTTAGCCCTTTCATTTATTGAGAAGGGGCGTAAGAAAGAAAAGAAAGAAAGGCTATTCGGCCTGAGGGAGAGCTGAAGCAAAAAGAGTCTTTGGGCCACTTTGGAGAAGAGAAGTTCCAGAGAATGTTTGAGAGAAACACGCATAGAGCTTCAAAGGTGCAGTACGAAATTGAGAGAGAAAATATGGTGAGATTGTGTGCGAGTGAAAAAGAAAAAAATGAAATATTTGCTCAAGTTACACAAAAAAAAGTGTGAGAGACCAAGAAACTAAGTGCTCTCAAAAAAGAGATTTTGGTGCTTTTAAGGGCACCTCTCTTTTTTAGTAAGTGGTGTGGAGTCGCCACTTATTTTTTATACAAAAAAATAAGAAAAAATAAATACAAATTACATGTTCAAAATACTTCGAATGTCATTGATTGAATAAAGAAAAATACAATTTTGGTAAATTAACTTTACAAGGCTTTGGGTCCTAGTTATTATCTATGCAAAAGAATATAAAGCTTTGGTCCTAGTTACAATCTACCAAAATTAAAAGACAAAACACTAATCTATCTATCCAAAAATCCTAAGCTCGAGGGCTATATTACAGAATAGGAAGGTGTTAGGCATTCATTCCGCTCAGAAAAGTCTGGTCTTCTAGACTCTAATGACCAATATACCCTTTTGTATAATGTTGAACGATACGTTGAACACACATGATAGACACTTGACAAAAATTAATTTAAATAAATTTGCCTTATAAATTATGTCGTCTTTTTAAAAAAGAATATTCAGATCTGTTTTGAAAATTAAAAACATAAGACTTGGTTTGTAAAAAAAAAAAAAAATCAGATCTGTTTTTATGAAAAAAAAAAAAAAGATGAGATTTGGTTTGTAAAAAAAATCAAATCTGTTTTTAAAGGTTAAAAAAAAAGGGATTTTGTTTGAAGAATTGGATATGTTGTTCAAAGCAAATAAAAAAGGCTTTTGAAAGAGGATCCACATCCATGAGACAAATGTATTATGCATGCATCACATAAAAAAAAAAAAAAAGACTTGAACCTAACTTTCAATCCCTTCTTCAAATTTTCCAAATCTACAATTTTATTACAAAGAAAAAATTTCATAAAAAAAGATTAGATCTGTATTTAATGAAAATACAGATCAGTTTTGAGTTTTAGAAAAAAACCAAATCTATAAATGCATATTAGTTTTGTATTTAGAAAAAAATCATATCTGAATTTAATGAAAATATAGATAAGTTTTAAGTCTTAGAAAAAATCAGATCTGTATTTAAAGAAAATACAGATCAGTTTTGAGTTTTAGAAAAAACCAAATCTGTATTTAATAAAAAAAAAATAGATCAGCTTTGAATTTTAGAAAAAATCAGATCTATATTTAATAAAAATACAGATCAGTTTTGAGTTTTAGAAAAAATCGGATCTGTAGATAATGAAAATACAGATCGGTTTTAAGTTTTCACAAAAAAAAAGGTTTTGATAATCATTACAGATTTTGAAGTGAAAGAGAAAGAATTGAAATAAACAATCATCTAAAGTATCTAAGCATGGCAATTATTTATTAAGAACAAGACATAATAAAACATGCTAAACATATCCATGTATCAAACAATAACATACTAAGTAATAGAAGAAGAAAAGAAAGAAAACAAAATACCTCTTGTATGAGCGTGCTCTTCTAATGAAAGAATATTTTAGAAATCAAAGAAGTTTATTCACTTTTTTGAAGTCTAAAATACTTTACTTACAAAAAAGAAATTCCTAAAGCAAAAGCCTTCAGAACTTCTTTAACATAAGGGGAGCAGAAAAGTGCAAAAAGAAGAACCCCTAATTCTAGTCTTTTTCCTCTATTTATAGCGGTTGAGATGCTAAATGAGATTAGATACGAATTGGAATGCGTCCTTATCTCTAAAAAGTTGAAAAAAATAGGCTTTATCTCAATTAGGAAGTCCTCGGCTTGGGCTGAAAATTTGGGCCAGTCGGCACTCCAAGAGTGCCAAACGGCTCTCTTGGGTGTCGAGCCCATGTTTGAGTTTTGGTCTAATTTGGACTCATTTTTTGAGGATTTTTTAGCCGGAAATTGCACATAGATGCGTTTTTAATTTATATTCTAAAAAGTAATCCATTTTTCTTAATATTTAGGTCTTTAAAGTGATAATTATCTTGTAGATAAATATTGCAAAAAAGACTTGATTATTCACAACCTCTTTGTTATCTGATTATCCACTCTATTCCCATACATGCAGGCTTACTTTTGGCACTAACCAACAACCAATCACAAAATTATTTAATTAATTTTAATTGTCTCACCAATCAAAATTAATTTAAATTAATCATGCGTGATTGGCCTCACCTAAACAAAATGCATGCGGACCGTGAAAACTTGATCATGTGATATTTTTCAATCCGACGTTCCGATTTGGAAATCGGACATACCGTCGCAACCGTTAGAATCTCAAGATCATTTTTATGATATGCAATGAATGAATCAATGCATGTAATGCAACTCTAAATTTTGGGTGTATGAATGGTCACTCTAGTTATCTTCCAAGATTAAATTATGAGTGCAAAATCAAGTGTCTACAAAAAGATAAATTGGTGGAGTTCTTTTTGAGTTTTTAAGTGCTACAAATATTTAATAAGTTATTCCTTTGTGTCCGTTTGGGAACAACTTATTTAGTTTTTCCTAAAAGTGTACTAAAATATACTTGTACCTTGATTTTATTTTATTTTTTAAAGTGAGAAAATCTAAGAAAAAGTAAAATTTTAAAAAGTTGTAAGTAAAAGTTAAAAGCTAAAACCTGAGTTTATAAGCTGACGTCAAACTCAATTTGTGGTGAGATTGTATTTACTCCTTAAAATTTATTTGTTATATATCCAATTTATTGTGGACTCAAGTTTAGCATAAACTTGAGAATTGTAACCTCTGTTTTCATAGTGAATAATTTTTGAACCTACCCTGTGGTTGTTCCCTCTACATTAGAGAGTTTTACACATAAGATTTGGTGTTTTTATGGTTATGTTTCCATTGATCTCTTGCTGAAATTTTTGTTCAATATATATTGTTATTGCTTGGTAGTCATTCATTTCAATTCACGCATAGACATTGAGGGGATTTAGGATTTTTCTCCAACAATTTTAACATTTTGAGAAAAGCATTGACCACATCTACGCTATACCTCAAAAGAATTAGTACATTGCAATTGAGGATCTTTGTAATCACATACGTACCTAAGATCCACCTTGTAAGTAGATGATGTGGGAGTCAGAAAATGCTTGCACAACACACATTCATACAATCCAATTCAATCAAATCCATGCAATTTGGGGTATCACAATATCTTTACTTGAGTACATGACATCCTTACACGCCCAAATTATGTGGTTGTGCTCCCAAGCCACATGGTATTACCAAATTTGCTCTAATACCATTTGTAAAAACTCGAAAGAAGCCACAAATGTAGATGATGTGGTACCCTACATATGGCAACACAACACATATTCATAGAATCAAGTCCAAACAAATCCACATAACTTTGGGTATTATATTGAGAATTTTTAGTTAAACTTCAACTGACTAATGCCTTTTATCTAGGCTCAGAAGCTTTCATTATAAACTCTACGTACGTGAACATATGATCCTCCATAAAAGGCAAGTATAAGTAAAATAGAATCAAATTCATAGAATCAAAGGAAAGTATAAGCTTTCAACACATGGCAACACAACATATATTCATAGAATCAAATCTACATAATTTGGGGTATTAGGATGAGAATTTTGAGTTAAACTCAAGTAATGCCTTTTAGCTAGAGTCACAAGCTTTCATTATAAATTCTAGATGAACCTATTACCTTCCATAAAATGTAAACTGAAAAAGAGAGTCTAATCAATATATTTAATCTAATACTATATATACAATTTGTTTAGGCTGGAGTACCCTCAACTTGACATGTGATGACTTCCTTCAGTAATTTGGTATCACATGGACAGAGTATTCAACATGTCAGAGGACTATTGTTATATGCCAATGTCTTTGCCATGTGTAAATAATAAATTCTAATGAAACGAAATGCCCTTAAATATTCGCCATTAAATGTAATCATTTTCTACCAAACCTAACAATATTTATTGTCTATTTGAGAACAATTTATTTATCTGAAATTAAAAGTTTTTTGCTAAAAGTACTGTAAATAAAGCTAAAAGATAACTGAAATGGTACAGTGGGGTCCATGAATAGTACCAAAAAATGCAATGAGACTTATAAATAGTAGCAAAAATTAACTGAATAGCAAAAAACCCGACTTTTTAAGCAGTCCCAAATGCACACTTAATACTAGTAATTTTCACCACGCCCTTGTAGGGCAAAGTGATACCTCCCCAATCCATGGGTTTGCGTGTTTGAGCTCGGGGTGGGGTTTAAGATATTAGAATTTCTAAACAAATTTTTTTATAAAAAAAAAAAAAAACAACTAATAATTATCGTTACAAAGATCTGCACCTTTTGTCTATTTCTACTCATAGGAAACGTCTAATCTATTTTTTTTTTTTAAGAAAAACAAATTGAAAGTTTAAAACACTCCCAATTTATTTCATAGATTCACAAAACAAAATAAAAATATAACATAAACACCCATCTATTACACCCAACAAATTGAATAAGAAATTTGGGGTTCAATCTCACCTACACCAAAATCCGATTGGTGTCTTGGTCTAATGATAAAAAACTATAATCAAGAGCAAATGCCATAGGTTGAAACTCTCTCAAAAAAATTTTTTTTGAACCAATAATAATTTATATAAAAATATTTACTCTTTCAGCTTTTCTCACTTGTTTCTTTGTGCAATCTTCACATCTTCAATAAAATCACTTGATATACTAACAAGACATATTTCATGATATTATAGAATCCAATTTCTCAATTTCTCTTATACCAGACTAAGGTCTAGTTCTCAATTGAATTGGCCGATTAGGTCCGATTTTTAAAACTATGACAAGAACATTGGAAAAGCTATTAAAATAAGATTAAAAAGGGGGGGGGGGGGTGGGACTAAGGCTGAGACTGTGTCTATCAAATTAAATTGTTATTACACTCCTAGGTAATTTTGTGATTGGAAAATGTGTCAGACCCAAATTGGGAAATATAGAAACTATTGATAATGCCACTACACATTATTAGGGTGATGGTCACTCTACAAGTACATGTTAATGAGGGGTGTGGAGGAGTTCATGTTTCTAGGAGGGAACTCACACATGTACACTTAGATTAAGTTAGAGTAGGATTTTTATCTCAGATATAAAAAGAGAAACTACTTACATTTATATATATAACATGCCATTAAAAGGAGTTAGTAAATGTAGATTGTTAAGATTAACATAATTAAAAATATGAACATACTAATTTAGTAAATTCAGAAATATTTAATTATCAACTAAATTAAGTGCACAGTTATTTTTTAGGATAAATATATATATTTTTTCGCTTATAAGGTTTTCATGAAGTTTTTTTAAAAAAAAAAAAAAATTAGAGAATGACAAAATGTTACCCTTTCTTTCTTTCTACCCTTGTTAATTTTTATCACGTGTCTAGTGAAATTTTTAGGTGGCCCCATACTAAGTATTAAAAATTTGACATGGACTATCCAAAAAAAGAAAATGCTAAAAGTACTTAATTTTTTTTTTTTTTACATAAAACTTACAAACTAATGTGATGCTGTATGTGATTGGTGAATTTCAACCACCGAATAAATTAATGTTTGAAATGTATTTTAGTGATTGGTAACATGTTAGTTTGTAAACTTTTTGTTATAAAAGTTGCAGTATCCTTAGCATTACTCTTAAAAAAAATTAAAACCCAAAATTGGAGACATGGCAAAATATTATTGGTCCCCTGCACGAAGAAAATGAATTTACAAAAATGCCCCCAAATCATCTAAAATAAAACCCCATTCTAGGTTCATACATCCCCTGATCCCCATTCTAAAATTTTATTTATTGAAACGAGTATCACATTCCAGTCCAGCCTATCAACTATATTTACAAAATTGAATTCTTAATAATCCTCTCTCTCTCTCTCTCTCTCTGTGCTAGTTCTTCTAGATTTTTATTTTTTGATACAAATATCAAACTGCAAACTACAACCTCTCACCTATTATCCTATATATATATATATATATATACACACACAAAACTGAAGTCCTCTCTCTGATCAGAAAATGTGAAACACAACCGAATAAAAATCGTGAGAAATTGAGGAATGAAGATCGATCACCCTTTTCCCTTTCCATTTTTCCTACCTTTCAAATAACGTTTGTCACTGGGGGCGACCGGATTTTCATCTATCTGCTTCTCCTTCTTTGTTTTGTAAATGTCTTTATTTCATTATTTAGTAATACATTTTTAACGAATGTGTGATTGTGCGTATTAATCTTTATTCTTTTATTTTTAAAAATCTGACGTGACACAATATTATTGGATGCTATAAATTGAGTTTTTAACATCTTCTCCTTATTCAATTTAATCTTGTCGTTTTTTAGGGGTCATTCTACCGCACTCTCTACTATTTTAGTGGGTATGGTACCCACCCCAATCTCTAACCGCAAATTTGGTAATGTTTTAATCCTGGCCTTTCTTTTAACTTTAATGGGATACCGGATACTAACACGATAGGTAAGTGAATAAATAAATAAATAAAACAACGTTCTCTCCGAGAGCTGTCGTTGTCTTTGAATTCTCCCTTGCATTGTCCCAATCTTCCGATCCCTTTGTGGTCTCTCTGGTGAAGATTCTCAAAAGGCTCAAAATCTTTTTGATATTATTAAGAGAGGTGCTATATCTACAACATTTTTACAAAAATCATAGGTGGTTAGTTGTTATTGGTTCAAATTTGAACACTAAGATTACTTTTTTGCCCCAATAATAGCAACTAGTAACAACTTGTCACTTATAATTTATTGTAAAAATGTTATATGGCTCAAAACGACAAAACCTTGATTTCAGTGTCATTGTTTTGCTTCCCCTTTTTCGTTATATGTTTTTTGGGCAACCATTTTGTAAAAGTAGATATATGCGATTTTAAATTATTAGTGTTGACATTCTTGAGGGTACGGGGTGGGTGGGGAGGATTCCTTAATCTACTCCATCATTTTTGAATTTGATTCTATTTGTTCCGTTGAAGTAGCATGTGTACGTGGGTTTGTGTTGTTTTATCGGAATAGAGTTTTTGTGAATTAAATCAATAATATGATTTTTTTTTTTCTATGCCAATAGAATTGGCTTTATTCTTTCAATTATGACTGCTTAGTGCTTGAAGATTGATTTTTTTTTAAGGTATGTGGACTAAAAAAATTGCATCAATTTTATGAGTTTTAGGGTGTGTCGGTGTGAATAATGATTTCTTTTAGAAAGGGTTTTCAATCCTCAATCCCTTTGTAAATAATAATTTCTCTTTCGGAGAAATTATTAAGTCCACCAGGAGGACTACTGACGTGGTCTTCTTGACCTTCCAACCAATAAAATGCTTTTATTTATGCAAATATGACATCATCTGGTAATTTTTATTTTTTATTCCTTGTGCTGAGTAGGAAACTCACACATACATTTGCATAGATGTCATCATCTCATTGGTCAGGAACGACCACATCAACAGTCTTCCCGGTGTAAATAATAATTTCTCCTTCGTTGGAAAGTGATTAAAGTGTTCTAAGCATCAAAAAAAATTATCTTTAATGAAGAATTTCTTCAGTTGCTTTATTTGAGAATGGTGAGGTCAACTATATCATATTTGAACTAGATATATTCTATTCCTGTATGCAGACAGTATAATTGTGACAAAACTTCCGCAAACAAATCTCAACATTCTAAAGAAAAATAGAACAACAAATCGGACAAAGATAGTTTGGGGTATGAAAACATTTACCATTTAATTTTGTTAAAAAAAGTTCTTTCCATTTCTTCTCGAAGTAAGCTGAGACAAGCTGACTTGAGTCCATTAGCACTATAACTTATTTCACAATATATATATATATATATATATATATATATATATATATATATATATATATATGAAATAAATTTTCCACTCTATCATTGTGCCATATTATCCACTTATTTCCAACCTCTATTTTTTTCCTTTTTAAACTTTTCTACTCCATATCCTTCAAAAAAATATTTATAAAAATAAAACAAAAACTCTTCTTCTCATTTTTACACTTCTTCCAACATTCCCCTCTTTCATTGTCTCTTTATCTCTTTACTATTCTTTACTTTATTGTTAAACTTCCTTCATCATTTCCTCTATATTTTATTTTGATTCTTCTTCTCTCTATTTTATTTTGTATTAATTTGAGTATTCTCTCTCTCTCTCTCGGTGGATTTTTGTTCTTTTTTATAACTCTAATTTAGATTGATGGTTTTTTTTTTTAATATGTGTTTTGGTGTTGTGTTTTTTAAATTTTCCATCACAAATCCGTCTTATAGCTTTGATTGAATTTTGATTTAGGTTAATACTTACTTTTTTTTTTGAAAATAGGAATTTGAGTTAATATAAAAAAAAATCTACATGGATATGAATTCAAATGTGCCTATCAATTGTTTGGATCATAAATCATTATAAAGTGTATCTTTTATTCATATGGTTTCATTTTAATTTTGGTTAAGATAATATTATAGTTTTGTGATAAGTTTTGATTATCATGATAATTCCCTTACTCCTTAAGAGTTAAGAGATGAGAAATTTGAATAATAAATTTGAAACTTATAAAGTTTAGTTTTATATTAGGCAAATATAACCGACTATAATAGAAGTTAAAAGAATAAGGTTCAACTTAAAAAAAAAAAAAAAAAATCAAACACACCAAAAATAATAGACTTATATGTTTGTAAAGATTAAAAAACAAAAAAAGATACTTGTAGAAACCTCTTATAAAAAAAAAAACAATACTTGAAGTAATTTTAGCTTTTAATATATTACATTCACTACATAATATTTATATATTCCTACCCATCGTCTGAATTTGCGACTAGTACTATACAACAACATGCAGTGCAATATTAATTATACCAAACGAAGCAGGCAAATCTTTAAACCGTGACAACCATATTTCCTTTGAAGTACAAAAGGTGCAACCAAAATGACTTGGTGCAAGTTGCCCAACCAAAGTGCCAGGTTGAGCACTTCTTTAGCTTTCCGTCTTTGTATAGAATATATTCCATTATGGTCAACTAATTGATGCAGTTGACAAATGGAAGAAGGAAAAATAAATGCAAGACCAAGATAAGGACTAGGAAATTTAGTCAGAGGGACAAAATTATGTAAGGATCCCAATTTCATTCATTAATTTCCTATAAATAGAGACTCTAAGATGTAGTATTTGCAGGAACCACTGGGTTCATGGAATATTATTTTCGAGGAAGAGAGATCTAACATGAGGATAAGTTAGTCCTGTTTGGTAGCCAAGGATGAATTGCCTGCTCCTCCTAGAGGTTTCAAGTATTGAGTCTAGAAACTATCCGTGGTTCGTAGGCAAGTCTCCTTGGCTAATCTAACAGACTCTTCTTTCTCATGCTGGGCCTTCTCTTCTAATTAGCAAGCCTTCAACGTTATTTTGCAATTCGCATGCATGATTTATACCGGAGTGTTGGCTAATATCCGACTTATATGGGGCAAGAGTTTAAGATCAAGAATAAAGGGTACATAAAATTGAAATTCTTGTTAATGGCTTGCAATGCCTTCTCCTTCAAATAGGTTTAAGTGTATGGTTATGTTCTAATTACTCTCTCGCTCGCTAAGCTAACAGGCTATTATCCATCTCTAATGTTACGCCTTCTTTCGCAACAAGCCCTTCAACCTTAACTCTAATGCGCTAGAAAACCATTGGCATGCATGGTAAATGCAAGAAATTCTAAGGCCACAAGCTTTTGTACCACAACTTTGACATGATAGATTATAATTGGTGAAGAAAAAATAGAAATCTATGTGAAAATAACAGGCAATCGATCACAATTTGCCACATAAGATAGTTGTAAAAAATAGTGTGATAAAGTTGCGGTAATTTATATGAAGAATTGGCATACAAACGCATGAAATAGTACTTGCTGGTTTTAGTTGCATTTTTTTTTTTTGGTAGTCTTAATTAATTTTCATTGTTGCTAGTACTCTCTGATTTAGTACCTGTAGTTTATTTTCTTCAACTCTTCAAGAGGGCTCAAATGCTCACTACTGCTACTTAATGATCATTTATTTTCCCTTTTGCAAGGTACTGGATAATTTTCAACCCACACATTGCAGAATGAGTTGTTCTTCTGTATAACTTGGGAAATATGGACCGAAGAGCTCCCAAGAAGTTGTGCGAGTTGCTTAGAACCTACTATATAAACAATTTTTATTCAGTCCTAGATCTAGACCCTGAGTATATGAGTGCCTTGTTAAATACTTGGATATATTATTCAATTTTTTCTAAAAATTGATTTGATTTGATTTGATGGGATAAATTTAGTTGTAATTTCAAGTATATTTTTATTAATGAAATAGGTTTCATTAAAAAAATTGTACTAGTTGTAGGGCAAATTAACAAAAACTAGAGTTTTATGGAGTGGGGCGGGACTTCGCAGGGCCTTAAGGGACGGAAATGGGGTGAGAAAGTTTTCTCTATCATGCGGGGTAGGGCGGGGATAGGGCAAAACAAAACCATGTGGAGTGGGGACGAAGATCCCATCCTTTGGCCTCGCCCCGACCCATTGCCATCCCTACTGTCAACCAAGCCCATGCACTGCATTGCATTGTGCGAGCTCGTCGGAGGCACTGAGTCCATGGCCATGCTCGCCGCATGCACTGTCCAGATGATTGATACCATGTCTCTTCCTTGCATGGACAAAAACCATTGACAGCAATTGCTAACCCATGATTTGTAACAAAAACTCACCGAAGCACGAAGCTAATCTAGGGGCTGAACCGGGGTTTCAGCCATGATGTGGAATGATTGTGAATATGTGGTGCTTGTGGTTGTTCGGGTGGTCGTGGGTTTCTGGGTTTGGGTTTAGTAAGATAGAACTGGGTTTTGACAACTATATATTGTTGAATTTGGGATAGGGTGACTATGGGTGATAGTGTTTGGGATAGACTAATGGATAAATGGCCATGGACAACTTGGTTTATGTGTTGAATTTGGGTTAGGCTTCATTTGGGAGTTTTTAAGGGAATGAAATGGAATTGAATGATTATAAGAGAATGAAAAAGAATAGAATGGAATGGAATGTATTTAAGGAAGGAAAATGAATGCAAATGAATGGAATGAAATGGAATTAGGTATCTTTGATTGGATATTTTAAAATAAAGGCATGGAAATAAATGAAATGTAAGTAATCTTGCTTGGGAGTAACATAAAGGGAATAGAATAGAATAGAATTATTTTATGACAATATTGCTATTAGACCCATATGTTAAAATAAAAGGCTGAATGTGTAAGAGTTTTAGTAAAAAAAAATCATTAAATCTAATTTTGTTTCCTTCCATTTCTCTCAATTTTAAGGAGAATGAAAATTTGAAATTTTAAAAGAATAGAAAGGAATGAGTGTTCTCTCTTATCCATTCCATTCTCTCTCACTTAAACTCCCAAACAAGAGATTAGAAAGTTCATTCCCTCCATTAAAACACACAAATAAGAGAAAGAAAGAATATTCTAAAATTATTCTTTTCATTCTTTTCCATTCTTTCCTCTCAAAAGAGGGCTAAGGGTGATCATGGGTGGTAGGGTTTGGAATAGACTAACAGGCCAAATGGCTATGTACCACCTGGGTTTAGGTGGCAGTGACGTACGTCACTGGGTTTTTGATTCAAGCACAGGGTTTAGCAATCATAGAGATGCCATTATGATCAAATTAGCGCAAGGGTTGAGCAATCATGGAGATGCCATTAAGATCAAATTTACACTAAATAAATAGGCCCGAGTGAGGTAGGAAGAACCATAATTTAATTTGAGAACCTAAAGAATCATACCTCAAATACTGTATCTAAGTTTTGCATAGCATGAACTTTATATTTTGCAAAGTAATTAGTTGTTATATATTTTCGTATAATTTATCAGTTCCTGGGATTGCGGGGATATACTAGCTTGTAACTTGTTAGCTTGTCTATGTATCTCTTTTCTGTTGGGGGGGTGGTGTTGGGGAGAGAGACCGAGAGAGAAAGAAAGAAAGGAAGATATCGTCTAGGCCACCAAGATGCAAAAGAAATGGAGCCTAAGCGCCAGTAATGTATAGCCAAGTATTGGGAACTTTCTTCAGAATCTTTGAGAGTATTAGCAAGTACTGTTACAACTTGCAACCCCGTAGGCAAGCCATAGAACAAAATAAAGCCAGTGCCCAGTTGTATACCTTCTCCAGTAATGTATTTTATGATCTAAATTTGCAAATAAAACTTCATCTAATACATATTATACCAGATGTAAGTACTCATTGGAACCAGAAATTATAGAATGATTTGTTGAGCTAAGGATGCAGCAAATTCCTGACCCTATATATCAAATGCTAGTTTCAGTCTCTTAGAAGACATCAGGATGGAAACGTCCAGGAATGGAGCTGCTTTGTTGCGCCTGCTTCAAATGCATCGACAAGGCATAGTTGTTCACCTGCTCCAGTCACATAATAATTGAAACAGATTAGTATGCATATAAAAAGCAAATTTCTGATAGACTTCACAATGCGTGAAATATATATATCATTGATCTACTATTCTTAGTTTCATGGATCTAAATTTTTATAGTGAGGGGAGTGCTTCGGTGTTGGCAAAGAAGACCCCCTATTTCTTTCTAAAAGAAATAGGCTTTTGTTCCACAATGTTTGAATGAAAATTTGGAGGAAAGGGATACGAGGACTTTATTTTTTTGGACTCTTTTCATTTGGATGCCTTTGGATGAAAGTAGGCCTACAAAGTTTGACTTCTTAGATTCATTGTACTCTTGAAATTGTAAGGGGCCTTTTCAGTATATTGTTGATGTCCTCCATTACCCTTTTATTCTTTCTTCTTCATACATCTTTTCTTATGCTATTTTACTAATAAAACATAGAAAATATTTTTAGGATCTTTGATTTGTATCACTTTTCATAATATTGTCAAATTGAAGAAAACTAGAATTTTTTAATTAATCTTTACTGTTTTTTTTGTTAAAGGAAGATGCTTGCTTTACATTGTAAACTAAACAAATGAGTACAATGTTGTAAATGCAAATAAGATTGTACGCTTTTTACAAATATGAAAAACATTGTACACATTTGTTTAGTCTACAATGTAAGAATAAGATTGCTAGTACAATGTAAGCCTATAATTAACCTTAGTTTAATATATTTGTTCATCCCAAACCATGAAACATTTGCAAGAGATGCCCTAAACTTTAATGTACACCTGTACCTTCCATATGAATGTCTAAATTGACAAACTATTGGGAAAATTTATCTTGAAATAGAGTGCTGATCATAGAATTTTACATTTTAAGATACACATTACAAATGCATCCATATTTTTGAGGGTAAATAATTATCCATTAATCTATAATTTAGAAACTAATATGAAAGATAGGAGTAAATTAAAAATTAACCCCACCCAAAATATGGTTAGTGTAGATTTTGGAGTTTAGGGTTGATGACTAGAATCACTCCTGTCTTTTTCCTATTCTTTTTCAATTAATATAACAAGATTTAAAGGACTCATTTCAACACAATTCAATAAATATATTGCTATGGAACATTAAGATTAGTCAATGTGTATTTCTTTCAGAAAAATAATTTTTTTAATCCAATTTTTAATTTTTGTATTAATTTTTTAATGTTATGGATTAAAGTTGTTATTTACATATCCATACGAAAGCATAAGAAATTTTGCAATTTTTCATACCAAACACCAAAACACCAAAAAATGTTCTCTAGAGCATTGTGAGGGATGTAATCATAACACTACAAATAAGCAACTTTCCAACATAAAACATTTTACACCAAAACAAACAAAACCTTAAATTGAAAACAAATAAAGAAATGATTGAGGAGGGGAGGAGGGGAAGGGGGGTGGGGGGTACAAAGGTTTTGACTCTAACCTCAAGTGTTCTCAACTGCTCTTGATACTGAGACAACAACTGCTTCAAATGCTGCAGCTCGCGGTTCTTATCTTCATACTCTTTCTGACGTTCATGCTGAATAGCCACAGCACGCTTGAGAATGGAATTCTCCCGCACAAGTGCTTCAATTTGCTCCTTCAACATCACATTTTCCTATATTTGGAAACATTTCAATTGCAAAATGCCAATCTACATTACTATTAGATCTGAGAAGTTGCAATGAGTATCATGGAGAAGGAACAAGAACAAAAAAAAATCAGGTCTAGAAAATTGCTTGTAACTCCTTATATTGTAAGAGGGTTGGGGTTCAGAAAATTCAACACCTTTGTCTCTGGTGGGCAAGTGGTTAAGGGAGGTTTACTCTAGGAAAAAGGTCATTTATGAAGAAGGTTTGATGCAGAACAAATCTGGCAGAGCTCTCTTGGGACCTTGCTCAGTCATTCTAATGTGAGTTATTCTATTGTTCTTTTTTGTTTATTTGTTGCTGAATCAGTTTTAATCAAGATTTACTAGAATAAGGGCAATTTAGTGATTATAAAAAATCTGGATATTTTATGTTTCGAGACCTTCTCCTATTTGGTTTATAAGTTCGTAAGTACTTTTTTTTATTTGTTATTAATAACGTAGTCATTCTAAGAATAGATTATTTAGTCCTAATCCTTCTATGAAATGATTCAACAATAATCTATATAAAGGTTTTATTGTGGTAATAGTATTGATAGAAAGATTTATTTTAATAAAACTCCAGCAACTTATTTTAAGCTTTGAGGGTGTGATTGCCTTCTCCTACCTAAGTGTGATTGCATAAGAAAACCTAGGTGTGATTGCCTATTGTTTACCTTTCTTTATTTCTTCTTATATTCACCGTTTTAACACCAAACAGCCATCAAACTATTCAAGATTCTATCTTTTCTTTACCTAAGTCCTTAAACATCAATCCATATTCAAGAAACCTTAGGGCCTGTTTGGGAGTTTAGAGAAGGAGAGTAGAGGGGAGGGGAGTAGTGGGGAGGAGAGTAGAGGAGAATGATTACTCTCCACCTTGTTTGGATGTTTTTATAATTAGTAAGGGGGAAGGGAGTAATTAGCTCTTCCCCTTGTTTTTAACATTGTAATTTTATAAATATAATAAGGATAAATTAGGTAATTTACTTTATCAATAATTTTATGTGCTCTACTCTCCCTCCAAATCTCTCCAATTTGGGGGAATTAAAAATGAGGGGGTTGGAAGTAGTTGAAACTCCTTCAAACCCCTCCAAACCCCTCCCCCTCCTTTCTTAAAAAACTCCCAAACAAGGTAATTGAATTACTCCCCTTCCCTCTACTCTACTCCCCTTCCTATTTTAAACATCCAAACAGGCCATTAAAGATTTCATCAAAAAATCTAATTTAGTACTGAATTCCCAAATATCCTACATTAAAATTTGTATCAGAACCCATTAATGCTTTCATCCTGCATCAAAGTTAACAACAATAATATGTGAGGTAGGAGAAAGGGATTGGACTCTCCAATTCACATGGGCTATGAGATTGACTTTGTGGTTGGTAAAGATGATAGAATTCGATTGGGCATGATGTACTTGTTGAAAGTGTCTTATTGTCTTTATTTCAGAAGCTCTCAAGATTGGAAGTTAGAAAAGTTTGCTAATTATTTTGACCTGCTATATTCAGCCAAGATCTAAGTGGGAATGGTGGATAAGGTATTTGGAAGCTTAATAAAAATGGTATTATTAGGCTTTAATAGGGACAATCATGTTTAGCTTTCCTTGGACGGCTATTTGAAATGCATTGCTTTCCTTGGAAGGTTATTTGATATGGATTGTGACCTTGGGGAAAGTTCTCACCATAGATAATCTTATTAAAAAGCGAACGACTTTAACGGATCAGCATTGTATGTGCAAATGGAAGGACCGAGTCTATTGACCATTTTCTTTTTTATATTGTCCAATAACTAGGGAGTTTGGGACTTTGTATGGTGTTAAGAGTAGAATGGAAAACATGAACAGAAGGCTCAATATGGAGGCAAAATCATAGCTCTTCAAAAAATTATTGTATGGAATATAGTTCCAACATGCTACATGCGGTATGCATATAGGATATTCTAGGAGCAGGATTTATCTACGGGAAGGATGAAATCATGATTTGTTAGGTCTCTTGTAATTTAAATGTCTTTGGATGTAGACCATCTAGTGTGTATAGTTTCATAGACTTCTTGTATCACAGGCTTCTTAGAAGAATCGTTGGGCAATATACACTTTGTTCCCCATTGTCTTTAATGAAATCACATGGTTTAGATTTATTTGTTAAATGGAAGTGAATGACTAACAAACCAAGGTAATTAAAGGTTGCTAATAGCCTCTATTGATTCAAGTTGAAGGAACAAAAAAAGGAAAAGGAAGACAAAAAATCACATTAATATTAGTAAAAAATAAAAACCACGTGTCTATTAAAATACTGATTCTCCCAAAAGCTAAACTCCCCCTTACAAGCCAAATGCATGGGATTTTTAACATTTTAAATGAGAGGTAGAATAAAGCCAGGGATAGAACTTAGGATCTCTTGCTTTGATATCATGTTAAAATACTGATTCTTCCAAAAACTCAAGTTGTTAGGAAGTGGTGAATTTGATCATTTAACCATATTTCTAACAATGTCAATTAAAAGAGTAATAGAGAGTATGAATTTAGATAGGATAGAATGGAGAAAAAGAATCCATATGATTGACCCTAACTAAGCTGTAGAGATCTATAGCAAACTCCAAGTATTGGGACTAAGGCTTTGTTTGTTGTTATTGTTGTTGTTGTTTTTTTAATAGCTTCTATTTTTTGAGTCCCTTAGAGCCCAGAAATTGATATTTTATTTTTCTAACTTCATTCATGCTGGCTTCTCCTTGCTAAATTCTTGTCTAACTTCAAGCCTATTACCTTCTCTTTGATATATTCTCATTTTATTGGGGGGCATTTGATGTAGGACAATTGGGAAATTTGTCTACATGTGATTGTGGTAGGTTTAGAGTACAAGAATTTATACTCTTAGGTTTAGAATTATTGAAAAAAGGTTATGGGGTTGTGATAATAATTTAACGGTGGTTTAATGAGTTATTTTATAGGTATTGATAGACAAAAGTACATGCAGGGTTTTTAAGGCTTATAAAGGGGCTTGCTTTGGGGTTGTAAGGAAGAAGGAAAAGAGATAATTTTGTGGTGTTTGGGGGATATATGAATGGTACCAGTGAACAGTACTACAAAGAAGAGAATAAGAAGAGAAGAGACAGGAAGAATGCAATACACGAAAGCCAACATACCTCAATACATAAAACACTCAATATCTTTATTACTCAACTCCTTTTAGTAGAATAGCAAAATAAATATACAATGACTCTTTTTTTTTTGTTCTAGTAGTATTAGGATTCCTAATTTTGACCAACCAACTAATAAAGGAATCTTAGACCCAAAGTAAAGAAAACCTAAAATACTTAAGATTCCTTGAAAATTCTAAAATTAACACCAAAATCCTTGATTTGTAGGAATTGCAAAGATTAGAATTTTGCCCCTGAATTCAAAATTTACCATAACTTAATGGTAAAAAACTGTTTTAACACATAACTAGACCTTTAAAATCACATGACATTTACTTCAATTTGAACTTCAAATGTGGACCCCATAAAATAAGTCTTAGATAGGTGAATTTGCATAGTAGTAACAAATTAATCTTCCAAAGTTGCAACAAGTTTCTTCTTAAACCCTTTGTAAGGGACAATTTACCAAAAGGCAGGACCTTAGTTGGTTCATATTAGATGCACCAAATCCAAGTTCTGCTTGCCACATCATATTTTTGGAACTATTTTAAAATATAACGTTGGGTAAAATGAATGCCACTGTATGGCACACATTGCCCAACATTTTCTATGCATGCTTCACACTAACACATGGCTTTTGATGTGAATAGGAGTTTTGTTGAAAAATCATCACAACAAAGGGCTTATATCCACATTAAACACCATTAATTACGTTAATATCATGGTTAAAAAGGTTTCAACTATTATATAATAAATAATTTTGCAAATTTCATCATATTATTTTTTTTTAGGAAATGAATCCTACTACTAGTGATCTAGAGTTTCGCAGAATAAAAAAACAAGGGACATATGGCTCAAACCACTAGTCCGGTATTGGAAGTAGCTTTTCCCCCAAGAAAATGCTTAAGATTTACAACGCTCCAGTAGTTAAGGGTGTCCTATGTAAAAGTTGCTTCTCGACACTAGCACAACCGATTGCTACCATCATATATTGCTAATATCATATATAAAAAATTTAACTTTACTGACACAAAATTATACATACCTCGTGGACATTTTGTGTTGCCTCGGCACAAGCACATGAACTGATGGACCTCTCTAAAATTTCTAGCAATCTTGTAGCACGTGCTTTGGCATCGTCCATACTAGAAGCACACGTCATTTCCCTAACAAATAATTCGATCCATTCCACACCTTCCATGGGAAGGTTGTTTGGCACTGACAAATTATCAGGGGCAACAAAATTTTCATCATCTGGCAATCTACCTGTCAATTTCGCAAGCAACTATCAAATTCTTTCATACCAAGGTCCAAGACACCAATCACCATAAAGAGTGCAAGTTAAAGCAAACAACTCATAGACAACACTATCCAATACAAAATCATATAATTATAAACAATGAAGTTCTTGTTGAAGACAAGTTACAATTGGAGAGCTAAGAGTTCAGATGACAATGAAAAATTCTTCAAAAGAAGAGGTCTTCAAAAGCAAACCATGAATGAAATTGATTATTTACACAATAGGACATTTAAGGCAATGATTGGGAATATAACTAAACATGATTTTTTTAATATGTAAGCTTTGGCCCCTAGAAAGGGGAGATTCAAACTAGTGACCCCAACTTCATGCAAGGTTGTCCCCAACCTACTGATCTACCCCTTAGAGTTAACATCAAAGATGATATTAAGACGGGGGAAATTTGTTTTTGTTGTGTAATGCCTAATGGCTAGCAAGATACTTCTTAAGGCATTCAAGGTAAATGCGTATAGTTAGAGAGTATGTGAAGAGGCTGGCATATCACTATTTTTAGACAGTCTCACCAACTAGGGCCTCCCCTTATTCGAATCCACGCCTTCTGCCTTCACAAGCCCCATCCCCCTAAATCTGTGCTTTGATAAGCAAACTCCCTTGACACAACATAGAAAAGAAAAGAACCATACCATCCAATTTAGCTTGCCTTGTACCTATATATATTATTGGAAAAAATCTTTTTTTGTGTCCACTTTTTTGTACTTCAATATCTAATTGAAAATGATCTAATAATAAGACAAATTAAGGATATAACGGTAAAATTAAGAGATTTAAAATTCAAATTCCTTAAAAATAGCACACATTATATACTTAACTATAACTATTTGCAGTTACAATTATATATATATATATATATATATATATATATATATATTAATGTTTGTTGATACAAATTCAGATCTCAAAACCACACCGATAGGCAAATAGGTAGAATGGTTACTGACAAGTGACAAGACTAGTAGCAATTAGCAAAACTCACCATCTACTTGAAGGTGTTAATTTTAATGAAAGACTATGTAGATGGTAGCGAATTACATACCCTTCTCCACATTTACATCTGATACTTCAGCAGAAACTGAATTTCCCTCTGCAGATCCTAAGCAAAGCTCATGCAGGCTCTTGATGGCAGCATCCAAATCATTACCACATTCTTGCAGTGCTCTCTCAAGAATCTGAATAGTAAAATCATCATATAATTAGTAAGCTGGAAAAACATTATTGCCAGAAAATGGATCAACAACCGTGTGGGAACACTTTTTTCCAATATAACAAATTAAACATGGAAACAGAATATAGTTTCAACAAAATTATTAGATAAGCAAATATACACCACATAATGACAACCAACTTAACAAGGATGCAGCCTTTAATGGATAGAAAAACCATAACAGGATCTTTCCAGCCCAAAGCAACTATTTTCAATAAGCACTACATCCTATGCCCTCTAAGTAGGGAGTTCATCTTGCAATAATAATGTCATACAGGAAAAGAAATGGCAAGACTCCATGCCTCTAGCATTATACACACAAATGACTTGGTGACCATGACAGATCAGAGACCAATCAACTTGAATATATAATGCAATCATCACTTCAGGCTTTTTGCTCAAAAAACTTCAATACCTATCCCACAAACTCTAAATATCTATACAACCCTTGATAAGAAAAATATTTAACAATATTCTCAGAGAAGAACCTAAGCATTCAAGAAGCATACTACAGAGTATCATTAGGAAAAACAATTTACTATAGTCAATGACATCTACAAAAGAATGAGAAGCAATAATGCTAAATGCAACAGACTACTCAGTACTCATGCAAAGTTCTTAGAAATAAACAGTACACAACTCCACACCATTAAAAGTGTGATTATTTCCATCTCTGCAAACCATTTACATAAGACAAAGGGCTGCATTCCAGATCACACCGCTTCTTTGCCTTCGAAACATATTCCTTGACAACAAAAGTACATGTTAGACACCTTTTGGGCCATTATTTGAATAGAGACTAATTTTTTAATAGTGATTTATAAGTATGATGCATTATGCATGTATTAATTGTTTGTCACAAACATAGGCTCCGTTGGGATTCAAACCCAAAAACTGGTTTTTAGAGACCAGCTCCTATCCATCAGGAACAGAGTCAGAGATTTGTCTATAATATTCTTAAGCATCAAATACATTAGATTGGAACACTAAATGCAAAATAACTATATTTAGAATTTGGCGCCTCATCACCTTGGATGATAAAAGGTCTTAGCACCTTAAGGGCGCCTCTCGCCTTTGACTACACTGGGACCATCACCCATTTAACTACAAAATACTGTAAAGACAAAAGACCAAAGGTCTTAAGCAACGATTAATTGAAGTATCAAGTGATCAATCAATTCAACGTTACATTTGCACACAAAGCAGAGCAGGAATCCACAACAATTAGTATTCTTCCCAACGTTGTTGTACTTATGAAACAAGAAACCTTTCCTGGAACTATACTACCCCAACTACTCCCAAGGGAATTGCATACAACTGAATACAATTTTAAGGTTGTACAGAAGCATCTCTGAAGAAATTAGATTCTAAGAACAATGCAGAAGCAGGACAAGCTCAGCCTCATGTACCCCATAAACCTTTTTAACATCAAAACAAACTAAAAAATCTAGACTTTTAATCAATACAATGTTAAAAGTTGAAACTTTTTTTTTTTCTATCGAAACCCACAAAATATAAAAAAAAATATAAGAATTAACAATAAATTAGTAAAAAATAAAAATAAAAAATGAAGAGAATAAATGAGATGAGAAAGAGTACGTGGAAATCCATGTGAGGAAAGACAGAGCGAAGTTGATCAATAAGAGAAGGCGGAGTGAACAGAGTTGGGGAAGAAGATGATGATGATGAAGAGGCACAGCGTAGCCTCTTGGATACAGGAGGCGATCCGGGAAGCTCTTCGAAGAACGATCTCTTGCTTCCACACACAATAGCAGACATATTATCGTCTTCGTCTTCGTCTTCTACAATCTACAGTCTACGATTACAACAAACAACAATCCCAATTCCTCTAATTTCAGAGGTGTTTTCTTTAGAAAAAAAAAAAAAAAAAAAAGTTTAGGGTTTTTGGTTTGAGTCTGAATGAATGCTAAAAACTTTTTTTGAATTTGTATTTAACTTGGGGCTTCGGCTAAGTATTTGTTTTTGTTTTAATTTTATAATGGTGGAAGCCAAAGAGAGAGACGCGTCAGGGTGACTCATGACTCATGAGAAACAAACACAGCATTTAAAAATTCCACGTCACCTTTACTTTCCTTTTTAAAAATAAATATAAAAACTTTGTCTGAAATTCGTGCTCTGCTTTCCGTATGCATATAGGAAATCTTACTTTTCATATTTGGGATAAAAATTAGTATAATTATATATTAATGAATGACTTTTGGAATCCTTCACAAATGCACGGGTTTAAAAAAAAAAAAAAATTTTGAGAAGGAAAAAAAAATTTCCTTAAATGTTAAAGCATTTGACTAACCTGATATTAAAATTTTAGCTAAAAACTCACATAAAACTCATATATCAAACTCAACAAACTACTAAAAAAATTTAACATTTACTCACCACAACCAGCAAGTCAAAGACCTTGCTACTACTAATAAAAATATTTTTTTTTACTCCCTCTCCCTCTCTTTTATCATATTTGTTCTCTCTTGCACAAATGTTGAATGAGTTCTCTTTCTCACGCGGGTGGATGGATTCTCTCTCTTTCCCATCCACAAACCTGTTTAGTAATGGTGGTAGATGGGTTTTAACGGCGACCAATAATTTATGGGTCTGGTGATGGTGAAATTGGGTTTAGTGCGTGAAGGTGGGTTTCATTGATGATTGGGTTTGGTGAAGCTGAAGTTGGGTTTGGAGCAGAGCAATGATGGTGGAGTTTGTGGTAAAGCTCGATAGCAGGGATTTGGTGGTGTTGCTGATGGAGGGCCCATTGGGCAATTGTAGAATTCACTCTAGGTTGCTAGGAAAGGGGTGGGTGAGGAAGGGGATAAAAAAATTATTTATTTTTGGAGAGAGAAAAAATAATATTTAAATAAAGTAGATAGATAAATATTGAGACTGATGTATGAGTGTATTTGTTGAATTAGTAAAAATACAGTTTTTTGAGTTAATTTAGCTAAAATTTTGTTGAGACTAATGTGAATGCCCTTAGCCCTATGTTTTCTTTAGAAGTGTTATAATAGTGGGTGCACCCAAAATACAGTTGATAGGCTCAATTTATACTTGGGCTTACAACTTATTTGTATTGTGGGCTTTGGATTTCCTACTATGGGTAGTCTTTTGCTTAGAGACCTAGCTACACCCTCTTGATTTTACCAACCCCTCTCTTTCTTTTTCCTCACTGAGTCATTATGAAGCCATTTATCCTGGTGGTGACCACCAAAGCATCGTCGTGCAGCTGGATCGTTCCTTCCAGATCATCATCACTAAAGGCAATGGGTTCCCACGTGAGCTTTAACTTTTTCTCGAAGGGTTGTTTGCCCGGGCAACCTTCTGCCGGCACCACAGTCAATACCCCTCTGCTTCCGAACACCATGGTACCCCTTAAAGCGGCGTGGATGACCTCTATCACTCCCAATAGGGTTAGGAGAGGATTTTCTTGAGGCCGAGCTCCCTGCCTGGCGTCTTAATTCCTCGGATCTACCACAAACTTTTTAAATACCCTGTTTTCACCAGCTGCTATAGATGGTCTTTCAACACCCTGCATTGTTCGGTGGTATACCCCTTGTCTTTATGGTAAGTATAGTATAGGTTTTGATTTCTCCTCAACGGGTCACCCCCCATCGTGTTCGACCATCGAAAGTATGGCTCATTTTTTATTCGATCTACAATTCTGTGCACTAACTCTTTGAATGTCATGTTCACTTCCCCTACCTGTGCGCCCATCTCCCGAATCCTCAAGTCCCTTCGAGGCCTTGATTGAAAACCCCTTTGCCAAGGCTGACTCATGATCGGAGCTTTGCCCTTGTTTTACTGCCGATCATCCTCTAACCTCTTGTATTCTTCAATGCGCCTCATCAACTGTCTCATATCCTCAGGTGGTCTCCTCGTCAATGGGTATCGTAGTTCGAAATCCTCCAAGCAATCCTAACTGAAAGGTACTCGCTGCAATTTTTTCGTTGCCTCTGCCAATTTCGTTATACAGCTCCCAATACCGGTTAGCATAGCTGTAGAGGGTTTCCCCTACCCCCATTTTCATTGATAGTAATACGTCCACGGGTTGCGAAACTCGGCTGCGCATCATGAATCGGACACCAAACTCTTGAATCAGCTTAGCAAAACTGTGAATTGAGTCTTTCCTTAATCCATTGAACAACCTCAAGGCAGTGGGCCCAAGACTTGAGGGAAATACCTTACACATTAATGCATCGTTATGAGTATGCAAGGACATCATCTAAATATAATGGCTTACATGCTCTACTGGGTCCCTTTTTCCTTCGTAAGAATTGAATAGAGGCCGCCAAATCTACTCGGCATGGGGGCCCGTTCAATGTCCCCGGAGAACAGAAAATGAGCAGCTCTACGTAATGCTCACTTATAGCATCCATAGCAGCATTCCAGGGCTGTTACTCCTTTGGGGAAATTGAGTCTCGGTCTGCATACTCCCTTGAGTGATCCCCTTGAGTGATCCCTATGTAGATGGGAATAAGATTGGTGGGAGCCTGCTCCATGGCAACCTCCCACACTAGCCGACGCTTCCTCACACTCTACATGGTCTCTTCGTTGACGCCTACCTCTTGCTTCCAACTCCAAATCTCTCACCAACCTACGCAAACGTTCAAGTTCCTCGTCCCTTTCATCAAAATGATGACATCCCGAAATGCCTGAAAGTGTCTAATGAGTTTGAAACGACCCTTCTCTGAGGTCAGACCGCTCTTCTTCTTGCTCATGCTACCTGTCTTTGCGCATCTTTTTTCCTTCCAGGTTGACCCCCTAGAGGATCCCCGAGAACCGCTTCCAACATAACTCCCTGACTGACCTTCAGACATTTTCCCTGCGTGAGTCTCGGCAGAACCACAGCTACATAGGAGATTTCCCACAGATGGCGCCAATTGTGTGCATCCAAAATACAGTCAACATGCTTAATTTATACTTGGGCTCACAACTTATTTGTATTGTGGGTTTTCGATTTTCTACTATGGGTAGTCCTTTGCTTAGAGACTTAACTACACCTTTTTTATTTTACCAACCCCTCTCTCTCTCTCTCTTTTTCCTCACTGAGTCACTCCCCTTCACTCTCGATATGGCTTCTCTCTCTTTCTATCCTCTATTCTTTTCTTTGCATTGCCAACCCCCTAACCTCTCATTTATAGATGGAGGTAAGTGGGTGTGTTATGATTATTTCTTGATCTCACTCGTGTGGATGGGGGTCCAATTCCATTGCTTCTAAGTGGAGTTATCGTTGGTAACAGTGGTAATGGTATTGGAACTAGTTCCTGCTACCAAAAGTCTGTTCGGCAACGATACTCCCCAAGACAATATCGGACCGTTGAGACCTTGTATCCTAGAGCAATCATACTCTTGACCAAGTTAGAGTTGATTGGGAGGGACTCGCTTTTGACGTTCAAGACATGATGGCCCCATTATGGTTTTTGGGGTTTAAACTGGGCTTTAAGGTGCTTTCAAACCAAGGTCATAAGTCCAATGAGGATAGGGTCAGGTGTTGTTTCTCAAGGCCAGAGCCCAAGGCCCACCTGTTTCTCAAGGCCAGGGCCCAAGGCCCGATGGGCTTAGGGCCCTACCCCGTATGGTGCTACAAAGCTAGGGTCCGAGGCCTAATGGGCCTGGGGCCCTTCCCCGTACAAATAGTTACATCAATCATTGAACTGGTAGGTCATAACTTTTATATGCAACTTTATATATAATTTTTGTGTACAAAATAAAGTTTTTTCAATGAAAATAAACCATCAATCAAAAGTACTGATATATATATATATATATATTTTTTTTTTCTTTTTCTTTTTTTTTCCTCAAAGACAATGTATCTTGGATCGTAGAATCGTAGAAGCTATAGCAACTGCAAGAGCTTTAGAATTTTCTTTGGAAATCGATGTTGTTTTAGCAATGCTAGAAGGTGATTCAGAGATCGTTATTAATTCTCTAAGAGATGAGACTAGCTTGACAACCTCCTTTGGTCATTTGATACAAGATGCAAAGTTCATCATAGAGGCCTTTAGGAAAATTAGTTAGAGGACGTTTGGATAGCACGTCCACGTCCATGTTTAGCCCAGTTTTTTTTTTTTTTCCAAGCGCATCTGTCACTGTTTATTGGTCATGAACAGTGATTTTAGGCCAATGAACAGTACTTTTTGGCATGAACAGTACTTTTTACACATTAAAAAATTATTTTGGTACAGTGTTTTCAGTTTTCAGCAATAAGTTCTATCAAAACAGACTCTTATTCTCATGTTTGTTGTGAAGGTAACTTTGTAGTTTACAACATTGCTAAACCTGCAATATATGCATAGGTTTATTAGTGTGGATAGAAGATGTCTCACCACACATTTCAACTATAATTCAAGCCAATTCCAATCTTATTGCGTGTGCAAGCAAAGAAATCCTAATTCTAAATGTATTTTTTTTTATTAAAAAAATTTGAGAATCAATCGTAATTCTACTTGTTTTGCTAAGTCTTGTAACTCTAATAAGTCTAAGATTTAGACGGCCATAAATATATTTCTATGGGTTCATTTTAATACACCATTTATGTAGCAAATATGTAACCATCAAGGATTAGTTTTCAGTGTATACATAGGCCTTTAGGCCAAATTACATAAATTATTTGCATTTACCTATTTTTCTCTTGCTTCCGCTTTGAAAAGCTCTCTAGCTAGGGGAAAAAAAGCCTCGCTTTAAGCTTTTTCTTTGTTTGTTTTGTTTTTTTATTTTCTGTTATTTAAGTTCGGAAAGAGTTATGCAATTGGGCTATTGTATGGTCATTCGTGGTCCAATCTACTATACTTAAATTTATGCTGCCTTTCAAAGTTCAAGTATATATGAAAAAAAAAAAAATAGATGCACATGGAAATGGTGTAGTATAGTATAGGTCAATGAGTCTAAAATTTTTTAACACAGTAAATGTTCGAATTTTTTAGAATTGAAGGAGTTTTTAAGACGGTGTTATTTTTGGGGGAGAAGTGCATTATAATCAAAGTATTTAATCTAGTTTTCTAGGGGGGTTTTTAATAAAAGGAAAAAAATACAATTTATTTCTCTATGATTTGGCCCAATTACAATTTTCTACTCAAAGTATTCCAAATGAAATTGTTAAATTTTGGATTAAAATGAAAACGTTAGGATTCCGTCCAAAGTATTCCAAACAATTACATTTTAACTTAAAAGTTAAGAGATCAAAATAGAACACTTAAAAAATTGTTAACATGAGGTGAATTATAATTTCCCAAAATTAAAAATAAAAAACAATAACAAAACAAAATAGCGTTGAAATTGTCTCTTGCGTGAATTTTAATGCTGTCACCGGGCAATCAAATGTGGTCAAATATATTCATTCTCAACATCCCCAATCTAGGATTCTGTCTGGTCGACTGCATCAATCTAATGAAGCCTTTTATGAGTGATTTGATGCATATCTTATGAGATTAATGAATCTATGAGAACTAAAATGTCTGCCTAGCATTTAACTTTAAGCCCAAGAAATAAAATAGATTTTTACTGATTTGTTATACAAAGACATAAATGAGAACTAGGTTGTAACTTGTGTTTAGGCGTAATATATAACATCTAAAAGTAGTAATGGTGAGGTGGTGAGTGAGATACTCATCTTAGCTTTCATGCTTTTTTCTATTTGTACCAAGTATTATGAATGGATCGCTTGACATTAGAATTAAGAAAATCAAATTGAATAAGTAACATAAGATTAAACAACAATTAGAAACTACTTTGAATTTTTATTCTGCTTTCAATTTTAATATAATATATATGACTATAGCAAGATAATCATAATATCCAACAACATTATTCAATGTTAATGAAAAGAAAGGGCAACATTGGCTACTTTCAAGTTTTCGAAATTAGACAGGACTTGGGTTCAATCGTTCCTTTTGCCTCTCCATAAGCATTATTGCAACTAGAAGTGACTTGCTTCCCAATTGTTGAAGATGTCAAGTTGATATTTTCCAATTTGATGTCGGTGCAATAAGCAACATTTCCACTGCAATTAAAATTGACTGCTACATCGGCCTTTGATGTCCCATACATGTCTGTGTAGCTTAGATTGCTTATTTGAACTCCAACATTCTGTTAGTACACGACAAATACCACATTTCTTTCTAGTGTCAAGATTCTGTAGCTCAAATATTTCTACTATATTCAGTCAAACATGCATATTTCTCTAAACTTAGTAGTACTAATAGCTAGATTGACTTACTGTTGGTGGGCAGCCATTAGGGTTGCCACAATAGTATTGGTCGATGATTATTGGATTTCCAGCGTCTATGAATTTTATATCTGAAAACTCAACATCCCGAACTTCACCTCTCCCAGTCTAACAAAAGATTGAATTAATATTATCAATCTGGTCTAAAAGAAAAGAAAATAAAACATCAAACTGATTTTTTGTTAATATATATATATATTTTATGCCAAAGTTTATATACTTCGAAGGTATCATTGGTAAAATCTCTATCTGCCATGGGTAATGCTCCTCCCATCGAGAATGTTCATGTTAATATCGCTTTCTCACATTAGGATTAGAGTAGTATCAGTTGTTTTGGTGCTAAAAAAAGAATCATATGTAGTTGCAATATCTATGTTTATTTTATAGTATGCTAACTGAGCACATTATTAATCATCTTTATTGTAAATAACCAGTCCATACATAGACTATAAGTATAAGTTGCTCTCCAATCATACCTGATATGTCTTGATTCGTGCTCCATTTTGTGTCCCATTGAAGATAGCATGCCTCACATGGATGTTTGATACATTTACCACATTTCCACTTCCGCCTAAACTTCCAATGCTATCACCAATGAAGAATCAAACGAAAGATCTTAAATTTATGAAGTACGTACAAAAGCCTCTTGTAAATAGAAATCTTGCAAATTAAATTTTAACTAAAGGAAAATAATACAAAAGAAAATTTTCTTTTTTCTTTTTTGAAAAGCATGCAAAAACAATAAAGACAAATAATAACGAACACAAAATTTTACATAGTTTTGCAAATACTACACCGCCAAAGGATAAGAAATATTTAAGCCTAAGGTGTAAAGTTGAAGATAACTAAAAAATTATCATAAAAAAAATATATATATATTAATATAGTGTCCTTGCCCTTCTCTTACCTTATTCTATGACCTGGCCCGCACGTGACATAAGTGATGTTTACGTTTGAAATTCCATCTCCAATAGAGACACAATCATCACCTGCTTGCCAATATTAACAACATCAAGTTATTGTTTTTATATCTAAAACATCAACTAATAAAATAGTGGACACTAGCAGCCTTATGGTTCCATATCATTGCTTGATTCTCCCATAAAACAAAACACAGGTTCAAATTCCTCTTCATGTAGGCCTCATTTGTTTTGGTTTAAAACATTTTCTAGAAATATTTTTTTTCTCATTTTTGGAGCAATTGAAAAACATTACTTTGTTTCTAAAATCTTTAAAATGAACAAAATAACCCCATACAATCTCTAAAATAACAAATATCCTCATTTAGTTGCTTTGTATTAATATTTTAAAGTGTTGAATTGGAGGTGTTATTGAATAATTACAAAAAAAAAAAAAAAGAAGATTTTTGGTTTGAGTGAGTCCAAACCAGCTACGACTTTATTTTGATGCAAGTAGTGAAATTAAATTAATGCAATCTCACGTATATACAATAAAATAAAATGAAGAAATTTTTGAAGAAGCCAAGAGGAAAGATAATTACCAGAGCCAATAAAGGAACTGTTGATGAATACATTATTTGTAGCTTGAATATGAATTTCATCAGTGTTTGGGCTTCCATCTGGTGATTTTATGAATAAGCCTTCGAATTCAACATCATTGCATCCCAATAAAAGAATATGGGTTTGGGGACTATCAAATATTCTAATCTGGCTCATGTGTATATCAGTGCTCTTATGAAATCTGAGTGCCTGCAAAAGAGAATATAGAATGCCATACAATTTTGGTATAAAAACAAAAATCATAGATGATGATGATGATAATAATAATAATAATAACTAGTCTCATCACACGCGCTTCGCGCGTGCGATGAGACTTTTCTTTTTTAGTGGTCTTATTTTGTAGGAAAAAATTATATTTAATTATTTTATATACATATATGATTTTTATTTTAAAAATCTAATTTATAAGTGAATAAATCAATTTAAAAATTAATAGGAAACTGGTCCTATTTTTTAGGCAATATTTTAGTGGGAGTTGGAGTTGCATTTTTACCGGATTGTCCTTTAATTTTGTCTCTACTTAAACATAAAACTGTAGGGGCATCTTTGAACTAAAAAATGAGTTTTTACCGGATTGTCCTTTAGTTTTGTCTCTATTTAAACATAAGACTGTAAGGGCATTTTTGAACTAAAAAAATAGGAATCCAAACAGGGGAAGCCCCTTAAATAGTAGTATAGATACTACTATTTAAGGGGCTTCCCTTATTTGGATTCTACATTTTTTAGTTCAAAAATACCCCTACACCCCTATGTTTAAGTAGAGACAAAACTAAAGAACAATTCAGTAAAAATGCAACTCTAGCTCTCACTAAAATATTGCCTAAAAAATAGGACTACTCTTCTATTAATTTTTAAATTATTTTATCTACTTATAAATTATATTCTCAAAATAAAAATTATATATATAAAATAAAAACACAGGTTGATGTCTCACAAAATTATCTCACAAAATTTTAAATAATAGGGTCAAATGAGTAGTTAATATTTCTCATCCCATCAGTTTCTTATCCACATTTTTCTCAACTCTTCACCTAACACACTTTCCCCCACTCCTCCATGCTCCAAACTCAAATTAAAATGGCTCATCATCCTCATCAATTATCATCCTTACCCAAATTCAAAAACCATAAGCAAGCACCTTATTAGTTATTATCATTTTCTCAAGAATCCGTTCACACGTAGATACTTCTATAGTCCAAAATTCTTCAAGCCTATGTTTTACGATTTCCCACGACTACTTAATGCAGATGGTACTCCTCTCCCCCCCCCCCCCCTCTCTCTGTCTCTCAAATTTCTATATTTCTTGAATTGGGTATTGGTTGTTATTTTTATTTTAGTGAAAGCGTCTGCTAAATCGCAACAGAACCCCCAAATTCAAAACCTATTGAGAAATCAACTTTAGTGAAGCTGTCATTGAAATCAACGCCAGTTGCTCAACATCGTCATTGGCCAGCATGCCATGTCAGTGCAGTTTCATTTGAGAAATAGTAGAAGAGAGCGATCATGGCTATAGAGAGCGTGAGATATCAGATTTGGACTTGCTGAGGTACTTTTCTTCTTCCATGTGTATGTATAAATTTATGTATTAATAGCAAACTCAAGTAATTGCTACATAGTCGTTTCTCCACTTCTATTCTACTACAATTTGTGGTTCCAAAAATTAAATTAAAACAAAAAATAAAGGCCACCAAGTTGAGTAGGTCACTCTATATCTTGGGTCTATTTTCTTTATTTTCATTTTTGAAAAGATTTCGATTATGATTGTTCATTTTTTATTTGGATTACAGGAGGGAGATTACATATTCTTTGAATACCAAATCAATGCAAACTAAACCAACAACACCCCTTCGAGTCAAGAAATGTTCTCATCATAAGGTATATATATCTGTATGAAATTATTAATTCATTGCCCTAAATCCATGTTTAAATTGTAGCCTAAAGATCCTTCCAATAGGCTATATATGATTTGTGGAAATGTACTTACTTAAGGTGTGCATATATGATAGACTTTATCAGGTATGTATGTTTAAATGAACTAATTCATTTAAATATTCATTTCTCCAATGCTATATCTGACATTTTCTCCCCCTCAGGTAACGTTATATCTAATTTGGTAACCCTGTTATGTTTTGTTTTCCCTAACATTATGGTGGTGAGGGAGATATAAATTTAATGCCAACAAAATAATTTTATGCAAGTTCATCCATAAAGAATTTGGGGCATAGAATGAATACACTAAAACAATGATGCATGTGTTGTGGGAATGTCCAATGGCATGAATTCTAGGAAGACTACAGACATGATTTACTGATATGAAGATTTATTTCTCTAGCCTTTTCCAATGATTAACAATGAAATGAAGAGAGGAGGGGAGCCATGGGGCAGTACTGGTCAGGGCAATCTGGACAAGTCGAAACACGTTAAACTGCTTCACTCACAGCAGATAATGGATTTGGCTAAAACAATGCTTCAAGAGTCAAGACTACAAATATGCAAGTTAACACTAGCACGCAAGACATGAGGACAATGCAAGTTATAAGTATTTTTATGAGAAAAATGGATTACTTTGTTCATCCTTAATGGCTAGCTGTAGGAAATAAAACCTTTTATACTTAATATTCTAACAAAAAACAGAGTGTATTGCATTTGAAGATAGTGATGTGAAGTATTTGGAGAGAGATGTATATGCATTTGAAAGCTGATGATGTGACGGAAGGGTACCTGTTAAGTAGACCTTTCCATTCTATATTAAAGATAAAGTTTTCTTTGGCTTATGACATAATAATTCATGTGTGAAATTTGGACAAAAATATCAGTATACATGATGAGAAGAAGGGGATTATCAATCAATATTTCATGGTTAGAACTTTGAAGGTTTTACAACCAATCTTTAGTACAGTTGCAAGAACATGTTCAATAAATGGTACTTTTAAATAACAAAGGCAACTTGGTAGACCCATTAATTTGAGATCTCAATTGCACAGAAGAGTCCAAAGTTTATTTATTGCATTGCATTATCAAGAGACTTCCATTTTAGATTGATTGCCCCAAAAAAGTCCATTTTAGATTTTGTGTTAAGTATTATTTTATTTTAAAACTATCACTTTCGCTTTGTGCGTGCTCAAATTGTCTTCCATTTTTTTTAAAAGACAACTTTTTATTCACCATAATTCGAGATTAATGCATTTTTTAATCACAACTAGTCTCTAAGTACGCGCTCACGAGTGTGCTCAGAAACTCTTTTATTTTTTTGGGAAAAAGTTAATAATTTACATCAATTATAATTTGGGATTACTATATTTTCCAATCACAAAAAAAACCTAGGAGTGTGATGAGTATTATGTATTAGCAGGTGAAATAAGTGCATATGATATTTTATTATTTGTAATTTTTTTATTACATAAATAGCTTATTTTATAATAAAAATTATAAGTAATTTAAACAATATGATGATGTTGAATCTCAATTATATAATTTTTCATCAAACCCTTAGTTTTTTTTGTGATTGAAAAATGTAGTAATTCTAAATTATAATAAGTGTTTTAAATTAACTCCTACCCAAAAAATAGAAGAGCCTCTAAGCACGCGCTCTAGTAATAATAATAAAAGTTTGAATCGTACCATGGGTGCACCTTTGCCACATTCCTGTTGAAAAATTAACCTTGTTAAAGTGTGAAAAAATATATTTAGATAACAAAATTTTGAATTTATCAAAAGTATACAGTAGAGAAAAGCAAATATATCAAAAGTGTAGTGATATACCTTAAGGTCAGGATGATATCTGCATGAGATATCCCACCAACCCTTTCCACGATCATCTATTAAGCCAACCCCATGTATGTAGAGCCCATTCACATACTCAAATTCTATAAATTTCACAGTATCATTCAACTCTTTCCATTCCTTTGGACCAGAAGGTGCAAATAAAACTCCCAATAACTACAAAAGAATCCCATCTCTATGTCATCCATTTGTCATGTACGTGAAATTTTCTCTAAAGTGTTTTTACTTTTACTTATGAAAAGTTTTCTAAAATAATTTAAATACATCTATTTCCATTGTTACGCATGTGTATGGATGCAATTAAAAAAAAAAAAAAAAAAAATTAGAAACATTTAGTAAGTCAAATTAAAGTTAACAATATTCGTTTTTGAACTTTTTGTCAACACTTCCAAAAACCTTGTAATGCTATCATTTCATTGAAATTTATACCTAAATTAATAATACATTTTAGTAAGAAAATTTGAATTAATTTAAAAAATGGGAAGCAAGTAGTTTTAAACGAGCATTAAGAACAATAAGTTAGCAGTAGTTTTATATAGACTATACATAGATTTAAATTTGGCAAGATGTTTGGCATAAAGTTAGGGCCATCAGCTTTGCCAAGGAGCTAAGTCTTCATCATATGGTGGTTGAAGGGGATTCGTTGCGAGTTATTCAAGCCATTACTAATACTAGGCCAGTTAAGACTTTGTACGGCCATGTTATTGAAGAGAATAGAATTTTGTCTTCCATAGTTAGTTGTAGTTTTTTGCATATTAATAGGAGGGGTTGGAAGACCTTTCACGGGATTTAGGTGATGTATTCTAATTTGATTTACAATAATCAAGTTCATTTACCTTTTCCTCAAAAAAGAATCTATTTTAGATTATTTACAAATCTTATTTTTTTTTATATTTTATATGAATTTATAATTTTAAATCAAGGGTAATGAACTTATGGTATACGGTAATGCTCAGTGCTTACTCTTGTAGGAGGTCATTATATTGAACTTTCTTTTAATAATGGCAGAAATATAAAAAAATTAAAAAATAAATTAGGTTTTGCATATATACAACCATTGGCTACCCATGAAAAAAAAATGTGACAGTCTATGATGGATTAGCCAACGAGTTAATAATTTGCTATTTCGACAAATTGTAAAATATTTTGTAAAATTTTTTATGACTCTAAAGCTTATTGCTAAGCAACATAATATTTTGTTCTAAATGGGAAGCCATTTTGAGACACAAGAAACCTCTTTTAAAAATATAATGGAAAAGCCCCTCATTAAACTAGAGCATAATATCGTTTTAAAAAAAAAAACTAGATCATAGAATCCAAGTAAGCAAATTTTTTATTTCTTTTTGACTTACAACAAAATGAACTTTAGACTTGCAAGGACCACGAAAGGTTGTGGGTCGCAAGAAAAATTGCCTTCTTGAAATAAGCATAGTAGGTTCATCTGTCTCGGAATTACATGTATCATTCCATGCCTTTAAAAATGCCTACACATACAAAAGTATCATTGTATTAATATACTAGAAATACTTGAAAGGTTAAAAATAAAAATAAAATAAAAAGAATTTTCTTAAATATCATATATACACTCAAGTTTTTATGTGAGTGTCAATTTGGTTATTCGACTTTTAATTAAACGATTAACTCCTTAGATATATAAGGTTTGTGACAAATAAAATCTTCTATTTATATTTTTTTATTAAACCTAAAAAATTGAATTCCGTGCATGGCCAGTGTATATATGATTTTTTTTTTCAAATTATCAATAATTTTTAAATGCCAAAAGATACTAAGAAAAATTAGACTAATGTTTAGGGAGTTAATTATTTAACTAAAAAAAATATAGGCATCAAATTAACACTGATGAATTGAACGTTCAAAGGTGATATTTAATTGAAGAAACCTAGGGGCCGTTTAGTATTTTTGTTTTAGTAACATTATTTATATTTTTTGAAAATACGTGTAGGTGAAAAAGTATATAAAAATACGTGTAATATTATTTAAAAACTGAAAATATATGTTTAAACTTCTGTACCAAATGGCCTCCTAATATAAAGGGGGTTAAAAATTAATTTCTCATGGAACAAATAATATGAAAGCATTACCACAGAATCGTCTGTAATGGCATCTCCTTTTGCTCCATAATCCATAACATTAAAATATTCAACTTGAGCCGCTTCACCAATACCACAAATTATTGTCACTAAAACCAATATCATGATGCGTAGAATAGCAAAGGACTCCTACATGGACAGGTATATATTATCAGCTTTTTCTAAAAAAGGGAGTTTAGATTAAACTTGAGCTAACCATCATAAAAAGAAAAGAAAAGAAATAAAGATTACCATGGCAAATGTCAGTTGTCGACTGTCGAGTTTCCTTAACTTTGTGGGATTAACTACATGGCTGAACGGAGCTATTTATAGAGTCATTTTTATTCATGTGGTAAGGATATGAATCTTCCCACAAACATTTGTCATATTTTTATCTGCAAAATTAGATTGTCTGATTACCCAAAAACAAAGCTCTTAGATGCCGCTTTTCTATTCTTTAGATAGGATAAGATATGAAATATCTATAGGTTCTATTATGTACCCTAAAGATGGTAGTAAAACTTTACCATTAAGTCAATACATCTATGAATTTCTTCTTGTTGTAGGTGGGAATTTAATCTATATTCTTAATTTGAGGATAAGAAACTATATCTATTAAGCTAATTGAAAGTCACTTAAAATACCATTTGACAAAGAAATCTATGTAATGCAATATGCAAATTTCTTGCTATAAGACTTACAAACTAATATTAGGGAGATATTATAAATTTTACTATATAAAACTTATAAACTGATGTGTCATTAATAATATAAATATTATTTATTTATTTATCGGTTGTTGAACTGGCATCATTAACATTCATCACCACATTAATTTAAAAGTCAATCTTCTATAATAACTTTATCATTTTTATTTTGTGTTGTTGAGATCCAATCGTGAGCAAGGTTGTCAGACCCGGACTGAACCAAACGGTCTGACTCGGGTAACCCTGAACTATATAGAAATTCGGTTATTTAAGAGTGAGTTACGATTCTATAAATGTTAAGCTATTTTAAACATAAAAATATTCAGAAATTCGGTTATTTAAGAGTGAGTTACGGTTCTATAAATGTTAAGCTATTTTAAACATAAAATATTAAAAAATGTTAAGCTATTTTAAACATAAAATATTCAAAAAAGTGGATGCAAGGGCTAGAACTAGGAATCAAGTCCACAAATAAGAATTATACTGCCGTTAATACCACTAGGCTATGCCTCTTGGTTGTGGCATCTTTGGATTTAATATTTTATTTATCTTCAATTTAGATTATGGTTTTTAATTTATTTTATTATCCCCTCTCAATCTATTATTATTTGATAATTTTATTAAAGGTTCAAGAACTATACTTTTTACATATGACTATACAATTTATTAATTTATGTTGAAAATGATTTTTATTAGATCATTTTTTTTTCAAAGATTACTAAAGACCAATTTTTTTACACTTGTTTATCATTTATTATTTTCTATTAGTCTTATGAAAATAGTGAAAATTCAATTGAAAGTTATTTAATTTTTAAAAACAAATTTCTAGTAAATTTTTGTTAATGTTTGCCATTTTAATACATTTATTTGTATTTTTTATTATTAAATTAATTATGACATCATCACGGTTCGACCTCAGTTGAACCTCGGTCAGTCCAACATTAAAAACCTTGAACCTCTCCTTTTTTCAATTCGTTAAACGGTCCGGGTTTGAAAACCATGATCATGAGCTCATGATCATGATAAGAATGACAACAACAGTCCCACGAGACTCATCTTCGCGGCTATAACCACCTATGTGATCATATCCAACGATCACCACCTTCAAATTTAGCAATGTGGGAAGATAGCCACATCTTCCACACTTTGCAAAGATCGCAGTCTGTAAAGTGTTTATACGTGTAGATCCAAGTCTAAGTTAGTCATATGACGTAGGTCCGTTGCATTCAAGGTTTCCTTTGCTAGATAGCACATGTGTGCATTGTTAAATAAATTTTGGGTTTGTATTATTATATCTTGGAACCCAAAAAATCATAAAATTGAATAAAAGTAAAAAATCTGATCCAAGAATGATAAGAATTTTCATTTTTCACGTCATTTAGGATAGATCCATGTTTTTTTTTGGCATAAGAATGATGCTGATTGAATTCAAGTGAAATCGAGTAAAGATAAATTAGAGTGATAAATTTCCATTTGTAATTCAATTTTTCATGATTGTATGTGAAGTATGTTCGATTTATCATGTAGAAATTAAAAGCATATAGGGATTGGATATTCATAATTTCATATACCCACGTGTTCATGCATTCTTAGGTATTTTCATTAATGTCAAAACGAGTAGTATTGAATGCTTTTACCTTCGCTAAATAGAATGTGTGCGCATCATTAGATCAATTTTCAACATGAGTTAGTATATCTTGCATCTCATAAAAATGAAAAAAAAAAAAAAAAAGTATAAATCTAATCCATTTTAGATAAGAATGTTCACATGTCATTTAGGATAGATCTACGAATTCTTTTGCATAAGAATGATGTTGACTGAATTCACATGAAATTTATGTAAAGATAGGTTAGATGTGTTTTAACCTAAATTTTCATGATTGTATATGAAATATGCTCATTTATCCTATAGAAAAAGCACCTAGGATTTGCAAATTCATATTCTCACATGTTCATGCATTCTTAGATATTTTTATTAATGTCAAAATGAGTTGTGTTGCATGCTCTTGCCTTTTTTGACTGTCTTCGTTCACCATCTTATCATGTGTTTTGTGAAATAACTAAATTGTTTGTATCCTGATTATTTAGCTATTTCTATAATGTAAACAACTTGTGCATAGAGTTATTTTCAATTTATTTTGCTATTTTTATTTATTTATCAGATGATTGTATGATAAGTAAACTGTTTATATTGGTCACAGTACCTTACGAGAGACCAACTTAGGTTGAATGCTTTTGTGTTAAGTTGTGATTTTTCTTGTATTATGTTGGCTTTATTTCGTGTCAAATTTGTAGTAATTTTTTGTTTAATTTTTATGTATTTTGTAAGCTTTTAATGTATTTGGGTTGGGCTTAGAAATCCATGAAGAGCAGCTGGCCTGTGCAACTCGCGAGTTGACTTGCAAGACCAAGCAATCCGCAACTGGACTGCACGTGAGAGTTCAAAATTCAGTAATATAGAACAGAGTAACCCACGACACTCACGAGATGGGCCAACTAGCGATTGACTCATGAGTGGCTCGATATTGGAGAGTACATATTTTGGATCACCTGCTGTACCTTGTAACTCTTTTTTTTTTTTTGATAGGTTCGAACTCTTTTATTGAATGTAATTGAAATTTCAAGATCCTTATACGAGAAAATATTGAATCTACAAAAAATGCATATGAAATTATCCTAATACTGTCCACTATAATAAATAAATTAAAGAGCGTTTGGTTCACATGATGTGACATAGCATTGTAATATCATATTATTTTAAGAATAATGCTAGAGACAAACTATTTTACAAATTTTTTTACAAAATGCTAATATGATGAGTGATTATTGATAAATAAAAAAGTGATATTAATGGTGAGCCTAAATAAAAACCAATAAGAAGTTGATTATATCATCATTTTGTAAAAATGTTGTAAAATAGTTTGTGACTGTATCATTATTCTTATTTTAATCTTTTATATATATATATATATATATATATATATATATATTAATTGAATCACATTACAGCAATATTACATTACTATGTTTGGTGCATTAGTTACATTCCTAATATATATACCATTGCTTTGATATTGCAATTTTTACAATGGATTTCCAAAAATGTCCATTTAAAAGTATGTATATAAATTTTTATTTTTTAAAAAAATGATAGCATATTGATGAAAAATTTATTTCACTTTCTTCTCCTATCTCATTAACCAAAAAACACAGCTCTCATTAAACAAAATACACAGTTCTAAAAAAGTAAAACAATTTTCTTCCCCTTTCTCACCAAACTACAAAACCATACAACAAATCAAAATGTTTCAAGAAGAAAATCATAAAATCTCATCAGTGAACTTGGTGACATTGTTGGTGGTTGTGCAAAGCTCATCGGAACTCAAAGATTGATGGCCAAGATCTCATAAACCAATATGACAGCGACGAATCCAACAACTTGTTGTCATTGTCATCATCGATGGTCTCGATTATGTCTTGCGATATTGTCGGACCTAGTGCGACTCGAGTATTTCGTGAGAGAACAATGTGTTGAGGAGTAAGATTGGGCTCACAAAGCATTTGAAAAAAGTTCTCAATATATGGTGCAGTGAACAAACTAGGAGGTGGAATTGGCCACCGAGAGTCGTCGCAGAAAACCCTAAGGTTGAGGACTCCATTGGAGTAGAGATTTAGAGCTGGATTAGGGTTTGAATTGTAAGAGAGGGAGAGAAGAGGGGGGGGGTTGATTTAAGTTTGATGAGAGAGGGGCTAGGAATTGAAAATATATTAGGGAAATTTTGTATATAAAATTTTATTATCATGGGCAATTTTGTCAATTGGATAAATTATTATAACAATAAGTAATATAAGATTACCCCAATTTTAGTGCGGTAATAAGATTATGGTGATGTGATATATTTTGTAATCTTAGATTATTGTAATCCTGGAAACAATGAAGTGGACCAAACACATAGTAATGTACACATTACGCTAATGTGACATTGATGTGATGTATCACAGCAAACCAAACGCTCCCTTGAAGTAATTAACCCTAGAAAGTGGCCAACAGTGACGGTGGAAGAGAGAACCTTCATTTAGCTATTAAAAATTATGAACTAATATAGGCCACAAGAAGCCTGGCACCAATAGCAGACGATCTATAGCAAGGTAGTCAAAGGTGAAAGGCGACCTTAAGGGGCCAAGGCCTTGTATTGCCCGAGGCGTGAGGCGACAAAAAGGCCTAGCCCGAGTAAAGCGAGGCGCCAAATTCTTAATATATTTATTTTACATATAGAACTTCAATCATATGTACTTAGTGTATAATAATATTATAATGAAGTGTGTTTCAATGTGTAGCATGAAGAAATTAGGTCTATCAAATTATTTCAAAATAGAATTAACATGGTTTAGGCTCTATTAGTTAGTTCTAACAATACATTTTACAATAAGCTTCTATATAACAATAAGTCTTACAAAACAAATTTGTAAATTAATTTAACTAAAAATAGGTTTCATAACATGCATTTTGAAATTAATAGTCTAAAAATAAGTTTCACAACAAACTTCTATAAAAAAAAATTAAAATTAAAAAAAAAAACTTGAGGCTCTCACCTTAGCGCCTTTTTCATGGCTTAAGGCGGCTGCCTTGCTCGCCTAGGCTCTAAAGGCGAGCGCCTCACTAAAGGCGCCTCGCCTTAGAGCCTTTGAGGCGCCTTAGTGGCGCCTCGCCTCGCCCGGGCGCCTAGGCGAGCGCCCGGCTCGCCTTTGACTACACTGATCTATAGATATCATAAAGGAACATAGGGTCAATGTATCTTGGACTGTAAGAGTGAAGGAAAATGTCAAAATGAAAACGATAATAACAAAAAGCCAGTCCATATTACTCCGACGAGCTTGTGCAAGTTGGTTACAAGCCAAAGATTCAAAACAAGAAAAAAAAAGGGAAAAAAAAGAAAAGAAAAGAAAGAAGACACTTGACTAACAAGAAGAAAAAAGAGTGACTTCTTGCCTAAAGAGACACTCAGGCCCTGTTTGGTTTGTGACAAATGGAGATTCATTTTCTATAATCAAATCTTATTCTCAATTTTTGTTTCTAACTCATTTTTTTGTTTGGCATCAATTTTCAGCTTTAGTCTTACCTAGCTTTTTTTTTTTTTTTTTTTTTTTTTTTTTTTTTACAAACCCAATAGATACATACAAAAAGGAAGCTTTTTGTAGTTATCCCACCCGCTATAAACCACTTCCCTCCTACAAACTAGTACAAGTTACAGCAAATACACCTGAAAACAAACACCAAACAACCATGGATCCACCATTAGATTTCAGCAAACTCATCCCTAAACTCCTCTAATTCACCATCAGATAGAAATAGAGAGAGTGAAGAAGAGTATACTCCCACCTCCATCACCACCATAGCTGATCAAAACCCACCTTCATCACCACCACCAAATTTGAAAACCATATACACACAGCCACCCCACAACCACCCAGAGAGAGTGGAGAAGAGAGAGAAAGAAACGGTCACAGCCATACCCGAACCCACGCCCAAACCTAAATCAAAACCCAAACTAATCACCACACCCTCACCCACACCCACACCCACCACCAAACCTACAATCACAGCTACAACTTGGATTCACCATCATCAAAATCAAAAGAAAAACCTAAACCAATTTTAATCTAACTGAAGAGAGAGAGAAAACAAAGCCACAACTTGGATTCACCACCGACAAACCCAATCGGGTTAGTGCAAAAAAAAAACCCAAATTGATCTAGCCAAAGAGAGAGCGAGAGAAAACAAAGGATCTTACCTAAGAGAGAGAGAACATTCTTGTCTAGTAGAGAGAGAAATCGTTTTCATGGATTTTGATTTTGAGACCAAAGAGAAGGGAGAGGCGGAGAGCATGAAGAGAGAGAGAGAGAGAGAGAGAGAGAGAGAGTGATCTGGTAATCCGTATATGTGGAAAGAGAAAGAGACATTGGTAATTTGGTGCAGTGAAATATAGCTAAGTGTGGGGGCCACATATTCTAGTTTATTACAAAAATGCCATTATTCATTTTGAGTCCGTTTGGTTGGAGGAGTAGAAAAGTGGGAGGATGGAAAAATAGGAGAATAGAAAATTTCATCTTATTCTTGACACTATTCATGCTCTCCTTCTCTTTGCCAAAGTTCCTGCTCCTTTTTGAGGTGAAGTTGTTCTTCATGTTGTTCATGCTATTAATCAGACCAAAATTGGGAATTAACCCAGTTTCCCAAACAATATAATTAGTAAGCATTGTTACAAAACTATATTTTTTACTAACATCTCGAGTCTAAAAGAGTCGATTTTGGGCCTAAAAATCGAGTATTTGAGGGTCAATTTTCATGGTTTAACCACGTCTGATGTGACATTTTTTCCACGTGGCATCCACCTGGAAATCGAGTATCTAAGACTCGATTTATAACCCTTTACAAAACAGATATAATGTTTTAAGCCCACCATTTACATCTTCTCATCAGAGAAGAAAGAGAGAGAAAAAAAAAAACCTAGAAACAGATAGGCGTGGGTGGCTTCAAATCGGCATGGGACCATGGGTGGGTGGGTTTCAGGTCGGCGTGGGTGGCTTCAGCTTGGCATTGGCTGTGTGTGGTCGTGGGGCGTGGGTGGCCGTCGGTGCTTGTGGCTAGCCGTGGGTCGGGTTCAGATCGCTGTGGGTCGCCGTGGGTTGAAAAAGGTGAGTGGAATAGGTTTTGGTGGATTAGTTCTCTCCAACTTTGTTTTTTTTCAAAATTTTTGGTTTAACCTCTCTTATGTGTTTTGAGTTTTTCTCTCTTTCTTCTCTGATGAGAAGGTGTAAATGTGTGTGCTTAAAACATTATACATGTTTTGTAAAGAGTTATAAATCAAGTCTTAGAGACTCGATTTTCAAGTGGACGCCACGTGAAAAAAATGTTATATCAGACGTGGTCAGACCATGAAAATCGACCCTCAAAAACTCGATTTTTAGCCCAAAATCGAGTATTTTAGACTCGAGATGTTAGTAAAAAATATAATTTTGTAACAGTGCCTACTAATTATATTGTTTGGGATATTGGGTTAATTCCTAATTTTAGCCTTATTAATTGCATTCCCAGTCCTGTCATCCGAAATCAAACTCTATACGAGTGCTTTTTTGGGTCACCTCCAAACTATCACCACCTTCGCTCCTTCTGCTTTGCTTGTTTTGTTCTTCTTCAGCCACATGAGCATAACAAACTTGAGCCTCGATCTAGATTTTGTTGTTTTCTTGGCTATGGCGAAACTCAAAAGGGGTATCGGTGTTATGATCCTGTCTTTCATCATCTTCGTATCTCACACAATGTTGTCTTTTGGGAACATTGCTCCTTTGTCGAGTTCTCTCACTTCCGTGCTTCCCTATCGACCTCCTTTGTCTTAGATCTTTTTTCAGATGAGCCACATATTCCTTCTATAGTTGCTCCTAATCCTTCTATAGATTTCTCTGTCCAACCACCAGATATTTTTGATGCCTTTCCTAGATCACCCTCTAATGAACAGGTGGAAGACAAATAGGTCGAAGACAAGCCACCTAACCTTGAGCTTGAGTCCCTTGCTCCTGCTCCATCTGAAGATCTTGCATAGGACATTCTACCTCATCACTCAACTCGGGTAAGATCCATTCCTACACATTTACTTGACTATCATTGTTACATTGCCCTTGCTACACTACACAAGCCTCACACCTATCGTGAGGCCTCCACTGACCCTCTATGGCAAACTATAATGAAGGAGGAACTTGATGCATTATCTTAAAAACATACTTGGGATTTGGTGACTCTCCCCCATGAGAAATCTGTGGTTGGTTGTAAGTGGATTTACAAGATCAAGACTCACTTTGATGGATTCATTGAGCAAAATAAAGCTCGTTTTGTTGCAAAAGGTTTTACAGAGAAGTATGAAATTGATTATGAAGAAACCTTTGCTCCGGTTGCTTGAATCTCATTTGGTCGTGCCCTCTTAGCTGTTGCTGCTGCCAGTAAATGGGCCCTTTTTCAGATGGATGTCAAAAACGTCTTCCTTAATGGGAATCTAAGTGAAGAAGTTTATATGAAACCTCTTCCTGGTCTCTCTATTGAACCAAACAAGGTTTGTCACTTTCGACGTGCACTTTATGGCCTTAAACAAGCTCCACGAGCTTGGTTTGCCAAGTTCAGCTCTACCATCTCTCGATTGGGTTATGATTCTACCGTATTTCTTCGTCGTACTGACAAAGGCACTATTTTGCTTCTCCTATATGTGGATGATTTGATCATAACTGGTGATGACCTTAGTGGCATTCAAGAACTTAAGGATTTTCTCAGTTAGTAGTTTGAGATGAAAGATCTTGGATATCTCACTACTTCTTGGGTTTTGAAATCACTTATTCCACAGATGGTTTTTATATTACTTAGGCCAAGTATGCTTCTGAACTAATCTTGGATATCATCACCAAGAGAGAAGGAGATGGATTGCGATTTCTCAGTTACCAAACAGAGGGCTAATACTTGTTCTCATACTAATCTGTTGTATTGTGCCTGTTTCCTCTTTGATCTGCTAGTCTTTTTTTTTTTTAAATTGTAAATTGTTTTTGCTATTTTAATTTAAAAAGCTTTTCTATTTTTATTTTTTGTGAACTATATTAGTTGCTTGTAGTTGTAGATTTGTGCTTGGAGCTATATTTATTATTTGAATTTGTGTACTGTGCTACTTTGAACTTTGGATTTTACACAGCAATCCATATCGTGATTTTTTGTTCTATTTTTAGGGGCAAGGGAACAACGTCGTTTCCCTTGGCTGCCTTCCCCCCCCCCCCTTAAATAACAGTTTTTCATTTTTATTTTAAAAAAAGCCCAAAACGGCGTTGTTTGGGTTAGTAAACGGAAAGAGTTAACAGAAGCCTAACAAAATACTTAATTGAAAATTTTGAAATTTAGAGGACTGAAATGACAAAACTGAAACATAGAGGATTGAAATGATAAAAGTTGAAACTTAAAGGATTAGTTTTGGATTTTAGCCTTAATAAATATATTTTATTTCTTGGGCTTATAAACTATGCAGACAATTTTTTTTTCTCATCAATTCATTAATCTCATAAGATATACATCAAGTTGTTAGGACATATGTGGATATTATTAGAGACATATGTTATGTATATCGGCTAATCCTTTGATAAAACGCACTTTACTTGTAATTGGATAGATCTAGGATGGGTTTATTACTTCAAGGAACAAGGGTTCAAGTTTAGTATTGAAGCCATGCAAATCTGTTCAAGAAACAAGTGAAAAAGTGTTGTTCATTAAAACTCGACAGATTCATATCCATCAAGGTTTAGTGCTGGTGCTCGACTGCAGCTCGACAGACGTTGTATCTATTGAGGATTACGAAATTCAGATTTCCAGATATGATTTCACGCATATCCATGTGTATTTGTGTAGGGTTTCTTTTCTCACAACCCTAGACATATATAAGGATTATTATAAGGGCCATCAAAGGCGATGCAAAGTGATGCAACTCGATGCAACTCAATGCAAATTGATTGTGCATGAAAATTGTGACCGGAGACAGGATTTGCCCTAGTTCATCATATTCTTTGTAGAAGTTGCTGCGTCTTTACGCCAAGGGTTTTGTAACCAAGGAGCTTCTTGATCTTCATCATTAGATGAATTGAAGAACTTTGCAACTAACATCTTCCTCAAGTTGGTGTGTTAATCACATACTTGAATCCATGTATTAATTGGTTAGTCACGTACTGGAAGTCGTGCATTGAAAGAAGAGATTGTCACTACATTACAAGTCCAATTGGGTAATGGAGTAAGGGTTCAACTGTAGGTTGGTATTAGGTATTGAGATTCCTTTTACTTATAACCGCTTGTTTTGGTAATAGTGGATTCTCGAGAGTAGTGACCTTAAATTCACCTGATGGGGTTTTGCCTTGGTGGTTTTCCCCATTCATAAAAAAATCACCTGTGTCAAATTTATTTTTCGCTACATTTAACTTAGTTGGCGATTTGTTTGTGCTACCACGCTTATTGCATGTAATTGAAACTAATCAATTTCACTTGGCTAAATTAATTGATTAAGTTACAAAAGGGGTTAATACATTCTTAGCCTATCAAGTGGTATCAGAGTGGGCACACTCTAATCAGGGTTAAGCTTTGTTATGTGATCCATTGACCCCTGTTTGTCATGGATAGAGGACAGTCTCTAATTATACTTCCTTTATTTGATAGCACTAACTATGCATACTAGAAAGTACGCATGAGAGCTTTCTTGCAGTCCTTAGATAAGAAAGTGTGGCAAGCTGTGGAGATTGACTGGACTAAGCCAAAGGAAGCATCGGTTGAATGGGATGATGCCAAAATCAAAGTGGGGAACTTCAACAGCAGAGCATTGAGTGCTTTATTCAGTGCAGTCACCAATGAGGAGTTCAAGAAGATATCCCTACCAAAACTACTAAGGAAGCATGAGCTATCCTCCAAACAACCTATGAAGGGACTAAGGCTGTCAAGGATTCAAAGTTTCAAAGGCTTACCACGAGATTTGAAGAGATTAAAATGGAGGAGGATGAGTTGTTTGACAAGTTCTATGCCAAGCTAAAAGACATAGTTAACTCTGCCGTTAATCTTGGAGAAACTATTCCCAAACCCAAGGTTGTAAGAAAAGTGCTCAAATCTCTGCTGGGGAGATTCCATGCCAAGATTACTGCTATTGAAGAATCAAAGGACATTGACAAAATTCTTTTGACAGAGCTAGTTGGAAACTTGCAAACCTATGAATTGAGTTTGACTAGGATCGGGAAATCGAGCAAGAGTAAGAGCATGGCATTGAAGGCCAAAAGCAGTGATACCGATGAGTCTTCTGATGATGAAGATTCCAAGATGAAATCCTACATCACTAGGAAGTTCAAAAAGTTCATGAAGAATGCCAATGCAAAGGGATTTGATAAAGACCGAAAGCAATCCAGTTCTTCACAATTCAAGAGCCAAAACAGAGGAAAGAAGGATGCTAAGGATGACGATTAGTACACTGTTCCCTCTGGACCAAAGTGTTTCGGATGTTAAGATTTTGGACATATGAAGCAAGAATGTCTAACATATCTCAAGACTTTTGGAAAAAGCAAGGCCCTTGCTGCTACCTTAAGTGACACCAAGCTTGAGGATGAATCAAATGACAATGATGACGAGGGAATTGTGAATGCCTTTACTGCCACAGTGAATCCTACTGAGGGGATTGTTGAAGAGGTAGATGAAGAAGAGTACTTGGTGGAGTCTAAGTTTGAGAAAATGAATGAACAAGATGACATCCATACAGCCTATGCTAAGTTGTACAAGGTTTTCGAAAAACATGAGAAACTTTATAGGCTGGCCACCAAGAAGCTGAGTGATATGGAGCTAGATCGAGAGAAGCTCTCTACCAAGTTTGATGAAGCAAATCAAACAATTGGAGTTTTGTAGTTCGAAAACAACTTCCTTGCTGGAAAGACAAAGAAGCTTGAAGCAGAACTGGTCCATGTTAGAGCTTAATTGGAGAGGACTTCCAAAGCAAAGCTCGATGAGATGCTAAGCTTTCAGAAAGCTGCTTCTGATAAAATCGGTTTAGAGTATGATTTCTCTTCTCCTAATATTGCCTTTCATAGTACTACTGTGTTTGTCTCACCTGCTAATAATGTTAATTCTGAGAACAATGAATGTAAGATTGATATAGCTAGTGAGAACGTAGACAATGACAAATCTATTTTAGGTGCATCCCCTAAACTTGACATCCAAGGACTAAAAGGTTAATAATAAACAGTCTTAATCGAAGAAACTGCATTTCTGACATCATTGTGGTGCTTCAAGGCATACTCGTCCAAATTGCTACAAGTGGCTAACCACTCAACAAAGCAACAGTATGATCTCGTCTAGAAACCAGAATCAGTTTTCATCCTCTTTTACTCCTCTTGGAGATCTTCTTAAGGCCCTCATGTTCCTTTCGAATTTGAACGCTTTCAACTCTTCTCTCTCACCACCGGATCAAAGGTTCGCTCAAAGGAAAGGTTCTTCCAAGGTGTGGAAAGAAAAATGTTCTAAGTGATTTAGTCACTCTCTCTCTCCCCTTATGGTTTTTGCATTACTTGTGTGTTTTGCTTTCTTGTTTTTGAGTCAGTCTAGTTTTATGCTTTTCTTTATTTAACATTTTTTTGTTTGTTTGTTTTTAGTTTTTGCTTTATTTTGTTTTTCATAAAAATAAAAAAAAATTGAAAAATTAGAAAAAATACAAAAATTGTGTGTTTTGTGTACTTTGGTACTTGTGTACCTTGGATGGCCATTGAAATAAAATTTTCTAAATTTTGCATCTTTTGTAGCTTAGATGAGCATCTCAATACAGAATTAAGTGAGGTTTGTGGCTTGTGTGAGTGATAAGTAAGATTAAATAATCTCTTGTACTTAACATTCATATTACTGATGGGAATGATTAAAAAATCCTAAGAGAAAGGTATAAATAACCATCTCACTACTAAAACCTGCCAATCATGTATAACATTTGTGTGCTTCAGCATAGCAAAATTGTGATGTTTGTGGCTTAACATAATTGGATATTTCTTTTCTCTCTCTCTTATATGTCCATGCATAATATGCTCAAAAAGAAAAAAAAATATGCAAAGAATATAAAAGTAAAAAGGATGAAGGTGCTTTTAAATATGGTTGCAAGCATGTTTCTAGAACATGTGGGAATTATAGGATGTACTTCAAAGGTGATAGTCTCCATCAAGTAGTTATGATTGTGTGTGACTTAACTTGATTTTCTCATATCTCAAATTGTATCTTGTCTGAGAGAGGATAAGCCCGGTAGAATTTGGAAGGACTTCTACCTGTAATACATATGATTAAACAGTCTCTGCTTCTACCCACATCATCCCACTTGTACCTAATCCTTCCCCAGCCACCGACCAGCCACCCTCTCATCCTATGGTTACTCAATCCAAGAACCATATCATCAAGCCCAAGAAGTTTACTGGTGGCAATATTCGGTATCCTCTTCCAAGTGCACTTCTTGCCGAATCTACTAATGCTATCTCTTACTCTGATACCATGTAAACTCAATGAACTACTGAATATTTTCAGCCTTACCTGATATAGCAAAGACCTTTCCTTTATATAGAGTTGAACAGATTACAAGAATTTGAAATATAAAAGAGTTTCAAATACAAACAACACTATCCTATTTTGAGTTTGAAAATACAAATAACTCTATCCTATCATAATCTGCAATTTGTATTTCGTATCACATTATTATAACTGGGCTCTTATCCTTAACAATCTATACTATATATAAGAGGATTCTCCCCTTTCAACTAAACTTTTTTGTAGTTCAAAAAAACCCTCATTAATGAAAGGTAATTTTATTTAGAAATAGGGTCATAAATATCAAATAACAAATTTCATTTTGAATTCAAATAGATAACTCCTAAAATTTAGAATTTTTTTCCCTTCACGTTCACAAAAGAAATTATAGTTACTGTTTATCTCTAAACTTTATCCTTTTTATTTTTTTGAAAAATAAAAAGTATATATTTTTAAATTATAATAGATGCAAATTATTAACCTTTATTTAAAAAAACAGAAGAGCCAATGAGCACGCTTGAGCGCGTGCTCAGAGGCTAGTTACTAATAGTCTGTTTGGCTTGAGCTTGCTCAGCTTTTAGCTTTTAATTTTTATATATAGTTTTTTAAAACTTCACATTTTCTCACTTTTTTTTTTTAGTACAAGTATACTTTAGTACTTTCAGCAAAAATTTAGATAAGTTGTTCCCAAATGGATACAAAGCACCAAACCATAAATATATTTTCAATTAATTATTTATGGGAAAAATCAAATTTGCATTAATTTTTTTTTTTGATAGTTGGAGAGTGAAATTTAAAACGATAGACATCTCCATTAAAGATAGATGGGTTTTGAGGCTTAGTGTTTGTATGAGAACAACTTATCTAGCTTTCTACTAATTTTTTTTTTTTTGCTTAAAATACTACAGATAAAAGGTAAAAATTAAATAAAGTATGTAGATGACTCACGTGAGACTCACAAATAGTAGAAAAATATACAAAAGTTAAATAAAATAAATAAGTGACTCGCGTGAGACTAGCAAATAGTAAGAAAAATAAGCAATAAGCTAACTTATAATTTGATGTGGGATGAAAACACTCAACCCGTCCTTGGACGGTCACCACCTTCGCAGCCGTCCAGAAGTTATCCTCAAGACGAGAGTAACGGACAAGGACGTCTAGAGGGTGATAGCGAAGCTACATCCCTCGTCCATGGGATACGCACAGCCTACCTTATGAGGACTCGTCCATATAAAGATTGGTGGACTAGGATATTACACTTAGAATTAACAGGCGTACTCGAGGAAGGAATTCCAGGACGAGGGTATCATACTTAGGAGAATCTCCGAATATAATGTGACAATCCCTTATCCCACGCATAACGGTCATGTACCCGTTGTGGAATAGAAGTGTAACTCCTAAACAGTTATGGCAGTTACGTTAAGCCTCCTTGAATCCAGGAGAGGTTCCTGTCTCAATAACCGTCTATAAGAACACTATATAAAGGCTGCTTCAGACAAGGCCAAGGTATGTTCAGTTTTTACTCCAAAAAAGTTGGAATTCGAATAACTTAGAGGAAAAAACTAACTTTGCCATCGGAGGATTTTTGGCCGGCAGCCCCGGTCGCCTTTGATACGCTTTTCTTTCTTTTTCAGGCCGTAGAAAGAACCAGTAGTCCTTTCAAGTCCGAAGCATCCAGCCTACTGATTTTCTTGGCATCATCATAATCCAATCCCAAATAGGCACTAAATTAGTAATTGGTGGAAGAAAAAGGCAGAGGTTTTTCTATAAGCCAAAATCAACTTGCTCTAATATCAGGTTAGAAATGTGATAGACTGGGAGGAATGTAGGAGATTTTAGAGATTGAAAAGGAGAAACATGAGAGAGAGAACATGAATTATGTGGTTTGGCCAATGACCAACGTTTACGGATAAATATTTTAGTAACTATATCTTTGCTACTAGCATTGGCTTTTACAGAGAATCCAAAGTATGGTTTATATAGAATACAAATCTTATATTCTACTTTTTGTATTTTACTTTATACTCCACCAATCATGGTATATCACATGTTTAATTTTTTTTTTATTTCAATTATAAATTTTGGTTATTTTATAAAGAAAGACAAAAAAAAAAAAAATACATGACAAATTGTGATTAATGGTGCATAAAATAGAACACAAAAAGTGAAACAAAATATTTGTATTCAATTTATATAGTAGAGAAACCTAGTAATCCAAGATTCGTATACTTGTTCTACAACTACATGAACCCACTACTGTTTTGGGCCTCTTGGGCTATCACATATACTGAACTATATACCCATATCTTAAAATGATAGTAAAAGCAAAAGAAGATGGACCAAAAGGTATTTTTGCCTATATAACCATTAACCTTAGCCATAGCAGTATAAGGTTTTGCCGAGTTGCGGGTTCCTTAAGAGGACTAATGATTCTACACATTTATCTTTCCACCTTATCAAAATCAAGACTTTACATTTATCTCTACCTCTTTCAGTCAAAAAAAAAAAAAAAGAAAAAACAAAGAAAAAAAAAGAGAGAAGACTTTACATTTATGTCAATACATTAATTAATTGTCAGGCATTAAATAGGGTAAATGCATTAATTATAATGTATTAATTATTCATGAATGGTGTATTAATTATTATATAAAAGGAATTTGACTAAATTATTGCTTTCATCCCTAAACTTTGCATGAAGTTTATTTTTTCGTCCTTAAATTTTTAAAAATTCATTTTTGGTTCTTAAACTTAAAAAAATTTGTTTTTCATCCCTAAACTTTTGAAAACACTTCAGTTTATGTCCTTTTGTCAACCACCATTAACCTTTACACTATGTGTCCTGACAGAATGCAAAGTTGATATATTCTTAGTATTTATTTAAAGATTTGATGTGGAACATATCATTAAAAAAATGATATGTGGCACAAAATAATTGGTCATTACTCATTACAATTTTATGTAATCTTGGTTCTACAACTTTACAAAGAGAAACTTCATTTTCTCATAGTTTCTCACCAACCAAACACAAAAAGAAAGAAACCAAGCCCTAATAGCGTTGTAGTTGCAGCTAGTTTTGATTTTTTTTTTTGGGTCACTAATTAACAAAGTCGTTGCGTTATTAGGGCAACAATATAATAAAATATGGGAAAGATTAACGGATACTCTAACGACATTAGATTATGAAATATTTTTAAAAACTTTTTATGGAAAATGAAAAAAATAATTAAATAATTTTTTTTTTAATTTTTTATATTTTCTATAAAAATATAATTAATTTTTTTTTAAATAGTTATTAAGAAATTTTCTAACGACGTCTATTCACTGAAACCATAAAATATAAAGGGTTTGGCTTACCTCCAGTATTTTTTAAATAGGAATTTTCTTTTATTTTAATGAGAAACTGCCACATCACCCACTAACTAAATAAAATGTTGAGATTAGGAATTACAATGGGCTGGGTTTTTTCATACCCGGACTCGGCCCGTTTAATAAACGAATTTTTTGATGCCCGCCCACACTTGTCTTGTCGGGCCCTTTAGGCCCCATTTAGCCCTGCCAGATTTGGGCCTAATCTGCAGCCCTAATCGTGGCCCAACAAAAAAAAGATTTAATTAAAGCCCAAATTCATTTTTGCCTAGATTCAAGCCCTATGATGTCCAAATTCAAGCCCATATAACGTGGCCCAAATGCCAAATCAGTCAAATCATAGGCTATTAATCATAAATTAATAAATCACCTATTAATTATAAATGTATAAATCAATAAATCATAGCTAATATCATAAATCAATAAATCACCAGTTAATTATAAATCAATAAATCATAGCTAAGATCATAAATTAACAAATCACCGAGCTAAGATAACCATTTAATCATAAATCAATAAATCATAACTAAAATCACTGGCTAAACATAAAAATAAAATAAATTCAACAAGTTCAAGAAATAAGTATCACAAGTCCAACAAGTCCAAGAAATGAAAAAGCTACAAAATAAATCTCATAAGTTTAGAATAATTACATACCAACAAGTTAATCCAACAAGTTTAAGAAATTAAAAAGCTACTAAATTAATACAAAATGTCTAATCATCCATAGCTGTGACACAACTCACATCCTCTTCATTAGGCTCCCCATCATCGAGAATTGATTGAAATGTACAATCTCCCGACAACAAAAATGAATTAAAAAATGGAATAAGTTTTATCAAATTATAACTAGCAAATATAAAACTACAATTTTGATTTCATCTTATAAATACAAATTAGTCAATTGCTAACCTTTGATTTCACTTCATTACCAATTCTGAGCACACATCATTGCCTTATAGTCTCACTAGTGCTAAAGGTAGATTCTAAAGCAACAGTTGTGACAGGAATGACTAAAATATCTCTTGCAATCCTTTGTAAAGTAGGATACTTGAGACCATTACTTTTCCACGATGCCAAAATATCAAAGTCTTTACTCCTCTTCAACACTTTCTCATCAATGAAATGATCAAATTCCATTCTAGCACTCCTATGTTTCTTTGAACTACTTGAACTATTGTTTACAAACAAATAAAAAAATGACATTGCCCCACTCAACCTCATTTCATTTGTGCCACATAATTTGAAGTACTTGCAGGTATATGAGAACTTCCTTCATTATCTACAGGAAACTCATCTACATCTCTATACTTATCAAGCAAATCATAACAAAGATTCTTAATTTTTTCAATCTCCAAATCAGAATTATTATCATAAATGTTATGATAATAAAATTCCAACAACTTCATCTTATATCTTGGATCCAAGATAGCTGCAATAGCCATAACAACATTAATATTAGTCCAATAAGAATTAAATTTAGCAAGCATGCTTTCTGTCATCCTTTGCAATATCCAAGTGTGATTGATAAAGGGAGCGGTAATGACCATGAACCCTCTCTTTTTGTTAATTGGAGTCCATATATCAGTTGTAATTGCCATCCTACTTCCATTCCTGTCCGTTATCTTCAAAACTTTCTCCCTCTCATTATCATAAATTTTTTGAATGTCACTCCTCAAAGTGTTTCTTGAGATAATTTTAAACAAAGGTTGAAGAGAACCCACAAATTCTCTAAATCCAATGTGGTCAACCATTGAAAGTGGTTATTCATGTAGGATGACCATACGAGTAAGATTACTCTTCACTTTGGCTTGATCAAATTGGTAACGATTTAAACTCATCATTCCATCTACCTTATTTTGTTATTTAATTAACATTTGTTGTCGCATATCCCTTATATTTTTAAACTTCAACTGTGGACATCTTGCTAAACGATAACGCAAATGGGTTGTACCTTGGCTAGACGCACCCAAGTAAAGCTTGCCACAATGATGGCATTGAGCTTTAAATTTCCCATGAACTTTCTTCCTTGTAAAATGCTCACAAACATCTGAGGTAGTATTTCTTTTTCTACTTTTATCCGCATCCTCATTTGTAGCCTCTTGCTCTCCCTTTTCCTCTGTCCCTTCTTGTTCCTCTACCTCTAGGTCCTCTCCCACTAAGTCCACTATCAGGGATTTTGGACTCCCAATTGGTTTAGAAGTTTGGGAGTTAGAAATTCTATCAATCAAAACAAATATTCACAAATTCATTATTACACATACTCATTGATTAATGGGCACAAATTCATAATTGCACCTATTCACAAATTCTATCAGTCCAATCATAATTAGACATGATTAACTACAAATTCAAACACTTACTCATTGTTTAATGGGCATAAAAGTGATGGTAATCCTAAGGGTGAGCTGCTAGAAGGCGACAATGGCGAGGGTGATCGTGAAAATGGCGAAGGAGACCGCATAGCTAGCAAGGGACAACATCTGGTTCTCAAGGGAGAGCCTCTTGGTGAGGGAGAACCAGATTTTTTTGTGTCTCCCATTTCCGTTTTAGGCATTGCATTTACAACAAACAAAAAAAACAATAAACACAATTTCTTCCATTAAACAATTACACTTTCTTTGAAAAACATTTTCCCATAGAATTTATTTTTCCATTAACTACACTCAATTATTCACTCATCAAAATGGAAATGTCCCACTCACTTTTTTATATCCAACATAACAAGGCTTTAACATATATTGACAAACCAAACTATACACCCACAATTTCCCTTTCTTGTAAATAATTGAGAAGCCCCTCTTTAATAACTGAAAAACGTATTTAATTTTTTAAAAATAATATGAATCAAAAAAATAGTATACAGGGACTCGGTTTAATCTTTAAAAAAAAATGAAGCAACATATTTAATTTTTTTTTAAAAATAATATGAATAAAAAATATGAATCAACAAAACCCCTCTATGATCAATACAGGGACTCAGTTTGGGTACAAAAATAATATGAATCAAAAAAATAGAAATTGATGAGTTTTGGGAAAACAAAAAAAACGTAACTTTGCTTGGCAAAGGGGATTGGGCTTGGGACCTTTGGGTACTTGGCAATGATGTCACGTGATTCCTCATACCTTTGCTCGGCAAATGTGATCAAGCTAACATATCCCCCTCCTTCCTACACTAACCATTTTGGTTTATTGTGTTTGTGCATAGGAGTGAAACTTGGAGAATAAACTTGGCTTATTACTCTAAATGCATAATGTGATATCTTTCCTCTCCCTTCCTTTCTTTTATGTTGTATAGTATTATATATTCACATGCTAGATACATAATAAATATTATACTCACATGCTAGTTATATATATTTACCTTCTTGCATTTTAATTTTCACATATTATTTATATATACTCACATGTTTGCTTGTAAATTACTCTTTGCAATAATAATCACATGTTATTTAGATATGTAAAAAAGATGTTATGTATATGTATTGTTTTGTACAAAACTTTTTCAAAAACAAATGCCAAGTATTCTATTTATCTTTCTAAATTACGAATGTTGTGATTAAATTAAAATAAGGTGCTATTCTTTTGATAAGCAACGTAGGGTATTTAACACCTTTCCCACCTATAACTGAATTTTCAAGTCCAAGAATCATTGGTTTGAGACTCAGGTTACCTTAATTAATTTAAGAACCCTTGAATTGGTTTTAGTTAATTAGGTAATTAAAACAAATTAGACAAATAGGTGACGAATCCCTCTTAGAACAAAACCAATAATTGGTGACAACTCCATAAAATAAAAATAAGAAAAAGATTCACACACACACACACACACACACACACCTTACCTTAGTAATGGGTGCACATTTAACACATTGTCAAACACCCAATGTGTGAATACTTGAGAGGGGAGAGCTCAGAACTCTCGTGCCTCTCCCAAAATCTCACCCAAGGGCATCTACACTATAAATCCAACAACCATAAGCTTTGATCCTTATTCAGAGATGGATATTAGGAATTAATGTCCCAGACTTGCTATAAAACATTGTCACCAAACTATGCATTTATTGGCAAGATTTTACCTACCTCACCAACCTTATTCACTCTTCCAAGCTTGAATCCAATCTTCTGATATAAGAAGCAACATATTCCAAAGGTGCTCTAGGGTGTGTCATGGTGCAAATAACCTTCTCTCTCCTTCACCAATCCCTTCTTTATGCTCATTATATGGTGATCATAATAACAATAATAAATATATATCTTTTAATATTCTCCTTTGTGATTTAGTGTCTTGTGTATTTCTCCACAATGCAGTGATGCACCATTTGCTTCCATTTTTCAATTGGAGTGACTAGTGAGTAGTGGGCTTGACTCTCTTTATATATATACACTTTCGAACATAGGTTGATAGGCTCAAGTTCATTTAAATTTTCCCTTCCAAATTCAACTCCAATAGTTTTTTTTAAGAGATTAAACGTTATTTGAAACTAGTCTCATCACATGCGCTTTGTGCATGTGATGAGACTCTTTTTTATTTTTTATTTTGTCCTAAGTGTCATTTAAAAGTGAGATAGAGATAGTGTCCTAATTTTTAGGATCTTTCTATACCAAGTTGTTGATAAAAGTTTAAAATTTTGAATTGAAAATCAAAAATGATAATTTAGATTGGAGAAGATAAAGGAAAAAACCTAAGACTTTGGAATTTTAAAAAAAATAGTAAATTACTCTTTTAACCATTTGTGTTTTTTAAATTTAGAATTATTTAACTAGAAGATAGGCGGCATTTTAGAGGGTTAAAGTCTTTGTATGATAATATTTTAGTGCGTAAAGTGATGAAACCCAAATAAAGAATCATGTTATTAATAGTATATATAAATGATGATGAAGATTTCAATTACTGTAATTAGTTGTTTATGATTGGATCCTAACCAATCAAAACTAGAAATAAAGAATCATGTTATTAATAGTATATATAAATGATGATGAAGATTTAAATTACTATAATTAGTTGTTTATAAAAAAAAGTAAAGGTGTTTCACAAATTGTTTTTTTTTTTAATGCTTTTAGGGCCCTCTGCCTAGGGCTTTTTTTTTTTACTAAACTATTTAAAACCATACACCTAGGGTTTCACTTATGCACTCTTGCTATGTCTTCACACGCAACACACAAAGTCTTTGCTACTTTTAATACATGTGCAAGTACAATGTGATTTGGCCATCACAAGGGATACGTGTGTTAATGTATATTCACTAAACTGTCTTAACTTTTTTTTTGAAATATAAAATTGGTTAGACTTGTTTAGTGTGTGTGTGTGTGTGTGTTTTGAATCTATGAATGCTTTGCATTTTTTATTTTTTTTGTTGAGAGATGTTTTTGAAAGCTTAACATGTTGATTGGATCTATGTTTGAGTAGCATGCTTATTTGCATTCATCTCTTTGTGTTTTTCCTCTCTTTGGAAAACTCTTTTTTATCAAGTTCAACAGCTCCTCGACAGATCCTCGATAGATTCCTATCTATTGAGCCCTTTGGACTTCTTTTCTCGACAGATCTTATCACATATTCGATCCATCGAGCTTTCTGGACTTTGTCTCGATAGCTTCTCAATCTATTGAGAAACTTTCTATCTGGCCGATAGATTCTCGACAGAATCTTGATCCATTGAAGAACTTTTGCCGTCGACAGATTCTCGACAGCATTCGACAGATTCATATCTATCGAGATTTAGTGCTTAACAAATCTCGATAGCTCCTCAATCCATCGAGCTGTGATTTCTATATATACCTTCAGCGCGAAATCAAACTCCATTTTCACTTCTCTCTCTCGATAGAAAATCTTTTCTCTCCCTCCAAAGACTCTGCTCTCACTCTAATCTCCACTACTTTCAAGTTTTCGTCCAAATCAAGCTCCAATCTTGTGGTATGAACTTCTAATCCCTCTCTTTTCATGAATTTCATGCATTAGACCTAGGTTTCTGGGTTCTCTCTAAAACTTTTGGGGTTTTTGAAAATTTTTGAGATTTTTGTGAAAGTTTTGGGTTGGGTGTTGTTTATTTGATGCTGTATGATCATGCATTGCATTCCATTAGAATTTTCACAATGTTTCATGCATTTAGATGTGTGTTTGAATATTGGAAATTGTGTGATGCTAGGTTTGGATTGGGTTGAACCCATGATGCAATTTTTTTAGCACGTCAAATGTTCATGCATACGTATCCTTTCTTTTCTATCTTTTTGTACTCTCTTGTGATTGTGTTTCCTCTCTCTCTCTCTCTCTCTCTCTCTCTCTCTCTCTCTCTCTCGGATAGACTGCGCATGGCACCCAAGCGCAAATCTACTTCGACTCAGAACCTTTTTTGTTCCATGTCATCATCTTCTTCTGATCCTCCCGTTCCCCCTCTTCACGTTCGGTTCCATGATGAGAAGGCCTATCAGGACTTCTCTAAGAACTTCTCTAAACGTGGCGTTCATCCGAAGCGCCATGTAATTCTATTGGACTTTTCCGATACTCCTCTTCCCGATGTCATTCACACTCGGGGATGGGAATCTCTTTGTAAGGTACCCTTGAGGTGTCCCACTGTGTTCATACAGAAATTTTACTCCAACCTGCACGATATCGATAGCTCTGTGCCTCAGTTTGTCACGACATTCGGAGGTACATGTATCGTAGTCACTCCGGATCTTATATCCGAGATACTACATGTCCCGAAGGTATCGCATCCTGATTACCCCAGTTGTCAGCGTTTGAGGACTGTGTCCAAAGACGAACTTCTGTCTCACTTCTGTGAGACACCCTCCATATGGGGTGTGCGTAAAAACACCCCATGCTAGGGTTTTGCAAAAGGTCCGAGATTCCTTAATATGGTAATGACATATGTTCTTACTCCACTGTCTCACTATAACTCTATCACAAAGCCTCGTACTCGATTTTTGTTATCCCTCTTAGAGAACCTCTCTATTGACTTCCCCACTCATTTCATTATCTCTATCATAGATGTCTATAAGGATACGACGACCTGTGATAAGCTCATTTTTTCTTCGGCTATCACGTGGATTCTTCGCCATTTTTCAATCCCTATTCCTGATTCTCCTCTCTACACTATCATGGGTGCCATTAGCGTAGCTTCTGTTCAGCGGAGCGAGGCCCAGCTTCGACCGAAGCGGCCACGGACCGAGACGACAGATCCTCCAGCCTCTACCATTCCTTCCACCTCCGCTCCTTTTTCTTCGGTGGGTGGTGTGACTCTTGAGGCCATTATGGCGTAGCTTCAGCGCATGGATGCTCACCTTGACACTCTTAGTAATGAGTTGTGTCAGGTGAACACCGGTTTTGGTCATATTACACGACAATAGGCTCGCTTTGGTGGCTTCGTCGCTTCTCCATCTCCTTCTCCAAAGGCTTCTAAGGATGAGGATGTTAGTAATGGTGATGATGATGATGAGGATGAGGATGAGGATGCTAGCTCTTCCAGTGATGAGAAGATGACGACTTTTTAGTGACTTACCCTTTGTCATTCGTGACAAAAAGGGGGAGTAGTTTTGGGATGATGAGAGTAGTCATGTATTTAGGGGGAGAGTTAGCATAGGACAGTTTAGTTAGGAGGAGTGTTTTTTTTTTTTTTTTTGAGGGATGTAGTGAGGATTTTATGTACTTTTTTTTTCTTTAGATACATTATCCTCTTGTACACCAGTCTTATGACCATTTTTTTACGACATACATTGTATTTATTTTCATTTATATATATGATGATGTATGTTCTTATTCACCTATCTCTCCGTGTTTTAATTTTTTTTTATACACATGTTTCTTTATGTATGCAATCCTTTATTTCTGTTTCACACTAAGATGCCTTGATGAGTTTTGTTTAAAGTGTTTCAGAAAAATAGGTTGTCAAAATTTATCATGACATGAACTCTCTTCTTGCAAAGTTTTTCAAGAGTTTGTGTTAGGATTAGATTTTATTGTATTTAACAAGTAATTATGAGTTTAGTGATTTAATACCTCTCTCATACTTCATTTGTTTGTTGTGATCTTGTCACAGATTGCCAAAGAGGGAGATTGTTAGGACATATGTGGATATTGTTAGAGACATATGTTATGTATATTGGCTAATCCTTTGACAAAATGCACTTTACTTGTAATTGGGTAGATTTAGGATGAGTTTATTACTTCAAGGAACAAGAGTTCAAATTTAGTATTGAAGCCATGCAAATCTGTCCAAGAAACAAGTGAAGAAATATTGTTCATTAAAGCTTGACAAATAGCTCGACGGATCCATATCCATTGAGGTTTAATGCTGATGCTCGACAACAGCTTGACAGAAGTTGTATCTATTGAGGATTACGAAATTTAGATTTTCAAATATGATTTCATGCATATCCATGTGTATTTCTGTAGGGTGTTTCTTTTCTCACAAGCCTAGACATATATAAGGATTATTATAAGGGTTGTCAAAGGTGATGCAAAGTGATGCAACTCAATGCAAAGTGATGCAATGCAATGCAAAATGATTGTGCATGCAAATTGTGATCGGAGAAAGAATTTTCCCTAGTTCATCATATTCCTTGCAGAAGCTACTGCGTCTTTGCGCCAAGGGTTTTGTAACCAAGGACCTTCTTGATCTTCATCGTTGGATGAGCGGAAGAACTTTGCAGCCAATATCTTCCTAAAGTTGGTGTGTTAGTCAAGTACTTGGATCCGTGCATCAATTGGTTAGTCAATGATTTATAAAAATTAATGCAAGAGACAATTTCAATGCTACATTTTGTTTTGTTTTTTGGTAAATTATAATTCACCTCCTATTAACAAATATTTTAAGTGTTTCATGTTCACCTCTTAACTTTTAAATTAAAATAAAACCGTTCAGAATACTTTGGACGAAATTCTAATGATTTCATTTTAATCTTAACAATAGAAAAGTTTGTGTAAGAAGTTGTAATTGTGCCAAATCACTGAGAAATAAATTGTATTCTATTTCTTTTATTAAAACTAAGAATGGCAAAATCTGACACAACTCACGAACCCCGACACAATTAACCTATTTATAAATAGGTCATAAGTTGAGGCTAAACGGGTTCGGGTGATATTCAGGTCGACATGGCTGACCCATTAAATAAACAGTCGTGTTCGTGTTCAACATGCAAACCTGTTTGACTTGTTTAGCTTATAAAGGTTCTAGTTTTTGTTATTATTGCTTAATTTTTGTTGTTGTAATCATATTTCTATGGTTGTAATTGTATTTTAATTTTAGATATATAGGAACTGATAACATGTTATTCAAGTTAGGTATGATCTATTAATCAAACAGGTTATTAAACAGGTCATTAGTATTGACATTTACATGACTTGTTAATTAAATAAGTTAAACATATCGTGTCGAGTCAACCTGTTTACTAAACAGGTTGTGTTGGAGTTGAGAATTCTTAACATGTTTACTAAATAGGTCGGGTTCGGATCAACCCATATAGCCAAATACTCATGGCTCAACACGACATGAACCCGACCCGTAAACACGAATTGCCACCCCTTGTACAATTAATAAATCTATTTTATTTCATGGGCTTATAAACTATGCAAACAGTTTTTTTTTCTCATCAATTCATTAATCTCATAAGATATACATCAAGTCACTCTTAAAAGCTCCACTAGATTGATGTGGTTGACTAGATAGAATCCTATCTTGGGGGATGTGGAGACTGGATTCATTTGACCACATTTGATTGCCCAATGATTGATTAAAATTAGGATAAAATTTAGCTACAAAATTGGTTGTAGCCTTAGGTTACAATCTTACTCAATAAAATAAACATCACTACATATTTTGAAAATCTAACTATTGAATTGCATGTTCTTTATGCTTTTAATACACATGTCAAATTTTGTATCAATAAGATATTATTTACTATATAATCTATAAGTTTATATTTTATGCATAATTTTAAACTACAAAAACTTGCAATTTAAAAAATTTATTGATGATATAACTATTGATTTTTAATTTTCTACAAATTTTACAAGCATTGAGGATATAAGAAGAAGATGTAATCCAATGGTGGATTTGTCAAACCTCTAATAAAAAAGCTATTGAGTAAGATTGTAGCATAGGGCTTAGTCACGAAGGCTTCCCTCCTATTGTCAGGGATGTGTGGGAGGGAAACCAACACAACATCAATGATGCAATCAACACCTTCACTAGAAAAGCTAAAACTTGGAATAGGGAAGAATTTGGGAACATATTTTGGAAAAAAAAGAATCTTGTGGCGAGACTAATTGGGGTGGAAAAGGCCATGGCTCACATCCCAAGCCAAAGACTAATTAATTTGCATTCATGGTTGTCGGAGGCGCTTGAGAAAATTATGTCTATGGAAAAAGAGCTCTAGGGAATCAAATCTAGGATTGATTGGTTAATTCAAGGCGAAAGAAACGCAACCTTCTTTCACCTTTCCACCCTCATTCGGAGAAGCAAAAATCGTATTTCTCGGGTTATAAAGGAGGATGGTACCTGGGAAGAGAACATTGAGAGGGTGAAAGATATCTTCACCAATGTGTTTGATAGGTTGTATAGAGCTGAGCAAGGTTTGTGTTTAAAAGCTCCCAGCCAAATTCCTATTTGGGGAAACTGCCTGTTGGAATCAGAAGCTCATAACTTGGCAACTGACCCTACAGATGCTGAAATTCTTTTTGCCTTAAAAACTATGAAAGCATTTAAAGCTCCAGGGCTAGATGGACTTCATGCTGGATTTTTCCAGAGGTTTTGGATGGTAGTGGGCGAGTCAGTCAAATTTGAAGTTAAAAAAATATTTAGAATGAAGAAAATTCCTGAACACCTCAATAAGACTTTGATTGCACTCATTCCCAAACAACTCGGTCTTGAATCCATAAACCACTATAGGCCAATAAGTCTTTGCAACACAATATATAAAATTGTGACCAAGGTCCTTGTTAATAGGAAGAAACACCTTATGCCGACCTTGGTATCCCCTTCCAAAACAGTGTTCATTTTTGGAATACAAGGCACAAATAATGTGATCATAGCACAGGAGTTGGTCTACACTCTTGAAAGAAAGAAAGGGAAGGCAAGATTCATGATATTAAAAATTGACTTGGAGAAGACATATGATCGTCTTGAATGGAGCTTTGTGAGAAGTATGTTAGTGAGCTTGGGGTTTCATTCTGATACTGTGGATTTAATCCTCAGCTGCATTTCCTCTACTTCGGCTTTCTTACTCTTCAATGGGAGTCAGATTGGGGATATTTTTCCTTCATGTGGTTTGAGGCAAGGAGACCCCATCTCCCCATACATATTTATTCTATGTATGGAATTCTTGAACACCCTTATAAACATGAAGTGTGAGGAGGGAAGTTGGAAAAAGATTAAAGCTTCTTGCAATGGACTTGGCTTCTCTCATATGTTCTTTGCAGATGATCTCTTACTCTTTGCCAAAACTGATGAGAGTAGTATTGAGGCTATAGTTGAAGTGCTAGACAAATTCTGCCAACTCACAGGTCTAAAAATCAGCAAAGCAAAATCTAAAATTCTTTTTTCGCCTAATGTCGCAACGGAGAAAAGAAGGGAGATAGTGAACCAGACTGGCATTAGTGAAACTCACAACCTTGGGAAATACCTTGGGTTCCCTATCATCCATAATGGAAGGAGACGAAATGAGTTCCAATTTGTTGTGGAGAGAGTTCAAAACAAATTGGTTGGTTGGAAATCGAAGTGCCTTTCATCGGCCAGAAGATTGGTTCTCATAAAGGCAGCAGTATCCTCAATACCTGAATATAATATGCAGTGCAACAAGCTTCCGACCAAGACTTGTGAGGATGTCAACAAACTGACTAGGGACTTTCTTTGGGGATCTACGGCGGAAAAAAAGAAGCTCCACCTAGTTGGATTGAACAAGGTTGCCAATCCGATTGACATGAGGGGTCTTGGAATTTTTGAAATGAAAGCTAGAAACTCTGCCATCTTGGCTAAGCTCTGTTGGAGAATTGCCTCAAGCCCAGATTTGCCATTGGCTCAAATGCTTACAAATAAGTATCTTACTCCGGCACGCCTAAGGGGTGAAACAAGAAATCAGGCTGCCTCTTGCGTTTGGAAAGCTTGTAAGGAAGGAGGTATTGTTTTTAATAAGGGTCTAAAATGGTCCATTGCTAATGGTGATAAGGTGTGCGTATGGGATGACTTTTGGCTCCCATTTGGACCTCTTAGAAATCAAATTAAAGGGCCTTTAGTTGATAGGGAGAATAGGCTATCGGTCAAGAGCTTTTTAGCTTATATGGAGAGCATCTCTTTCAATCTTCCTCTCAGGATTGTGCAAGAAATCAAAGGCATACCTGTTGCGGTAGACTCGAACCAAGAGGACATCCTTATTTGGGCTTTCTCTAAGGATGGTTCCTTTTCCCTCAAATCTGCCTACCTCATTGCTAAAGGGTTTAACACCTTGAACCTTGAAACTAGTCCTCACCAATGGGTGTGGAAAGCTAGCACTTCACCCAGAATAAAGTTTTTTCTTTGGTTGTGCACTCATTTCAGTGTTCCTACGAAGGAAGTTCTTGGTTCAAGTTAAATCTTGACCCAACTTGTGAGTTGTGTGGAGGAAGTCCCGAATCCATCCTTCACACTCTCAGAGATTGTAAGGTGGCAAAATCTGTGTGGAAAGACTTGGGAATTGAGGAAGGCAATTTGGAATTCTTTGGGTCGAATCTTAAAGTTTGTCTTAAAACTACTGTGGGAAGTCTAGCATGTATCCATGACCCCGTATGCCTTCGAAAATCCTATTCCCTTAAGCGGTCTGGACTTTATGGCTGCATAGGAACAAGGCTATTTTTCAAACTGGAAAAATTGAAGAGGGTACGAGTGCTTGCTGCGTTAAAAAAGGAGTGGAGTTCTTTGTCATAGTCCCTAATGGTCCGACCAAACCAAGGAGAACGTAAGTCCAAGTGAGATGGCTTAAACCCCCTAGGGGATGGACAAAGCTTAACACAGATGGGTCAGTGTTTGGGAACCCGATGAAGGTAGGTGGGGATGGCATCTTGAGGTGCAACAATGGTGACTAGGTAGCTAGATTCACTTGCAAACTCGAAAACATTCCACGCACTGTTGCTGAACTATGGGCATTGAAGGATGGACTTACCATGGCCAAGCAGCTGGGGATTGAAAATATTTGCATTGAAATGGACGCTGAATTTATTGTACACCTTGTTTCAAGTTCCTCAGTTGCCAATCTAATGCTGGAACCTCTCTTAACTGATTGCAGGAACCTGATAAAGACCTTCCCTAATCACACGGTGGCACATGTGTTTAGAGAAGCCAATGCTTGTGCTGACTGCCTTGCTCGTATGGTTGCAGAACTCAACCATGATTTTGATGTTCATATTTTGTTTAACGCGCCGAATGTGGTGGTTGATTTACTGGCTAGAGAGAAAGCTGGAATTATTGTAATAGACTTATAGTCCTTTAATTTAATCCAAGCGCCGTTTTACCAAAAAAGAATAGAAAAGAAGAGAACTTTCTGATTTGAGCCTTGGATCTCTTCTGTCATGGGTGGCTGTTGATGTCGCTAATGATCTATTCCTAGTGGCACCGGCGAAGGTTGCTGGCAGTGGCTAGTGGTGGTGGCTGGAATTGTTTGGGTTTTATTTATTTATTTATTTTTTTTTAAAATTTTAGAAAAATAATTAAGAAAAGGCTGAAAATTTTATTTGAATTAAATAGGTGTGCATGTGGCATGTTTTTATTGGTGGAGAATAGAGTGGAGCAAAAAAAATGGGACAGAAGATTTGGACTCCATATTTATTGATTCTTTTTGCTCCATTTTTTATTGATATGTTATATCATTGGCCAATAATGTAGAAAAACACAATATTTCTTCTGGCCAAACTACATAATCAATATTATAGTTTTAGACGGCGTCAGGAAAAAGCTGTAAACGTATTGCTATAGGCAATATTGTTGTAGGCTTTGTGGGCGGCTTCGGGCGGCTTCGGCCTTCGGCTATGTTGTTTAGCAGTTTTAGATTTTTTTTTTGAAGTTTCTTTGACTTTGATGCGTATTGCTGGGTAAGGACAAAATTATTTTGTTTAAAATTTTTCAAAGGGCCAGGTTGTTTGTTTTGAATAAATCGGTTGATTGGATTTAATTTAAATATATATATTTTTTGCTATTGGTAATTTTTGTTGATTGGCTAATTTTTCTGGGCTTGTAAATTTTTTATAAATTTTATATCTATAAAATTTTTTTATAGCCTTTAAAAGAAGAAAAATGCTAAAGTTATAAAAGTTTTTATGAATTGCTAATGTGTTTAGTGGCTATTTATTTATTTTTTATTTTTGATAACATGGTTAGTGGTTATTGTTATGAAAGAAAGTGATGTAAGTAGTGATCCTAGATGTAAACTAAAAAGAATTTGCTTTTTTTTTTTTTTTTTCAAAAGAATTAATGATAATGTTAAGGGGGAAAATGTAATTTTGTAGAACAAAATTGCTATATAAAAATATTTCTATACAAAATTGCTAAAATTAATACCTATATATATTAATAATATTTTCTAAAAAAATTAGGGGGTGCAAGGGTGGCTCCTTCCCTGTTCGGTTGAGAAGTTATGATGGATCGTAAAACTTTCTCTTAACAAAACTGCATCATCTATTTCATTTTACACAACAGTGATAAGTTGGTCTCTTTACTATCCCCCCTTTGCCACTGCAAATGTCACGCCCCAAACCCAAAAGGGTCCAAAGCATGAGATATATAACCCAAAGGTACCTATAGATTTTTCCTTTTTGGAAATTCAATCCAAATAATTCATACCACGTACCAACATCAAGAATTTTCATAATAATTTCATTAAGGATGCTCTCAAAAGTAAGTTGTAGCTCTAAGCAATAATTACAAGGACCATTGGCCACAAAAGAATGGAGACGTGAATAATTATAATTGCACATCAAACTTGTCCCATTAGGGATAAAATTCATCACCATTATTGGTTACAAAAGAGTGTATCAAGCTTCCTCTAGGATGTACAACACCTAAGGATCATCATTATAAAAGATCAGCCTCCATTAGTAGTCTGTCTAACTACTACTAGCCACAAAACTTGTCTCAAAACAATCGTTGCCTACTCTGAAAAGGTTTGTGAAAGAATGGAATGAGACAAAGCCCATTAAGTAGCACAATTAATGGGAGTAAGAGAAATGCAGGTTTCATGATCATGTGCATATTACAACATGAAACAATTTGAGAATTTCTAGATGACAATTGTAAAATTATTTTCATTGATAAAACGATAATAATGATTAAACAATGCCACCCAAAGCTTCTCAAAAATGATCACCATGAATCTACATAATATATATATATACTGTGAGCATAACAATATTGTTCCAAAAACCTGAAAAGCCAATCCAAGCCACATGACAAGCCACCTCAAAGACGAAAATATCACAGAGACATTATATCACCATAGAGGCAAGTCTGAACTCACAAACCACTAGCATGATATGTACCTCTTTTGGCATGTGGTCTATAAGCCCTATGGGCAGCAGCCTCACCCATAACCTCAAGGATTTACCTCCCCCCCCCCCCCCATGGGCAGCAAGGGAGAATGCACCATATAGTACCTCTTTTGCATGTGGTCTCTTGGCCGTACCTAGCCTCATCCACACACTCAAGGATTTACCTCTTCCCCTATGGGCAGCAAGGAAGGACGCGTTACATAGTACCCCTTTGCATGTGGTCTTTTGGCCTTATGGGCAATAGCCTCACCCATACACTCAAGGATTTGCTTACATTATGCAAAGTGAAAGGCTCTTCCTCACTCTTTCCCTTTGAACAACCAAGGCCAAAAAGTTAACATGATCTCTGATCTACAAATTGATCTCGTTGTCGTCACCTTCTTCAGACCCACCTGCCGATCTCACCGCCGTCAGACCCACCCACCGATCTCGCCTCCTTCAGACTCACCCATCAATCTATGGTCATTTACCTCTCCCTTTTTCTCAATCTATCTATCTCTCTCTCCCTCTCTCACGATTGGTGCTTATTTTTTAGAAAGATTGAATTTTTTTGTTATGTTTTTTGTTTATTTGGTTTATATATTCAAAGTTTGTATTATAATATTTGTTTGGAAGCTGAGAAAATGTGAGAGAATGTGTTTTCTAGAGGATTTTCAAGAACACAATCAAACACCTTAAAATATTTTCCAAAGTATTTTTTGTGATGTGACCAAACACTTGAAAATATTTTCATTTCTGAAAATAATTTTCACTTGAAAATATTTTACACTCTGAAATCATTTTACATTGAGCCAAACACAACCTAACATACCCTCATTTATCTTGCAAAGAATTGTGTATGGTTGTTTGCAGTAATGATAGCAGCACATCCACCCAGATTTCTAGGATTGAAATCCCTTTTTTTAATAACTACAGTATAGTTGGCTACTGTATAGGCATGTTCTGCCTCGCTAATTATGAGAAAGATCTCAATCACATCCTATATTTGTGAAACCCTAGCGTTGGAAGGTTTAAGAAGCTTCTAGGTTCGTGCCTTGCTGACAATACTGACAGTTCTATTAGTCTCGCTTATGGACGTGTATATCATTGTCAAAAACTTCAAGATTCTTAGACTTTGGAGTCATCAAGGAGGGCAAAGGCTGAGGCTGAGATTTACAGGTTGGAATCTTTAAGAGGGTACAAACCCAACAGTGGATATATTCATTCTATTAGATCACCCTGTATGTTTTGGAATGGAGCTTTGCACACTACAACATTTACAATACACAACCATGTCCGACACCATTTCATTTTGTCCTTTGATGTCAATGATGAGAGCTTCCGCGAAATATGGATGCCTTCTAATTATTTAGAAAGAATCCTTCTATATTTTTTTCAACTTGCAGTGTTCAAGGGATCGTTGGCTTTTATTGTTTTCTCTTTTGATCACAACAATGTAAGCAATGCGGGTTGTTTATGCCACATATGGGTTATGATGGAGTATGGTGTGGCCCAGTCTTGGACTAGAAAATATGTGGTAACAATGCATTGGGTTCATGATTTCTATGGTTGCACTGACAGTGGTAAAATTTTAATTAAGAATGGTTGGATATATTTCAACAATTTACGGCTTTGAACCTTCTTTTGTGAAAGACTATCTGATATACTGGCTAATTAGCGAGCACGATGTTTTTGAATTGTTAGCCATTTGTGTATACCAAGACAATAGAATTCACATAGTTCCTTTTCGAACACAGTTCGTTCTTATAGTTTAATTCATTTCGGTCCTGAACATATCCTGGAAAATTCATAAAGTGCTCTAGAGAATTCAGCCTTAAAACTCTCATAGAAGCGGCCCACTTCACACTCATATAGGTGACTCTTATTAAGAATATTCTACTATACTCCACTTGGATTTCAAAGATATAAGAATCATTAAAAGCAAAGCTTACAAACATCACTATTTCATCATAGGAATGGGTGGGAGATGTTATCTCTATAGTGATGAAAACTAGTTTCCACAATTTTGTTGTCCATTTGAAAACCTAAATCTTGGGATCTCTAGTCAACTAGGTGGGGTTACCATCATGGAAACTTTAGGTCATAGGCTTTAACCCATTCCCCTTGATGAACATGTAGTTTATTTGCTCTCCACTCAAACAATTAATTATGGATCCATTTTATAATCTCGAAGTACTTCTATTTAGGAGCAACTGGCTCATGGTATTATGTGTCTGACGAATATGTCGAGATCAACCATAACTTTGTACCTACCAATACAAATAGGAGGTACGAGTATCCAACAATGCATGTTTGATTAGATTTATAAGACTTTCCAAAAATGCATATGCTCTTTGCATAAGGTGTTCTCACTAGACTGTCGTCACATATCTCATGTGATTGAGACAAGACAAGTCAATTAGACGTATTAGAAATTTTCATTTCTTGTATCACATCTACAACACTTACACGAGCATATCCCTCAATGATGTAGCCTTTTGTGATAAATTTCACATCACACACTAATCGCAGGAAATCTAAACTCATTTAACATCATTTCATTGTCAAATTTCTCATGTCATTGCATTGAAACTTGCTTCAATCTATACAAAGATTTAACAAGTCTACACACTTTGTTTCCTTGTATAGGAACCATAAACCCTTTGGTTTATTGTGTATCAAGAAAACTCGCATCTTCCTTTTTTTGTAGCCTTCTACATCAAGTCTCACCTTGTGACAATAAATAATTCCATCAACTCTCAAACTCCCAATTGGTTAATCCACCAATTACTATACATAGATTTCTAAGATGGATTTATTGCATTATTGACATGCATTATTGACAGTCTCTTTTCCAAGAAGGCACCTCAGGATATTGCTTCTTTGAAGCTTTAAGTTCATCTTGTAACAAATAAATTAGAATATCTAGACCAAACGAATATGACGTTCATCCTTTTACTACACTTTGGCTCAACCTCTTTTCCATCAACTCCTGATCATGAGAGATGCTAAACGTAGACTCAAACTTTCTTTTAAGAAAGTTATACATTTGAAATATATTCTAATTAATTTTAATGCATATTAGAATAACAAATTCTACGCTCACCACCTTCACCAGACACCCCCACGTTTAAAGAATTTATAGTAAGGCAATCACCCTTTCCATAATTCACAATGTGTGTTAGTGGTTTTTCTTTAGAGGCAACTCATAGAGAATATAATTAATGGAAAAATAGCTTTCCCTCACAAGTTCTATGGTAATCAAGAACTTATCGCATTCATTGAGTTATTTCTCAACTTCATCTATATTCTATATATATCTAAAAGCTGAAACGTAACATTTATTATTGCTATGCTTCGGTTGAGCCACATTAGCGGCCACATCACCCACTTATTTCCAGCCATTTTTCTCTTATTTTTTGACTCTTTTATCTCTTATTAATTCTGTACCTTACTATTACATTTCCTCTAATATTTCCCACTCTCTTTTACCTTTTTATTTCTTCACTACTTTTAACCTTAATTTCACTCTTCCTTTATCCCTTTATCTTCCTTTTATTTTGACTCTTCTTATCTCCATCCTCTAACTATAAATTTCCTATTCTCTCTCATTCTATACGTATTTTCTCATACAAAAAAGGTTATTACTCTCTCTCTCTTTCTCTCTCATTTTTTTGGGTGGATTTTTTATTTTATTTTTTGTATCTCTACTTTATGTTAATGAATTTTTGTATTCTTTTGAATTCTACTTTGGGTTGACGCAGTTTACTTTTGTCCTTTTAAGCTGTTATCTTTTTTTTTTTTTTTGTTAAATGTTATTCAAAATTGCATTATAAAAATAGTATATGAGAATATAATGTTATTTTATTTTTTAGTGGAGAAAATATAATGTTATTCTATTACATAACATGACTTGGATAATTTGGTGTGACTATACTCGCATTTTGAGTTTTGCTCATCATCTTTCTATTTTTATCTTTCTATTTTCTCACTTACATGAACGGTCCATTAATTTCAATTACTTTGTATATTTTGCTCAAATTTGATAGTGTTAGTGGAACTTTCATTAGTTTATTATCTTTAGATTAGAATTGTATGGGCATTGATAGTGTAAGCAGAGTCACACACATCTTTACGTTTTTTTTGCTGGAAAACACTGTTCAGTGACAGTATAGTAAAAAATTTGAATACAAGGGTGCCTTATTTTTAAATCTATGTTTTGCTTCATATTTTATGATGATGCCTAAAAGATCAACAGTAAGCTGTTAGTACTCTCCCGGTTTGAAGCAACACCTGCGAAGAAAAATGTAGGTGATCGACAGAGAGCACCGGTGTGGTGCCGGCCAAAGACCCTCCGACGATCAAGTTAGAATCTTTTAAACAACCCTAGAGTGCCAGAGTTGAGGTAATTGTGCGTACCTTTGGGTCATGAGGGTCTTGGGGTATATATAGTGGTGTGTGGCCGAAATTTGCGCCCAGGTGAAGATGTACTTTCCTTTTTAAAAGAGTAATCCGCGGATCTTTGCCTATTGTATTGAGCCCTTTCCTTATAGGAATCTCCTTGACTAAGTCGAACGCGCGGCGCAAGGACTTTCCTTATATTCACATAGGCAGAGGTCCAGATAGGCTAAAAATGAAAGTTGGATTGTTCCTTCAGCCTTCACCTGCCAAGGTCGTCAGCCCACGCGTAACTCCTATACTGTCGTCAGCTTACGTACGCCAACGTGGTCCGTCAGCCAAGGACATCAGCCAGACCTTACAGTCAAGGTCGTCATCCCTGACTCGTCCACGTGATCCGTCACCCTAACGTTGCTGCGTAAGGGGCATGGCTATGAATGCTAAAGAGGTGTTAATGACAGCAGTTGACGGACGGCGTATTGTCGTCAGCTTCTTGACGTGCATTCAATATGTAAGTGAACTTCCGTCACCTTCTTCATGTGTCGTCACCTTGTAATAACGTCACTATCATTTTAGATTTTTTTTTTTTTGTTGAGATGATTCATATTTTAGATGGTTCTGATATGAAATATTTTTGGTAGTAAATTCGAATACAAGGGTGCCTTACTTTTAAGTCTGTGTTTTGCTTCATATTTTAGATGGTTCTAATATGAAATATTTTTGCTATTGTGATATGCCATGTGTCATTCTCTAACCTTCCAATAAACAAAGCTTTAAACGTATGTATATCCATTTAAATTTAAAATTTTGATGATTTATTTAATTTTTATTATTTGTTTTTGTAGGTGAACAAAAATCTGTTACCAATCCCAAATGGATAGACAGTTGATATGAAATTGCGCAATACAACTAACTTAAAGAAAATGGGTTTCCGAGGTCAATTTTTGTATGCTTTAATGGTTTAGTTTCAAGTCTATTGGAAAAACAACAAGTAATTCATAAGGAAGAAGAAGATTTCAATGTTTAATTCTTCCTTGGGTTAGTCCGAGGATCTCTAGTTCATATAATGTTCAAGTCTCGGTTATAGAGTAATGATACACAAAGTATGTTTCCCTTTAAAGTTTTTCCGTCTCATAATCTAGAGGTGTGCCCTTTTCTTATATAGCTATCTAAATTGTATCCCAGTCCTCCACCTGTACAACCACTGATCTTTTTTTGGATGCTTGTCCCATAAGGGTTTCGCTAGAGGTGGTAGAATGTATTGCAAGTTGTGAGGGTACTGTTTAGGGGTCATTTTGCCATTAGTGCGGCCAACTGAGTTGGTGTAGTGCATTGAATGCGGAGGTGATAAGTACTTTACCTTGATATTTCCCATCTTCTTTGCTTGCACATTTTTACCTCCTTGCTTGGTATTTTGTCTTTTGGTCCAAGTGGCCTACTCAAAGCCTCCCAAGGAATGCTCGCTCTTTGGGCTCTTTGCGCGATCGTCCTCTTCGGCTTCAATTCTCAGGCTTTGATCTATGTATTGGGTTAGAACTAATAAGGGAATAAGCCCTTCCATCTCCTTGGATTGGGCCCACGGGGTACTATTCTGTGTTCGAATCTTACCCCTCCCACAGCTTCGTTTCAACAATAAATCATTTTATTCATGGAACCACTTAGATTTAGGCGTGTAAATGCCAAGCTAACTGTGTAAATGCCAAGAAAAATATCTAATAGCCAATGTGTAAAACTCACAAGAGCAAAAGGTGTTGACGGATGGTCTAACATCAAGAAAGCAAATGAGAGAGAGAGAGAGAGAGAGAGAGAGAGAGAGAGAGAGAGAGAGAGAGAGAGAGAGAGATTTTGTGTGTGGAAAAACTATGAATAAAATGGGATAGAGAGTAACAAATTTACAATAAGAAGATGAGAATAAGAAGAGCCAAAATGAAAGAAGAGAAATAGATAGTACTAAGAGCCAAAATGAATAGTAATATTAAGGTAGAGAGAAGTGGGAAGATGAAAATGTAAAATGCAAGGAGAAAAGTTAGAAAAAAGTATAACAATAAGTGGAATTAATAATATAAAAAAAGAGTTAAAACTTAAAAATAAGAGAGAGATAATATTTTCATTGTTAAATAATGGAGTTTTTAATTCACCTTATCTCTCCTGAAAAAATGTGATTATTCTATTTTAATAGACTCAATTTTGAAATTATTAATAATAGATCTCATAATCCTATTTTAATTATTAATTAGTGAATCACTTGATAAATTAGAAAAGGCTAACCAATAACAAAAGTGGCAACCAGGCCAAAATTGAGTCTATTAAAATAGATTCAAAATATTTGATTTTATTATATTGACCAAATTTTCTTCATTCATCAAACCCATACGCCATTGCACATATAAAATGGCAGTCACACCATTGTCTCTATATTTATCTATTACTCCTAGATTAAATACCATAGAGCTACTGCCATTACAATCTTGCACTGAAGTCAGAGGTAAAAACCTCAATGGACATTTCATATATCACACCTGATATTGGCATGATTATTGCAGGGTCCCACGTGATGAAAACAAGCAATGTAAAAACCTTGCAAGATTAAATACCATTATATCAAGATGATCAAATTATCAAAATCTCTAACCGTACTCGGCAATTGGTAGTACAGGTTCACAAAAGAATACAACAAAAACTATTTAATTAGATTGCATCACAAAGAAACCGTTAACACCAGTAACCAGAGAACCAATTATTACATGCCAACAAAAAAACCGTAGACCCATTATCAAAAAAACAAAGAGTTAACAATGGAACACAACGGTTGATAAAAACCAACAGGCACGTTTCACAAAACAATAAAACACAACAGTTGCGTCGGACTCAAGATTAATCAGTGTTGCTCAAGAATTACACCATACACGCAAAGATAAAAGAAACAAGATAACTACACACGAAATTCCTTTCACAATAATCACAAAAATAAATTAAGAAAAACGAAATCTGCTTTAAAATTGTTAGATATATTTCAAAATTTTACTCTTTTGATGAAGCAAAAAGAACAACATAAAAATCTAATTATAAAAAAAAAAAAAAACATAAATAGATGTGATAGACAAAACCAATAAATAGATACTATATATATAAGAAGAAATCTGCAAAAATGATTAAAAACTCACAAATTAAATGCATGAAGGATGAATGATACAGATCAAGTCTTGTGTTTGACACAATCTTCTTAAAGCAGATTTCGTCTTTCACATAATTTGTGATATTTTGAGACTCAAAGATGTCTGTGTCACTTTTGAGAAACTCTCTGAGAGAGAAAATATTTTGTGCATTAGCATTTGAGTCAAAGAGAGAGAAAGAGAGATAGATTAGTTCGAAGAGTATGGACCTTGTGTGCTTCTTCTCCGTGCTATAGATAATTTTATTCTTGGAGGCAGGCGTTCGTGAGTTTTAAAGCATCACAAATTATGTGAGAGGCGAAATCTGCTTTAAGGAGATTGTGTCAAACACAAAACTTGATCTGTATTATTCATCCTTCATGCATTTAGTCTGTTAGTTTTTAATTATTTTGCAGACTTCCTCTCATATATACAGTATCTATTTATTGGTTTTGCTATCAAATCTATTTGTGTTTTTTTCTTTTTTTTTTTTGCTTATAATTAAATCTGTATGTTGCTCCTTTTTGTTTTATCACAAAAGTAAATTGTTGAACATTCTTTCAACTAAAGATGCTACTTGGGTGGGTTTTATAGTTAATTCAATGGAGAGCTTGGTTTTACTTGATGAGTGTAAGTATATGTGTCATCTGAGATTCTCAATACCAAGATTAGTTTGTTGAAGTTTCTTTTTAGGCGGGTATTTTGGTGAAGTTCATATTGAACTATTTGTGGAATCAAATATGCAATTTGAGAATCAAAACAAGCTCTTATTATGTTCGCTCTTTTTTTCCCTCTTATTGTTGGCCACATGAACATTAGAGAAATTAATTTATTAAGCAGAAGAAAAATCATAATGAAGATTGTGGTTATCATGTCCCAACTGATATTTGTTGTGTCAATAAAATTGTGCACATCCTCAAAGATGGAAATGTCATGGTGTTGTATACATGCTTAGCCAACGTAATATTATCACATTTGATTGCCCTTGTGACAACATGAACAATTTGATGAGGTTAGTCTCTTTGCCCTCAGCCCCCACCCAGAAAAAAGGGGCTGAATTTCTGCAATCTGTCCAGGGTGCATAAATATTTCACTATATCAAATAGAAGGCTTTTGATTCTTTACACACATATTTAATTGATTTTATGTTTTCTTTTTGTATGTAATTTTTAACTACTTAAAAATGTCAGAGTTTGAGGAAAATCATGTAATTATTGAATTATATGATTTTTTATGGCATAAGACTGCTGGGCTAGTGGGTGAGATCATTGATAAGTAGGTTGCTGAAATAGACAACTCGGTATGCTTGATTACTCTTTACTTTTTGTATACAGCAAAGTCCAGTTCAAATTTTTGACTCAGTCCTATGATTCTTCAATGCCAATGTTCTTTTATTTCTTTTTAAGAGTATTGAGTCTATTACTCTAATATAATTACATACCTTGTTAGTGTGATATTTATTTTGTGAGAAAGTGTTAATTAAGAGTCCGACATTTTTTTTTTTTTTTTGAGGGGGAAGAGTCCGACATTGGAAAGTGAAAGAAGATGCTATACTTCTTCCTTCATAAATGCCATAATCTATCTATAAAGTTTTTTTTTTTTTTGAAACCAAACGATAGAAACTTTATTGATAATAGTAGTTCACAACAGACCACACAAAAATATACATGAGCGAGGTGCCAAACAAGAGAAAACACAAAGACAAGAAGCCCCTGCACTCCAAAAAAAGACCCACTGAATACACACCCCCAAAAAAAGACCCACCTTCCCATTACACACCCAGACAAAGACCCACCTCCCCATTATCCAATCTACAAAATAAAAACTACCCCGTTATACAAACCTATAAAACAACAAAACACAGTAATCTACATCCAGACATATTTTGTATACATTAAGTAACCCGCTAATATGTGTCCAGTAACAGCAACGCCCCTTCTATTATTGTCTTCGGCTGTGATTGGACTTTCTCAAAATAGACTTTGTTCCTTGCATTCCGAAGAGCCCATGATAGAGCAGCCCACTGTTCCAGTTCCCTCTGTGTTAGCTTGTCTCCCAAAGTCCGAAAAAGATGAAAAAAATCCAACACTTCATTACTGCACTTCTGCACTCTGCCTTTTACCATTGCCCATACATTTCGAGCAAAGGGGCATTCCCATAGCAGATGAGCACAAGTTTCCCTCGTTTGTCTACACAATTCACATGTTGGATCAATTTGTATCTTCCTTCAAAAAAGATTGTCTCTTGTAGGGAGAATATTGGAGCAAGCCCGCCACAAAAAAGTTTTAACTTTAGGAGGTACTTTCAACGCCCAGATCTTATTCCACCATTTTCTATCTTCTTGTGCCTTTGAATGTTCAGCTTCTACCTGCTGGTTTAAATGAAGGGCTACCTAATATGCTGACTTAACAGTGAATTCATGCCTCCTTTTCTTTCCAAATCAGACAGTCCCTTGAGCGGCTTCGATTAAGAGGTATGGTTAAGATTTCCGTTCTAGTTCTAGGTGCAAACGTTTCACAAACCTTTAATCTATTCCACTGCCATGTGTTTGTATCAATGAAGTCAGACACCTTAGCAGATAGCAGTTCTTCTCCAATGAACACTGGTTTATGAGATAACCAGCGTGAAGACGACACCTCAATCTTTGTACCATCTCCCACCCTCCATCTTGTGCCTTTAAGAATGACATCCCTAGCAACTAACAAACTCCGCCAAACATACGAAGGTTGATATCCTAAGTCAGCCTGCATAAAAGAGCAGTTAGGAAAATACCTTGACTTATAAACTCGATAAAACAAAGAATGTGTGTGGTGTATCAATCTCCAGGCTTGTTTAGCTAGCATTGCTAAATTAAAGGCATGTATATCTCGGAAATCTATTCCTCCTTTTTGCTTTGGTGTACACAATTTCTGCCAATTTATTCGGTGGATCTTTGTGTCATCCTTAGTCTGTCCCCACCAATATTTGGCTAAGATAGACTTGATAGAGTCCTCTACTACCTTTGGAATTTTAAATAGGCCCATAGAGTACAATGGAATGGCTTGTGCAATTGTCTTGATCAAAACTTCTCTTCCTGCCTTAGAAAGAAGCTTTTCCTTCCATCCCATAACCCTTTTATTGATTTGGTCATGCATCGCTTTAAAAGTATCAACTTTTGATTTACCACATGCCATTGGTAGGCCAAGATATTTCTCACAGTTATTCATTACCCTTGCACCCAATAAGTGCTGTATCTCCCTCTTAACTCCTGCATTTGTATTTTTACTAAAGAACACAGAAGTTCTTTGTCGATTAATGGCTTGACCAGGTGTCTCTTCGTATTGACCTAGGGTGTGTAGAAGGTGTTGACATTCTCCAATTGATGCTTCACAGAACAACAAGCTATCACCAGCAAAAAGTAAATGAGAAGTATGAACTCCTCCCCTACATGATAAAACTCCATGTAAATTTCTATTTTTTGAAGCTTTTCTTATCAGTCCAGATAACCCCTTAACATAAATAAGGAATAGATATGATGACAAAGGGTCACCTTGCTTTATCCCTTGGGTTGGGTGAACAAAACCCTTAGGCTCCCCATTTACCAAGATAGAGTAAGATGTTGTACAAACTATTTCCATTGCCAATCGGTCCCACCTTTCATCCAACCCTATTTTAAACATCATTTGCCTAAGAAATTCCCATTTCACCCGATCATAAGCTTTACTAATGTCAAGTTTGATTGCCATTTGCCTTTTTTTTTTCCCCTTCCTGTTATTTCTCATCCTGTGTAACAACTCAAAAAGCTACAGTAGTATTATCAGTTACTTGCCTACCTGGCACAAAAGTGCTTTGGGCATCTGATATCACATTTGGCAAAATCACTTTCAACTTGTTGGCTAAAACCTTTGAGACAATTTTGGATATCAAATTTTCTAAACTGATTGGACGAAAATCAGACATATATTGTGGTTCATTCTTTTTAGGAATGAGGACAATATGTGTGTAATTCATTTTTCTTAGAACATGGCCAGAATGTAAAACAGACAAGACAACCTTTGTAACATCCCCACCCACAATATGCCAGTATTTTTTAAAGAAGAAAGGAGACATAATATCTGGACCAGGTTATTTAGATAGGTGCATTTGAAATAAAGCACTTTGAACCTCTTCTGTTGTGTATGGTTGGAGACGGTGGTGATTCATTTCCGGAGTGACCACATGATCCATTGCTTCCAAGACTCTATCATTAGGACATGGATGTGTCGAACTAAACAACCCTTGGAAGTAATCTTCTGCCACCCTTGCAATATCGGCCTCATCCTCACACCAATTGCCACTACTATCAAAAATTCCATTGATATGCTTCTTCCGTTTTCGTTGACTGGCTCTTTGATGGAAGAATTTTGTATTTTTATCACCAGCTTGAAGCCAAATGGATCTAGATCGTTGCCGTCAATGCAGTTCATCTTGATACAAAATTGTATTGATCTCATCTTTAACTCTTCGAATGGCATGATAGTTTTCGGGAACATTAGAAGTGTACAATTCATGTAGAACCTGATGTTTGGCTTTAAGCTGATGTGATGAAGCACCAAATGTGACCCTACTCCAATCCACTAGTGCCATCCTACATTGCTTGATTTTTTCAAAAAGAATAAACATAGGGCAGCCCGTGGGTATCACATTTGTCCATGCATGTTGTATTATAGCTTCACAATTAGGGTGGGTGGCCCACTTCTCCTCAAACCGTCTAGGTATTCTTCTAGGCCTAACATAATGTTGTTCCACCTGTGTATTCAAAATAAGGGGCACATGATCAGAATAAGGCACAGGAAAATGTGATACTCTATTGGAAGGAAATAGTTCCCTCCATGCCAACGTTGCACATGCTATCAAGGCGTTCTTGCACATAATCAGCCCCCTCACAACCATTGTCCCATGTAAAAATATTTCCAGTGTAACCCAAATCAATCAAACCACAATGCAATAAAGTACTTCTAAATTCTTGCATGAGATGCATTGGTTTAGGTAGTCGGCTATCCTTTTCCTTAGCAGACAAGATCTCATTGTAGTCTCCTATACACAACCATGGAGTTGAATTCTGTAAACTTAAATATTTGAGTAAATCCCAAGTTTCATGACGCATGTGTTCTTCTGGTTTCCCATAAAAGCCAGTAATCCTCTAAGACACATTTTGGTTAGTACGAATAAGAGCATCAATGTGGTTCTGAGTGTAAGTTTGGATATCCAAATCCACTTCGTCTTTCCATAACATTGCCAAGCCGCCCCTCCTACCTAAGCAAGGAACAACCAACATAGCATCAAAATGTAACTCCTTTTGAATCCATTTCATTTTAGTAACGGTTCATTTTGTCTCCATCAGGAACAAAACATTGGAAGCTTTTTTACTCACTAAGTAAGAGAGAACCTCCACTGCTCGTGGGTTCCCAAGCCCACGGCAGTTCCAACTTAGGACAATCATTGCTCTCGGCGGGGTTAGGTATTAGCCTCCGTTGTTGGAAATAGAATGGTATTGACATCCTATGTTTTTGTTCTTTTGTGTGTCTCTAACTCCCCTGTTTCCCCAGTTTTATGTGGAACTGGGTATTCCCTCTTCTGCCCCAAAGTGTCTGAAATGCCCATTTCTTCTTGTTTAACAAAAGCAACTTTTCGGTTCGCTCTTTTCCACATTGCTGTTTTATGGGTTCCCCCAGATACATGTTTTCTATGAACAGACCCACTTGCTTGCATTATTGTATCAATTGCCTTTGAGATTGAATTTTGGGTGGTCTAAAAAATTGGCACATCGAATAAATTATCTCCTAAAAATTGGGATGAAGCACAAGCGTAGTATTTTCATTAATCACCACTTCCTCTACCTTATCATCACGTTGCCCATCCTGGTTATTAGGAAGAGAATTGCTTTTCCGAGTAACTTGCGCCATCTCAGCATGATCCGTGGAGGTGTCCATCACAAGGCCAGGATTCTTGGGATTGCTAAGGGTGGTTCCCAAAATATGTGTTGGTTCAGGAACTGCTTCTAGTGTAGTTACTTCCTTTGTCACGGCTTTTGCCGTAGAGGTGTCGTGCTTCCAGTTTCGCTGACCGCCCGCCGCTCGTCGATATCCAACCTTCATCCATTCCCCATATTCAAATGCATGTGTTGCCTCAGGTCTCAATTTATCGCAAGACTTAACTTCATGCCCGATCAAGCCACACTAAAAACAGAAACTAACCAACCTTTCATATTTGAATGCCACCCACACTACATCTCCCTCGGGGCTCTTAATCTGACTACCACGATGAAGAGGCTTGTCTAATGGAAGTTCGACTTGAATCCGAAGGAACCTAGCCTGGTCAGAATTAAAACCTTTACAGTCCACTTCAACAACCCGTCCCAATGCCAAATTGATGTCCTGCCCAACTTCTTTAGAAAAAAGATCAAATGGAAGTCCCCATACTTGAACCCACATTGGGCATAGATTAAAAGAAATATTCCCCGCTGTCAGGCCTTTTTTCCCATATTCGCAAGAGCAAAACAGAATTATCAAAACACCATGGTTTGTTATGAAGCACCCACTGTAGTTGACTGTCCATGGCAAACTTACACTGTAATAGCCCTTCCCCAACTTCAAGAATCTTTAAATCGGCCCCAAATTTCCAACTATTCCGAAGCAAATTCTTAGCCGCCCTTAAGTTGATTTGTTTATTCGTTAAAAATCTCCCAAAAAGGCTAAGCGAGCATTCTTCCAGAATCTTTTCCCTTTGGGTAGGACGGAGTTGTATAATTCGACCCTCCTCGGATGTTAATTGAAATTGCTGTAAACATTTGATAACCTCGTGATGCATAGAAACTGATAGTAGTAGTAAGGAAAAGGAAAAAAACCACTTCTGAAAACAGTAGTGGAGGGAAAACTCACCCTAAGTGAGAGAGAAAACTCCTATCGTGAGGAGAGGAAAAAGTTGACTACCAAAACTTTCTAAATCTCTATCTATCTATATAGTTTTAAACATTGAATAATTAGGCTAGTTTTTATTTTTGTAGCTTAGCTTTGTTAGTTCAATGTTGGATTTTTTCCTCGACCTAGATGTTCAGGGCTCTTTGTTAAATGTTGGGTTTGTTAATTTGATTAATTTCTCCCTTAAATAAAAAGAAGTAATGCATGTATGGTTTATATATATATATATATATATATATGTTTTTTTTTTGGGGGGGGGGGGGGGGGGGGGGAAGCCTTTTTATTAAAAAACCATCATAACTACTCCTTCCCATTTTCTTTTCTCACAATATGGAACCATTAACTCCTCTCTCTTATTTTTATTTTTATTTTTTCCACATTATGGGGCCATATACTTGGCAAAAGTTGACCATTAATTCTTGGTTTGGAGTTATTTTCATTTAACCAACCACATAAAGTGATAATTTATGTATAGTTTTAGTTGCATGACTTTTTAAATGAATTATGTGACTTATTTAAATAATATGCATGGATAGTTTTACAAACCACTATGTAGTAGGATGGAAGAGATAGCTCCAACCTAGCTTGGATCTAAATTTTGTCCTTTTCAGGTTTAAAGAATTTCGGTGTCCAAAATTTGGCTCATCATAGTCATCTAAACTCAGATAAGTTTTCATGAAAGAACAATGTAATATGTTTCATTTAACGTATCTGGACGGCACAATATTGTCTTCCAGAGCAGTGCTCTATTCTCTTAAAGTTCCCACAAACAAGAAGGTTACAACTAGGTCTAACAACTTCTCTTCTTTCTCTAGTTGTATTACTGATACAATTTATCTTCCTCGGCAGATAATGTTTCTTCAGGTGAGCTACTAGAATCTTTTTTATCTCAAGTACACCCAAAGACCATAGCAGACATAGTGAGGACCTTTTCTAAGCCTTTGGTTGGCTGCAAATTGATGGACGAGCTACTAGCATTTGTTTGATCTCAAGTACATTTAGACACCTTGGCAGACACAGTGACTGGACCCTTTTGAAACCTTTGGTTGGCTGCAAATTGATGAATTACATCTTGAATTCCCTCAAATGCGACTAGGAACTCTGCTGCATCAGTTTGGCTCAACACCTTCTTCACCACCAACTCAAGTGCCTTGAACCTATCACATAATATACATATTAAACTGTCAAGATACTGCCACATTTAAGGTAGTCGTATAAATTAACCATGAGCGGATACAAAATGTGGAAAACAGAAAAACAAAGAAATAAGCCTAATATAGCAGAGATGTAAAATGGTGTCTTTCACATACATTTTACTTGACCAGATACTTTAGTGACATAACTTGCACATATCAAGTAGTTGTTATAGCTACATTATCAGTAATACTAATATATACATTAGCAAAGGGTTGGGGACATGGACCTGAGGTTTTGGGCCTTAGTGATGACATGTTCGATCTTCTTGAACTCAGAGTGGATACATCCCAAGGCAGAACCACTTGATGAGTTGTTAATTTGGTTGAAGGGAATATGTAGGATACACGTAGCTTGAATCTCAGCCATTTCCTCATCGAGTATTGCCTCCTCAATGCGCATCTCATGTATAAGCTGGGATAGGAGTTGTTTATTTCCCATTGAGTCTGATTCTGATAAGTAGGAGGCCGATGATAATGATGAACAGGCCAGGCCACGGACAAGGTTCAGCATGGCTGAGGGCCGCCAATCGCCAAGCCAAGTCAGGGAGACCAACTCCTGGGTTGGCCATTTTGGCATGAGGAGTTGAGCAACATCTTTAAGCTGGGTAGGTACCATGGCTCGGCAGTAATGGGCATGGAACCTATTAAGTTGTTCTTCAATTAGCTCCTCAAGTTCCCACCTCACCTTGAGCTGCTTCTCTAGCTTTGCTGCTCTGTTCTTCTGCTCTTGCCTCCACAGACTTTGGTTCTCCAAGAGGAACTCCTCACCTGATAATCACATTAACTGTCAGCATCAAAGGAAATTGGTTGGGCCCAGCCTAACATAAAAGAATCCCTTTCCATACAAGAGGAGGTAATTTTAACCATCTAAGTTACTAAATTACTTTTAAGGACATACAAATTTTCGTTGATGATAGGCCTGTGACCTTTAAATCTAATAGATCTTTACTGATAGGCCTGAAGGACCCAGTTTGATCCTTCAAAGAGAAACTCTCTCAATTAATATTAAGAAATCAATCACATTTCATAAATAATTTAAAAGCATTGGGGCTCAAAGGCATGATTAGTCTCAATCTTTGAAACTAAGGTACCCAAATATTGATTTAACCTGATGTTCCACATTATTGTACTCTGAGCACCATTTCTGATTACAATTCTAAAAGTGCATGGTATTTCACAAGGTTAAACACATTTATTCAAGGCTTCAAAAGAGTTAGTCTGACCCTTTTTGTATTATCAGAAAAGAGATGCTGCTGCACAGCAACTAGACACAACTGAACAAATTGACATATGTCTATCCTGTCCAACTAAATTTGCAATTAAACCTAATGAAAGAAATCTCAGACCACAGTTTGTCTTATTAGATACATGCTTGAAGCAAGTATAAGAATAAATGATCTGTTTGCATTGGGTATAATACCCATTTCATGAAATCCTTTAGACCTGAACTTACTGGTTCTATTCGAAGGCCAACATGAATGATCCAGGCAGGTAAAAATCTTAAGGCTTCATTCAATCTTAAGTTTTAATAAGGCTTCATTACGTATCGCCAATGGCCACACAACCTAGAGGCAATCTGCCCCCATTTGTGGTTTAGACCGGGGTTAAATTCCCTCAACTTACACTTATCCAAAAAAAAAAAGGGCTTCCTTAAATATCATTTTCACCATTTATCCCTTAGGTTTCCTTCATCTTTTCCAAGACCCAGATAAGCTTAGTCAAGTTCCCAAGTCAAAAAGTTCCAAATACCAAATTGCTTAACTAAAATGAATAAGTTACCACTATATGGCTTGTAGAGAACCACAAAGCTCTGAACAGCTTTGTGGGCTGTCTAGAAAAATTACCATATATGGCCAAGAAATTATACTGGTCTATATTTTCCAGCAAAAGAATGAATCTTACTAATTTTCCCATACTGAAATTATAGAAAAGCATATGGGGCTTTTACCTCCAGAGAGTAATCTTCAAATATTCAAACTAGAGAATGACAAATTTGGGACTTACCTCGTTTGGCTGTTTGATTCTTATGGAGGGCTAAGCACTGGAATTTCTCTGATATGCCATCAATTTCATCACCACATTCTTCTATAACGAATTTCCTTGCCATTCCTTCCTCTTCTTCTCTTTCTTCGGGTAATTCTAACACTTCACATTCACTCTCATCACCAATATCACTGGAAAATATTTCCCTTTGATTAGGAACATGAATGAAATATGTGATTTAAAAATCAAAGGGTTTGTTTTTCTCCTTTAGTTTTCTTGGAAAACTATGGACCAAAGTTAATTAGAGTCAAAGCCCATTTGTCTACTTCTTATCAAGAAAAGGGTAAAGAAAACATGGGACTTAAAAATCATTTGGAATGGTTGAAATTTTGATATAAAAATCCCACATTTTCTTTGGTTTACACTAACAACTTTCTCAGAAACCAACCAGAGTAAAACTAAGAACTTGCATAATTTAGACTTCCTACAACAAAAGAAGAGACAATTTGCATATCCCATATTTTCTTTTCTGTTCTTTCTCGAGAACCATGCAGGAAAAGTTTATTGCATGCATTGAAAGTTCATTCTAGCAAAAGGAATAACGAAGACACAATAGCAAAAGAAACACAAGAAGAAAGAACAAACAAAAGTTGGAGTCTTTGAAGGAGTTGGAGCTTACAAGAGGGGTTGAGATGGCGCTCTTTTCATTGTTTTCTTTCTTTTCTCTCAACTTTGGCTGTTTTTCTTAAAGTTTCTCTCTGTTCTTCTCGTCCGGGAAAGTGAACCATGAAAACAAGAAATGAGGAAAGAATTTCTCAAAGAGCGAGGTATTTATAGTTCATTATTATTATTATACTCTTGAGGAGAGCCGGGAATTTTTTTTTTATTATTATTAAAAAAAAAACTTATTTCAGTTAATTGTTTACAATTTTTAAAAACTTCAGTGTGTGTGTATATATTTAATTTGAAAGATGTCCGATTTATTTTTTAAACTAAATAATCCAATAAAAATAAGTTGTTTGATTTAATGAATTTAGACTATCATGAACGAGAAAGTCTAGAGCCAAAAGATTTGACATTTTCTAATATTGCATACTGTTAGAGGAAAGTAAAAAAAATAATGCGAGTAATCGATTTAGATGAAAATCAGTAAAAGCTTGTTAACTTAATTAGTGTGAAAAATGCTATTAGATATTTTGTGTATACATTACTTATAATGAATTTTATCCAATTGTAGAGGCCAAGTTTATCAATAATTGAGAAAACTGAATACTACTCAATGCCCCTGACCCAATTGAATGACACTCTAATTGCAACATTCATATAATAGAATTTGAAGTTTTATAATAGAAGCCAAAAATTTTCATTACCATATGCCTCTGTACTTCCCAACGCAAACAATCTTTTTAACTGCACAGAATTCAATTCAACTTACTGTTTCATTTTTGCAATGTAAAGAACCAGAAATTTGAAGGGTTTGAATTCGTGTTTCCTTTCCATATGATTATATTGTCATCTGATTAGCAGGCTTCAAGTAACACCAAAAGTAAAATGGTTACTTTGATATACCAAATATGAGGTTGAGGTTCTTCCGTGTACAAGCTGAACAAATGCATTAAGTTTGCATACAACACATTCAGAAACTATAATATGGTTTAAGTTCTAAGTCAAATCATTTCACTCTTTTATACTTTATTATTCTCATATCATATAGTTCAAGTTCCAAGTCAAATCAATTCACTCTTTCACATTTTATTATTCTCATATTCAGTGTTTTCAAATTCTCATTTTATCTCTCATCGGTCTTTTTATTTATTCTTATTTTTATTTTTTTCATTTTGTTAGTAAAAGAAAATGATAAAACTTTATGTAATTTTGTATTTTTTTTTTCTTTGTTGATATATTCAACTCCTCTTTTTATTTTCATTAGATTTTGTATAATTTAAATTTCTTTAGAAGATTTCGTATAATTTAAGTTTCTTTAGAAAAAATTCTTAGAGCCACCACTATCTTGGCTCAATAAGAACTTAAAAAACAGAACCCGCCAAACCTAATGAATCTATACATTTCTACAACAGTGTGAAGCAAGGCATTTCTTATCATCATTGAATAGATTATCTACAGAAAAGGCATAGAATGACAAATAAATTTCTTTTCCTGCATATACATACATAAAGCAATCTTCGTCTAACTATAAACAGACTATTTTTACTTCACTGGCAACACTAAATTAAGATGATGTAGTCCCAGTTCGTGCACTGAACCCATCACTCTAAAAGCATTTCATTTTGTTCACTTCTCTGCTTGCAGACATCCATAACAAATTACCGAGCAGCAGTATTGGGAACACCTTCTTTAAAGAGAATATTTGCAACTGGTGGTGGAAGCCAACCAGCATTTCCGCCAGTCTGGCCATCCTGACTATTCCCATCACGCCGCTTCAAATTTCTTGGACATTTCTTCAGCCTCGCACTTATGTTTTGTCCAACAAATAAGCCAAGCTTCATTGCTGTAAATAAACTAAATGCCATTGCAAGTGGCCTCACAGCCCAGTGAAAATCCTCAACATGCTGATACTTCTGCACCACCCCTGGACAAGTATCAAACGAAACTTTTTCCACTTCAGTTGGGTCTGCCAAGAAGATATTAGATTCTTCTCCAAACACCAACCTCCCAGGGAAACTTGCAACAAGACAGCCATTTGGAAGGATTTGTGAGACCTTCCCAGTAGCCCAAGCATCTCCATTCTTACGAGGCCACTCAAACCGGGGACTTAACACATTTGCCTTCAGCCGCACAAACTGCCCAACATAATAAGCTTCAGTCTTTTGAAGTTCAGATGAGTTACCTCTCCAGAGATTCTCTAGGCCTATGAATCCAACTGCTGTGCTCCCATCACGCTGTACTGAGTGAAGAATTCCCACAGAGGAGTGCTTGTCGTTTTCCTCTTTCAAACGCACCCAATCCCCTATTGCCAAGCCAGATGTCACCCTCTCAATTGTTGAAACCTGTACTCTTAGAGGGTTGTGCATGCCAGATACCTTCACTAGAACAAAACGTTCTCTATCATTGTCATCCTCCAAACCTACCACCTTTCCTTTAGGAATATCCATGGTTTGTGATTTACATGCATTGAATGGCTTTCTTGAACGGACTATGTCACCTACTTCAAGACGATCCTTTGACAGATACCATGCACTAAAACCACCATCACTTAACCTATCAGTAGGTTTCCTACTTGTTGAACCAAGAGACTCACCATCACTGTTAAGAGCATTCAGTGAGCTGCAAATTAGGTTGCAAATAGTCAGTACACAACCAAAAAGGGTAAGAGATGCAGGTTGACTAAAGACAGCTCTGGCATTCTAATGCTACCTTCCTACTAATGAAACAAGTATTATGTATCATGAGGGAGGTCAGAAGTCATTCTGAAAATTCATGACCCCTAAATGGGGGGACATATATATTTGGCGTCAGATACAATGCAGGTGAGAGGTCAAAATTCTATGGAAAAGAAAATGAACCCTACAACAAGGATTCCTTTTTGCAAAATAACTGAAATTAAATGTGATTCCAATATAACACTTAATCAAAAGTCTCTCTCAAATAATCTGTCTCAACACTCAAGAGAAAAGACTCTTAGTTAGACTCTTAGTGAGAAGTGTGGGTACAAAGTCATGGATATTGTACACTACACCTAAAGATATTAGCCGCTAATTTTAAAAGGAATGCACCAATTTTGATGAAATGGATCCAGTAATACACACACACACACCCAATAAATACCTTTTAAATGCATGCATGATATCTGTCATTAAAGGCCGATTCCGGAAATCATATTCAAAGCAACCATAGATAACATTCTCAACAGCAAAAGGCAACCCACTTGGAATATTTGGTTTTTCTTGCTTGACCACAACTGAGTGATATATTTCCTCAGTTGACTTCCCAAACCAGGGATGAACACCAGTTAACATTTCTAGTATGCTACATCCAAAACCCCATGAGTCTGTCTCAACGGATATAGGACCTCTGATTTCTGGTTCCCACTGTTCTGGAGCCATGTAGTTTGGAGTTCCAAGTCTTAGATTCATATCTGAACTGGACAATGGAATCCCAAAAAGTAGATAAGGGATCCCAAAATCTCCAAGAATCAATTGGTCTTGTTTGTTAAGCAGAAAGTTAGAAGGCTTAAGGTTTAGCACCAGGGTCCCAATCGAATGCAAACCCAGAATTCCTTTTGCCAACTCGATCCCATACCTGAAAATATCAGCATTCTCATAGTCCATATCTAAACATCAACATCTATTGTATGCTTCAGTTCATTATTTTCTGATTTCAACCATTCATAAATTCTAATAAAGTTTGGTTAAATATATGCTAGATCATCATTTCAAATTGTTTTGCACATATCACCTTCCAAATGAAACCTGTTTAAAAAGCAAAGCCCAGTCTCAGAACTAGTTCTTGATGAGAAAAAAAACCCAATAAACCTAATTTTTAGGAACTTTTATCTAAGTCTCACCTTATTTTTAAGGCAGACAACATTATTTAAGAATATAAATAAATGATTTTGAACCCAAAAAAAAAAAAAAAAAACCTTAAAACATCTTGCAATTGAAGCTTCCCGCCCTTGAGCCAAGCCATTCGGTCACCGACTGATCCTTCATGAAGTATCATTGCAATGCAGATCTGCCAAAATTGCAGAAAGTGAACTATTGAGACATAGAAAAGAACTTCCAGGAGTTGAAAAATATTAAATTCATTCTCAAGAAAATTACCTGTCCATTAATTATTGATATACCATGCAACCAGCAAATGCATTGGAGTCCTCGGAACTTAAGAAATAACTCTTCAAACTTATCCAAAAAATTCTGAGAATGACCCTCCTTCAATGGATGTAACATTTTGACAGCCACTTCATGATGCTCCTCAAAATCATGACCCAATTGATGATGAGTTGCTAACCAAACATCACCGAAGGGGCCCCGCCCAATCCTGTGCTTAAGTTTCAATGAGGAAGGATCAATCCATGGATCAGTCTGAGTTGGTGTAGCTTTGACAGTTCTGAGGTGATCAGGATCTCCTTCAAAGAGTTCATACTCAAAAAAGACTGCTGGCTTTGCTGTTCCAATCTGTTCTGTCATTTTTGTTCCTGCAGAAATGAAATGGGTATTAAAGGAGCATGTAACCAATAATATTGGAATCCTTATTAAGCTGTCAGCAGTAGAACCTTAACCCCAACATTTGAATCTTAAGGCATTATAAAATTAATAATAATAATAAAAAAATCAGAATCAGTAAGGCATAGAGAGGTCAGAATCAATATATGTCACCACAGGGAAATCAGAATTATAATTCACAATATAATCACAGTTACAACCACCATATCCAATGGAAAAATACATACAGTGGAAATTAATAGTGGTCTAGATTTTAATGCCATCATCAAACAAACATTCCTAAGACCAATTCAATTATTGCAGACTCTGAAACCAACTTTCGACAGGCTTCAGTCTTATAATTACAAATTTAATCACCATGAATTTTTTGTTGAACACAGAACATTTGGAGAAAACCCCAAATGGGGTAAAGCTAAACCATTTCACTAAGCTTCCCTCTTTTCTTTTAAAATTGTTTGGATTACATCCCACCCCCATTAAAGGCATGTGCTAATGAAACCTTACTCAAGCCTGGGTTCAAGTCTCCAAGAAGGAGACTCACACACATATACACTTAGATTAGGCTAAAGTAGAAATTATATCTTGTATTAAAAAAACAAAGAAAAAAAGGATAAAAACCTACAACTAATTAAAACCACATCCAAGAATCATATGTTCATAACATGAAGACAGACCATGAACAATTCAAGTTTGTTTCAAACTGATAGATTACCAATTGTCCCTATGTGTTAGGATATGGTGAATATTAATCATTCAATTAATATTATAACACATGCTAAACACTGATTCATCAATAAAATCAGTAAATATCTATTTGAATCCAAATATACCCAAGGGGGTCTAGAATATTTCAGGCAATATAGCCCCATAAATATCCCAAATCCGAATTTATCCAAAAAAAAAAAAATCTCAAATCCCATTTCTCTTCCATTTGATTCATATTTCTATAGCTATTCAAATTCCAAAACTACAACATCCTAAATATTCACAACCCCATTATAGATACCTAAACCAATCAGGAAAGCAACAAAACAACAAAGATAGAAACCCTTCATGCCTGCCCTAAACATATGCATCCACAGACACACAGATACATACGTTAGTTGCTAAGAAATTAAGTAACTAATCTATGAAATTACGTTACATGTTAATTTTAACAATCTCAATTCATTTAAAAGGAATTATACAAAAATAAAATAAAATAAAACAAAAGGCAAAGAAGCCCAAATTTTCATTTGTTTTTCCACTTTTCCAGTTTCCTACAGTTTCTAAGGAACCAAACAAGATACAAATATACCCATTTGAACTTACCAGTTGAGTAGAGAAAGAGAAAGAGGAAAGTCCAAGTAGAGCCCTTGAAATTTGCTGTTTTTAGTAGTAATTGAAGAAGATTAGGAAGAATGAGATGAAGAAGTGGCAAGAGAAACCAAAAAGTATGGGATCGATACGAAGAGGGACACGGGGACTCTGGTGCTACCTGTCTCATCTGGATGCCACGTCAGTTTAAACTACAGACACGTCACGATGTAGAGTTGGACGACACGTGGCAGTCTTGTTATACCGAAATTGTTGGAGACTTTGGACCGGAAGGTCCGGAACCGCTTTAGAGGTAGATACTACATAGACGCTACTGGTTACGGGAGGTGGTAGGGCCCTAGAATTTTTTATATGATTTGATACTTTTGAGTCTTTAGAGGCCCATCTCGGGTTTTCTTTGCCGTTTTTCCAATTTTGCATATATATATATATATATATATATATATACTAACTTCTGAGCATGCGCTCATGCATGTGCTTAAAGGCTCTTCTATTTTTTGGGTAAGAGTTAATTTAAAGTATTTACTATAATTTAGGATTATTATATTTTTCAATTGCAAAAAAAAAAAAACTTAGTGGTGTGATGAAAAATTATTAACCTTTTATGTATGGCAGTTATCATTTTTTGTCTAATCCTAAAATATAGTTTTTTAATCCTAAGATTTAGCCATTTACTACACATCCATAACATAAGTAAATATAAGTTTAAATTTAAAATTTTATGGCAAGAGATACACGTTATTTTTGGTGTTGTTGTTCTTTAAAAAAAATAATAACAACATTTATCAATTTTTGTTTAATCCAAAAATTTAGTTGTTTAGTCCTAAAAGTTAGTCATTTACTACACATCTATAGCAAAAGTTAAAAAGAGTTTAAATTTCAAATTAAAAGAGTTTAAATTTCAAATATATCAACAACCTTTAAAACTAAGAAAAAGGTACGTAACATTTTTTTAAGTCGTATATTTTATCAAAAAAAAAAAATGTACCCCTATTTTGAGAAAAAAAAAAACATAAAATTATCCCACGTTCGATCAAAAAAAAACTCAACTCGGCCACATTTTTTTTTTTTTTCAAATTCAAAGTTTAAAAATACCTTATATTTATCCCATGATAACGTACATCAATAATTCTATTTTAATGGAGATGTTCAATGTTCAAATCAATCTTTTTAATTATCAAATTATTGTTAAAAATAATCATTCAAATTCAAATTCCGCTTGCCAATATATTATATTATCCAAAAAAATATTCCTGATTTAGAAAAAATTGCCGATTGCTTTTTTTTTTTTTTAATTCTCACAAAATAATTTCCATTTTTTCATAACCCACTACGACGTGAAAAATGCAATCCCCATTATATGTAAACACCTTCATCTGTACAGAAATTAAAAAAAAATTAAAAACCTGAAAAAGAAATATAATAGAAAATAAAAGAAAAAAGGATAAATCTTTTTTTAATTAAGTCACAAAAGGATAAAGGTGGTCGGATAGTTTTCCTTATTCATCTGTACACTTTTTTTTTTTTTTTTTCAAATACACGTTTTCCTCTTTTTTTTTTTTTTTCTTTTAAATCTCTTCCATATTTTTGGGGAGGGGGGGGGGAACTCCTACTATAAAACCACTACTATAACTTCTCCATCCATATCCTTATATTTAGGCACTAACATATCTGATTTTGAAAGAAAATAAAAGGCTAAATTTTAGGGAAATTTAAATGATTAAGGTGGGGAATTGGTGTGACCCTATCCTTATTTAAAAGTTTATCAAAAAAATGAAAAACTACATATTTAAAAAAATCTCATATTCTATCCATGTGCTATTTTAAAAAAATCTCACTTTCTATCCCACATTTAAGAACTACCCCGACCACATTTTTTTTTTTTTTTTTTTTTTTTTTTTTCAATTTCACGTTTTCCTCTTTTTCTTATTATTATTTTCTTTTAAATCTCTTCCATATTTTGGAAAAAAAAAATACTCCTACTATAAAACCACTACTATAACTTCTCCATCCATATCCTTATATTTAGGCACTAACATATCTAATTTTAAAAGAAAATAAAAGGCTAAATTTTAGGGAAATTTAGAAGATTAAAGTGGAAAATTGGTGTGACCCTATCCTTATTTAACAGTTTATTCAAAAAAAGAAAAACTACACGTTTAAAAAAATCTCATGTTATATCCATGTACTATTGAAAAAAATCTCACTTTCTATTCCACGTTTAAAAACTACTCGACCACCCTTTTTTTTTTTTTTTTTCAAATTCAAAGTTTAAAAACTACTTGTACTGTTTTAATCCTAAAAGTTAGCCACTTACTACACATCCATAACATAAGTGAAAAAGAGTTTAAATTTCAAATATATTTATTTTACGATAAAAGGATCGATAATAGTTATCCACTTTAACGCCAAAAACATATACAATGATGGTAAAAAAAAAAAATTCTTAAAAAGAAAAAAAAAATACGTAGAAGGAAAAAAAAAAGTGAGGAAATAGAAGATAAAGATTTTTTGAATTCAACTCAATCATGGACTCTTTAAAATCTAATCACCACATCATCAACTATTTAAATAAATAACTAAATAAAAAAAATAAAATTTAACGCCAAAAACATATACAATGATGGTAAAAAAAATAAAAACTTTAACGCCAAAAACATATACAACGATGGTAAAAAAAAAATTTTCTTAAAAAGAAAAAAAATATATGAAGAAGGAAAAAAAAAAGTGAGGAAATGGAGGATAAAGATTTTTTAGAATTTAACTCTATCATGGACTCTTTAAAATCTAATCACCACATCATTAACTATTTAAATAAATAACTAAATAAAAAAAATTTAACGACAAAAACATATACAATGATGGTAAAAAAAATTCTTAAAAAGAAAAAAAAAATACGAATAAGGAAAAAAAAAGTGAGGAAATAGAAGGAAATAGTAATTGATCATTTATATTTTGATCATTAATCAAATTTTCAAAATTACATTTAAAAAAAAAGAAAAAAAAAAGAGAGTTAATCTAATCACCACATCATCAACTATTTAAATAAATAACTAAATAAAAAAAATTTAACGCCAAAAACATAAACAATTATGGTAAAAAAAATTTCTTAAAAAGAAAAAAAAATAGGAAGAAGGAAAAAACAAGTGAGGAAATAGAAGGAAATAGTAATTGATCATTTATATTTTGATCATTAATCAAATTTTCAAAATTACATTTAAAAAAGAAAAAAGTTAACGTGATACATATATAAAAAAAAAATAGAACTCAAAGAAAGTCATTCATAAACCAAAGTAAAGAAAACAAAGAGGAACTTGCAAAAGATAGAACTTGAAAATTTGTTGGAACCTCTGACAATAAATGTCTTTAATCTGAAGAAAAAGAAAGGAGGATGTAGAGCTAAACTATCTTCAATCTGAAGAAGAATGAGAGATAGAAAGTGAGGTAGAAACTGCAAAGTGTACGTGAGTTTGTGAGTTTTAAAGTGTAGGAATTTTAATTTACATATTTATCCTCATTAGTTGAAAACTTGTAAGTGGATATGATAAGGGTACTTTAGACATCCAAAATGTGGAATCCAAACAGGAGAAGCCCCTTAAATAGTAGTATAGATCATTCATAAATCAAAGAAAAGAAAATAAAGAGGAACTTTCAAAAGATAGAACCTGAAAATTTGTTGGAGCCTCTGACAATAAATGTCTTTAATCTGAAGAAAAAGAAAGGAGGATGTAGAGCTAAACTATCTTCAATCTGAAGAAAAATGAGAGATAGAAAGTGAGATAGAAACTGCAAAGCGTACGTGAGTTTGTGGGTTTTAAAGTGTAGGAGTTTTAATTTACATATTTATCCTCATTAGTTGAAAACTTGTAAGTGGATATGATGAGGGTACTTTAGGTATCCAAAATGTGAAATCCAAACAGTAGAAGCCCCTTAAATAGTAGTATAAATAAATAAATAAATAATATATATATATATATATATATATATATATATATATATATATATATATATATATCTATTAGAGTTTTAATCTATACTAAGACTTTAATCAATTTTCAGTGTAAACAGAAATTAAACCCCAAATGTTTCATTTAACCATAAAAAACTTTGTCAATTAAGCTAATTAGAATCCACAATTTTTCAAATATATTAATTATGTGATTAAACGTAATATATATATTAGCTATGTGGCTATATTTAAAATTTAAATATCTGATACTTGAGTTCCAGTGTGAAAAACTTGAATCTTTAAAACTCCAATTTCATTGGAAAATTCAAAAGAAAACAACCATTTCAAGTCCATTCCTTCAACTTTTCAAATGTAGTTTTTTTTTTTTTTGGTGTAAATTAAAGGCGATATAAACCTGGGGTTCATATGGAAATGTAAATAAATGGAGTTATCAGTTATTTATGAATAAATCAAATTCAAATCGAAAAAAGGATAATTTGAGTTTGTTTATTTGATAAATAAGTTAAGTTCAAATCCAAAGTAAGGCTTGACTATTAACTCAAGTTCAAACATGATAATATGTTTGTGAATAAACTCGTAAATATGATACTTAATTTAAATATATATATGATATTTATATATTTATATAGACCTGATATTGGATTGTGTAACTTTGTAAATAAGTTCATAAAATGCTAAATTAATTTTTTTTAATTTACAGATAATATAAATACTACATTTTATCAAAAATAAAAAATAAAAAAATAATGTCCAAGGGCATGCAGCCACCCACCTATCAACCAAAACCGACCTATTCTAACCTAACTTGATAGGTTGGGTTGGGTATGGGGCATCTGATTGATAATTCTGCCTAATCCAATCCGACTCACCTATATTTGGAATATATATTATGTGGTTTTATTATTTACTATTTTGAATAGATGCACTAGCAACAAATTTGTAATATTATATCTACTGTTATTTTTGTTGGTTTGGTGCTATGCGTTGGTTTGATTAGTAAATTTGTTATTATTTATGTTGGTAATCTTATAAACTTCTTGTTATATAATGCCCATCCTTAAAATAGATATAAGAAAAGTTGTTCAACCCGTGGGTCCAACCCTATCTATGTGTGTAAAGTTGGAACAAAGTGATGGATTGGGTTGTGTCCAACCCAACCATAGTGGGTTGGATTCAATATACCCTTAACTTGACCCATATACACTCCTAGTTGAGGCCCATCTTGTTGCAAGTGTAAAGAGTGAGAGTTTAAGGCCTTATTCCATGCCACTAGAGGTAGCATGTCTTTCGTAGTAAAAATTATATATAATTTTTTTGTGATACAAAATAAAAATTCTACTCTTAAATAATTTAAGTGTATATATGTGTTAAACTTCGTCCTGGAGATTTGAACTCTGACCCTTGCCCTCTCACACCTCATAAATTTGGTAAATCTATCATTTATAGGTTCAAAAACAAAAATCATTCTATATAAGTAAGTAAAATAATATAACTTTCTCTATATTTTATTTCTACTTGTTTTTGTTAGTATTGATTAATAAAGAGATAAAACATTTTAGTCTTAGTGATTATTATATATGAAAAAATAATAAATAAATCGAGTAGTTCATGATCAAGCTCAAACATGTTCAACAATAAGATGAACTAAGCATGAACATGCACTCCAATTTATTGATAAGCTGGAACTTCAAAAATAACAAACTTCTTGATATTTAAAAATGTGATATATAACATTTTATACTATTTTTTTATAAGAGATAGAATTGTACTCTAGTCTAATTTAGGTTTATACGTGTGAACTTATGAAACTCTCTTCAGGAAACTTAAATCTCAACCTTTACTTTCTTTCCACACCTCACAAACACTTATATTTGTGAAGTGGTCATCATGCCAAGAGTGATGGTTAAAATTTTATAATTTCAAAAAGTAACAAATTAGAGTATGAAATTTAAAAGAATAAGAAACTAAATTTACGAAATATATTTTACACAATTATATGATAATTAATTGGCAGCGTGGCCATATGGTGCTTTTTTTTTTTTTTGTTTTGTTGAGAAACCAGTCAAGAATTTTATGCAAACCACTGCAAAACTACTGTCAGTCAATACAAGAGGATCAACCTCAATAGGAATATCCTCCAACCAAACTTGTGGTGCATCAAAATTCTTAGCTAACTTGGCTAACTTATCAGTTACAGCATTACCGTTTCAACGTACCTGGGAGAAAGAAGCCTGGCAAGATGAGTCAGCAAGAAGGTAGTTTAGGAAAGTCGTCGAGTCCCCTTCGAACACAGCTTGATGCAGCCCGATTTTGATCGCAAAAGCAATCACTCTCTCGCAGGCCAGAGGTTCAACATCCTCCACTGTTGGAGGTAATTTGATCCTTTCCGATAAAGCACCAACAACCTCTCCAGTGGAATCCCTAATGACCACGTACACCTATACCAGCATGGGAAATATCTTGGAAAATCAAAATTCGCTTTGAGGAAGGGGTTGGACGTGGAGACCAGCGGGTAGGGTCGAGATTTGGTGCATCTGGGAGTTTAACAACCTGTGCTGCTTGATACTCCTGTAGTATTTCATTTGCATAAGTAATGCATTCCTCTTCGTCCATATACTCCAAGCAACATAAGCGAAATCCTCGGCCAGATTTGGTTCTTGGAATTGAAAAATCCCAGTGAGTAAATCGATCTCTGAAGCAAGTAAAACGATTGAAGAGATTACTTTGGCATAGTTCAACATCCCACCAAATCTCTTTTGTAACCTGACACTCCCATAGAGCAAGGATTATGTCTTCTACTTCCCCATCACAGCACTCACAAATAGCATTGCGAATCACTTTTTGATGAAACAGATTTTTCTTTGTAGGAAGCGCTTCACAGCAAGCACGCCACAGAAAATACTTAATTTTGTTTGGAACATTGAGACTCGGTTCAGACAAGGTCTTAGCTTCATCAAGCATCCGATAGGCAGTTTTAATAACAAATATATAGTAATATATGTCACAAAACACAAATTATCAAATTAAATTATTAAAGAAAATTAACCCAAAAAAAAAACCTATTGATTAGCTTTTATTTTATTTTATTTTTTGAGAAGGATTGATTAGCTTTTATTGATTATAATAAATAAGTACATTAATGTTTACAATACTCATAATATGTGAGAATATTGACATATAATATTAATATGATTCAGAACATTAAATATAACTCAACTGGTTGATATTTTATGATTTTTATAAGACATTAAAAGTTCAAATCCTCTATCTTCTATTGTAACTATCAAATTATTTATTTTGACAAATAGACAACCTCAAAAGCTTACAATTTTTTTTTAATACAAGATAGAATTTCTACTCTACTCTAATCTAAGTGTATATGTGTGTAAAACTCCCTCCTGGAGACTTGAACTCCGGCCCTTAATCCTCATACTCCACAAGCACTTATACCTGTGGAGTGACCATCGCACCAAGGGTGTGCGGTGGTTCAAAAGCTTACAATTAAAAGTTGACGAAAACACCATTTTGGCCCTTACATTTTGAGGTCACAATCAATTTAGTTCCTATTATTTTTAACTTGTAGTTAATTTAGTCTCTACCGTTATCTTTTAACGAAAAATGCTTACGTAGCAAACAGATTGCACAATTGGCACATTTAACATTAAAAAATTAAATAAAATGCTGATATGTTCAAATTTTATTGGCCACATCAGTGATTAACTGGCAAGAAAATACACATCAGAAAAATAAAATAAAAAAATTAAAAGGATGAATATAAGGAATTAGAATAATTAAATAATTTTTCAATTTTCTTTTACTTTCTTCGAAACCAAAGTGCAACCCAGATACACACAACCATTTCAAATAATCAAAAAATAGCTTACATCTTCATTTCTCATTCTCATGCACGCTTCCCACCTCCACCACCTCGTAAGTTTATATTGTTTTAATTGAAGTGAATGAATTTCATTGTTAAAAGTAAGCTTTCATTTCTGGATTGGTAATGTTTAGAAAAATGATATTTGTTTTGATTTTCTTGGGAAAACAAACTTATTTTTAGTATTGAATTTTCCAGAAAACATATCAAAGACTTGTTATTATTATTATTATTAGTATTACATAAGAAGATCATTATTATTGTATTAGCAATCGGATCCTCACAAGCCTCGATTGGATCAGATCCGAAAAGGATCATCGATCTCTGGCTCTGGCATATGCGCACTGCGTGTACGAAAGATCAAGCTTGAAGGCACGAAGCCCGTTAGGAATTTCACAGATCTTTCATGGAACTGTAGCAATCTTCTGGCAAAACCGTACGTCTTTATCTGAATTATATGTGCTATCTATTGATGAATCGGTGTTGTCAAATCTGGTTTTTTAGGAGGATTTGGATTTGTTTTGTGTAAGGTTCTGATTCCTTGAATTGGGATGAAAAATTGTGTATTGGGTTGGTGACTTGCTGTAAATGAACCGAGTTTTGTTGAGTAGTGCATGTTCAAACTTGACTCGTCAGGAAAAATAAAAAACTCAAGCTTAGCTTGAGCTTGCGACAAGGCTAAAAATAGTGTTTGAGCTTGAGCTCATGAGGAAGCCAAAAAACTTGAGCTTGGCTTGACTTGGCTTGATTAATTAGTCAAGCCAAACTCAAGTTTAATATTAAGCTCAAACTCAAGCTCAGGTCAAGTTTTTCAGCTTCGGATCTAAAAAAATTACATTATTAAATTTTTAAATCTCTAAAATTAAGAAAAAAGAAAAAGAAAATAGTATACTCATTTTATCATGCATCTACTCTTACTTATGAGTAGCTATTATTCAAATTAATAATTTACATAATTAAATTCATTCATTCATCATTCCTTATCTACAGTTTCAGCAATTGTTAAAAATACAATTTTTGCATTCACGTCAGATGGTGAAAGACTAAAAAGGTATCTGTTTGTAACTATTATGAATGAGAAATACTAACATATTTCATAACTTTACTTTAGATGATTGATAAGAAATGATCATATGTAGCCTACTTAATTATTTATTTATTTTTAAATGTAACTATAGTCTAAAGTGGTTCTTGATCAGTCTAAAGGGAAGGAACAAATTAAGGTAATATAGGTAGTGGTCTCATGTTGGTTATGCTATTATTTATATATGTGTAATGAGTATATTTAGCTAACTTATATAAACTTATAAATGAGTCTATACTTGAATTGTTGTGTATCAAGCCTAATAACTCACAAGCTTGTTCGTGAACAAATTTTTTTGCTTAGACTCGGCTTGTTTATTAAACGAGTCTAAAACTAAGGCTCAAGCTTGGTTTATCTATAAACAAACAAACATGAACAAGCTTTTTATCGAGCCGAGCAAGAACGGACCCAAGTGGGGGCCTAAAGGGACCTGGGCCCCCCCTGAGCCCAAAAAAAAAAAAATGTACAGGTTAAGTTTTTCAAAAAGAAAAAAAAAAAAAAGGCTTGGCCCCCCTTTGTTTTTAGCTCAAGCCCCCCTCCCAAAAATCTTGAATACCAAGCCCAGCCGGCCAGCCCAAGAGGCAAGAGCCCATGACCCATGTAAAAAAAAAACCTTAGCAGTAAACCTAACAGAGAAACGAGAAAGTGAAGGAAAAATAAAAAAGAAAGGAACAGAGTACAGAGAGATAGTGAGACGAGAGTGAGACAGAGAGATAGAGAGGCGAGATAGAGTAGAGAGATAGAGACCCACATTGACGCCGCTACAATAGTACCCACGCCACGCCAATGCTAACGTGAGACGGCGAGAGTCTGCTACAATAGTACCCACACAGCCACGCCACACCCACTGAACCACGCCACTACCCATGCTGACGCCACTACAGCAGTACCCACGCCACGCCGACGCTGATGCAAGCCCCATCTTGCCGCCGCCACCGGTTGCTCAAGCCTTCACATCACAGGTAGTTAATCTATGATCTTTTCCTAGTTTCCTTCAAAACCTAAAAAATAAATAAATTTTTTGTGCTTGCTTGTGGAGTGTTTGTGTTTTTATTGATGACTGGTGATGAGTGATGAACTAATTACTGATGTTGGTGATTGTGGTTTTGTGAATTGAATCTGTGCTGCGGCCTGTGGTGTTTTTTTTTTTTTTTTTTGTGGGCTTTTTGGCTTTGTGACTGTCTGTGTGTTTGTGACTCTCTGTCACTTGTATTATAGAGATAAGAGAGATAGAGAGAGAGTAGAGTTTGTAGAGATTACTTTGACTATTTGTTTGTTCTCATCTTTGTTGACTGGTGGTTGGGCATAATAGGAATAAGTGACACTGTGACAGGAAAAAAAAAAAAAGTAAAGTTCAAGAAAAGTTTTTATTAGTAGTGTAGAATAAATTTGTAATGTTGGTAGTGCCGTAGTGGGATTGGGTTAGTGGGTTAATGTCAGAAAGATGGAGACAACATAAAAACAAAGATAAATAAAGGCGGGCCTAAGACAAAAAAGAAAAAAACAAATCATATAATATAGAAAATTGTCACACAAATTTAATATATATGATTTCTTATTTTATTTGTAGATCATGAAAAAATCAACTACAATGCTTGATTTTTTCAAAAGAAAATATTCAAATTCTTCCAAAGTCAACGTGGGATTGCTAACAACTAATGTTGCTATTCCAATTCTAGAAAATGTGGATGTTCCAATTCTAAAAAATATGCATTCCCCAATTCCGAAAAATGTTGATGTTCCAATCTCTCAAACACAATTTCAAAGAGTTGATCTTGATTCTTTGGATTATGATCCCGGAACATGCAAACAAATATGAGAATATTATGTTAATCAACGTGATGAAATTCGATGGGCTTACATTACAAAAGGTCCGCACCAACCTCCTCTAAAGACAAACAAAAAAAGTGGAAATCACAATCATAGCTTTCAAGCTTCTTAGTTTGAATATAATAAAACATGACTTGAATATTCTCCTACGACAGATGCAGCTTATTGTCTACCCTGCTTTGTTTTTCATAATCCAAATGGGGTTGTGGGACAAAATACATTTACTGTTGGTGGATTTAGAAATTGGAAAAAAGTTGGGGGCAAAGATTGTTATTTTCAAGGTCATATAGGAAAAGATCCTAACTCAGCTCATAGAGTTGCCGAGCAAATGTGCAAGGATTTGATAAACCAATCGCAGCATTTACAAAGGGTAGTTGATCATTTCACTACTGAACAAATTGCAAATAATCGCTTGCAACTGAAGACCTCAATTTTTATTGTCCGATATCTTGCCTTTCAAGCTGTAGCTTTTAGAGGTCGAGATGAAAGTTTTAGTTCATTAAATCATGGAAACTTTCTTGAATCATTGGGTATTGTGACTTTTTGGAATGAGAAGGTTGTTGAAATAATAGAAAAAGCTCTCAAAAATGCAACCTACACATCACCTAGGATTCAAAAGGAAATTCTACATGTTTTCTCAACGAAAGTGAAGAAGGCCATTCGGGAAGAAATTGGTGATGAAAAGTTTTGCATAATAGTTGATGAAGCTTGTGATGAGTCCATGAAAGAGCAAATGGTTGTGGTTTTTAGATATGTTGATGCAGAAGGCTTTGTGAAAGAAAGTTTTTTTGGGCTTATTCATGTTGTTGACACTGCAGCTTTGACTCTAAAGAAGGGGATATATTCTTTGTTATCTCAACATTGCTTAGATGTACAAAATATTCGAGGGCAAGGATATGATGGAGCAAGCAACATGTGAGGTATGTGGAATGGATTACAAGCTTTGATTTTGAATGATTGCCCATATGCTTACTACATCCATTGTTTTGCACATTACTTACAATTGGCATTAGTAAAAGCATCAAAACAAGTTGTCCCCATTAGTGGGTTTTTTCATACATTGCTTTTTCTTATCAAAATTGTTAATGCTTCATGCAAGAGTAATGAGCAATTGAAAGTTGCCAATGCTAATGCAATAACACGTTTGATTGATCTTGAAGAGCTTGAGACTGGAAGTGGACTTAATCAAATTGGCACTTTACAGTGACCTATAGAAACACGTTAGAGTTCACATTTTAGATCAGTTTCTAGCTTATTAAGGATGTTTACTCCAACTCTTGAAGTTTTACAAAATATAATTGAGGATGCAATTGATGGAGAACATTAGGCAGAAGTAGAGCCAGCTTATGATGGTTTAACTTCATTTGAATTTGTCTTCATCTTTCATCTTGAGAAGGAAACTGTGGAGATCACTAATAAACTTTGTCAAGCTTTGCAAAGTCAATCTCAAGACATTTTAAATGCCATGCATTTAGTTTTATCTACTAAAGCACTTATCCAAAAATTTAGAGATGATGGATGGGATGGCTTACTCACCATTTTGATATCATTTTGTGAGAAATATTGCATTGATGTCCCAGATATGAATGCTCGTTATGTTACGAGGTGAGGTCGAGCTCGTAATCAGCAAGATAACGTTACAATTGAGCATCATTATCGAGTAAATATTTTTTATGCTGCAATAGATTCTCAAGTACAGGAACTAAATCATCGGTTTAATGAAGATGCAATGGAGTTACTTAGGCTTAGCTCAGCTTTAGAACCTCGAGAGGCATTAAAATCTTTCATAAGTAGTGATCTTTGTTTGTTGGTAAAGAATTTCTATTCACAAGATTTCACCGATTATGACAAACAAGTGTCGGAGAAGGAGCTTTATCATTTTGAGCATAATGTAGTCTAGGATCTAGAGTTCAAAAAATTGAAAAGTTTATTTGAGTTGTGTCAATGGTTAGTGAGAACTAGAAATTCAGAACACTACAAACTTGTTTATAGAATGGTGAGACTTGTGCTTACTCTTCATGTTTCTACTACTACTACAGAGCAAGTATTTTCAGCTATGAAAGTTGTCAAAACTAACCTTCGAAGCAAAATGGAAAATGATTTTTTGACGGACTCTTTGATATTATACATTGAAAAGGATAAAGCTTTGACATTTAGTTTGGATTCAATCGTAGATGATTTTGAAGATTTGAAAGAGTGTCGAGTTCCCTTTTCATAGATGATTGTATTAAGAAACAATAGTGCTTCGTGTCTTTTGTTTTTGTTGGTAGATGATTGTATTTTAATATATTAAGAAACAATGATTTTTGGGTACTTGTTTTGTTTGATAGTTTATTAATACTATATGGATGCGTATTTGAAATTTTTTTTTTCGCTTATCTCCGCCCCCCCCCCCTATCCTTCTCCAGCTTGAAATCCTGAGTCCGTCCCTAGAGCTGAGCCCGAGTTGTTCATGATCAGCTTGGTTCATTTACAGCCCTAGTTGGTGTTTAGTTGTCAAGAAAGTCCAAGAAAAAATTAAAATTTTATTTAATAAATTTTTCTGATATGTTTTAATAAAGTCCAAGAATCCTTTCAATTTTATTTTTCTGATGAGTTTTATTTAATTTTTTAATATTAAATGTGCCAATTGTGCAATCCATTTGCTATGTAAGCATTTTCCGTTAAAAGTTAATGGTAGTGACCAAATTGACTACAAGTTGAAAATAACAGAGACTAAATTGATTGTTACCAAAATATAGGGACAAAATTAACTGTGATCTCAAAATGTAGGGACCAAAATAGTGTTTTCGCCTTAAAAGTTTCTTGAATTGAATAAACAGACTTATGTTGTGCAAGCAATCTTTTAGCCTTCTAGGCACAGAGTATTGACTTGGCAACTAAATTGACACAAAGGGCAGACTTGACTTTTGCTGGGCCAGGTAAAAGCATCTCCAATTTTTTATTTATTTTATATATACATATTTTTTGAATCTCCAAACTCTAAAATTTTATGATGGTATTTTTTTAATAAATCTCATGGAGCACCTGTAACAATGATATAGTAAGTTATAAGATCATCTAATTTTAATTTTTATTTTAGCCTTTATTATAATTTGAAATTTATCAATTTTACATTAGTCTTGTGTAGGTCTTTTAAAAATTATACATAATTAAAATTTATCAAATTTATCTTAGAATTGAAATTTAACCCAAAATTTTGTTTATCTTTTTTTTTTTTTTTTTAGAAAAGTGCTACGTTTACAACATTTTTATAACAAATTTTAATGGTAAGTTATTACTAGTTCTAATTTGAATTTACCACTTAAATTAATCTTTTTCCCACCAATAAAAGTCAGTAATAACCTATCATTTAGGATTTATAATAAAAATATTGTGGACATATATATATATATATATTTTTTTTTTCCACCCATACATTTCACTTTCTAGAATCATCTCTATCTTTTTTCTTTTTTCCCTCTTGTTTTTTATCCTCCACACATGTACCCCACTCTTCTCACTTCTAACTTATATCAATCTCTCTCTCTCTCTCTCTCTCTCTCTCACGCACACGCACATGCACGCATGCACGCTGCCTCATCTGCTCTACCACTGCTCGTTATCCTCCCCACCTCCAAAGAAATGCGGCCTAGCCACCCAAATGGTCAGATTTGTGTTCTTTTTTTTTTTTTTTTGGTTATAATTTAATTAGTTATATATGAAAGATTGTGTTTTGTTTTTGTTTTGATTGTGTCTCCTTGAGTTTGGAGATGCGCACACATATACACACAATTGGCCTTCAAATTGACATTCACGCACGCTGCCTCGTTCGCTCCATCGCCGCTTGTTATCTTCCCTACCTTTAAGGACATGTGGCCTAGTCGCCTAGATGGTCAAATAGACGGTTTTTTTTTTTTTTTTTTTTTTCTCTTTTTTTCTTTTTGGTTCTAATTTGATTAGTTTTATATGAAAGATTGTTGTTCTGTTTTTGTTTTGATTGTGTCTCCTTGAGTTTGGAGACGTTAAGAGAGAAATAGGTGGTTCGATTTGTAGCCATTAGGATAAAAGTTGAATATTTTAATTAGTTGTTAATTTTTTAATTTCATTTTATTCTTTTGCAAATGAACATTAGCCCTTTAGGCTAAGAGAGTGACCATTCATTAGCCATAAAAACTTATTGAACTTTAAAGAGGCTATTGGAGCATTATATGGTGGTTAGACTCTCTAAAATAGAGAGGATTTTGTGTTTGCCAATGCTATTGGAGATGTTCTAGCTAAGAATGCAGTTGTTTATTACAAGAAAGTCTAAAGACAAAAAAATATTGACAAATAATTTGATACCTGATAATGTGATAGATTGTTAATAAAAAGGTTTTTGGTGGACCCAAATAGATATTAATAAAAACTATTGGTGTGAAAAATGTTATTAAATTTTTGTGTACGTAGTAGAATTACTCTTTGCAGCACATCCAAACATGTGAGGGGAAGTAGAAATGCTATCGACACTAAAATTTTCACTCCCCACTCACAAGTGTAAACTTGCCATCCTCTTTGATATTAACAAGTGTATTGCTACTTTTGCTATTAACTTAATAAAATTTTTTGACAATATTAAATTAATAACTTTACTATTAAATTTTTATTAATAGTTTTTTTATACATGACTATTATAGTTTTTTAAACCTGGCTATTGATGAGTGATGATGTTGCAAATATCACCAATAAGTTGCGTGCACTCTCCAACTCGAATCAAACCTGCAAACAGAAAACAAAGAGACCTAAGAGAGAGAGAGAGCACCGGTGTGGTGCCGGCCAAAAACCCTCCGAAGGTCAAGTTAGAATTTCTTTTCAACCCTAAAGTGCTAGAGTTGAGTCAAATGTGCGTACCTTGCTTTGTGAGGGTTTTGGAGTATATATAGTAGCGTAGGACCGAGATTCTCGCCTTGGTCAAGTAATCCTTTCCTTCTAGGAGAGTGACTCGTGAAAATCTGTATCTCTTAGAGTTCTTTATTTTCTGTTTGCAGGTTTGATTCGAGTTGGAGAGTGCACGCAACTTATTGGTGATATTTGCGACATCATCAGTTGGCGCCGTCTGTGGGAAGTCGAGAGTAAAGGGAAAACTAATTCAGCCTTTGCTCTATTCCAAGGACAAAAAGTTGCATGGTACTCACCAGATCAATGGCGACAGTCAACAATCAAGGTGAAGAACCGCATGCTACAGCGCTAGAAAGGCAAGTTCAGACGCTTGCTACTACTCTTGAGCGCCTCACTAAACAGAATCACGATTTAGAAGAGCAACTACGGCAGATGACTGCGCACCAAAGTGCACCAGGGGAGGACTAGGAAGTCGCGAGCCCGGAGGGGAGGAATGCCATCAGACCTAAAGGTAGCACCGCACCGACAAGGCCGGAGAGACCGGAGACAAACCCACCATCTGCCTCGGACTCCCTACCACCGCATATCACGGCCGAGATGCAGGAGATGAGGGAACGCATGTATGTGATGATGAACGCCCTTAGAGGACGGGTATCCAGCAACCTGGACGACCTAGTCCATAGAACGGATTCGCCTTTCACAGCGTTGGTAAATTCATGCCCCGTTCCTCCAAAGTTTTGCATGCCCCATGTGGAAAACTACGACAGATACAAAGACCCGTTGGATCACCTGGAGTCTTTTAGAACCCTAATGCATCTTCAGGGTGTACCAGATGAAATCATGTGCAGGGCTTTTCTCACCACCTTGAAGGGGCCTGCGAGGGACTGGTACAGCAGGCCGACGCCTAATTCTATCGGCACTTTTAAGGAACTGGGCACACAGTTCGTATCACACTTTATTGGAAGTCATCAACACAAGAGGTCTATTGCGTGTATACTGGGCATTAAGCAACGAGAAGACGAGACGTTAAGGTCTTATATAGCCCGCTTTAACAAGGAATCCCTCTCGATAGACGAAGCAGATGACAAAATACTTGTGGCAGCATTCATGAACGGGCTACAAGAGGGTAAGTTCTTGTTCTCTCTATGCAAGAATGACCCAAAGACTATGTCCGATGTATATTACAGGGCGACGAAGTATATGAACGCGGAGGATGCCTTGCTGGCCAGAGACGACTATAAACCAAGAAAAAGGGAAAGATAGGAAGATATGAAACCAGATAATGGACAAAAAATGGCAAGGACCAGAGATCGACGAGAAGACCAGAGATCCAAACCACCTTCGGGGAGGTTTACAAGTTTCACCCCCCTCACAGCCCCAATTGACCAGGTGTTGATGCAAATCAAAGATGAAGGAACCTTGACGTTCCCGGGCAAGTTAAAGGGAGATCCAAACAAGAGGCCACGAGATAGATACTGCCGTTTTCATCGTGACCATGGCCATGATACGACGGACTGTTATGACCTCAAGCAACAGATCGAAGCCCTTATCAGGCAAGGAAGGTTGCAGAGGTTCGTGAGGAAGGAGAGAACGGAACAACCCCAGGAGCAGAATCCTAGACGGGAAAACGAACGACCCAGACCACCGGTAGCAGACATACGGATGATAATAGGGGGCAGTACTTCAGCGGGGTCTTCTAAAAAGGCCAGAAAGACCTATTTACGGACGGTGCAAAGTGTCCAGTTGACGGGCTCTTCATTAGAAAGAATACGACGGAACGGCTCCAATATCGAGTTTTCTGAAGAAGAGGCCCGGCGCCTTCACCACCCCCATGACAACGCGCTTGTGGTTAGTATACAGGTAGTAGACTTCAATGTCCACAGAGTTCTAGTGGACAACGGGAGCTCAGCAGACATCCTCTACTACCCCGCGTTCCAGCAGATGGGGATTGTAAAAGAGCGCCTGATCCCGGCATGCACACCCCTTGTTGGCTTTGGGGGAACCCAGGTCCATCCTTTAGGATCCGTCACATTGGCGGTGACAGTAGGAGACTACTCGCAGCAAATAACCAAGGATGTTTTCTTTCTAGTGGTTGATTGCTCCTCAGCGTATAATGCCATACTCGGACGACCCACTCTCAACGCATGGAAGGCCGTCACTTCTACCTACCATCTGATGATCAAGTTTCCCACTGAACATGGAGTTGGAGAGCTGCGCGAAAATCAGGTGGCTGCAAGGGAATGTTACGTAGCCATGATGGAGATGGATGACCATGTACAGGCAATGAACATCGAAGAACAGAGAGCAGTGGCAGAACTCGTGGAGAAATTGGAAGATGTACAACTGGACGATTCGGGGCTCGACCGGACCACCAGGATAGGAACCTCGGTCGACCAAACGGTTCGACATGCGCTCCTACTGTTCCTCAAAGAGAACCAAGACGTGTTTGCATGGAGCCATGACGACATGCCAGGGATAGATCCGTCAGTCATAGTCCATAAATTAAACGTGTCACCCTCGTTCTCTCCAGTGCGACAAAAGAAGCGCGTGTTTGCCCCCGAAAGGGATCGAGCCGCAGCAGAGGAAGTGCGGAAGCTACGGGAAGCGAACTTCATACGTGAGGTGTACTACCCAGACTGGCTGGCAAATGTGGTAATGGTCAAAAAGTCAAATGGGAAGTGGAGAATGTGCGTTGACTTCATGGATCTGAATAGAGCGTGCCCTAAAGACAGTTTCCCGCTCCCATGCATTGATGCCTTAGTGGACTCCACCGCAAGACATGAGTTGTTGAGCTTCATGGACGCCTTCTCAGGGTATAATCAGATTAAGTTGGAGAAAACAGATCAAGAGAAAACATCATTTGTGACAAGCCAAGGGCTTTTTTGCTACAAAGTGATGCCGTTCGGGCTCAAGAATGCAGGAGCCACATACCAGCGATTAATGAACAAAATGTTCGCGCACCAAATTGGCCGGAATGTCCAAGTCTACGTAGATGATATGTTGGTGAAAAGCGCAAAGGTGTCGGATCATCTGGGGGACCTCCAGGAGACTTTCAACACTCTTCGTACGTATAAAATGAAGCTGAATACAAGCAAATGCGCATTCGGAGTGACTGCTGGAAAATTCCTAGGATTCATGGTGTCCTAGCGGGGCATTGAGGTCAACCCTGAGAAAGTGAAAGCAATTATGGAGCTATCTCCTCCGAGGACGGTGAATGAAGTGCAAAGCTTGACAGGAAAGATAGCAGCCCTAAACAGGTTCGTATCAAAAGCGACGGACAAGTGTCTACCTTTCTTTAGAACACTAAGGAGATCTTTCGAATGGACGGACGAATGCCAAAGGGCATTTGAAGAGTTAAAAGCATATCTCTCTACCCCGCCATTGCTTAGTCCGTCCACGCCGGGGGAGGAATTGTTCCTGTACCTTGCCGTCTCATCAGCAGCGGTAAGTGCAGCTCTCATCTGAGAGGAAGGGAAGATACAAAAGCCCGTGTACTTTGTAAGCCGGGCGCTAAGAGGCGTAGAGGAGAGATACCCACGGATAGAGAAACTCGCCTTCGCACTCGTAACTGCAGCTCGAAAAATGAAGCCCTATTTTCAAGCGCATACAATAATGGTCCTGACGGATCAGCCCCTGCGGAGAGCAATGAACAATCCTGAAACTGCCGGACGGATGGCTTTGTGGGCTATCGAGCTGAGTGAGTACGATATCCAATACCAGCCACGAACAGCTGTGAAAGGACAAATACTGGTAGACTTCATCGCGGAATTCACTACACCTGACGAGCAGGGGGCAGAAGAGACGCCCACATGGAGAATTCACATAGACGGATCCTCCAATAGGCATACAGGAGGAGTCGGAGTTGTACTCCACACCCCGGAAGGAGATAAGGTTGAATGCATGATCCGTCTGGAGTTCCCCACTACAAATAACGAAGCGGAGTATGAGGCCTTGGTGGCAGGATTGGAACTTGCGATAGCGGCAGGGGCTAGGAAGGCAGTAGTCTACTCCGACTCTCAAATCGTAGCCAGCCAAGTTAATGGGAGCTATGATTGCAGGAATGAACAAATGAGAAGGTACCTCGGAGAAGTGAAGGGTCTAACGAGCGACCTCCAATTCACGATAGCTCAGATCCCAAGAGAAGAGAATCAAGAGGCGGACCGACTCGCCAAGGCTGCTTCGGCCGAACCCATGATCGCTCCAGAATAGGTGTTGTCCTTCGTCCAACGTTCATCGCTACTAGATAACGTTCGAATGCAAGAATTAAGCACTAAGGACGATTGGACGGTTCCAATCGTGGTGTACCTCAAGGACGGCAAGCTGCCAGACAGCAAGGTCGATGTAAGGAAATTGAAGGTCAGGGCTGCCCGATTCATACTGATTAAAGGCATCCTCTACAAAAGAGGATTCTCCCAATTGTATCTAAGATGCATTGGCCATGACGAAGCAGACTACGTGATGAGGGAAGTTCACGAAGGAATTTGTGGAAACCACTCGGGATCAAGGTCTCTCGTGCACAAGCTACTCCGAGCAGGATACTACTGGCCGACAATGTAGAAGGATGCCCATATGTACGTTAGAGCCTGCGATAAGTGTCAACGGTTTGGCAATCTTATTAGACAGCCAACGGAGGAACTCACACCCATGACGGCCCCATGGCCGTTCGCGCAATGGGGGTTAGACATCATGGGTCCATTTTCGATAGCGGTAAGACAACTGAAGTTCTTGGTGGTTGGAATCGACTACTTCACCAAGTAGGTGGAAGCAGAAGCTCTCGCTACTATCACGGAGAAAAACATTCGCAACTTTGTGTGGAGAAGTATTATTTGCCGATATGGGATCCCAAGAGTACTCGTTTCAGACAATGGGAAGCAATTCGACAACAATGCATTCCGAGATTTTTGTTCTCAGCTGGGAATCAAGAACCACTACTCGTCACCCGCCCACCCACAGGCCAACGGACAAGTTGAAGTCATGAACCGGTCCTTGTTAAAGATTATTAAGACTCGGCTCGAGGGGGCAAAGGGTATATGGCCGGACGAACTACCAAGTGTCCTATGGGCGTACAGAACAACGGCAAGAAGGCCAACGGGAGAGACACCGTTTCGATTGGCCTTTGGTGCGGAGGCCCTCATACCGGCAGAAGTGGGATTGACGAGTTACCGAGTGGAAAGCTATGACGAGAGCAAGAATATTGAAGCATTACGTCTAGAGCTTGACCTTGTCGATGAAGTCAGGGTAGCAGCAGCCCAGAGACTGGCGCGGTACCAAGACATGATGGCGAAACACTACAACTCCAAGGTCCGGCACCGAGACTTCAAGGTTAGAGATCTAGTGTTACGAAAAGTGCTTGGCGCTACGAAGGATGCATCCCTAGGAAAGCTGGGTCCTAACTGGGAAGGCCCGTACAGAATCATCTCATGGCACAGGAAAGGAACGTACTACCTGGAGACATTAGACGGAAGGAAGTTGGGCCATCCTTGGAACACGGAGCACCTGAAGAAGTACTACCAGTAGTGCAGCAGTCATAGGACGATATCTACTGCCTTATTTTTGGTTTAATTTTTAGACAGTCATAGCTTTTACTTTTTTCTTTTCCATTGACAATTTGGTTTGTTGAACTTATGGGAGGAATTTTCATTTAGAAAATATGGAATGCATGCTGTTGAAAATTCTACAAGTCCACAAAGTGGACGGATCATCCAAAGGATGAGAAACCTATAAGTCCACAAAGTGGACGGATCATCCAAAGGATGAGAAACCTACAAATCCACAAAGTGGACGGATCATCCAAAGGAAAAGAAACCTACAAGTCCACAAAGTGGACGGATCATACAAAGGATGAGAAACCTACAGGTCCACAAAGTGGACGGATCATACAAAGGATGAGAAACCTACAGGTCCGCAAAGTGGACGGACCATCCAAAGGATAAAAACCTACAAGTCCATAAAGTGGACGGATCATCCAAAAGATAAAAAACCTACGAGTCCATAAAGAGGACGGATCATCCAAAGGATGAAAAAGCCTACAAGTCCACAAAGTGGACGGCTCATCCAAAGGATGAAAAACCTACGTCCGCCAAAGTGGATGGATAATTAAAAGAATAAAAACATACAAGTCTACAAAGTGGATGGACCATCCCAACAAATTCTACAAAGTAGACAGGACATACAGAAGGACAAAAACCTTCTGTTTATACAGTGGACGGATCCACTGAAGAGCTAAATAAATAAGCAAAATAAAAAGCAAAGTTCAATCAAAGTGAACGGATAGACATACTGAAGATATCATGCAAAGCATAAAACGACGGGTTAAAATATAAACGGATTACCCAAGAAGTATCAATAATACAGTGCAGTTCAATAACAAAAAGTTGAACAAATACAGAAAGTGAAATTGTCCCCTATCACTACAAATTACATTAATCTTTAATTGTGACGGGTTCATCAGGGCCTTCAGGCAACGGCTGAAAAGAGTCGACGACGGTCATTTCTTCTATAGCTTTAGCGACCCCGTCATCACCTGGAACCTCGCCAAAGAGTTCCTCCGTCCCTTCAGAGTCGACGGGGTGAGCAGGGGTTCGGGCCTCAGCATCTATGGTTATGTGAGCTAAGTCCAAGTCAGGGAATGACGCCTTCACCTGACGGATGCAGTCATCGAACCCGTCGCTAAAGGAGGAACCAAGCTCCGTCAGAAGGGCGTCGGAATCTCGGTACTCTTTGACGGCATCAATTTTTGCTTGAAGAATATTGTCGTCATGGGCTTTCACCGTCTTCTTGAGCAGCTCCACCTCCTTCTCTAAGTTCTCGCGAGCTTGCTCGGAGAGCGCTAGCTTCTTCTCATGACGGACCCTCCATAGCTTCAACTCGTCCAGTTCTTCCGCCGTCGCCTTTGCCTTAGCACGTACCCGTTCAAGGGCTCTTTCTTGGGTCAGGCAACGGTCTGACAGGCCCTTGGCCATTAATACACCCTGCAACGGTTCGGATAGAAATAAATTCAGGACGGATAAGAACGAAACAAAGCTAAAATGACGGAATGGTACTATGACGGTAACTAACCTGGGCTAAGCTGTACAGACACGTCTCCCCCATGGTCTCGGTGGCGTGGTTCCCCAGGTCTTCATAATCTTCATCGGTTATGATGGAGCCAATACGACGGAGAGTGTATTAGGGGTCTTCACGAAGCAGGATGGGGGGCTTCTCCTTCACGGGGTCCGGGTTGGTCATCAAACCCTTACCCTTGCCAATTCGTAGCTTGGGAGCTGGTTTTGCCGTGCCGGACCCCTGACCAGCAGGTAGACCCGTCACAAGTTTTTGCTTCTTGGAGTGACGGTCCCACCTCTCAAAAGATGGCCTTTTAGGAGCCGTCTGTGACGGATCCACCTTTGAGGCATCGCCCCCCAGCTTCTTTTTTGCTGCTTGTTGTTTGATGATAGCCCGTCTCCTGGCGTCATCCATTTCTACAAAAGAAGACGGTCAACAAAGGAATAACATAGACAGATTATCGACGGAAGGATTCCAGAACTTACGTTTGCGTACACCTGCGTCGTATCGTCTGGCGACGGATGTAGGTTCAGGACCGTCACAATACCAATGTAACGTATCCAATGTGACGAGCTTCGACCAAGTCCGTTCAGACAACTTTGTCTTTTGGAAAATTTTCTCCAGAAAACCAAACTATTTAGTTGAGATAGGTGGACGGTCCCTCGCTGTAAAAAAAAAAAAAAAAAAAAAGGTTAAGAAAGAATTCATGAAAATGAATGACGGTTAATGAGTAGACGGACTCGTACCAGACGGGGGCATTATACCCCACGTTTTATCAACCGGCATGTAGTCGTCGTCGCCTGGACGACACATCCAGTTATCTCCTCGAAGGAAGAAGTAACAACCCTTCCAGTTACGGTTGGAGTCTGGGGTCTCGGATACTAGCCTAAGTACCGGACTCCTCGGCACAAAGCTGTACATCCCTCTTGACTTTGTAATTTCGGACGGACGGTAACAATGAAAGAATTCTTCCACTGTCAACCATCTAGCTCCGTCAGACATAACGCCGTATAGTACCTCGACGCTCAGGAAAACCCTCAATGCGTTCGGAGATATCTGGGTGACGGCCAGACCCAAGTACTGGAGGAGACGACGGTGCAATGCACTTAGGGGAAAACGGAGACCCGCTTTTAGCATCTGCTCGTAGACATCGACATCTTCAAGACCGTAGTAGTAGCATTTTTCTTATTTGAATGGTAGACGGATGGATATGGTGTCGGGTATTTGGTATTTTTGCCTCAACGTGTTGAAGTACGCTGACTTGATGGTTGACACAAAGTCATTCACCATCCACAAAGGGAGCAGGACGAACTCCCTGAAGCCGTCAGGACCAATGACGGATTGGACCGGGGGGTCGACACCGTCCGGAGTTGTCGATGAGAGTCATACTGCGACCCGTCCATATCTTGCCCTTCATCTTCCCCGTAGGAAGGAGAGCTAGCCGACGGTTCCTCTCCCCGTAGGAGGTGTCTCGGTACGCGGCCGACGGGAACACCTCTTCGTAACCCGCTCCCTCGCGGGCATAAGATTGACTACTTGACGCCTCACTAGACATCTGACACCTACATATGACGGGTAAAGGAAGCCTAAGGCTCTAGATTTATACCAACGACGGGACCAACAAGGGAAATAAGGAATGAAACGTTGTATAAGAATAGCTTACAAGCAGACGGTGAGAAAAACTTACAAGTAGATGGCGAGACGCGCACGACGGGGAAGTTATCACCACGTTGTTTTCCGGCTTCCAAAGGAGACGGTTGCTCTCTGAAAAGGGTTGACGGTTGCGCTCTGATCAGAAAATTCTCTAAAAAGTGTAAAAGTGAATATGGTGGGTGGTATATATATAGGGGGAACGACGTGGTAAACGAGGGGACGCCTCGATTCCAGCAAACAACCGTTAGAATTCCTCCACGTGTCCCTGAGCATTTATGATAGCATTCCAGCCTGTCCGTCAGAAATTATAACCGTCATTCCATGAGACCGCTTTGGAGAGATGACGGTATCATGGAATGAGGGGGCAACTGATGGGGATAAAACAAACATGACGGGTGATATGACCAAGGCGGACAGATGCGCTGTGGACGGACAGGTAGAATGGATGCACATAATTTCCCCCGTCCTTATCCGGGCTACCTCAAGTCATATTATATGATTAGGGCTGACGTGGCCTTGATTGTAATTCACGCCAACGTGTATATGAAGAACTCTTGCGCTACACGTTAGGCTTGATTGATAATTTATATAAGGAAAAGAACTCTAAGAGATACAGATTTTCACGAGTCACTCTCCTAGAAGGAAAGGATTACTTGACCAAGGCGAGAATCTCGGTCCTACGCTACTATATATACTCCAAAACCCTCACAAAGCAAGGTACGCACATTTGACTCAACTCTAGCACTTTAGGGTTGAAAAGAAATTCTAACTTGACCTTCGGAGGGTTTTTGGCCGGCACCACATCGGTGCTCTCTCTCTCACTTAGGTCTCTTTGTTTTCTGTTTGCAGGTTTGATTCGAGTTGGAGAGTGCACGCAACTTATTGGTGATATTTGCGACATCATCAATGAGTAGTGGACAAATGCTCGTTCATTGCATGGACGACCGTAAGCGCACTCAAATCAGATTCAACTCCCTCGTTCAAGCCAGCAATAAGTAACGGTTATAAAACCATTATCAGTGCCTTCATGAGCCGCCTCATGTTTGTTACAAACATCTTTATGAGCTGATTAATAGCCATTACAAAGCCATTAATCTTCCAGCTCACACACAACACCTAAGGGAGATCAACACGCCTTGCTACTATAACTCATAAGTTGGCTATATAAAGCCACAAAGAAGCAAGTACACACACAAACTAAGTTACAGTACATGATGAAACACGAAAATTAGTAGGCTGGAATACTTTAGGCTACGGTAATGGTTGTGAATATTGAAAAGAAAGAAATAACTATCAAAGGTGACCGGTGTGACCCGGCCAAGGACTCTCCGACGATTAAGTCAGTTTTCTCTCTAGGACACAAGGAAAGGAAATAGTGAATGGTCTGGATGCAAGGAAAAATAATATCCAAGTCATTGAATCCTTATAACACTTCTTTACATGGGTTCATCTATATATACGGACATACAACAATTCCCACTTTCAAGTCAAACGGTGCAAGGAATGAATACATGCAAAAGGTAGTTATTTATATATATTGGTACAATGAGAATAACTACCCCTATAGTAATAACTACTCCTTTCAAATGCATATCACGGCCATAGACATTGAAGTGTAGAATTGTAATGGCTATTAAATATATAAATCATCTTGAAGTTTCATAAACTTCAATCTATATATCACATATATGAATCATGACATATGAATTCCAATGCTAATAACGTAAATTCATAAAACCATGATTATCAAACCAAGTCTACACAAGGATGACGATTTTCTTAAATTCTAAAATTCAATTACATGTTATAAAATCATGATATGAAAACCTGGCTCTGATACCAATTGAAGGAAAAAATCTAGTTTTGTATCTCATACAAAACCCACAGCGGAAACAACAAACAAAGATCTATTTCATTCATGATTGATAACGTGCACTACATAAATTTCAGAATTTAAGAACAAGATAGCGTACCTTGGTGTGGAGAAATTCAAAACAAAGATTAGAAGCACTTGGGAACACTTTTAATCTTCACTCCAATTCCACTTTACGCTCAAGATGTGTGGTCTCTCAATCAGTTTTTTCAAAGGGAGAATGAAAGTGTGTCTCTCACTCTCTCACACACCGTTTCTTTTTCTTTTCTAATCTCTTCTTATAAAAATTATGTATGTTTCTCCATTTATAACTAACTAATTATCTAATTGGGCTGGCCTATTGGGCCTTTCCAATTGGGCTTTAGTGTGTGGCTTGGAGTGGGACCAAAAGGGACCAATAAGACACTAGCTCCAATGGGCCTTGGGCTTTTCCGTCAACTCTTGACAAGTCCAAAGTTACCATTAATTATATTTAATATCACTATATAAATATAATTGCACTCTAGGCCTTATTAATAAATTATATCCCAAGACTTTATTATACACGTAACCCCTTCATAAAATATTCATAGTAACACAAAGTCATAAATGCAGAGTGCCACTTTGTAAATTACTACATCTTATCCTTGAGTACCCGGTTTAATTCTTTAAAGTTATTCATTATATATTTATAAAATCCAATTTCATAAATATATACTTTAGTAATTTCTTACTAAAGTGGTTAGGCCTAACTCTCTGAATAATTGAACCCATTAAACTTATCTCAAGGGAATATTTTATATCTCCATCAAGAGACTATGAATTTCATCTTGAGAATATATGTTCCATCAACACTAAATGTGACTGCCCAACATACTGAGGTTTTGACCGTCACTTCAGATCTCACTCCTGATATATCAAAACAACCTACACTTCATGATCAGGTCCATTATTCTCTCAGGATTAAGAGTTCATGCAAATAGAAGTCGTGAGATTTATTATTCATTTGACAGTCGTTAGGAAAATAATAAATCTCATAGCGGTCCTGTTCAATATATTTTAACTCTTAAAACATATCAACATATCAACTAGAAGTTTCCACTTCCATGATCAAGACAAATCATCTTGGTTGACACGTTATAGTCTTCGCAGATGAAATGCCCAATTTCATCACCGACTACGAACTATAAATTCTGAGTTTACAAAGAACTTGTGATTTACATCTTCTGTGACTTTTCACATAAATCATATACAATGCATCTCATGGACTATATGATAATGTCCCATATTCATGTTACCATTATTTTAGATAATAATAAAATAACTTTATCAAACACAATATTAAATCATACATCATGTCATACATAATGTTATACATAGCATCATACAATAGGATTTAAGGGCACTAATCCTAACACTGGACTTACCTTGGGTGAATAGGATATACTCCTTTTATAGAGAGTTAAACGTGGGTCTACTTGTTTGGATCCACCACCATCGTGGTTGATGTTGGTGGTTGATAAAGAAAACGGGCTATATGGAGCGTTGTATGTGGAATTCCTTCCACGTCTCATGCAACGTGCTGTATTTTGTTTATGTGAATCTAATGGAGGATGTTCCACAAAACTCACCAAGTATAATTTGGTCGTCCATGTACTTGTCGTCTGTAGATAATCTCGTCTATAGAGAACTCTGTTCGCTATATAACTTAGCCATCAATGGACGAGTGTTTTTGTATGTTCTCATTCTTGGATGAGTTGATATAAGTTTGGCTACACTTTGGACGATGACACAAGGACAAGTAATATTTGTTGTAGACACTCGATTTTGCACCCATAATTTAATCAAGGAAGATGACTGGAATGACCATTCATGTACCCAAAAATCATGATTGCATTACATACATTAATTCATTCATTGCTTATCATAAAAATGATCATGAGATTCTAACGGTCACAACGGTATGCCCGGTTAATAAATCAGATCGTCGGATCGAAAGATATCACATGATCAAGTTTGCACGGTCAACATGCATTGTGTCTAGGTAGAATCAATCACATGATTAATTAAAATTAATTCTGATTGGTTAAACAATTAAAATTAATTAAATAATTTTGTGATTGGTTGATAGTTAGTGTCCAAAATAGGATTGCTTGCATGGGAATAAATGGGATAATTGGATAAAAATAAATTTGTGGATAATCTAGACTTTATAAAGGTTTATTTTAGAGTATTTATCTACAAAATAATTGTTGCTAAAAAGATCTGAATTATCCAGAAAAGAGTTTAAATTTTTAGAATATGGATTAAAAACACAACTATGTGCAAGTCCTAGCTCAAGAAAACCTAAAAAAGGAGTCCAAAACACACCAGAACTTGAAAAGCGGGATTGGCACCCAAAAGTGCCGATCGGCACTTGAAGTGCCAAATGGCACACATTAGGGTTTTGGCTCAAGGGCATTCGGGTGACGATAAAACACATCCTTTTTGATTTTTTAGCGATAAGGACCTGTCCTGATTTGTATTCTAATTGTCTAAGCTATTTTTTCGAGTCTTCCAGCCTCTATAAATAGAGTCTGAATCTCAAAATTTAACACACTTTTTCATTCTCTCAGAAATCTGTTTCTGACTCCCCTTTCTGGTATTTTCTCTCTTACGTTAAAGAGATTCTGGAGGCTTTAGTCTTAATAATTTCTTTTTTGTAAGCAAGGATTTTTAGGTTTCAAAGACAATTGCATAAATCTTTTTGAACCCTAAAATATTCTCTCGAGAAAAAGAGTACGTCCATGCAAGAGGTAGCTTTTCTTTACTTCTTCTTCTATCTCTTTTAATTTTGTGATGCATGAATGAATATGTGTTTAGTTTTGATTTTGCAATGCTCATCTCATATGTTGTCGATATTTTCTTTATTAGAATGTGTTTATGATGTTTTTATTGTTAAGATCTATTTTTTATTTCGAAAATCTACTTGTTGTCATATCTTTTCTTAATCAAAAAACTAATTTGCATCTTCGTTAGATGCAGATCTGAATTTTTCTTAATCGAAAAATTGATTTTCATCTTCATTAGATGTAGATCTAAATTTTTCTCAATCAATAACTTATTTGCATCTTCATTAGATGCAGATCTGAATTTTTCTCAATCAAAAAACCCGATTTGCATCTTCATTAGACGCAGATCTAAATTTTTCTTCAATCAAAAACTTATTTGTATCTTCCTTAGATACAAATCTGAAGTTTTCTTATTTAAAAAACTAATCTACGTTTTCTTTAGATGTAGATCTGATTTTTTTTTTTTTTAACGTAACAAATTTTGAAATAAAAAAGAGTCATGAATAGTTTTGTTTGTTTTGTTTAATGCATGTAGCATAGGTTTATTTTCATGAATATAGTCCTCTTCTAAAAAAGAATTTTTTTCTCATTTTATTTCACATAAAAAGCAGATATGATTTTTCCTAACTCTCTACAAATCAATTTTTTTTTTCTTATTACAAAACAGATCTGATTTTTTGTACATATAAATCAAAAACCAATTTTTTCTAGTTCTCAAAAACAGACCTGATATTTTTTAAATCCAAAAGACTTTGTTTTATTTAATAAACACATATCTGAATTTTTCTCTCCAAAAGCTATTTTTTCTACACATCAAAAACAGATTTGATTTTTTTTTAAATTCAATTCAATTTTTTTTACTCAAAAAAACAGATCTGAATTTTTAACAAAGAAGAGGAGACATTCATAAATAGACTTATTTGACTTAATTTAGTTAAGTTTGTCATGTATGCAACATATCATTCATATCATGCATAAAGGGGTATATTGGTTATGAGAGTCTAGAAGACCAAACTTTGTCTGGATGGAATGGGTGCCTAACACATTTCCATTCTGTAACATAGCCTCCGAATTTAGTATTTTTGGATAGGTAGACCTATACTTTGTCTTTATTTTTTTTATTTTGGGTAGATTGTAATTAGGACAAAAAGTCATGTAATTATTGGTAGTTTGTAACTAAGACTCAAAGCCATATAATTTTCAATTTATCAAACATGTATTCTTTTTTATTCAATCAATGAGAATGGAACAATTCAGTCATGTATTTTGTATTTACTTTTTTCTTATTTTTTTGTATAAAAAAATAAATGGCGTCTCCACACCACTTACCCAAAAAGAGAGTCACTCTAAAAAGTACCCAAAAATCTCTTTTTTGGAGGCACCCCAAGTTAATTTTGGCCGGTCTCTCACACTTGTGTTGATCTCCATCAGTTGGCCCTTTGTCCTTGTGTTGTTTGTCAAAATTTTTTTTTTCAAAATTTTGAATTTCATCTTTGATTGTCGACATGTGGTGCGATCCCGAGGTCTATCAATCATGTCATTTTGTCCTTTAAGAAAAGTGCCACGTGGTTTCTTTTGGTTGGTCGTGTTGTTTCCTATGACCAGCTTCGTTGTCGATAAATAGTAGAATTCCTCTCCTACCCTTTCACATTTCCCATATTTTCTTCTTTGACACTTGTTGTCCAACACCTCGTCTAGAAGTCTTCCTGCGTCCTTAAGCCTTCTTCGTTTAGAGCTAGGTATCTTCGCCATCTCGTCTTTAGGTTTTTCTTTAGTTTTTCAAAATGTCTGAAATCATAGTATTTTCATCTAGAAATAGCGATAATAGGAAGATAGACGAGTATCTTGATAGTTCTAGTGATAGTGGCTCTAGTAGTAGTAATAGTAGCAGAAGTAGTGGTAGCAGTAGTAGTGGACGGAATACTACGGACGAGTAATATACATCTGGAGTTCCTGGGGTTCCTTTAGAAGTTCTTCAAGAGGAGCTAAGGATGAGGATGGCTTCATGGTCACATGCTGGTACCTCCACCAGCGTTCCTTCGTCCACCACCCTAAATGAAGTAGAAACTGTTTATAGTTGTGCTATAGGTGTCCCTTCTAAGACTAATGAAAGAAGACTTACTTCTCTTAGAAGTTGGTACCAAATTTTAGATGAGCTTAACCCTAGATTAATCGTCCGTGGCGAGTGGTGTTGTGACCCTCATTTTGGGGTAGGTATTTATAAGGCCTATCTTTTAGGGGGGGAATTAAGTTGCCTCTTAATGCCTTTGCTAGAGAAATACTTTTTAGGTTAGGTTTAGGAATTTGTCAGCTTAACCCAAATGCATGGATGCACATCGTCTCTATGCAGATTTTATGGAGGGAAGTGTTTGAGGGGGATCATCCTCTTATTGTGGACGAGTTCCTCTATTGTTACAAACCTTCCGAAATTAGTCAATCCTTGGATTTTTACTAGTTCTCAGCCAAGGGTACAAATTGTAGATTGATTAAGTCCCTCCTCACATCTAATAAGAACTAGAAGATAGAGTTCTTCTTCGTCTCTAGTTTTTGGGCTAGGAACCCTGTCGAGGTAGGTAGGGATCCATTTCCTCCCTATACTGGCGAGATAGGGAACCTTCGTCCAAAATGTATGCTTCTTTTTGCTCATTATCTTTTATCTTTTATTGTATTCGTCTAACCCCCCCCCTTTTTTAATAGCTGTAAGACGACATTCTTTAAGCAAATTCTATCTTGAGTGCATCCAACAAGCTCGTCTATTCATTGACAGAAGTTTCCACTCTTTAGTCACTCTACGGAGTCTTGCCACTTGGGGACTTGGGCCCAAACCATTTGCTAATGCCTTAGCTCACAAACTCGCTATGCGTAGACGTAAGCTTTTTTGCTTAAAAATTTTACTTACTTGTTTTACTCAAGCTATAACACCCTTTTTCTTTGCAGGAATAACAACTATGAAAGAAAACAAGGAAAAGGGCTTGGCAGATGAGGAGACCGTGCAAGAGACCCATTCTCTGCCTCGTCTAGTTGCTGGATATAAGAAGAAGACTTTGTCCAAGATGATTGACTTGGGAAATCTTCCAAATTGTCGAGGATACAAGAAGGCGAAACATGGGCTGTCTAAGTCTGGAGTTGTCAAGCCTAGTTTCATTGTCCCTCTTACTTCTTCTAAACAGTCATTGTACAAATACTTGATTTGGACTCGTCCATCCCTGTTGGAGCTACTCCATCCAAGCCTACTATAACCACTTTGTCCCAGCCTCCCAAAAGCGCTCCTATGAATCTTCTTGAGAATGAAGATCTCGCTTAGGAAAGGTTTCAACAAGCTGTGACCAACGAGGACATTGCTATGTGCTATGACATGTCCTTGAAAGAATTTGAACATTCTGCAGTTCATTATCTCTTCAAGGTATATTTTTATGTATTTGTCATTATTTTTTGTCTTGTATCATACTTCACATTTCTCGTCTAATCATCTTTTCCAACCAATTTTATATATAGACCATGTCAAAGTTCATGGCAGCGTCCAAGCAAGCTACTGAGATGGACCATGAAAGGGTTAAGCTAGAAGCAAGGGTTCGTGAAGTGCAGGCAGGCTATAGGAGTAGAGCTGAGTTTGCAGCTAAGGCTATGGACGAGGTGAAGGAGCTGAAGAACCTCGTTGAAGAGCTTAAGGCAGATGCTGTTGAAAAGGACACTCGTCTTGATCACCTACAAAAGAGGAATGGCGAGCTCTGCATCCTTCTTGAGTAGGCCAAGAGAGAAGTAATCAAGGATTTTAGGGCGTCTAGCAAGTTCACTGATCTTTTAGATAAAAACAACGCTGCTAGTTTTGAGGACTTTTGCATGGACGCAGTAGAGCGTTTCCCTGAGGTTGACTTCAGCTCTATTAAGCTCAACATTGGTGCTACAAGCTCTCTCCTCCAGACAAGTTTTGAAGATGTCAATATTGAAGACGATGCCACAACCCAGCCCACTCATGACGACCCTACTTCTGGAGAAAATCCCCGCAATAGTTTATGAAGGAATTTTAAAGTTTTTATTTATCTTGTTGTAGTAGTTTTTTATTTATTTATTTTTATGAGATCCATTGTTTTGGATCATTCAAATTTGTCTAAGTACATTTGACTTGTCCTGACTTTTAGAAAAGTCTTGATACAATTGCCTTTTTAAGGCTCAATTTAAGGGTTTTTGGACGATAGTTGTCTACCCTTTTATCTATGAATGTCTTTATCCATATTGTTCATTTCCAAGTATTTTCCGTCTATATTTCTCGTCATGTTGCATGCATGCTTTTCTTCCGTCTCTAATCCTTTTTGGACGAGTCTTATTTGGGAAGTTTGTTCTTTCCCTTGGTCATAGTTCTTATAACAATTTGCTTCCTTTTTATTAAGGATAGCTTATGACGATATATCTCTGCATCCAGGGATTTTAAACTTCTGTCATTTCATTTGGATGTTAATTTTATAGAATCATAAACACTTAAATTAGGAAATTTAAGCTGCTTTATTTAGAACATTTGTACACAACATCGTCCATGGACGTTAAGGACATAGTATATAGCATCGTCCAAATAGTTCATCCATGCTAATACTTAGTCATTTTTTAGGGAATTTAATTCACTTTGTGTACAAAGGGACTTAGTTCATGACACTGTCCATAGCATATGCCAGTAGCTAGTGCTTTTTAGGGAATTCAAATACTTAAAAACATAACATACTGTTCTAAAACATAATATAAAAAAACTTCTTAATCTAGTCCATGTTGACCTTCCTGACGAGTTATGTTCACTGGTAGTAGTTCCTCAAATGCTCCACATTCCATAGGTGTTCCAACTTCTGTCCATCTAGGGCCTCCAAGTAGTATGAACCTTACCTTTTAGAATTAATAACTCTGTATAGTCCTTCCCAATTAGGTCCCAACTTTCCATGAGTAGGATCCTTAATGGCTAAGGATACCCTTTTTAGGATGAGGTCCCTAATACTGAACTATCTCGGCTTTTCTAATGCATCATGGTACTTAGTCATCAGATTCTGGTAACGTGCCACTCTCTGCTCTGTGTCCATCCTCACCTCGTCAATGAGATCAAGATTTAGACGGAGCTATTTTTCATTTACCTCCTCTTTATAATGGGTCACCCTGTAGCTAGTTAATCCAACCTTCGCTGGTATCATTGCATCACTTCCATATGTTAGCTTAAAGGGAGTCTTTCCAGTAGGAGTCCTTATTGTCGTACTATATGCCCAAAGGACACCAGGTAATTCATATGGCCATATCTCTTTTGCCCCCTTAAGCCGAGTTTTAATGATTTTCAGCAAGGATCGGTTTGTAACCTCAGCCTGTCCATTGGCCTGTGGGTGGGTGGGTGAGGAGTAGTGATTCCTGATTCCCAATTGCTCACAGAATTCCCTAAAAGGTGTGTTGTCAAATTGTCATCCATTGTCTGAGATGAGTACCCTAGGGATCCCAAATCAGCAAATGATATTCTTCCAGACGAAGCTTCTAACATTCTGCTGAGTGATTTTTGCCAAGGGCTCTGCTTCCGCCCATTTGGTGAAATAATCAATCCTTACCACTAAGAACTTCATTTGTCTTGTCCCTATGGGAAAGGGACAAAAGATGTCAAGTCCCCACTGGGCAAAAGGCCAAGGAGCCACCATTGGGGTAAGATATTTTGATGGTCACCTAGGGATGTTGCTAGCGTTGACATTTATCACACGCTTTGACATAAGCTTTGGCATCCGCTTGCATGGTCGGCTAGTAATACCCTGCATGAACTATCTTATGGACTAGTGATCTGGCTCCCAAATGGTTTCCACAGGCTCCTTCATGGACATCCCTCAAGACATAATGGGACTCATCTGGAGTCAGAAATCTCAAGTAAGGCTGAGAAAAACCCCTTTTATATAACACCTCGTCCATGAGAACAAACTTCGCAGCTGTTATCCTTAACTTCCTTGCTTCTTCTGTATCTTCAGAGAGTACTCCGTCTTTGAGATAAGACACAATTGGGGTGGTCCAGTTGGCAACTCCATCTATCTGATTTACTTCCAGAACATCTATGCTTGGAACATATTGGACTTTAACCTGATCACCTTTCGTCTCGTCTGAGGGCGCCGTCTTGGCTAAGACATCAGCTTCTGTCAGGACATTAATTACATAGGCTTGGAAATAAGGTCTAAGTTTTCTTGCTGCTGTCACCAATGAAAAATGCTAACTTCTCCATTGGTGGATTCCGTCCTTCAACTCCTCTAAAGGCTTTGATAGTGTGGTAGACGGGCTTTTTTATCTTCCCCTCTTCCCTAATCAAGGTTAAGCTTACTGCATAGGGAGACATCGCTAGATAGAGATACAACTCCTCTCCTAGTATGGACGGGCTCAATAGCGGGGTTGAAGCGAGATAAGTCTTCAAGTTTTCAAAGGCTCATTGACACTCGTCCCTCCATTCGAATGCTTTCCTTAATACTTTGAAAAACGACAAACACTCGTCAGTGGCTTTTGAAAAAAACCTGTTAAGGGCCGCCACTCGTCCAGTGAGGCTCTGGACGTCTTTAATATTCTTCAAAGGTTCCATCTTCAAGATTTCCTGGATCTTATTCGGGTTTGCCTCAATCCCTCTTTGTGAAACCATAAAACTAAGGAATTTCCCTAATGCAACTTCGAAAGCACACTTGCTTGGGTTCTGCTTCATCTTATATCGCCTAAGTGTATCAAAAGTCTCTTGAAGATCGTCTAAATGCTGCATCACTTTTGCACTCTTCACCAGTATATTGTCCACATATACTTCAACATTTCGCCCAATCCGTGGACGAAACATGTGGTTAACTAACCTTTGGTAGGTAGCTCCTGCATTTTTCAACCCAAACAGCATAACTTTATAACAAAAAAACCTTATCTTGTGATGAAGGATGTCTTCTCCTAGTCCACCTCGTCCATCTTGATCTAGTTGTACATTGAGAATGCAGCCATAAACCTTAACAGTTGGTGTCCAACTGTTGAATCCACCAATTGATCAATGTGTAGAAGAGGATAACTATCTTTGAGGCATACCTTGTTTAAATCTGTGAACTACATTAGCTAGCTAGTCAGGGTAGTAGACTTCGCGAATGAATTCCTCGGTGATTAATTTATGAACTTCTTCTTTGATGGCATTATCTCGTTCTGGGGCAAATACTCTCTTCTTTTGACAAACAGGCTGGTAAGAAGAAGATACGTTTAGATGATGGGTCACTACACTCGGGTCAATCCCAGACATATCTTCATGGCTCCAGGCAAAAACATCTATGCTTCTCTTGAGGAATCTAATAAGATCCTGCTTTGTCTTCTCCTCCATACTTATCCCAATCCTGGTAAACTTCTCCGGGTTGGACTCGTCTAGCGGCACATCTACTAATACTTCAATCGGTTTAGCTAACATTCTCCTTTCTTCAATGTTCATCGTTTGCATTTGCTTGTCCATGGCAAGCATTGCTAAGTAACACTTTCTAGCAGCTAACTGATCTCCTTGTACTTCTTTGATGCCATACTATGTTGGGAGCTTGACAGACAAGTGGTAAGTGGACGTTGCGATCCTCCAACTGTTCAGAGTTGGTCATCCAATGATGGCATTAAATGAAGATGAACAATTCACAACAAGGAAATTTACTTCTTTATTGATTTGTTGTGGGTAAGAGCCAACTACAACTGGTAGGGAGATCGTACTTACTGGTAGAACCTTCATTCCTCCAAACCCAATCAATGGTACATTCATTGGACAAAGCAACTCCTTGTTAATCCTTATTTTTTGAAAGGTTGGATAATAAAAGATGTCTGCTGAGCTCTTATTATCTATTAACACCCTTCTGGTCATATAATTTGCAATCACCAAAGTGATGACAATCGTGTTGTCCATGAGGATGGTGTAATTGTCTAGTGTCTTTGTCCTTGAAAATAATGGCTGGCTCATCTTCTCTAATCATCCTTGGTGGTCGTCCAGATATCTGAACATTCTGAACTTCCCGTAGATAGGTCTTCCTAGCTCTACACAAGCTTCCTGTTGACATGCCCCCTACAATAATCTTTATTTCTCCAAACGGTGGACGTATTGGTTCCTCTATCTTGCCTTTCATCGGCTGTCTCTCGTCCTTATGATCTCGTCTAAGGAATTTTTAAAATTTTCCTTATTTGATAAGAACTTCAATTTGTTGCTTTAAGTCATAACACTTGTCTGTATCATGCCCATGGTCTCGAAAGTGACAATACTTGCTTTTATTTAGTTTGCTAGGATCTCCCTTCATTCTTTTTGGCCATTTCAAGGATGGATCATCTTTTATTTGCATCAACACCTGATCAAGTGAAGTGTTTAGAGGAGTGTAGTTAAAGTATCGTCCTGACGACGATCCTGCCTTCTTGCCATCGTAATCTCTTTTCTCTCCAACTTTGGCTTTCTTTGGACAAGGACCTTGCTCTAAATGATGCACATAACCACTTTCTAACATTTCCCATTTCTTTTTCTTCTTGGCAATAATGACATCTTCTGCGTTCATGAAATTTTGGGCTGAATGTATCAACTCAGTCATTGTCTGAGACTCCTGGTCGTAAAACTTATGAATAAACAAGTCCAAACTAACTCCATTGTAGAAAGTTGCCAAGAGAATCTTGTCATCCATCTCGTCCACCAATAAGGCTTCTTTGTTAAAATGGCTAATGAAAGTGCGTAAACTCTAATTTTCTCCTTGCTCTATGTTCAACAGGCTGGACGAGGAACGTTTTAGCCTTTGTCCCCCTATGAAGTTGTTGATGAACAACTTACCTAACTCTTGGAAGGAAGTTATGGTATTTGGTGGTAGTTTACTAAACCATACTCTAGCTGGAGCTTTCAACGTTGTAGGAAAGACTCTGCACATAATTTCATCTAGAACACCTTAAGGATGCATGGTTGTCTTGAATGTGGAAATGTGATCACAAGGGTCACGTGCCCCGTCATATGAATCCAGGTCTGGAATTTTGAATTTGGAAGGCAAAGGATGACTAGTGATGGACGCAACAAAGGGGGAATCTGTCCTGTGGACGACATCATCTACATGGTTCACTCTTCGCATGGAGTCCTTCATTTCTTCCATAGCTCTCTTCATCTGGTCCATCTCTCCCTTCAAATGTGGTACCCTCCGAGTGATGGTGCCTCTGGATTGGTCCCCTTCAGCATTGTTCTCAACACCTTTATATCTTGAATTTTGGTCTCGTTCTCCACCATGCTGTTGACGTTGCCTGTTAACTTCTCTAGCTTACTCTTGGTTTTGTTGTGTCATTTCTACCATCGTTGTCGCCATGGACTGTAACTGTTGCTAGACGGTCATAGGAGGTTGTGGTGCACGATTTGGGTGACTAGAGGCGTTTCCACTCTCCTAGTGTCCTGGACTAGTAGCCATTGACCTAGTTCGAATCATGCAGTCTTTTTGTCTTGGAAAATAGAAAAGTTAATAGAAACTTTCTTCTTCTTTCCCCAGAGATGATGCCAACTGATGAAGCACAGAAATCAGTAGGCTGGAATACTTAAAGCTACGGTAATGGCTGTGAATCCTTAAAAGAAAGAAAGAACTGTCAAAGGTGATTGATGTGACCTGGCCAAGGACCATTTGACGGTTAAGTTAGTTTTCTCTCTGAGACACAAGGAAAGGAAATAGTGAATGGTCTGGACTTACCTTGGGTGAATAGGACTTACTCCTTTTATAGAGAGTTGAACGTGGGTCTACTTGTTTGGATTCATCACCATCGTGGGTGATGTTGGTGGTTGATAAAGAAAATGGGCTATACAGAGCGTTGTATGTGGAATTCCTTCCACGTATCATGCAACGTGTCGTATTTTGTTTATGTGAATCTAATGGAGGAATTTCCACAAAACTCACCAAGTATAATTTGGTCGTCCATATACTTGTCGTTTGTAGATAATCTCATCTATAGAGAACTCCCTTCGCTATATAACTCAGCCATCAAGGGACGAGTGTTTTTGTATGTTCTCGTTCTTGGATTAGTTGATATAAGTTTGGCTACGCTTTGGACGATGACACAAGGACTAGTAATACTTATGTTGATCTCCATCAATACATATTAGAGATTTCCCCAAAGAGATTAACTAATTTAAGTATTGGAGGGTCCTTGGTTGGCACCAACCCGATATCCTTTATTATCACTTGTTTTCTCTTAATAGGAAATCCAGGTCGTCCATCAGATTGATGAGGAACATACTGACAACACACTTTTCGTGTTTTATTAGGTACAGTACCTTATGTGCTGTTTCTTAGGTTTACTTCTTAAGATTTTGTCATGTGACTATTTAACTAAAAAAAAAATACATTTCCATCTTATGAGAAAAAATTTACATGGCCGAATCTTAAAAGGTGAACCTAAAAAACGGTACCTAAATACTATACTTAAGCCTTGCACCTAAAAACTGTACCTAAGCCTTGCCCTATATATAAAATTCAAATCAAAGGAGTTTCTTAAAAAAAAAAAAAAAAAATAGAGGACGGGGTGGCCAAAAGTGGATATGCTTTAAATAGTTTTAACATTTTGTGATATTTCATTTATAAGTTTATATATTTCAATTATATTTTTTTTGTAAAAAATACGACTCTGCTATGTCTACAAAGATCACACATCCTCTTTTATCACTCAACAATCTTTCACACTTCCTCTTTTATCACTCAACAATCTTTCACACTTTCAACCACACTCGCATTTTCTCACATTGTGACAGTGGGTGGTCGGAGTCGCACCCAGAACATCTTTGTTGGAATGAAATGGAAGCCATATTATTTGATGGACTATTTTTCCTATTCGAGAAGTATTTAGGGTCTGTTTGGGATTCAATTATTTTGCCGAAACTGAAAACTTTTTGTTGAAAGTACTATAGATAAAGATAAAAGTTAGTTGAAATAGTACAATAGGACTCATAAATAGTACCAAAAAGTGCAGTGAGACCCATGAATAGTAGCAAAAATAAGCTGAATAGTAAAATAAGCTGACAAAATTAAGCCATGCCAAACGCACACAAGAGTCGCAAATTTCGGCTTTGATGTCCCCTAGCTCGTGGGACTAACTATAACCACACAAAAAAGATTGTAGCAGTTTTTTGGACCAGTAGGTTTAGGGGGGAGAGAGAGAGGGAGAGAGAACCTCCCACTTTATCTCCACTCTTCCAACTGAACTCTTTAGAGTTCATATCGGATTCCAAGATAATTGAGGAACATAGAAATGATCGGGGAACGAATAAATGAAATAATTGTGGAACATAGAAATGAAATAATTTGACTGCGTAGGTTAGGAAGGATGGATAGAAAGTACAACAATGAGTGAATATGACATATTGAAATGTGTGTAATCTTTTTTGGAACAAAAATGAGACTTGAAAATTGACCTACGAAGTTTTTTGATGAACATTGACCGTGTGAAACATGACCTTGTTATGCATATCTCCTGCAATGAATGCACATGAAATTTGTGTAATGTGTTTACTTGGATTAATAATGGAATAAAAAAATGATTAAAAAGCAAGCATCAACACAACTCATTAGATATCAACTAGCCTCATCAAACGCGCTCTACATGTGCGATGAGGTTCTTTTATTTATTTTGAGTTTAATGTAATTTTTCAATTTGAATTTATTTTTTCGTTAGTGAGGTTACATAAGAAGAAATTTTTAAGAAACTAAAATTTAGAATTTAAAATGGAGTAAATTGTTGAGTTTAGTGTGTTAATTTTTAGAAAAAAATGTATCAAATGTGGATGAGATATATTTAAATAGAGGGTGCATTAATTTTTAGGAAAAAGTTTCTCTGATAGTTTTTTCTTTTAAATTTTGTTAAATTACAATTTTAACCACACTTTTTATTTTTTAATAATAAAGATTATCTAATTTGATTATGGGGTATTTTTGACATTTTTTAAAGTAATAACTAACTTTCTAATTCTTCTTAATATATAAAGATGAAAGAAATATAAAATAACTCATTTTTGCCTGGCTAGATTTATTTAGGACTTCAAGAATTAAATTCGACCACCCACCCCCAATCGAAACCACTTGCTACTTATCGGATTTGATCGGATTAGCAGGGTGGGTTAAGATTTTCGGATCAATGGCCAGCCCTAGGCATAGGTAATAGGTTTTTGAATAGGTGAAATTGGGTCAACAACAACCAAACCCTTAAATACAACAGATCAAGTCAACCTACGGATGAAGTGAGTCAGATCCATTTTTCTAGGAAGATAAAAAAAAAATATATATATATATATATATATATATATATATATATATATATATATATATGACCTCAAATTCAAAATCTTTGTTGATGACAATCCTGACTTTGGAGTGCCATTTATGGAAGTTAATCCTACTGATGGTGTCTAAGAACAATTCTTTGCTAGGTTCCTGGATAAGATCAGCTGTAGGGTTAACTGTTTGATCAACTTCTTCATCTGAGGGACTTTCCTCATTGCTTTGATGAGAAGCATTTTCCAAAAGTTGGATTCTTCGATTAAGGAGATCATGAATGACTCTAAGAAGTGCCGTTGCCAACTTGCCATCAGATTTACAAACTCATATTCTGAGAAGCAAGGCCATGAACGAAAGTCTGAATCTTTGGTATGAGCATTTCAAAATGCTGGTCACAACTACTATTCCTAATCCAGATGATTCGGATGATATGGATAACATCCTAGTACAAGCTGCATGGGAAGAATACTTTGGAAGCAGCTCCAGGGTATATGAAAATAAGCATCCCTTCCCAGGACTTTTGGTCAATTATGAAGACGGGTCAGATGAAGAAAAAAGAGATCCGGATTGGCTCTCCCAGATGTTTGAATCCGGTTTTATCAGACTTATCAAACTTACAAGTCATGACCAAATTAGCTAGCTTCCTGAGATCATCCAAAATGCCATTAGGCAAATCAACAGCCCCTTTGTTTCTATCAGATGTTGGAGTACTTTACCAGAATGGGACAAAAACAATTGGATGGAAGTTCATCCCTCAAAGCACCTTGTCCTCATTAATGGTTTCTCTTATCAGGGCCCATGGTATGAAGGAGACACATATATTTCATACAAATATCCTAATGCTCTAGCAGAGCGCTGGAGGAATTACTTCAATAACCAAATCATTGATATTAGCCAAGAGCTTTGGAAGGACTACCATTTTATAGGCTCTACAGACAGGATCTATGTTTTTGGGAGAAGGCCATACGACTCCACCATTAGAAATCTTAAAAAACTTGGTCCTGATAGTCCCAAAGAGTTTCTTACAGGGAAAAAGCCTTAAGACTGAGCTTAGCATAGTCAGTGCTCATGATAGTCATTTTGTCCATTGAATGGACATCCTCTTTGCCAAAGAGTTGACTAGTTAAGATTTCATTCCTGGCTTCAAGGTTTACTAGATGGATTTCTAGAGCTCTGAGGGTTTTGAGGAATAGGTCTTGGTTATTTCTGGTGTAGGCAAAGTGAAGGTTATCAAGAAGGCATTTAATGGAGTAGGGTAGGTCTGTGTATGTTCCATTTTCGAACTGCAAAGCCCTGGATAAAACTTCTTGTAAAACAACAGCCATATCACCATTGGAATATGTCACTGTTGGAGGGATAAATTCCTGAAGGGATGTTGCTCCTCTATGGCTGGTAGAGGATGCGCCTTCATGCTTTACAAAAGACTGTCCCGCTGGTAGTCTTTTGTCTTGAGGATAGTCCCTTGCGGGTACTTTCCCCTTGCCCTTCTTCTCTGCTGAAGAAGTCATCGTCCACTTACTAGTGGTAATAAATATTGCTTTCTCTTTATCCTGCGAAGAAAGGTTTGGGTTATTTGAGATTTTCAAATAGTTATTAAAAACCCCTTTTCTTTTAAAACTGATAGATACAGAGATGCCAATATTTTTATGATAAATGCATGATGACAATTGATTGGAGTCAAAAGGATGATCAATTGTTTTGGTTGGATCAAGATGCTGGGCTTGATTATGAGATGAAAGGATGGTGATAGCACTGAGAGTTTTTGATATAGAAGCTTTCTGGAGGGAGCAAACTTCCCAAGGTTCTGGGCTTCTCATAAATTCAAATTTGACAGGCTGACCAAAAGGATGGGCTGTGATTCCTTCAGTATCTGTGATGAAAGGATACAATAAACACAAGAAAGGGTTTCCTAAAATGACTCTATCTGTCATGTTTTTGACAAGGACAAATTTTGTCATAAAGGATATGCCGCCTTGGCAAACCTCAGCGGATATTGAAATCAATTTGCATTCTCCCGCCACTTGCGGATGTTAATCTCTCCTTAGACCTTTTGAAGTACCTGGAAGGAATGATTCCTTCTTGAATGCAGTTAAGATCAGCACCTGAATCAATTAAGGCTATGACCTCAAATTCAAAATCTTTGCTGATGACAATCCTGACTTTGGAATGCCATTTATGGAAGTTAATCCTACTGATGGTGTCTAAGAACAATTCTTTGCTAGGTTCCTGGATAAGATCAGCTGTAGGGTTAACTGCTTGATCAACTTCTTCATCTGAGAGACTATCCTCATTGCTTTGATGAGAAGCATTTTCCAAAAGTTGGATTCTACGATTAAGGAGATCATAATCGACCCTAAGAATGGTTAAATCTTGCTTTAGGATTTTGACTTCTGATTTGGTTTCCTTAATTTCTTTCTGAAGGTCGTTGGCAGTAACTTCCTTCTTGGACTGGGTAAACCTATTGTAAATTTGCTCTAAGTCTACCTTAGGTTGCTGGATCTTAAGGGCAGGCTTGCTGGTTTCCCTGACTAAGGTCTGATGGAAAAGGGTAAGCTTCTGGGCTTTGATAATAGGGTCTTCTATAGCCTCTATGAGGTCTAAAAGAAGTTCTTCTTGCCTGTTCAACACATTGATGGTTTTGTTCCTGCAACAACCATCGTTGCATGGCGTGGGTTCATCCGGGCCACTAGAGGTACTGGTACTAGAGGAATCAGAGGATGACCTGTATATCTGCCTAAGCTCACTGTCACTAGCACTGCTGAAAGACTCGTTGTCTGAGCGGTCAAGTTCTAGTAACTTGAAGATCTCTTTTTTGCTGGGTTGGTCTCTAATGAGGGTATTGATAAGGGATTTGGCTTTAGCTCTACACTCATTCTTAAAATGACCTTTCTTTCCACAGTTGTAGCATTTGCCGGATGCTTGTGGGATGGGTTCCTTGGATTTTCCTTTCTTATAGAAATCATCAGTCTTGTACTTCTGTTTTCTATAATACTTGGTTGCTTTCTTCCTATAGGATTTCTCAAAGGGTTCCTTTCCTTTGTGTTTGGATTTCCTCTTGGAAGGTTTGACTGAGGGTAAGCCATACTGTGTACAGAAATGTCCTATTTCGTACTTGGCTTTGTTCTTGTTGATGTGGCTTTGGATTTTGAGATCCCTGCACATCTTCATTCCTTCACTTCGAATGGTGCTAGAGATGTCTCCATAAGTTAGGTTATCATAGTCTATGACACCTGAGGGGCTGCAAAGGGTTTCCTTGACCTTCTGGCTGAAGAGGGTTGGTAAACCATTAATAAATTTCTCCTTCCAAAATGGAGAGTTACAATCTCTTCTGTGCATGACCCTGGTGGTAAAGACATCTTCATACCACTTGTAGTCTCCTAGGGTTTTACACCTAAGGTTACTCAGCTGCTCATAAATTCTAGCTGTGATATTGCTGGGTTTTCCTATGAAGTGTTTCATGATTGTATAGATCAGGGTATTGACTCCATCAGGAATTCCTTGTTCTATTTCATTGATGATGGGGTTTCCTTCCTTATCTTTTTGGATGGCGTACTTGATGTCTTCTTTAGACACTTCAGTAAGGCAATTGTTCCACCATTTTTGGAGTTTACTTGTAAATCCTAATGCCATTATCTCAATGACTTCTTTATGGGGACGGCCTTCGTCCAGGTAGTTGTTGGCTACCATAGTCATATGCTGGATTTTGTTTAGGATTTCCTGTTCTGATAAACCATCTATGTTCCATTCATAGAGTCTACCAGAAGATACTGAGAATTGGTTACTAACATTTCTTTCCTCATACCGGAGGTTAGGGGGTGAAGGTCTAGGGTACCAATTCTTGGTTGAGCTGGTTGGATCAGGATGGTAAAGCCGTTTTACCTCTAAATCCTGAAACTGGTTTTCTAATTGTTCAAACTCTTGGTCAGAGGCTTGGCTAGAACTGCTAGAGGTTGTCTGGATGTCTAGAACGTTAACCGATGAAGGTTCCTTCTTTACTAGTTCATCAAGCTTCTGGGTGACTATCTCTAAGGCTGTCTTATCCTTAGGATAACTAAGGCTGGTATGCCTAGTAGTGGGTAACTTGACTAGAGGCTTCTCTAAAGCTTGGATCGGTTTACTAGAGTTTCCTGGCTGGAGGATAACTTTGTTTTCGATCCTATCTTCTATCCTGTCAAGCTGTTTTCCTATGACATTTAGACACTGGTTGGTATAGTTGTTTTGCTCAATAACCTTGTCAACAGGCTGATGCCTATCTGTGGTGGCTTTGAAGGGAGAGGCTATTATCTCCGTCCTGCGATGGTTGAAGGTTATGGCTTCTAGGGGTGGATGACTAGACCTTACAACTTCTTTGGTTGCATTGGGTCCTTCTATGGTCCAGGCTTTGGTGAAGACACAAAATTGCTTGTGCTGGCCAAAATACCTTTCGAAGTATATGAAAAAGGGGACATTACGGGATATTTCCCTCATGAATGCCGTCCAAGCTTCAAATACTTTTTCTTTTTAATCTCTGGTATAATTGGCTTTGTAAGCTTCTCTTTTAGTCCTGTTTTCCTCAGAATTGAACTCCTTACCTAATTCTTCTAGGTCAGGAACGAATTCTCTGTTTAACACCAAAATGTTCAGAGATTCCTCTTGCTGATCTGGAGGCTGTTCCATATCAGTTCCAGATGGGGATGGGGGGATTGCTCACGATCGTCTTCCTCATTGACAATCGAATCCTGTTTGGCTGTGTAGCAAGGTGTGGTGAGTTGGGAATTGGTTCTAACTCCCTAAAGTTGAACACCTAAGTCTCTTCTAGACCTTGGGAATGGTGATCCTAGAGGTCTGGTTGAGCTACACTGGGATGTAGATCTATCTCTAAGGTAGATAGGTGACTGCCTATGGGGCTGCTGTAGATCGGTTAGAGATCTAAACTGGGATATGTCCAGAGGTTGCCTATACTCATAGTCTAGAGGAGTGCTAAGCCTAGATCTGTCGAAACTTAACCTAACCGTGCCGTTGGCTAGTTGTTGGACAAATTCTAGATCTGGATTCTGGGCTGGGTTTTGGATCTGTAGAGTATGGTTCTCATTCTCTAAAGTCCAATTGGCTGGGAAAGTGATTTCAGACCATTTGAGGGTTCTAGGAATCCTAATCTTGGCGCTAGGGTCAGTGGTCCGGATTTGAGGGTTGTCTCGCCCTTTTGTCTCCTATCAAGTGCTCCAACATTCATGTTCGTTCTCATGCACTTGTAGTAAACTCTGTATATCAAGGCAATCTGACTAGTTCCCTGTGTCATAAGGGTTCCATGGGTCTTGATATTGAGTGTGAGAGCTTTGATAACTGTACTATCAAGGAGAAATATGCTAAAATCTGGGAAACAGTTAAAATGGATGGGTCCGTTACTAAGACTGGTTTCTATGGTTCCTAGGAGGCTGTCATCGAATCTGATGTGACGAGCATCTCTAAGGGCCATGAGGATTGAGCTGTTCAAACCTCTTCTAGTGAGTGGTTTCACTCCAACTTGGACTAATCCTATGTGTAGGAAGTTATGTCCTTTATCTTTATGCTTCTAGATAGCTGAAGGGGATAACAAGTAGCACGTTTCGTACTCCTTGTTGATTCCATAGACTTGCTCTATGGTCTTGACATGGTAGTCTGTTTTGAAAGCTGTTTTTAAAGACCATGAAGACTTATAGAATTGGCTGGTGGCAACTTTTGGGATATTCCAATCTCCTATGTCTAGATCTAAATCGGATAGCTCATAAGACTTCGAATTAATTGCTCCTACGTCTGCTGGGATATCTGGAATGGATGTGGGTTGGGAACATCTACCGCTGGTAGAAGAGTAACTTCTAAACAACCTATTCATGATTCTGGGGTTACAAGTTTAAATCAACAATCACAACCTAGTCACCTTTATCCTCAAACTTCTGGATCTAACCTTTAGATTTGAAGCAAAAGTATACAACTATGGGATAGACACCTGATCTGTGAACTCCTTTCCGCCGGACTCTCCTCCAATAATGGGGACCACCCTAACACGCCTTTTCTCGGCTTCAACGGGCTGACCAAACCAAACCTAGGAAGATTTTCGGCCTCTTTATAGAACAGAGAACACCACAGACTTTGGTAACAAATCTCACAGGTATATAAATCTGCAACAAACTTTAGGGCTAAACACAAAAATAGGAAGAATAGGGATAACAGGGAAGTAAAAGTTAATATGAACAAATAATCACAGAAGAACAAATAGAATGGTTAGAAGGAGGCTCAGCCTACCATTTACAGATGTAATAGAAGATGATGAAGTAATAGCAGACGAAGAAATAAATAAATGGGAACGGAAGAGTTATCATGAAATAGATGTAAAACAAAATATGGGGTATGGGAGATATATCCATGAAAATAATTCAAAGTAATTATAATGCCAAAATAATCTGGATAACTATGGCGGCAATGCCGACCAACTTGATTATATGATAAATAGTAACTTACAATCCGACTGGGCCGAACTTGGCTCTGATACCAAAAGGGGGTAAGTTACAGGCTAAGGGAAATGTGCGGAAGTTAATACAAATGAAAGCCGACCAAGGCTATTTGATTACAATGACTAATACCGACTGTGGTATTTTGACTGAGTCACTGGATTACAACTGAAAATTATACTCTTGGCTAGAAGAGGAGGGAATTTTGGAGTTGCTGGTGCTCTCAAGACTGGACCTTGTTTTCTCACAAAATTGGACCTGCTTCAGAATGGAGAAATGGCTTCCTTATATAGACTGGAGGGAGCCTTGGATGCTGGCTGGAGATTGCTGAAATTACGGAGAGTAAATTGCTTTTATTGAGGTGAAAGTTGATTCCACCGAAAGCAACAGTAACTCTGGATGATTGTGTCGGTGAACAGTAACCTGTCGGGGGATCTGCTGGGTGCGGCTACTGTTGATAATGTGGGTACTGTTCATATCAGTGGCTGGTGCTGATTTTGAATAGTAACCAGACTATGATCTTATCCTGATTTGCTGAGTCAGAATGCTTTAGTCAGTATCAGGAGCATCTGATGGATATCCATCATAAGGATCCCATGGGGAATCGTTATCGCAATCGTGCTCGTGATATCTGGCATAGGTGTTGCAGAGTCCACAGTAGAGAAGTGGTTCATGGACAGGCTTTTGTTCTTTTTATGGATATTTAAGGAAAATCTGTGTAAAAGAAACGATTGAAAGAAGATTCAATTATTCAATTATTTTCAGTTTTAAAAAATTATATATATATATATATATATATATTTCTTTAGTCATGTATATAAAAGTCATGAAAATTTAATATGTAATTTCGTTATTTATAAAAATAATTAATAATAATGATAATTGTTTTTTGCAATATGCTTTTAGTGTTAATAACTTTTTTATGAGATATTATTATCTTTTCAAAAACTCTTTTTAAAATTCCTTAAATTACTTGGACTAAACAAAGTGAAAGACAGTCCTCAAAGCCCCCACGCACAGTCCTATAGTAGCAATATATTTTCAAATAAAATTAAAAGTATTAGTTATTATTTCGTTAACAAATGTGTACAACTTTTGTTTTATTCGTTAATTGTTAGATTAGTAAAAAAAACACTTAAAATTAACAAGAATTAATTAATTATTTAACCCTTTTTTTTCCTTCCATTTTTTCATTTATTTGTTCTTTCATTTGAATTAAAGGAAGGCATAAAGAATATGTTCAAGATTATTTTTACTTATTAATATTCTTTGTATGTGAAGAAAATATTTGTCATATCAGGTTATAACCTGATATGACAAATATTTTCTTCACATACTAATCATACTAATCAAGTCAGGTTAATCTGACTTATCAAAGAGTAGGTAAAAGTCATAAGTTTTACAATCATATTTAATTTGACAAGTTTCTAAAATGAACTTGATTTGATCCGTACGTAAACTAATCAAACTAAGACCTATCTGAACTTTTCTATTTTTACAAATGGGAGAAGATTTTTTTTATTTTTTTTTATTTTTATTTTTTATCTTTGTTGAGAGAAAATACACAAAATACCCTTTTGGTTTCTTCATAAAAAACTGAAACCCTCTTGAAGTTTTGAGAATAATAGCTTAACCCCACGTTATATATATATATATATATATTATGCATAAATTGTTAATTATTTAATACTTAATCTTCCTCGGATGTTTCAATGTAAAGCAAACCCCTTATGATTATTTTATTCAAAACTTTCAATTTTATGTGACACTCAAAAACTCTCTAGGATGTTAAATGTAATACATTTAATGAAATACAATTAAAACAACTTCATTTGAATTATGTGGAGAAATGCTATTGCCACAAAATAATTCACAACTTTTGCCACAACTCGTCCTCATAGCGAGTTATGGCAAAAATTGTAAATTATTTTGGGTCACCAACATTTTTCAGACACAAAATTTCACCTCTTTCACACTCTCGCTTTGAGCCCAACACAGCGCAAACATATAAATAGTGTGAAAGAAAAGGAGTTGTGTTGCTCAAAAATGTTGAAAAAAAAAAAATCCGTCCCTCTAAACTATTACAAAGAAAAAACCTTTAGGATAGAAAGTATTCAAGGAAGAAAGGGTTGAAATTGACTGACCAAGAGGAAGTTTATTGGAAGAGTATCAATTCTACGCAAGTACTAGCTAGGTAGTACATACATAGTAGGTTGCATCAATTATTATATAAATAAAGACAAGGTCCTTGCCCTTTTTTTTTTTTTTTGTTGATGAACAGGGCCTTGCCTTTTGCACTTCACATAATTAATGAAGGGAATGACATTCAACGACGTCATAAATTAGAAACTATCATAACTATGGCAGGGCAAGGTGAATACAGCGATAACTCATTTTATGGTTGTGGTGGTTATGGTGAAAACCATAACTCATGTCTTGATGAACCTGGAGCACTGAAGATGCTTGCCAAGGTGAATATGGCTTAGATGAGTGTGAAGCTGAAGGTTGTGTAGTTTCTGAAGATGCTCACTGACCAGGTGAAAATGAAAACTTGAATACTTGTGAAAGTGGAGGCTATGGATTTAATTGTGAAGATGCTTGCTGCGACGGTGAATACTAAAAACCCGAATCCTGATGCACCTGCAGATGACGATGAAAGTGCTGGGCAAGCTAAAAATGAGAACCCAAATCCCTGTGAAATTGGAGATGATGAAGGTGCTGGGCAAACTGAAAATGAAGATGAGTGATCAATAGAAGCTTGGTAAGGTAAATAAGAAAATTCATATCCCGATTGAACTCAAAGAGGTTTAAATTTAATATACATACATACATACGTGTGTGTATATATTGTCCCTAGCTTGTTAGTTTAACAAAATAGATTTGCACTAAATAGCGGAGGCATAATATATATATATATATGAGAAAGCTATGAGAATCAGCCACCACGCTATAAACAATAGCAGCAACAGATGCATGTGGGGGGGGATGTTTTAGTCAAGGCATTGATCCATACTTGTGAGTCACTTGCCAATGTAAAATCTTGGATGGACAGATTCTTTGCAAACTGCAACCCCACCTCCACAACTTTTGCTGCGGTTTCAATTGCCCCCGGAGGGGCCATGATCTTCTTGCTACAAGCCGCGATCAACTTTCCTTCTTCGTCCTTGATCAGAGCCCCCACTCCAGCCATTTTTTGTGTCGCAAAAACCGCCCCATCCACATTCAATATTTACCGATTTGGAAATGGTGGAGCCCAGCATGTCGCGCCTCTTGTCTTTAACGTAGCAGCAGAATCCTCAGAGCAAGCTTGATACTACCATAAATAATCCAAGGACCACTAAAGCAAAGCCCTTCTATTCTTCTTCTCTCCCCCGTTTCTATTTTCATTCCTACTTGTCCATATTGCCCATGCCACCGTTATTAGCTTCTCAATCCTGCATCGTTCCCACTGTGCTACCATTATCACGTACCACACCAGGTCCATGAACAAATTAAAACGCAGCCCACTACTGTCATGAAACAGTTTGGAGAGAACCCAAATGTCTCTAGTTCTCGGGCAATCCCAGAAAAGGTGACTTGAAGACTCTACCTCCACCTGACATTCCTCACAGCAAGCCTCTGTCAGCACTCTACTCTTCAATAAATTTTCCTTGGTGGGCAGAATATCCTTACAAGCTCTCCAGGCGAAGTGGCGAATCTTATGCGGATCCTTCAATCACCATAAGCCTTCCAGAACTTCCTACGGTTACCGTCATCAGACATAGACCCCGTTGCATCTCCAACGCCCATCTCAACTGCAATTTTGTATGCACTTCGAACGCTAAACCCGCCATTCGCAGTTGGAGCCCAAATCTTCTTATCATCCGGAAGATTAGAGCTTAAGGCTATACCACAGATAGCATCAGCTTCATGGGGAAGGAAGAACTGCTGGACTAAGTCAGTTTTCAATGAACCTTCTTCTCTATTGATTAGCTCTTCAACCCGGGCTTCCAATGGGAGATGAGAAGGGGTCGAGATAACTCTGTGAGTTAAGGGAGTAGGAAGCCACTTATCTCTCCAAATTTGGATGTTACACCCATTGTCCACCTGCAATGGCGGAGCCAGGATTTTAATTTAGGGGGACAAGATGAAAATAAAGAATTAAAGAGAAAATTAATTTCATTTTTTTTAATTAGTATAAAAAAAAAATACTTGACTAATTAAACAAAAAATTTGATTAACATATAAATATAAGGTAAGTGTCAAGTTTTTTTTTTTTTTTTTTCCTTGTGCTTAACGCTAGATTTAGTATAAATGTTGTTGTATTTAAGATACTTCATAGGTGACTATAATTATATTTTTCAAACAAGTAAAAGTTAAAAAAAAAACAATCAATATATAGTCATTATTATATGAAGTTAAAAGAGCTTCTTACTAATCACCGGCCGAGAAGAGTATATTACAACTGGAGCCAAGAGTGATAGCCCCGTAGCACAATTACATGCAATTGTAAAGTTGAAGACCATCAGCTTAAAGCAAACAAAAACTTATACAAAACAAATACTAAATCTAAAATATATATATATATATATATATATATATATATATATATATATATATATATATATAGATATATAAGGGGGGTGGGGTTTGGGTGAGGTCAAGGGGGGCAATTGCCCCCTCTCGACCCCCCTACCTCCGCCCCTGCCCACTTGCCATCCGATACCACGTTTTACCCCTGCTTGGGCCACCATAATACTCCTCCAAGCAAAAGATGGATTATTTCCCAAACTTGCTTGAGCACAGTCACAGTTAGGAAAATATCTTGCTTTGAAGACCCGATACATCAAGGAATATTTTCCAGATTGAAGCCTCCATTCTTGTTTAGTCAACATTGCTAAATTAAATTGCTTCAATTTTTTAAACCCCATTCCCCCACAGGCCTTAGGCGTGCACAATTTTTCCCAACTAATCAATGCCATTTTCCGTTCATCTTTACAATGCCCCCACCAAAAACTCCTGATCAGACTTGTTATCTCTTCACAAAGTTTATTCGGAATTTTGAAACAGCTCATGGTATAGGTAGGAATCGCTTGTGCCACAACTTTAATCAGTACTTCCTTGCTAGCTTTTAATAGGAGCTTTTCCTTCCACCCTACAAGCTTTTTAGCTAACTTCTCTTTAACTTCTTTGAAAGTATTCTTTTTATTCCTCCCCACTAAAGATGGAAGTCCCAAATATTTCTCATGCCATTTTATCACTTGAGCCCCAAATCTAGACTTTATCTCATTCTTGATCTCCTCAGCTGTATTGCTACTAAAGAACATGGATGTTTTAGCCCGATTTAGTTGCTGGCCTGATGCCTGCTCATAGATTTGTAGTGTTTTCTGTAATGCCTCGTATTCTTCGATGGTGGCTTTGCAAAAGATAATGCTATCATTTGCAAAAAATAAGTGAAAAATACTAGGTGCCCCTCTACATACTGATATACCTTCCATATTACCTACCAGCGAAGGCATAATATTGAAAATAAGGAAAAGTAAACATGGAGGTTATAAACTTTTAATAAAGATAGATATATAATTATAGACAAAAGAAAGTAAGAAAGAAATTATAATCCTTTCTTATTTGTGTGTTGTGTGTGTGGGTCCTGATTGATTAGATTAAAATTTGAATTACAACATTTTATCCTAGAAAGAAAGGGCCAAGAGTTCTAAGATGGCTTTCTTTCCATGTTCCTCAAACTAAGATATAATCATACAAATAAATCAATAACATTTATGTTATTTTTTATGATGATTATCAGAAGTGAAAGATAGTGGGTAACGAAATCAAACTCACTCTCACTCATCACTCTCCAAGAAATAGTTATCCAACCGCTATTTGTGGCTTTCCGCAACTTTTCCTTAACAACTGTAACTGCTTCATGTTCGACTTTTCCACAATCTTCACCAAATTCTAATAGGGCTAGTCATAGGCTCTCCAAAAATTGAAAAGCCTCCAAGAACCATAACATCTTCAAGTGCAACCATTGCCTTGCACCTTGAGTACTAAACTTGAAAACAAATGCATTAGTTCTAGGATAGAAAAATTCATTATCTAACCCGAGTACTAAAACTTGGCTATATTAGTTGAGAATAGGGAAAATAAAACCGATTGAGAATCATACCAATCAGAATGCAATACAACGGTATCCGACATGGATTATTTATCCAAAAAATCAATTGTCGTTAGAAATAGAAATCCCAAGAAAACAAAATCATGAAATTGGAAAAATAAGTAAAGCATCCCTCTAATTACCTTATAGTGAAATTTCATACAATTGAAAAAACAAATTTAAGAGTTGTAAAAGGCAACATCATCGTGGTTTTTAAGCCTGGAATATGGAGCGAAATTAGTAGATAAGATTTTAGTTTAGGTAAGTATTTGGGATAAAAGGCAACATCATCTACTCTTTTCTTTTATTGTTTTGATCATGTTGACTTTGTGTGATAAGATTTTTTTTTTTCATGGAAGTGATGGAAAATATACACAACCACTGTTATTATACATTTAATTTAATTTAATTTATTTTTTCTTTGTATTTCTTCAGAATAAAAGAAGAAAGTGAATGATGGTTGTGGTGTTTGAAGAGAAACAATTAAAAAAAATCAAGAACATTTGATATATTAATAAAATAGAGTTTAGAATAAATAATTTGATGCAAGTTTTTTGAAAAGTTGTATGGTAAAAAATAAAAAATAAATAATTCTTATACTAAAATAAATATAAATTTTTTGCACAAGTTGATGTGAATGTTGTCTTCATTAAACTTGTAGCCTTGATGCCTTGTCTTTATTTGCCATCACTGTCACGAAAGTACTATTTTTATTTTCTTCTTTTTAATTCCCTTTTCTTGCATTGGTTCGTTCCCTTTGAAATTACCATGGATAGGGAAGCAATCGAGAACAAAGCTAAGGACTCTGATATCTTGTAAGATTCGACTTTAGTTCTACAACATCCATCATAAGAAAATTTTAAGAAGTATCAGAAAATTGTAAAATCAAATAGGAATAGTATTGCTGGGTGGGCAAAATTTTAGTTTAAACACCCTGAATGTAAGTTATTTTTCTTCCCAGAAAATATAACTCTGGCGACTAGTCATGACAGAAAGTTGGGATTCTTTGACTTTGCCTCTTGGGAAATTGATTTGGTTAAAAGATCAATTGATGTAAAGCAGACAATAGAGACTTTTCTTGAGCAGAGTGACTGCCAGAAGTTAGTGAGTGAGAAATTCAAGAAATAGAAAAATACTAATATATTACAACAAAAGTGGACTATGGTAACAAAATCTTTCGTCACAATATGTCCTTATTTCGTCATTGGACACATATGGTGACGAAATGGTGACAAAACAGCATTCATCACCTAAGCTCCGTCACAGAATTTATTGGTGACGAAAATGTTTCGTCACCAATAAAAATATGATAAGTGACGAAATTTTTTTGTCACCAATAAAAAATGATAGGTGACGAAAGTTTTTCGTTACTAAACCTTTTTTTCAGTGATGGAATATTTAGTCATCAAATGTATTTTTTTTTTCCAATTCAATAGATTAGGTGACGAAGTTTTGCATTACGTTTTATTATTATTATTTAATTTCAATAGATCAGGTAACGAATTATTTTGTCACCAATTTCCACTTATAGTCAGATATGGTGATAAAAATTATCGTCACCAATTTTATTTTTTTATTAATATTCTTTACATGTACTTGCCATTACATTAACTTGTTCTAACCAAAATCATTAAAAAAAAATCCATTCATTTCTAACCAAATCGATAAGAAAAAAAATCCATACGATCTAAAAATGCAATAAAAGATGTGCACAAAGAAATTACAATCATTTATATACAAATGATGTCTTAGCTTCCAAACTTTACAGAAAATTATTTGAGTTCAAGTAGTCCCACAAAAGCTATCTTTTTGCCACCAATCCTATATCTACACAAGTATAAAGGAAGATACATCAATAACAAACTAGATTGCAAACCTATATCCCTAATAAGATGTACTACAACCAAAAAAAAAAAATTTATTATTATTAGTAAGACAATGCAGAAAATGTCCACAGAATACCCAATAACAAACTACACTAAATAATCATAATGCAACATCATATGAAGCCAAACTATCAAAGAAAGAAGACCCACAACATTCTCATCAAATAAAAACCAAACCCACATATCAAGTTACACTTTATGTGCGCAACAAATGTCCCTTTCCTATATGGCCTGCAACAGCACCAAATATTGGCTATCCAAAACCCAAAAAACAAAACATTTCAAGCATAAGAACAAACAAGCAAACCACATATAGGTACTAGCTAAGCCAAGAAATTGGGTGGATAAACAAGCATATATGAGAAAACCCTAATTACAGACAAGATGAACTGAGCAATAAATCATATATTGGCAGAACTCACGTGTTTTTAATGGCCACAGCTTCTTCCAATTGCTTCCCCTTGACCCACTTAGAAGCTGAAAATTATGATAGAGAGCAATTAGAACAATCCCTTGCAATAACAAAGGCCACAATGCCATGAAAAAAAGGACAATAAGCTAAAGCAGAACACAACGGCAACTTCCAAAAACTTGACAAATCAGTTAAAGAGACATATTTAAATGCAATTAAACTCTAGACCCAGTTTTAGATATTTTCTCAATAAACTAGCAAAATCTCAATAAACTGAGTGATGGATTGTTTCTATAGGCAATCTATTTTTTAATGGAACATTGACTTCCAAACCAAATTACATGACATTGAGTAAATAGGTGTAGTAAGGATTTTATTTGAAATTTGCAAAGAGAGCAACTTGAATTTGAGTTGATTTGAGAGCATACCTGTTTATATATTTCAACAGGTATGCTCTCAACTCAAATTCAAGTTGCTCTCTTTGCATATATATATATTTATATATATATTGATAGAAATTTTTTCTCTAGTATATAAAATATGTTATTTGTAGGTGTATAACATTTTGATAATTATCATCATATTATAAATAAATGAGTGGTCCATGTAAATAGTTGAATGGCCTTACTACCGTCCATGTAACAACCATATTGGACAAGACATAACATAAAATGAAATCAAATTAAGTAGTGGTAGAAAAACAAAGAAATCAAACATTAACACGTCTCTTTTTCTGTACTCGTCAGCCTTTTAAGGATCACTATTTGAGATGTATACAAAACCAATTTATAGATAGTGCAGCGCAGTTCCATGCATTTGTACTCTTGAATTTATCCTTTAGCTTTATTGGTAATCTTGTAATAATTTGACCTAAATTGTATGTGTAAATGAATATAATATAACTCTTTACTTTCTTCATGCAAACATTGTATTTATTTAAATAATTGGGTTAAATGTACGATACCCTTCGATTGTAAAGAGTTTTTCTCATGATATCTATAAAGTGGTTATTTTAATATTTTATCATATTAATTAGTTTTTGAATACATACTACATAGTGTTTAGGAATATAAAAGTTAGAGCTTCTAGATTTGAAATTAAAAAATTACAGTACAATTCTGTACCCATAATAAGTAAAAACAATATGCAGGATCACCTATATATGTAATGTTTGACTTGAAAACTTACTTTTCAATCCTAGCTAGATTGCCCTAGACATCAACTTCAAACCTTCCTAGTCGGTATTTATCATTTATCATTTGAGTTCTTTTAGGTCTAGGGCTACATCATTTTTCATAACTTTTACTATAAGTTGATAAAGAGGCTTATTGTTAGTAGCAGATAATTATTTTCACATGCATCCACTATTTTTTTCTCTATCACTCATCATATGTCAAAAAATATGACACAAATAAATGTTGTGTTTGACTATCTCTCATCATTTTGTTTGCTACACATAAATAGACACAAATTTTCATAATTTTTTCTAGTGTTTCCAATTTTCGGTCGATTTGTTTTTCAAAACTCAAGAAGAGAAAATAGAGAAAAACACGTTGGTATATGTTTACTCAAATGGAGTTTTTAGTACTTTTATTGCCACGAAACCAAAATAGATAGTACTCCCTCCACCCAATATTATGTGATATGCTAATTGATTGGATTAAATGGATATCTAAACTTATTTTTGATAGAAAGTGGATATCTAATCTTATTTCACACATATGTTCTTTTCAATCAACCATACTTATTTTCTTGATTCATAGCCGTAGGGGATTGTAAATCAATCCACCACAAAACTTCAATCTTATAACTTGGACTTATTATTAGGGCTCAAAATTATTTTAAATCCACAGATATCAGTCAAATCAAAACCGAAACTAACCATTTGAATATGTAGTACTTATGAATAGCTAGAAGAAAGGACATGTATGCATGGTTCAAAAAGTATACCAGATTTTGAATTATTGTAAGGATGCATGTGTAACCCTTTATTTCTTCTAGGTCTAGCTACTAAGAATCAAAACCTACATTTGCAAAATATGCAAATCTTCATTCAACCCTCGAATTCCTTTAGGTTTGATAGCAGTTTCAGCTATATATAAACAAAACTTGCTTTCCTTATCCATGCTTCACCTACTCGGCACAAAGCATTACCAACCCCATTTAGCAAACCTAATTATAGGGAAGAACTGTTTGTAAGGCACGACAAGACAAAACAAAACCCTCCTACTGATCAAAGAGCTTCAAGGATTAAAGAGAAAACCCCATCAGAAATGACTACCAACCCCTATTTTGGTAGGTTCATAGTACTTTGTACTTAAAAGAGCATGCATCATTCATGGTGGTGTTGTTAATCAAGGTAGATAAATAGTACTAGCTAGGAAACTGAGTAGATATTGTTAATCACTCAGTTTATTAATGATTTTGCTAGTTTATTGTCCCTTTCCAAGTTTTAGTTTATTGAAAGGATTCCACGCCTATAAAGGAAGAGAAATTTTATTTCTGTCCATTTTTAATTTTTTATGAATGGATTCGTTAATAATACAACATGGCTCGGAGTTCAATAAGTTTTATTAAAGACATAAATTCAGAGAGATTACATTACATTCTAACACAAAGGCATGCTTGAACTTGAAAGCATAAAGAGCAATAGATGGACTCTAAAGCCATCCAATGCAAATTCACCCCAATTCAACCCCTTTGGACAAGAAACCTAGGTTACACACTGCCAATTGAACAATGTAACAAACACATGCAAGAAAGCCTCAGTCTTAAAATCACAATGCCGACAAAATTAAAATTAAAAAAAAAAAAGATTCTATTTCACTTCCCTAATAAATTTTAGGTAATCCATAGAAACACACTAAATCTATTGAAATAAAGAAGACCCAGAAGAGAAAATCCAACTGGGTATGTAAAAACTTGACTAAAAGATTAGACAAACCCACAAAGGAATTAACTTTTACATGTAAGTTTCAAACAAAGACAAAGTTAGAAACTTTAATTTGTGTTATTTTTTCTTGCGCATAACCATGAAACAAAAGGGAAAGACTCTATTACCTTCTCCAATCCCAAAATTTATGTCCTAAAACCAACACCCTCTCTAATCCCGAAATCAATATCCTACTAATCCTGAAAGAAGAAAAAAGAGTGATGAGAGAGACAAGAGTGATGAGAGAGAGAGAGAGCTTACCGGTCTTTTTGGGAGGCTGAGAGGCGTGGGTCTGTATGTGGGAGGAGAAAGAGAGAGCATTAGTGTTTTGTTTACACAAATAAAAAATAATGAAAATAAAAAAAGAAATAAAAAAATTTAGAACATGCCTGAAAATTGGGCACCACGCAAAAAGAAATAAAAAATTTGAAAGATGCTATATCCACAACATTTTTATAATATTTTCACAACAAATCATAGGTGTTTAGTTGTTATTGGTTTAAATTTGAACCTAACACTAAGATTACTCTTTTGGCCCCAACAATAACAACCAATAACAACCTATCACTTAAGATTTGTTATAAAAATATTGTGAAAATGTTGTGAAAATACCATTTCTGTTTGGATTTGGAAGAGGAGAGACCATGAAGCACGAGCACGGTATTGCTTGAGTTTCTTAAAATGAGCTTCTTCTTCAGAAATATGGAGAGAGACTAAGGGGTTGTTTGAATTTTTTGTTTTCCATCACCCATTATTCTATTTTCATCACCCATAACTCAAAACTAGTGGGTCCCATGGTTGAAGGGTTTGTTTGGTTTTGTTTTCAGTTTTTGTTTCCATCACTCAATTCTCTGATTTTTGAGTGATGAAATACGGAAACTGAAAACACATTTTAGGTATTTTCAAGTTATCAAAAATGAGTTTCCATGGCATTTTGGTAAATAAATAGACATGAATGGGACCCACGGTCAGTGTATTGTCACACCAAGCGCGTCTTTTGATGGCTCTCTTCAACGGCTCTCTTCACACACCCATCCCAGATCACTCCTCCATCTTCATACCACCACAAGTCCTTAGAAGCCTTTGCCCTGCCCTCACCTCCTCACACAAGTGAGCTTCAAGCCCACCTCAGCCAACCCGCACCGCCCCGAGCTCAGACACTCGTCTCTATGCCACTGCACCGATTAAGTCTTATATTGAACACTATGAGTTGAAAAATGCATCATGATCTTCATGCATCGGAATAAATACTGACATTCAATTTAACATTAAAAGCGCCGATCATCTCATTCTTTCCAACCCTCTCCTTTTTTGGGTTTGTTGATGAAGTTGGAGAATTTGGTTGCCGAGGATGCTAATGAATTTTCTCGATTCGTGCTTCAAGCTTAGAATCGAAGTGGTTGTTGTAGGTATTGGGGGTTGAAGGGGAAAAAAGAAGAAGAAAGAAATAAAAGCTACACCAAGTCAATCCGTGGGTCCTACAAAAGTAAAATTTTTTGAGTTATCAAAAGTTGAAAACAAGTGCCAAACATGCCACCTTAGGAAGTTGGGGTATTTTCAGTGATAAATGATGAGTTATTGAGTGATGAGTAATGACATTTGAGTGATGAGTGATAAGTGATCATTTTTTTTTAATCCAAAAAGCCCCTAACAAATCAAAAGTTATAAAGCAACTGAACCTATTTTTTTTAAAACTGTGTGCTCTATACACACAACAAAACAATGAGAGGCACACCTTTTTTTTTTTTTTAGTTTTTAATCTAGAATCAATGAGAACCACATGCTATGGCTTTACTTTTAGCTTTTGTTTTACTTTTTTTTTTTTTTTTTGAGAAAGAGTTTTTGTTTTACTTGACAGACTGTATAGTAGATTGTACAACTACAACTTCTTTGTCGTAAAAAAAAAACATTATTATATACTATATTATACAACTGTTTCTTAAAAGTAATGTGAATTTAATTTCTTTTTTTTCTTTTTCTTTTTTCCTTTTTGTGATAATTATGATAAGGGAAAAAAAAGTAATTTTAGTTAATTAAGTGAGTAAACTTAAAAAGTTACTTAATTTTTATATAACATCAATTATGTCATTATATAAATAATAATTTTTTATTTTTATGATTAAAATTAAACATATGTGATAGTCCATTCCAAAGAAAATTAAATAAATTTAAACGAAAAGTGTCAATAAATGTTATATTTTTACATTTTTCTATTTTTATTTTCTAAATATAAGATGTGAAAACTCACATAAGTTTTTAAAAATATTTTTACCTACATATTATTAGTAATAAACTTATTATATTTTTATTTGTATGATTTAAAAATTACTAATTAAATTATTTATGACGTCATTGATCTGACTAGAAAATCGGTAACCAGTCCCTTTTTTAGTTCTTTCATCGTACCAATTTTTAAAACCATGGTTGTGAACATGGTTTTAAAAATCATACCGGATTGGCCGATTCAACCGAGAACCGGAACTCAGTCCAGTTCAATTCTATCTAAAAACCGAAAATATCAAAAAATTAAAAAAAAAGAAAAGGAAATCGTAGGTTAAACCAATGAAACTGTAAACCAGGATGATTCGACTAGTTTTCAGCGGTTTTGTTCATTGAGAAAAATTTTTGTGGACTTATTGGCTTCTAACGACGCAGGTGCAAGTTTTTCTACTCTATTTTGAAAAATCTCAAGTTTGGGATAAAAGGAGATTTTGGGAGACACTTACTTTGGGAAAAATCTCATAGTTGTTTAAGGAGCTGTGAGAAGCAATGTGAGAACATGATTAGGAAATATCTTAGATTTGTTTGGCTAGGACGAGGAGTGAGGATGAAGGAGAGAGAAATTTAAATCTACCACTGCTACTTCTTTGGAGAGAGAGCTTTGAGCAATTTTCTAACTTTTTCAAGATCTACTTTTGTTTAAGCCTATAAGGAGAGGTGAAGACTTTATGTTTTTAAAAAGTTTAGCATAAACGTGGTTGGATGTTGTTTGGCCACGTTGATGGTTAGGTGGGAGACCACTTTGTGACTCCCATGTTGATGGTGGAAAGTTTTATGTTTTCTGGTTTTTTTTTTTTTTTTTCCTTTATATGTATACTTATAACACAAATAGTCTACTAATAGTAGGTGCCCACTTAATGAAAAAAAAGAGGGTATTATGTATAATCTGTTTTTTTGATTGATTTGATTCATTATTTCTAAAAATTTGACATTTAATTTTTTTAAGTTATTTTTTTTCCTGTGAAAATACAGGTAGGCCCATTTACCTCACAACTCAATTAACCCAACCTGACCGTTTGCCATGCATGTCTAGCTATACCCATTGGATAATGGATATCCAACCCTACCTGATCCAAATATTCTAGGTAATACTTAGTTCTTAATGGGAGAAGGTAATTGGGTAGGGTTTGAATATTATCCAAATTTATCGGATATGGTTTGGATATTACCTATTTACCCATTATACCCATTTAACTAATTAAATCTAACCCAAACCTAACTCAACCAAATTGTTATGGATAAACCCCAACCCACCCAATTACCCAATAATCAAAATTACCAAATTGCCCCTAAAACTTGTAAATAACCAAAGTACTCCTAAATCTAAAAAATTGCTGAAATGCACCCTAAATCTAAAAAATGACCAAAATATCCCTAAAATATTTTAAAAATGACCAAAATATCCCTAAAACTTAAAAAATGACCAAAATATCCCCAAAAAATAAAAATACCAAAATACCCTCCTAAACCTTAAAAAATTGAAATACCCCCGAAACCTCTAAAATGACCAAAATACCCCCTAAAACCTAAAAATGATAAAAATACGTCCTAAACCTCAAAAATGACCGAAATACCCCCTAAAGCCTAAAAATGACCAAAATACCCCTAAAACCTAAAAATGACCAAAATACCCCCATAAACCTAAAAAATAATCGAAACTACCCCTAAAATCATAAAAATGACTAAAATACCCCCGAAACTTATAAAATAACCGAAATACCCCCGAAATTTAGGGGTATTTTGGTCATTTTTAGGTTTGAGAGTATTTTGGTCATCTTTTAGGTTTAGGGTGTATTTTTATCATCATATAGGTTTTAGGGGTATTTTGTTTATTTTCTAGGTTTCGAGGGTATTTTTGTCATTTTTTAGTTTTCAGGGGTATTTTGGTCTTTTTTTTAGGTTTAGGGGTATTTTGGTAATTTTCAAGTGTCAAGGCTATTTCAGTCAGTTTTTAGGTTTCGAAAGTATTTCGGTCATTTTTTTAGGTTTAGGGGTTATTTTGGTAATTTTTTGTTTCAGGGGTATTTCGACTAAATTTTAGGTTTCGGGGGGTATTTTGGACATTTTTTAGGTTTTGAGGGCATTTTGGACATTTTTAATGTTTCATGTGTACTTAGGTCATTTTATAGGATTTGAGAGTATTTCGGTCATTTTTTAGGTTTAAGGGGTATTTTGGTAATTTTTAGTGATTTTTGAGCATATTTGGTGACTTCGGGTGTATTTTGGTCATTTTAGAGGTTTCATGAGTATTTTGCTCATTTTAGAGATTTTGGGCTATTTTGGTCATTTTAGTGGTTTTTGAGGATAATTGGTGATTTTAGAGATTTTAGGGGTATTTTGGTCATTTTAGAAATTTCATGGGTATTTTGCTTATTTTATAGATTTTGAGGATATATAGGTCATTTTTGTGGTTTTTTAGCATATTTGGTGATTTTATAAAAATTTAGTTTGGGCAGGGTATAAATATCTATGGATAAACAAACTGGGTAACAATTGGGTATGGATACTAATTGGGTAAGGTAATCGGACATTCATGAATAAATTAATTAGGTCGGGTATATATGGGTATACCCTACCCATGACCATCCTTAATTATTTGTAAACAATAGGTAACGAACACTTATTTCGTCACCAAAAACACCTCCATCTTAATATTGGGTGATGAATTTGGAATTTTGTCACCTCCGGTTAGTCTTTGGTTAAACAATAGCCGACGAAAATTTATTTCATCACCAAAAACACCTACATCCTAATATTGGATGACGAATTTATATTTTCGTCACCTCTGGTAAGTCTTTGGTGGTGCAAATATTTCGTCACCCTCGGTTTGCCTTTTTTTCATGACCTATAGTGACAAAATAAATATTTCGTCACCAATTTGTACATCTTTAGTGACGAAATATTGATTTTGTCATCAATTTTAAAATTTTTATAATATTTGGTGACAAATTCTTCTTTTCCTCACTAAATGTTATATTTAGTGTCAAAAACATTGGCAACAGGAACAAAATTCTGTGAAATTTGGTGATGCAAAGGTAAACAACACTAGGATAAAAAAATTTCGCTTTTGGCCTTGTCCAAAGTCACTTTTCAAGTAAATTCCATCATTCAGTCCTTGAAACATGCATTTTATATTTCAATAATATTTGTTTTCTTAATAATTTTTAATTTTAAAGTTAAAATAAGGTCTAGTCTATTTTGAGAATTTTGTAGAGACATTAGTTTTTAATTCCACAATTTTCTCAGTTTTTTCATTTTTTGATAAAATTTACTATTTTCCCATCTAATTTTGTAATTAGCGCAAATTAGGGTTTTGGTGGGCATTTTCTTAGCCACCCTAGATTTTTTGTTTTATTTTTTTACTATTTAAGCATATTGTAACTTTTAAGGCATTTGTTTAATCATTTTTAATGACTTGATACAATTAATGATTAAATTGCAAATAAAAAAGAATACCACAATGTGTTAACTAGGCAAAAATGCAAAACTGACCCTCTAACTTTCGTCGTTTTTCATTTTAGTCTTCTAACTTTCAGTTTTATTAATTTAGTCCTCTAACTTTCAATTTTTGTCAATGCAGAGCTCCGTTACAACTCAGTTAGTGGTTGCCGTTAGAACTCCTGAAACGACGTCGTTTTGCATTTTTTTTAATAAATTCGGAATTAAAAGAAAATGAGAAAAATCTATTAAAAAAAAAAGCGTCATTCCCCTTCCCCTGAATCAAAACAAAGAAATCACAATCCCTAACTTAGAGAAATTGGGGAAACGATTTGAGAGAGATACTTAGTCCGTATATATATATAAATAAAAAAGCCTCATTTTGCTTCACTACCTTTCATTCTTTGAAGGGCCTTTTGTCTTCCACTTCCAACTTCTTCTTCTTCTTCCTTCATTTTCAGAGATCGTTTTTTTTTTCTTCAGTACTTCAAGAATTTTACGGGTCGACCCGGGATGCTATCTGGGTCATGGTGGTGGTGGTTATGGTGGTTGTAGTGGGTGTGGGGGCAGCGGTGGAGTTGGGTTGCGTGAGCTCCAAGTAGGCGATTTACGTGACGCTAGCTGCTTTAGACCACTCGGGCGTTTTCGAGGCGGGGAATTTGGGTCGGATTCGGGTTGGGTCAGGAGAGAGCAATGGAGCGAAGAAAAACAAGTCTGGTCATAAGAGTAGTAGTAATAGTTTCAAGAATGGTGGTGGTGGGGTTGGGGCAAAGTGGGAGCGAGTTGGGTGAGTCAGGCAGAACGAGTTTAAATGGGAACGAGTCGTCATTGAGCTTCAGATTAGGGAATTTGCAAAAGTATGTGGAGGGTGAACATGTGGTAGCTGGGTGGCCGGCTTGGCTCAGCACCATTGCCGACGAAGCCATTCACAGCTGGGTTCCTCTCCGACCTGATGCTTATGAAAAATTAGAAAAGGTAGTAAATTTTGTGTTTGTTTAAAAATTGTTTTAGCGGAAGAGGAATGACGACAACGTCCCCTAAATGTTTTCTTTTTTTTTTCTAGATTTTTCTTATTTTCTTTTAATTCCAAACAAATTTTAAAAAAAAAAACAAAACAAAACAATGTTGTTTCAGGAGTTCTAACGGTAGCCATTGAGTTGTAACAGAGCCTTGTATTGATAAAAATTGAAAGTTAGAGGACTGAATTGACAAAACTGAAAGCGAGAGTACTAAAATGAAAAGAGATGAAAATTAGAAGGTCAGTTTTGCATTTTTCCCTATTAACTATTAAGTGTGTTTGAGGCCGCAAGCTACGGCGTCAGGATTGCCATCTGCATTGAGAAATAGTTGTTAAAAAATATGTTGGAGCTGTTTTGGACCAGTACCTTTTTAGATGAAGTAATTTATAGTGACTGACTAAGGAAGATTGGTACCGAAAGTCCATTCATGCAAGTCCCACGTTGCGCAAGTGAGAACTAGGACGGATTGATAGAAACTATGGCTGCGTTTGTTTTGGGTGTAAATGATTTCTAGAAAATATTTTACACCCGGATCCATGTTTGGCTCCACCTGAAAATAAAGTCGAATTGAAAATAGAATTCAGTTTGACCGAAAAAAACATTGCCAGCCCATAAAATCATTTCCGTTCCTATTTTACCTTCAAATGCTTTCTGGAATTCCTCACTCCTCACACACTCCTCTCACACACGCACCAACCTCATTTCAGCTCCAGCCCACGCACCTACCTCAACTCCACACACAGTCCAACGCCAAGCTCCGGTCGCCCAGCCAAGCCAAGGCTAGCCCAGATCGTGCCGCCCCCACCGCTGCCCCTAATCACATACACCCAGATCACGCCGCACCACCGAAATCGTACCCAAGCACCGGCGAGATCGCACCCACTCAACCTCACCGCCATGCTCCACCACTGCATGTCTCCGATCCACACCCACCCGATCTAGTTGCCACCGTCCTTCGTTGACCTCCGATCTTGACAACCGACCGCAAGCCATGCTCCAACGTCGCCACCATCTAGATTGGAGCCCTTCATCTCATTTTCACGCCGCCGCTGAAGATCATTACTCAATCTCTCAATCTTTCTCTCTTTGATCTCTAATTTTGTTGTTGTTGTGGTGGTATGGGTGGTGGTGTTTTGGAAATTTCTATGTTGTGTGGTGCTGGTGGATTTTCTGTGGGTGTTGGTGTGTGGGTGGTGGTGGATTTTCTAATGTAAAATTTGTTTGGGAGCTGAGAAAATGAGTGAGGAAATGTGAAAAAAACTAGTAGAAAATTTGCATTTTCAAAATGTTACCAAACACTTGAAATTATTTTCTAATATAATTTTTAAAATGTAACCAAACACTAGAAACTATTTTCCTTTCCTGAAAATATTTTACACCCGGAAAATATTTTACACTAAAACAAACGCAGCCTACAACTAAACTACGTACATGGCGTGCATCAACTATATTAAGACTAGGGCCTTGCCTTTTGTTCTTCTCATAAGAGAGGAAATCACCTTAGGTTGCAACCACATCAATTAGAATCTATCATAACTATGGTTTCCTCAATTGACTGTAAATGGAAACAAGATGTTTTTTTTTGAGTTTTAGAGGAGAGGATACCCATAATAATTTTTGTAGTCATGCATATGCCTCTTTGGAGCGTACTCATATTAACACATTCAAAGTTGATGTGAAGCTTCACAAGGAGGAAGAAATTTCTCCAGCACTTCTCATAGCAATTGAACAGTAAAGATTCTCAATTGTCATATTATCTAAAAACTACGCAACATCTACATGGTGCTTGGATGAGCTCGTTAAAATTCTTGAGTGTAAATCAAAGGGTCAAAAGATTTATCCCATTTTTTATGATGTCTATACGTTGGAAGTATGTAAGCAAGAGGGAAACTTTGGAGTAGCATTGGCAAATCATGAGCGAACATTCAAGCCTTAAGGTACAAAGATGGAGGTCAGCTCTAACTGAAGTGGCCAATTTGTCTGGCTAGGACTCAAAGAATAGGTAACTACTCTTATGCCTTCATTATTCGTTTGTGTGTGTGTGTGTGAAAAATCCAAAATATAAATCGTCATACCCTATTTTCTATTCCATGGATGTCTCATTTGTTTTTCTACATTAAATTATATGTTTCATTTTTGAGAAATTGCCTACACGTGTTCTTATAATCCAAATTATTATTAGGGCTAGTTACAATTAACTCGTCTGTGGTTTGACCGAAATTTAAGTTACCTACCCGTGATTTGAAGTTTGACATTTTACCTACCTGAGGTTAGCTCAGTTAGGGTTTCATAACTCAATTTTATTAAAAATTGGGCTAAATATGTAATTTTGCTACTATTTTGTCTCTCTTCTCTCAAAACATAAAAAACATAAAGGGTAAACTACATATTTAGTCCCTAACCTTTACACCATATTTCAATTTAGTCCTTAACCTTTTAATTGTGTCAATTTGGTCCCTAACCTTTTAATGTTATGTCAATAATGTCCTTGCCATTATATATTAGATAAAAATTGCTTACATGACAAACGGCCAAAATAAAATTTTAGTTTATTGTCATATCAACGGAAACTAATTTTTTAATTTGGCCATTAGACACGTCATCAATTTTCATTTAAAAGATAACTATAGGGACTAAATTGACACAGTACTAAAAGGTTAGGGACTAAATTGACACAATTGAAAGGTTGGGGATCAAATTGAAATATGGTGTATAGGATAGGGACCAAATACGTAGTTTACCCAAACATAAAAGAATAAGGAAAAACAAAATCAAAGAGTGATGGTTTTATAAAAATTAAGACCAAAACATTGGTCCCATTTTTAACACTTCCCTCTTAGTGGACTTTAAATGCATAGTAATGTTATCAATTGAACTATAAGACTCTTCAATAGTAATGTTATTTTATACTAAACAATTTTGAAATTCAAAGAATTTTATAACGCTGTGTTTTGTCATTTCTCATTTCTAAAAAGTATATTTCTCATTTTGATTATCAAACAAGAATAACAGGTCCAAGATTCTTCAGAAACGTAGAAATTATCTTTCTCTCCTTTTTTATTTTTTTTATTTTTTTTTTTGAAATTGTCTTGTTATATGTTATTGAGGAAACTAACTGTCATGTAAACCAGTTTGGTCAATTCGGCAATCGTATATCTATGGGAATGAAAAATGAAAAGCAAAATAAAATATTTCGAGCACACGTGTAGACAATTTTTCAAAACAAACATATAATTTAATGTACAAAAAAAAAGAGGCATTCAAGAAATATAAAATCAGGATATGACAATTTATATTTTAGATTTTTCCTAAATTTATGTACTTTGAAATATATCATAGGAAATACATAAAGAATTATAAGTTTATAACAAAATTACCATATTTTAGTATTTCTAACAGAAGCGTCTAAAGTTTAAATCCTCTTCTTGTAACAGCTAGGGTATCTCTTATTATTAGTAATTTATTAACATCTGAGGTATCTCTTATTATAAAATAATAATTATTATTTTTTTAGTTTTTTCCTTTTCTTTGGTGTCTTCTAGTAGCTTTGTTATTTATTTATTTCATATATAATGATGCCTCAACATATTGTTCATGAATTGTATCTTTCCATTATTTTTTTATTTCAAGCGGAACTAAAAATCATGTAAAATAGCTCAAGACTTTTAAAACCAAAAAACATAAATGGGTTCCAGATAGTTCAATTGTTAAAAGTCTTTTGTCATCGAATAAAATATATGAGTTTCAAATATAGCCTACACAAAAAAATTAACTGCTATCTTAATTTGTTGATAAAAGTAATCATTTGAGGTGGTTGTCATAAGTTTAAATACTACTGTACTTATCCAAACATTTAAAAAAAAAACACACACACACACACACACAATATACAAGACATAAAATCTTTTATGTTTTGAACTATTGAAATGTTTCTCGATTTTTTAATAGCGCAAATGGAAATAAAACAAGTTGAAAAAGATAGATTAAAAAAAATTCCATAAAAATTTGAAATACGTGAAATAGGGTTAATGTAAAAGAATATACAATCTTTTCTTACCTACGTAGCATTGATCCTAGATTTGAACGTGAAGAGTGTTAGGAATACATGTGCCAGTTAAGTCCCACATGGAAAAAGAGAATGACAAGAGAGAGTGGTTAATTAATATAACATAATTGGGTCCAAACTCAAGGTCTTTTGGGTTAAGTGGTGTACCTATATATTATATAAACTACTTAATTGGAGGCTCTCTAAGGTGTTATCTCCTAAACAAGTGGTATCAGAGCTTAGGAGGTGTGTGGCAAAGGTGGTGAGGTTTTCATGGTCCCTTTCCCAGGAGGGACACATTAAGCCTAAAGGGCCCACACAGAAGATCTTGGAGGAAGGCCCAACGAAAGAGTATTATCAATGGTGCTATATCACAGAGAAGCGCAATCCAATGGATAGGAATGTAAGGGCCAATTCCCATGGATGGCGTACAAAAGGCTCATGGATGATATGTTGGTGATGGAAAAAGCTTATAGGTCAAGGGGAGTGAGTAAGACTTGGTCAAAACTTAGTGAGAGGTATAGACACATGTGAGAGTAAGATTGTTGGGAATAATCCTACATGTAATAAACATGACAAGAGAGAATTGTTAATATAATATAGTTGAGTCCAAATTTAATAGGCTTAAGTCTTTTGGGTCAAGTGGTGTCCCTAACAAAGAGTCAAGGAAAATAAAGAATTCATGAAAAGAATTGAAATTCATTTAAGGGTGTGACAAGTTCATCACTTGTGTTTCCAATGGTCATTAAGTGCACATGCTTATCTGAAAAACTTGTTTAAGGAGATCCAACTATCGAGTTTTGTTTTGTTTTGTTTATAATTCAATAGCAGAGGTGAGAAATTTGAATTCTATACATCTCCATTGGAAACATCAAGAATGGTCAGTTGAACTAAAGTTTTTGGTGGAAATCCAACTGAGCTTGATTCCTAACATCGCTGGTGTTCTCTCCTCCTAAATTCTAGATAATCGTTGCCTATTTGGGACCTTTTGCTTTGCAAACATTACACACATTCACATTTGGATTTTGAACAATTATAGCTTTTAGTCTTTAAGGCTTTAATCTAGGGATCTCAAAGAATTAATGGTTTAGACTCAATGGTTGGAGAACAATCTATGTGGTTTCAAAGAATTAAAGGTTTAGACTTAATACGAAATTTGTAAAGTTGTGATTTACAACTATGTTTATGTTGGCTTTATTCCATGACAAAAAGTTTTGTATTTGCATTATTTATTTCCTTGTATTTTTGTAGGATTTATTTGTAATGAATTTAGTATTAAGTGGTGGAGATTTGATCAAGACAGCTAAGTCACATGAGGAGCACATGCCAGAAGCTAAAGAGTCATGCCAGACTGTCAATTTCGTGAGTGTCTCGCGGGTAAGACCTTCTCACGAAATACTCGCGAAACATTTTGCCTGGAGGATTTTTAAGTGTAACTTTCTTGCCCTTCACCCATACTATATATACCTTCATTACCCACAAAAATATGAGAGGTCATTCAAAGAGAAAAAACCCTAGATAGGTTTTCTACAACACACATACCTATCTTTTAGAGAGAGAGCTACTCATTCTTAGTGAGAAATCATTGTAGCATCTTCTCCTTCCCTCTCCCATTGTCATATCTTAAGAGGAGATTTGTACCCAAACACAACTCACACATATTCAGAGTATAGAAAGTGTTTTGGAGCTTGGGAAGCTTTGGGGGTTTGCTAAAAGAAGCCGGTGAGGCTTGGCGGATGCAATCGGGCATATTGCGGGATCTAGAAAGTTAGAGAAGACATGACTCCGAGAAGTCCGTTGATAGTAGGAGCTTGGAGGGCTCGCGTACATTGGGTAGACTAGGCTTAGAGGATCTTTTATTATTCGTATACTCCAACTTTATGCTCTAGTGGATTGATTTAGATTTGGAGGATCGCGGAGAGGTTTTTCACTAAATTCTTCGGTTTTCTCTTCGATAACACGTCTTGGTGTTATCTTGTGGTTACATCTCTCTTCCCTTACTCTTGTGCTATACTTTTATTATTTGTTGTTCATGTTTATGCACCAGAGTAGTTATCGGTTTATTGCGTTTCATTCACTCTTATTCCACATTTAGATAAGTTAGAGTAAAAACAACCAAGCCGTAATTTTAATTGGGGGTCTAAATAAGCTCTTGTGTATTCACAAAAATTCAAGCTTTCAAAATTAGTGGAAAAAATATTATTGCAAGAAAACACTCAAGGGAGTGGATTTAAAAATCTTTCTCTTAAGGAGGTCTTGTCTGTTAGCCTTTTTATGTTGAAACGTTTTGCTTAAGATGTCCCATATCGGTAGCTTAAAGCCTTGTAGAAATCACACGTCTGGCAATATTCAGATTTAGATTCCAACAATTTTGTTGGAGCATTTGTCTCCCAAAATTTTTGTTCTACTTTAATGTTTCCCTTTAGAGTCTTGGTTTCACTCGAGTGAGTCTCAAATTCACTTGATAATTCTGTTCTATAAATCTTCAACCAACACTTGATAAAATTTTAAACTATCTTAATCTTCAATACAACCCTCTATATAACATATTTTTGCTAAATGCAATTAACCATATCCAGCTAAAACGCATTTATGTCTGTGTGATCCTCATAGTATTGCCCATAATTTATCAAATATTTTCTAGAAAATTTCTGAAAATATCCTAATGAATTGCTCCAAGAATTTGAAGTAGGATTTTAAAAAATTATTTTCCATGGCTAAGCGGAATATCAATGAATACTAATTAGGTTATTTTCAACGAAAAAAAAAAAGAAAGAAGAGAAAAGAATACAAAGGAGGAGAAAGTTTGGCTCCAAGCTGATTTGAAGCTATTTTACTCTATGGCAATTAAAGATATCATCTATATATAGTTTTATTAACAAGACATTTTTAACAAGTCATATGTGTTGTTTTATCAATATACATGAATAGTTTTATAATTTGTTATGTAATGAGTTTAAAATAAAAAAATAAAAAATAAAAAATAAACTTCAGACTAATTTTGAGCCAAACTTTATCCTAAAGAGAATGCCTTGAACATAATAATAGTTCTTAGCATTGATGGAGCAAGAGGGACCATGGGCCCTGGGTTTTAAAATCTTCCCCCACCCCCAATTTATTTTTCTTAAATATAGAAAATGAAGAATTATATTAAAAAAATTTGGCTAATGGTCTACTTAAATTTTTAAAAATTGTGGAAAATTGTGCTTCTAACTTATAATTAGCTCTCTTTTTTTTTTTTTTGTTGAGAAAAAGGTAAGTGAATTTTTTTTTAAAACAATCACCAAATCAGATAGTAGCTTCTTTATTCATATATTTAAAAGTTTTTTTTTCTGCCGAATAAAAGATTTAGGGTTCAATTCTCATCTAGTTTATACCAAAAAATAAATTAGTGTCTTAGCTTAATAATAAAGAAAAATCATTATAAAATGGATCTTGTAGGGATTTTTTTTTTAAACGTGGACTACATAAGTTTAAAATACTATCGTATTTATAAAATAAATAAATAATTTTTTTATATTTATGTAAATGACAATTACATCATGTTCTTCTTCTTATTACTCTCATATTATATATAACCAATTAAGCCAAATATTAGAAGCGGTTATCATAGGCTGAAATTCTAAATAAAAAAAAAAAAAACTAATTAAGCCAAAACGTATTGAAATTACATTTTCTTAAAAATAGATAAGTAAATCTAATTAACTTTTGGCCTAGTTTGTTTATTTTCCAAAATGGATTTTTTTTTTTAACAATTAGAGATATGGACATTATACTTTTGTTTTTTATTTTTGCTTTTTAAGGAGAAAGGATAACTGTGGATTTTGTGTATAGGTTTTAGAGGTTTATTATCTTTGGTTTCTATGGAAAATAAGGTTTTCCTTTATTTTATATTATTGTTATATTTTGATTCTTTTTTTTTTTTTTTTGAGGAACGTTATATTTTGATTCTAAAAAAATATTATGTTATATATATTTTTATATTTATTATTTGTATATATTTAGGAAGGTAAAGTAACATTTATTATATTATATATGTTTCATCACTTTTAAAACTATTTGTATACTTTAACTATGTAATCACTAATTTATTTAATAACATAAAACTATTTGTATACTTTACCATATAATCGCTAATTTATTTAATAACAAATATTATCTAAAATATTTATAGAAATATTTATTTAGAGAGAGAGAGAGAGAGAGGGGTTTTTTATTTATTTATTTGAAGGAAGACTTTGAACTTTTATTAAGTAATTCCAGCTAGATTTGCTTGGATGATAGGAAAACAATGTGGTGGAACACTCTCCGTTCACACAACAAAATCAGAGATATGCTTAACCTACTTAGCTAAACAATGAGCAGCCTTATTACCTTCTCTTTTTACATGAGAGTAACGTAATTGATTAAAAAAATTAGAACAACGATGCACATTCTTAAGCAAGACTCCGTTATAGGACAGCACCTCTAAATTGTCAGCCAACCTTCTCATTAAAATTTGCGAATCTCCCCCTAGGACAGCATCTCTAAAACCAATATCTGAAGCAAACTGAAGGGCTTTACACGCAGCTAATGTTTCAACCTCCTCTGCTGAATATGCCTGACTGATTTGCTGCGACATTGAGACGAGAACCTGGCCAGCACTGTCACGAACAACAACACCAATTCCCGATTTTTTCAGCTCTGAAAAATTAGCTCCGTCGAAATTTATCTTCACCGCATCTACCTGTGGAGGTTGCCAATGAGCTTGAGGTTGCGGAGGACGAGGATGAGGTAAAGGATTTATGTCAAGGAACTCAGCCAAATGGGCTTCATACTCTTGCGCCAGATGCTGCAGATTACAGCAAGGTTGTTGCAGTCGTGTTTTGTTCCTTTGCGTCCATATCGCCCAGACCATAAATGCAAACAAATCAGGCGTGTGGTGCTCCTTCATAATCCAAGAAAGTAACTCCCTAAAATCCAGAAATTGTGTGGACGTTCGGCATGCCCACAGCTCAGAGTTTGACCAAACAACATCAAGCATTGGACACAACCAAAGACCGTGGAGAGTATTTTCATCAGCTTCACGACATCTATCACAGTGGGGGTCTTCAATGACTGTTCGGCGCACTAAGTTCAGGTTGGTTGGCAATGAGTTTCGACAAGCTCTCCAAATAAAATTCTTCACCTTATTTGGAACATGTAGCGACCAAATTCCTTTCCAAATGCTTTTGTCCAACCCATCGCCACCATCCGGAACTACCAGCTCTGCCTCCTCCTTCAGGAAACGATATCTGGATTTACATGTATAAATTCCATCCTTCGCCCAGGGCCAAAAAATTATATCCTCAGCTTCAGCTTGTGCAAGAGGGATTGATTTTATTAATTCAGCTTCTTGTGGAGCAAAAAGGCCATCAATCATCCCATGGTTCCACTGCCTTTGTTCTGCCTCTATCAAAATATCCACTGTTGCATCCTCCAATGAAGGGAGTGGAGGTGATGACAGCAAAGGTGGATGTTTTCTTCACAACCAATGATGCTGCCAAATTTTGACAGATTTCCCATTCCCTATCCGCCACCTTGAACCTCTGAGAAGCACATCCCTGCCCTGCAAAATGCTTCTCAGAGAGAGAGGGTTATTCTTTGGATTGTAACTTCTTTTGAAAATTTTGATTTGGTCCCTCCCAAAAAAATTTCTTACCCCTGGTTCTTGGTAAGATTAAAAATGGCCAATATACTTTACGTATACCACATTTCAACTCTAATACAAAAAGCCAAAATCGTGAACCAAATTCATAGTGATAAATCGATAAATCCCTCTCCCCTTCTTAAAGAAAAAACCCAATTTAAAATAATTTTTCTTTCTCAAAAAAAAAAAACAAAAAAGGTTCATAGTGATAAAGTATTTTTTGCGTTAAGTCTAACTTATTATGCGTTTTTTATGCTTTATTGTTGGCAGGTACGAACCAGAGCTCATCCAAGAAATTGTCGAGACCATTTCAAAATAAAAACTGAGTAATGCAAAATCAGATATTGCTAAACACTCAGTTGGAATACAATCTCACGTGCAAAAGATTAGCTCGCTTTTGGATATTAATTCAAAGGAGGTTCTCAAGGTAGGGATTTATGGGCGTCAAGGAGTTGGAAAGACAACCATAGCGAAAGCTATATATAACTGGCATGCTAGTCAATTTGATGGTTGTTCCTTTCTATTGGATGTTAGAGACCAGTCCAAAGATCAATATCAAATGGTCAAACTACAGGAGTTGCTTCTTCTTGAAATCTTAGGGCAGGATAAGAAATTGGGCAATGTAGATAGAGGAATTATTGTGATTAAGGAAAGTCTTTGCCGTAAAAAGATCCTTATAGTGGTTGATGGTGTCGAAGATACAAATCAAAACCCTTTAGACAAATTGGCTGGTGGACTGGATTGGTTTGGTCCTGGAAGTAGAATCATTATAACAATGGTAGACAGTGACAGTTGCAGGAATTATTTTTAGAGAGGTCAATTTTGACAATTTATTGGTCTTTATCATTATATTAACCACAAGGTTTTGAATTACGTTCTAGTGAATATTTTGAGTTGACTAGTGGAATGGAATATTCGAGTAACACTGGTACACTGTTTTAATATATTAAACTTATTATCTAATCAGAAGTTTTAAAAAATACCTCCTTATTTTCCCTTTTAAGTCTTTCAAATTTCAATACTTCTGTCAATGGATTTAAAAATTAGATTGGTCTAACAAAAAATTGAAAAAAATAAAAAGAGTGATTCCTGCTTCGATGACATTATAATAGTTATTTAGTAATTTAATAATTTATAATTATATATTTACTATACATATTTCCTTCTAAAAAATCTGCAAATATTAATTTAGTGACCATCTATTAGATAGTGTTTCACTGTTTTGTGCATATATTTGACCGTAAAAAAAATGGTTGCATGGCCACAACGTGGCAATCTATCAATATATTGATTTTTCTAAAAATATAAATCTTAACTAGTAGCAAAGTAAAACGTGTCATTCCAATTAATTTCCCCACCTATCTCAATACTTCTTTCTATTTGCTGTTGACCAACTAGTTTCTCTCTCTCTCTCTCTCTCTCTCTAAATCTATGGAGATCGACAGCAAGCCATAGCCCATGAGTGTTTCCTCTACTGTTTACAACTAGCATGGCCATCACTAGAAGCCACCATGATAGAGGGACCTCCTCTGCTGCAAAGCTGCGAAAAAATAATCTCCTTTACTGCAAAACAAACATTTCTCTAATCCTGCATTGTGAATTTTTTTATATTTTCATCTTCATCTTCTTCTTTCTTTCTTTTTTTTTTTTCTTTTTTTTTTTGTGTCAGGGTGTTCAAGTTTATATTTTAGGGGGTCAAAACAAATTTTTTTTAAAAATACACTATATAAATTTTATTTTTCTCTTCAGGTCAGGGGGTTCATTTGAACCCCCTGCCATCAACGTAGCGCCGCCCATGACGGCAGAAGAACATGTGTTGAAGACTCAGGACGATGTTCATTCAATCTATTATCCGGTGCAGACAATGGGTCAAAGTGAGGCTATTCAACTCTTTAGTTGGCATGCTTTTTAAAAAAAACAAGCTTGAGGTAGATTACATGAAACTTGTAGACGTTGTAGTGGTTAGAGACATATTTTTATGTAATTAACATATCCTTTGACAAAACGCATTTTAAATTGAAGACATGAAGATTACTCAAGAATTGCTTAAGAAAAGTGCAATCTATAGGTCTTGATACCTTCTCGACAGAAGCTCGATCTGTCAAGATTTATTAAAACTTGACAAATATCTCGATCTATTGAGCTTATGGGATTCAGACTATAGCCAGCAACGTTTTTATTCTAAAAGACTATTTGTTTATGGGTTTGTATAATCCTTATTGGACTAGAAAGCTCAAGATTTGTGTAAACCTATTTGGAATAGGGGAGCCCATTAAGCTCCTATTTAAAAGGAGGTGCAAAAAGAAAAACCTAACACTAAAGAAAGCTTCATAAGGTTTTCCTTTTGAAACCCTAGCCTCCTCCTACAGAAGAAAGAGTTCTTGTTGTGTTTCTTGTACGCCTTTGGATTCTGTAATCAAGTAAAGTCTCTTGCACCAATATTGAAAATCTTATTGGTGTTTCTATGTGAAGCTGCTGCAAATCAACTACAATAATCAAAGGGTTGCTGTGTAGTTAGTCACGTATTGGGATTCGTACAAAGGAGTAAGTCGCGTACTATGATCCGCGCATCAATTGGTTAGTCACGTACTGGGAGCTGTGCATTGAAAAGGAGAGATTGTCACTATAGAATAAGTCCAATTGGGTATTGGGGTAAGGGTTCAACTGTAGGTTGGTATAACGTATTGAGATTCCTTTACTTGTAACTGCTTGTTATGATAATAGTGAATTCTCAAGAGTAGTGACCTTAAAGTCACTTGGTGGGGTTTTTGCCTCGAAGGTTTTCCCTATTTGTAAATAAATCACCGTGTTAATTTATTTTTCGCTGCATACTTTAGTTAATTGGTGATTTGTTTGTGCTACCAAACGTTTGCATGTTAATTTGATTGATTAATAAACTTTGCTAATTAATCAATTAATTCATCACAAGGGGCAATACATTCTTGGCCTATCAAGTGGCATCAAAGCAGGCACACTCTGATTAGAGTTTAATCTTTGCTGTGAGATCCACTGACCCCTGTTTGTCATGAATAGAGGAAAATCTCTTATTATACCTCCATTGTTTGATGGTACTAACTATGCATGCTAGAAAGTACGCATGAGAGCTTTCTTGCAGTCTCTAGATGAGAAGGGGTGGCATGCTATAGAGATTTGCTGGACCAAGCCAAAGGAAGTGCCGGCTGATTGGGATGATGCTAAGATCAAGGAAGCAAACTTCAATAGCAGGGCATTAAATGCTTTATTTAGTGCAGTCACTAATGAGGAGTTCAAGAAGCTATCCTCCACTGAAACTGCTAAGGAAGCATGGACCATCCTCCAGACAACCTATGAGGGAACCAAGGCTGTCAAGGACTCGAAACTTCAAAGGCTTACTACAAATTTCGAAGAGATTTAGATGGAGGAGGATGAATTGTTCGATGAGTTCTATGCCAAGCTCAAGGACATAGTGAACTCAGTTTTTAATCTTGGGGAAACCATTCCTGAACCTAAAATTGTGAGAAAGATGCTCAGATCTCTACCTGAGAGATTCCATGCCAAGATAACTGTCATTGAGGAATTAAAGGATATTAACAAAATTCCTTTGATAGAGTTGGTTGGCAATTTTCAGACCTATGATTTGGGTTTCACAAGGATCGGGAAATCGGGCAAGAGCATGAGCATGGCACTGAAGGCCAAGAGCAGTGACATGGATGAGTGTTGACACCCTATTTTGCAACCCGCATTTAACCTTACAAGGAGGGTAAAAGGGTAATTTTAACTTGAAAATATACATCTTAATCTCACTTCATCAAAATGATCTTGATATTGTAACAATCAAATCGACTAGTCATAAGCCCTAATCGGACCATCAGATTAAAAATTATCATCAATTCAAGTTTTAATGACCAAGATGCACTATCACAAATTGAGTCTGACTATATGTGATTATGAACAATTGATTCCAATTGGTTATAATTATAATCAATTTGAGATTAATAATGTGTCATAATTTGATTGGTTAGGACTACATTTTATGGTAAGGTTGCATTCACCTAATTAATTAGATAGTTAAATATTAATTATTCAATGAGTAATTTGTGCAATTATCTTTTAATTATGGTAAATTTGGAACTAATTAAGTCTAAAATGGGAGTGATTAGAGCCTATTAATGTTAATTGGGAGCTAATTTGGGACCTATTAATGTTAATTGTGCTGAAATTGTTTTTTAACAAATAATCTCTGCTCACCATTTCATTGATATCTCTTAGAATATTTTGAATCTATGAATGAGGTTAATTTTCCTAGGAACTAGACATTCGGGACTTCAATTTGAGCACAAGAACAAGCCAATTACGATCAAGATTGAGTCAGATATGATTTTTCGAAGTTGGCTCTACAGGCTGTTACAGCAGCTACGGGAAAACCGAATTTTGGCTTGCTCCTCACTTCCACCAATCTCTACATTTAATGCACCAGATTTCCCCAAAGGCTAAAATAAGGCCTAGTTTCATGATTCTTTGTCAACCCTCATTAAATGGCATTTCATTCATATTTTCTCCACCACTACTATATAAACCCCCATCTTCTCTATTCCAAAGGAGACGAAAAAACCCCTTCTTCTCCTCTCTTGAGTTCTAGAAAGTTGAGTAGTCTTATCATATCTTGGTCTTCTTGAGACACAAGATATTGAGTGAGATTCACTCTTCCTTTCCTAACTCTTCTTTTCGTTCGCCCTAGGACCTTCCTCAAGAGTCTCCTCATCCACCATATGGATCTTGCATGAAGGTATAATCACTTTCCCTAATTATTTTTTTGTGTTGCCATGATGAAAGTTTAAGATTAAAGCATGATAATAATCATTTAAATTCCTTTGAATATCTTTGAATGTTCTTAATTGTTCTTATATGTTCTTCACATGTTCTTGATTGTTCATCACATGTTCATGCATAACACTAGTTTTAATCTTAAATCCACATCAAAAACATGAAAATATGTTTGTTTAATAATTCTTTTAAGTTCTTGAATCTAGGATATCACCATACACACACATTCACTAGAATTTATTTTTCAATCCAAATAAAATGCTTAATAATTTGAATTAGGGTTTATTACATGTACACACTTTAAATTTAACATGTAAATTGATTGATAACATATTGGATGATGTGATATGAATGTTGGCCACTATAGTCTAGAAGATCGATTTCATCGGGCAAGGTGGGTGTCTAACACCTTCCCACCTTATAACATAGCTTTCGAACTTAAATCAAGGGTTGATAGACCAATGTTTATCCTTGTAATTTTTAATTTTTAGATTGTAACTAGGAAACAAAGTTATGTACTTTATCTTAGAATGTATTTAGGACCAAAGCCATGTAATTTTCCTATGATCAATGTAAATTCAATTGAAAATTAATAAAATGAGGAATTTTTCAATTTTGGTTTTCTTATTTATCCTAATAATTAAATAAGTGGCGATTCATTGTAAAACCCTTAATCTAAAGGGAAAAATATAACTAGTCGAACCTCCATTTTGAGAGGCAATAACATGACTCCACCCATTCACGTGGGTTTGACCCAATATTTCATAAAAAACAAGGCCGGGGGGGCGGTCTCTCACAATGAGTCTTCAGATGACAAAGATTCTAAGATGAAGTCCTGCATCACTAGGAAATTCAAGAAGTTCATGAAGAATGCCAATGGGAAGGGCTTTGACAAGGACCGTAGGCAATCTAGTTCTTCTCAGTTCAAGAGCCAAGACAAAGGGAAAAATGATGCAAGAGATGGCGGTCAGTACACTGTTCCCCCAAGACCTAAGTGCTTTGGATGTCAAGGCTTCGGAAACATGAAACAGGAGTGCCTCACTTATCTTATGTCTATTGGGAAAAGTAAGGCACTTGTTGCTACATTGAGCGACACTGAACCTGAGGATGATTCCGAAAATGAGGATGACAGAATCCTAAATGCCTTCACCGTCATTGTCAATCCTATTGAAGGGATTGTAGAAGACGTGGAAGAAGAAAAAAACTTGGTGGAGTCAAAATTTTAGAAGATGGATGAGCAAGATAACATCCACACTGCCTATGCAAAGTTATACAAAGTCTCAGAGAAACATGAGAAGTTGTATAGGTTGGCCACCAAGAAACTCAGTGATGTGGAGCTTGAACGTGAAGAATTCTCCACAAAATTTGATGAAGCAAATTAGATTATCGGAGCACTGAGATTTGAGAACAATTTCTTGGCTGAGAAGACCAAGAAGCTTGAGGCAAAATTGTTCCAAGTCAAAGCTCAGCTGGAAAGGACTTCAAGCTTTAAGCTCGATGAGATGCTCAGTTTTCAGAAATCTGCTTCCGATCAAACCGGTTTAGGATATAATTTCTCTTCTTCTAATGTGTGCTTCTACTAGTAATACTGTTTTTATTCCTCCTAGTAATAATGTTGAAATTAAGAACACTAATGTCAAAACTGATTTAGTTAGTGAGAACATAGACAAGGGTAAATCTATCTTAGGAGCACCCCTTAAGCATGATAAGAAAGAAGCAAAAAACCTTAAGGCTAAGAAGGCTAACTCTCAAAAGCCTAAACAGAAGAAGTAGCATCTCTATCATCACTGTGGAGCAGCCGGTCATACTCGACCTAATTGCTATAAGTGATTAGCCACTCAACCGAGCAACTTCATGATCTCATCGGGAAACCAGAATTAGTTTCCATCTTCTTTTGCTCCTCTTGGAGATCTTCTCAAAGCCCTCATGTTCCTTTCGAACTTGTACGGTTTCAATTCTTCCCCTTCACCTCCGGTTCAAGGGTTTGCTCAAAGGAAAGGTTCTTCCAAGGAGTGGAAGGAAAAGGGCTCAAAGTGATTTTGTCACTTCTTCTCTCTCTCCCTCTTCTTGTTTTTGCATTACTTGTGTGTTTTTCTTTAGTGTTTTAAGTCAGTCTAGTTTTACGCTTTGCATTGCTTTGTTTTACATGTTTTTGCTTGTTTTTCAACTTTGTTTTTATTTTGCTTTTCATTCATAAAAATTAAAAAAAAAATTGTAAAATCAGAAAAATACAAAAAATAGTGTGTTTGTGTACATTGGTGCTTGTACACCTTGGATGACCATTGAAACAAAGTTTTTTAAACTTTGTATCTCTTGTAACTTAGGTGAGCATCTCTATGCACAACTAAGCAAGTAAGCTTTATGGCTCGTGTTTGTGATGAGTATCACTCTTTTTTACGAGAAGGACAAATCCTAAGAGAAAGACGTAAATAACAATCTCACCACTGTTGTGCGCCAATCATGAAATGACATCTGTATGATTCGGCATAGCAAAAGTACAATGTCAAAATGCTTAACATAATTAGGTATTTCTTTTCTATCTCTTATATGCCCATGCATGGTTTGTTTAAAAGAAAAATATGCAAAGAAAAATAAAAGCAAAAAGATCAAAATTCTTTACATATGATTGCAAGTGTGTATTCTAGGAGATGTGAGAGTTATAGGATATACCTCGAAGGTGATAGTCTCCATTAAACAGTTATGATTGTGTGTGAGTTAAAGTGATTTTCTCATATCTCAAATCGTCATAACATGTATACACTTATGCAATCTTGCGATGTTTTTCACACACAACATACAATATTCTTTGCTACTTTTGATACATGTGCAGGTACAATGTGATTTGGCCATCAAAAGGTTTACATGTGTTAATGTATGCTCACTAAACTGTCTTGACTTGTTTTTGAAATATAAAATTGGTTAGACCTGTTTAGTGTGTGTGTGTGTGTGTGTTTTGGGATCTATGTGCGTGTTTTGGGATCTATATGCTTAACAATTTTTGTTGAGAGATGTTTCTGAGAGGTTAAAATGTTGTTTGGATTTTTAGTTGAGTTGCATTTTTTATTGCATTCATGTCTATGTTTTTCTCTTATTTGAAAAACTGTTTTTAAGCAATCTCAACAGCTTTTCGACACCTCTCGACAGCTAGGCTGTCTATCGAGCTCTTTACCTTCTTTTTATCGCAATCTCGATAGCTCCTCGATCCATCGAGAAAGTTTCTTTCTCCTTGATAGATGCTCAATAGCTGGTTGATCCATCGAGGTTGGCTTCTTCTCGATAGCTGCATGACACCTCTCAATCCATTGAGATACCCTTGCATGCATTTCTTTTTTTCTTTGTTATGCATTTTTTTCCTTTGTGTCCATAGCATCTTGTTTTCTTTTTCTTGTAGGTCTATGGTTCCTTGTTGTCCTTATTCCCTCTATATCAGTTTTCTGTCTATCTTCGGTCAAGTCTTTTGGCTTTTTATGCCATTTGACAATTGTGTCAAAAAGGGGGAGAAATTTGATAATTGAATGTCATTCCTCAGGGGGAGTAATAGACTTAGGGGGAGAACTTCATGTTAAAGGGAAGAAAGTTTCTAATATAACTAACTTAGGGGGAGAGTTAGTTTGATACACGTTGATATTGATATATTTTTTGTGTTGTGTATCTTTTGGTTTTGTAACCATTTACATACATCATGTGTTGTTTCTATATTTGATGATAATGTATGTGTTTCACTCTTTATCTCACATGTGTTGTTTCTTTTCTCTCTTCATACATATGTTTCTTGTTTATTTAACTTGTCATTATTTGCCACATGGTACCTTGATGTGTTTTGTTTAGTGCCTTTCAAGAAAGACAAGTTAAAGCCAAGTCAAGATTTCAAACCTTCTTCTTGCAGCAACTTCCAAGGTTCAGATATTTTAGACTAGGCTTATTTATTCTGTAATCTTGAGTAGAATGTATTCTAGGACATTCAATGTACTCTTGTGATTTTTTCATGTATTGCCAAAGAGGAAGATTATTAGAGACATATTTTTATGTAATTCGCATATTCTTTGACAAAACGCATTTTACTTGTATTTTGGTATATCTAAGTAGGTTCAAGATGATCATTACAAGTGGTTAAATTGAAGACATGAAGATTACTCAATAACTGCTCAAGAAAAATACAATCCGTAGGCCTCGATACCTCCTTGACAGAAGCTCGATCTGTCGAGATTCATTAAAGCTCGACAGATGTCTCAATCTATTGAGCTTACGGGATTCAGACTATAGCCAGCAACATTTTTATGCTAAAAGGCTATTTGTTTATTGGTTTGTATAATCCTTATTGGACTAGGATAGCCCAAGGTTTGTGTAAACCTATTTAGAATAGGAGAGCCCATTAAGCTCCTATTTAAAAGGAGGTGCAAAAAGAAAAACCTAACCCTAAAGAGAGCTTCATAAGGTTTTCCTTTTGAAACCCTAGCCTCCTCGTACAGAAGAAAAAGTTCTTGCTGCGTTTCTTATACGCATTTGGGTTCTGTAACCAAGTCTCTTGCACCAACATTGAAGATCTTATTGGTGTTTCTATGTGAAGTTACTGCAAATCAACTACAACAATCGAAGGGTTGCTATGGAGTTAGTCACGTATTGTGATTTGTGCAAAGAAGTAAGCCATGTACTAGGATCCGCGCATCAATTGGTTAGTCACGTACTGGGAGCTGTGCATTGAAAATGAGAGATTGTCACTACAGAACAAGTCTAATTGGGCATTGGGGTAAGGGTTCAACTGTAGGTTGGTATAAGGTACTGGGATTTCTTTACTTGTAACCGCTTGTAATGATAATAGTGAATTCTAGGGAGTGGTGACCCTAAAGTCACTCAGTGGGGTTTTTGCCTCGGAGCTTTTCCCATTCGTAAATAAATCACTGTGTCAATTTATTTTTCGCTACATAATTTAGTTAATTGGTGATTTTTTTATGCTACCACGCATTTGCATGTTAATTGGATTAATTAAAAAACTTGTATAATTAATCAATTAATTCATCACAAGGGGTCAATATATTCTTGGCCTATCAATAGTATGTTACAGTAAAGGCCTTCCATCAGCTCTAGTAAAATTGGGTTCAGATTTGTGCTCTAGAAGCATGGATTATTGGGAAAGTAAATTATTAGAAAACAATGCATTTGAAGGAGAAAATCACGATGACATTTGGATTAGACTAAAAGACTTGTTCGAGATACACTACAATTATGAAATAGAGAAATGCACCCTAGTTTGCTACAATTTCTCATAGTAACTGTTAGGTTCTAAGACCTATAGGTTTAAATGTATTAGAACACTAATTTGTAATGTTGGCAAACCATGATCAAAACGTATTAGTCTTGTTTAAACTGCTCAAAATATATGTGTTTTATGTAAAGTTGGAATCGAGTGCACTACAGAATTTACTGTGCAATTTTGCCTAGCTCGATCGATCGAGAATTAGACTCGATCGATCGAAAGTTGTGCAGATTGTTTTTCTGCAGAATTTTCCAACTTAGCCGAAGCCTGTTTTACGTGTAGGGTTTTATGTTTTACCCTAGGTATAAAAGAAAAAACCCTAGCCACGTTTTTAGTGGGTCGTTGTTGATGTTGTGTGTGTGAATCTTCTGTGAGATCTAGAGGTATTTGCCTTCACACATACTTAGGGTTATTAAGGATCAAGACTATGTCAAGAACTTGATAATCGTTTCAGTTGTAGATTCAAGAGTTTAAAGATATACAAGCGGGAGTGCTTATGCTTGCTGGAATATAAGAAAGAAGTGGTCTATAGACTCGGAGCTGTCACGTGGTCGTGGTAGTAAGTTTCCTACTCTAGGTAGCAATAGGATGTTAGTGGTCTAAGTCGCTATTGTGTAAACTTCAGTTCTTTCATAGTGGATTCAGTTTTACCTTGAGGATAACTAGGTTAAATCCTTCTCAAGTTTTTTACCGGTTTGGTTTTCCTGTGTCATTATATCATTGTGTTCTTTATATTTCCACTGCTTTGCATAATATGATTTATATATGTTAACCTAAATCTGCATAATTTACCTAAGTTAATCACTTGGCTAAATAACTAGGTTAATCTGATTGTGTTTAAAGTGTCTAAAAATGTACAGTAATTTTGGAATCCCCTTTTGATGTGCACCCTAATTTCAACATGAATGCACTAGAGCAGTGCGATCATCCTGTAGATTGGGAAGATAATTTTGATTTACAGTTAATCATATTTGAGCAATATGCTGAAGAAACCTCAGATCATGAAGATGATGATGATGGGCAAGGTGCAGGAGAAAAGCCATATTATGGTGGACCTACAGATCATGGTGGAGCTAGAAATGATGGTGATGATGGGAAAGGTGCAAGCGAAAGCGAATATTATGGTGGACCTAAAGATCATTGCGTTGCTGGGCAAAGTGGAAACTATAATCTATACTATGGTGGAGCTAGAAATGCTGATGATGATGATGGGCAAGGTGCAGGCGAAAAGCCATATTATGGTGGACCTACAGATCATGGCATTGATGGGCAAAGTGGGAACTATAATCATGGCGAACTTGAAGATGATTAAGATGCTAACGAAGGTGAAAACAAAAGTCGATATGTTGAAAGAGAGGAGGATTGGGAAGGTATAAACGAAAACCCATATCTTTGAGAGATGTGAATTATCAATGGTATTTATATAATATAATAAATTTAAAAATAAACATGAAAAATATATAGTAATACATATAGAAGATAAATAAATAATAAAAAATTATTGTAAGTTATGTCCCGAAAGGATATGACAAAAAAAATTATAATAAACAATAAAACTTCTTTGAAATTTTTAATAATTAAGGTTTAGACAAAAAATTAAGCTAAGAGAAATATATATTAATCTTAAATAATAAATTTAATAATTTATATTTGTATAAAAAAGTGGATTAGTTAAGGAAGGCGGGATTGAACAAGATGTTTGTGATCTTCTTTTTTTTTTTTTTTTTTTCTGAGAAAAAGTTATGCGTGATCTAATATTTGTTTATTTCATAGTAATTAAATGATACCTTTAATTTAATGTTAATCTTGATTTGATATGTGTGTGTATATATATATATATTTGCCTTATCATTTTCTGAGCATTGTCTCATTATTAAGTTTCGTTATGGTTTCAGATTGACTGGGAGCATCGTGGAATAAGATTCTGAGTGTTCGTCGCCAGTAGATGTTTCAATTCTAGTTCTAAATATTGTGATATTGTCTTAATTATGGAATAAATAAACCTCTTATTTGGTACGTGTGGCTTATGTTTGCATTGTTGTGAGCGGGATGTGCCCATGCTCATCTTATTTGGTACTCATTTATATTTTGGTCTCCAAATGTTTGATTACCGGTATATTGACTTTTAATTTTAAGGCCTTGGTGAGTTTCATGAAAATTGATAGTGTTGGTTATCGGAATATTCTGCCGTAGTGCTTATATTATATTATATATATATATATATATATATATATATATATATATATATATTATAATGGCTCTGGTGTAATTTCTATTTATATATAAAAGTGCGAATGCGCTGAAGCACTGTAGCTACAGTCCTTTGGTTTAGTGATTTTTTTTTTTTCAAGTTTTGAACCGTTGCTCCTTTTTTTTTTTTTCCCACCGCTTTCTTTTCTTATTTTTTTCTCAACTTTTTTTTCGGGGTAATATCCTGTCCACTCTTTTATATATAAAACTGTTAGTTAACACAATAAATTGTCACAATATTTTTGCAAATGTTGATAAGTTAATTCTTAATAGGTTAAAATAAAATATCATATTAGAATAATCCAGAACTAAAACTAAAGGTATTATGAAAAAAGAAGTGCTACATTCACAACATTTTTCGTAACACTTTTACAACATTGTTCATTAGGCTTTTTTTTCCCCCACAAACCACAGTATGCCAGTTTTGGTTGTGCTGTTTTTGTCTTTTCTTTTAAATATTTATGTTTATGTACAGTTACACTGACTTAACAAATTCTTACAATATTTTCACAATTATTGATGATTTGCACTGTTCATTGGCCTTTTTTTTCACAATACGCTAGTTTTACTTGTACTTTTAAATATTATATGTACATACACAATTACACTGACGCAACAAATTTTTACAATATTTTCATAATTATTGAGGTGTCAATTTTTTAAAGGTCAAAATAAAATAATAAAATAAGAGATTGAGAACAATCACAACTAAAAATAAATGTATTATGAAAATGTTATAGCATCTTCTTCTTGTTACAATATTTTCACGATCGCGAGATCTCAATTCCTTATAGATCAAAATAAAATAAAATAAAAAGAAATGCTATGTCCACAACATTTTCACAATAATTTTGTAACAAATTTTATGAGGCAAGGTATTTTTGAAGGATAAAAAAGTGATATCAGTAGTGAGTTCAATTTAAAACCAATAACAACTTGTCATTTATAATTTGTTCTAAAAATGTTATAGATGCAACATTTCTCTCAAATAAAATAAAAATATATCTATTTGGATCCTAAAAATAAAAGTTCTAAAAATGTGAAAATGTTTTAATATTTTTTTATATTCTTAGACTTCTTTTTTAGTATATATAGTCAAATTGGGTGAGCCAAAATTCACTGCCCGTTTCACACATAATTTTCTTGTATTGTCCTTTTGTTTTTTTTTTTAATGCATAATTTTAAAGCCAGTATTATTTTTTTACCTAAAATTCGTTGTGAAAATGTTGTGAATGTAAAAATTAAATAACAAAATATCAAACTGGGACCTACTACAACTGGAAATAAAAAATATTACGAAAATGTTGTGACGTTTTGTTATATTCTTAAACTTCTTTTTTGTGTGACATTTTGTTGTGTTCCTAGGCTTCTGTAGGGGTATTGGGCCCAGTAATTTATAATGGACGGCCCAACAAAGGTCTTTTGGGCTAGAAACCCAAATCCGAAAACATTAAAATGATCGTGGAGTGTTTAAGTGTCCCATACCGTCCGAGGAGTCGATTTGTCCTCGGAATGTTAAGCCGAGGATACACAGTATACGTGGAGGACAGCAGAAAGAGCGGTGGAATGTCTAAAGTAAAGCTGCTACCACCGCCCATATATTAAAGACCCTGTAAATAATACGCTGGCAATAGAGGTGGAAGGATGGGACCTGAGCATAGAGCTTGGAACTTGGTCCCAAATCCCAGCGGGCTTTAGGGAAGAATGGATGGGACAAGTATCCAAAAAATGAGGGTCGCGGCCATAAAGTGGAAGATGATGAAGAGAAGAGGAGGAATATAAATAGGAGGGAAGGCACACGAAGAAAGGGGAGAGGCCTTTTGAGAAAGAAAAAGTGTATGATAAACATTATTTGTATCCACACTTGAGAAATACTATTAGAAACTGTCCTCGGAAACAGTCCGAGGAGGAATTCTCAATATTACTCTTTGCAAACAATTCTTTGTTTTGTTCCATTGGGCCCAAAGCCCGTTCTTTTTGTGATTGTCTAAAGCCATCCTTAAAATCTAAATTATAAACCCATCCTCTACAAATTCATTGTGAAGAAAGGCCTTTTAAGCCCATTTTCCTCCTAGTCGTGGTTTGGGAATTTGAATTGTGTCCTTACAATTGGCACCGTCTGTGGGAATTTAGTTTTTAAGGAAGTTTAGGGCATCATGGTAGGATCGGAACCACCACGCAGTGCGGGAGTCCGTTGGCTCCCGGCGTGAGGATCACTCCTTACGTCTGATCATGGAGAGAAGGCAGAAGGAAGTGTACATACTACACACACCATCGGAAGTGCTAGTCATTCGCAAGGAGGAAGTAGAGTTCCTTACGAGAGGAATGCCGGGGCCATGCGAGAAAGAGATTGACGGCCTAAAGAGGAGGCCCGCGTCACGAGAGGAGAAGGAGAACTCCTCGGTCTCGACCCCCTCTTCGGAAGGATCCGAGGGATGACAATTACGAGCGGAGATCCGAACTCCCCCGGGTGGATATGTCTCTTCGAGAAGACAATGCATGGAAGGCGTGGCGAGACTACCCCGGGGGCTTGGGAAATGACGCAATGGGAAGAGCGTTACACCAAATCTCCGAGATCACCCTTCGCGCGCGAGATTGGAGGAAGGGAGGTTACCTCGGTGCTTCACACAACCGGCCTTCACTCTTTACAATGGTCGGACGGATCTGTGGAGCACGTGAGTCATTTCGACGAGAGAATGGCGATTGCATTCCGGGGAATGAAACTTTGTTATGCAAGATTTTTCCTTCTAGCCTAGGGCCGTAGCCATGAGATGGTTTGACGGCAAGGGCGGGCTCCGTTGATTCTTTCAAAGAGCTTACTAGAGCATTCGGTTCTCGCTTTATCACGTGCGGTAGAGTTCCTCGTCCATTGGATTCTTTACTATCCATGGCCATGAGGGAAGGAAACCACGAAAACGTATTCGGACCGATATTGGGAAATGTTCAACGAAATCGACGGAGACTTTGACGATGTAGCCATAAGGACCTTCAAGGTCGGCCTACCAACGGAGCATGACTTGAGGAAATCCTTGACGAAGAAGCTCTTGTAAGAAGCGTACGTCGGCCCGATGGATCGCATCGACGAGTACAAAGGGGTTGAGGAAGATCGGCGGCGGGGAAAAGGCAAGGCGAAGGTTATCCCACGAAAGGAGGGATTTCAGGTCGGACCGATACAACGACAACGAGCCTACGCGGGATTTTTCCGGGCGGTGGTCACATACCCCCACAAGTGGTCAACACCGTCTTCGGGGAGCCGGTGCGGCCATTTCGTGGAGAAAATAAGGCATGAACCTTTTTCAAATGGCCGAATAAAATGGCGAGGAGACCACTTTGAGACAACCAAAATCTCCACGCCATTATCACCGGAGAGAGGTCACACCACCGGGAGGCTGTCGCACTTTGTGGTATCATACGGAACAATTGGTTAAAGAGGGAAAGGCGAAGCAGTTTACGTACCAACCCAACGGGCGAGGAAACCAATCGGGAGTGGCAAACCACGATGGTCCTTCATCCGGACCTCCTGCAGGTACTATCAATGTCATTTTTGCGGCACCTGGTAGGATGACTCGGCTCCTTTCGGGGTAATGTCGGTTGCTCGAACATTTGCCGAGGAGTCACGGGATCGGCCGAAGAGGATTAAGGCAAGTATCCTGCCGATCCTAAGTTTCTCGAAGAGGACAAGATGGGGACCATCCGGCCTCGTGATGATGCCTTAGTGGTAACCACTCGGAATAGGGAACTATGATGTAAAGAGGGTAATGGTTGATCGAGGTAGTGGTGCGGATATCATGTACCACTGACCTATTTAAAGGCTTGAAGTTAAGAGTTGAAGATCTTATGCCATATGACTCACCCTTGATAAGCTTCGAAGGGAGAGGCTGTCGTTCCAAAGGGACGATTAGGCCCCCTGTGCAATCGGAGTCGGAGGTGGTAGACGTAGATTTCATCGTGGTCGATGCTTATTCTCCCTATACGGCTATTGTGGCGAGACCTTGGCTGCATGCGTTAGGGGCTGTTTCCTCAACCTTGCATGTCAAAATCAAATTTCATTCGGAGACCGGTGGTGGAGTTACTTGGGAGTCGGTACGTGGCTCGGCAGTGTGTCACGGGCGCAATTGCGTCGACCGAACGAGACTCCCCGTCCTCGGCTATCGGTGAAGCATAGCAATCAAAGTCTCTTCCCATAGCCGGGGTAGATGAGGCAGTATGTGAAGAATTGGAGAAAATTATCATAGACAATGATCTGAAAAGTTCTTCCGGGTTGGAGTTCGATTGCCACAGGAAGAGAAGACGAGCAGGTGATTTTATTTTTAAAGAAAAATATGGATGTGTTCGCTTGGAACGCGTATGAGGCCCCCAGGGTTGATCCGAACTTCATATGTCATCATTTAAGGGTCAATCCAGCGTAGTGCGAGGAGGCAACCTCGCCGGAGGTCTCGAAGGAACATTCCGAAGCAGTAAAGGAGGAAGTGCTCGAACTCAAGCGGCGGGGGCTATCAAAAGAAGTGTTCTATCTGAATGGTTAGCCCACACGGTGGTGGTGAAAAAGAAGAATGGGAAGTGGAGAGTTTGTGTAGACTTCACGGATTTAAACAAAGCTTGCCCGAAGGACTCGTTCACGATGCCTCGAATTGATCAATTGGTTGATGCTACTTGTTGGACATCCTCGGATGAGTTTTCTTGATGCTTTCCAAGGTTATCACCGAGATACCTTTAGCCGTTGAGGACCGGAGAAGGCTTGCATTCGTCACTCCTACGGGAAATTACCACTATAAGGTAATGCCTTTTGGTTTGAAAAACGCGGGGGCTACCTACCAAAGGATGATGACGAGGATGTTTGAGGCACGGTAGGAAAAAATATTGAGGTATACGTGGACGATATGGTGGTAAAGAGTAAGAAGTTTACGCACATACGGAAGATGCGAGCAACACTTTTCGGAAGCTAAGAGAGTATAAATTGCGGCTCAATGCCTCTAAATGCTCTTTCGGTGTGGGGTCGGGCAAGTTTCTAGGATATATGGTGACTCATAGGGAATTGAAGTGAATCTTTGCTCGGGTTAAGGCGATAAACGACTTACACCCACCTCGGAATCTAAAAGTGCAAAGGCTAACGGGTATGAGCTGTGCTCTCTCAACCAGGTTATATCTCGGTCCGCGGACGGATGCGAGCCTTTCTTTCAATTATTAAATAAATGGAAGGGTTTCGAATGGACCGAGGAGTGCGCGTAGCTTTCCAACGGCTAAAAGAATATCTCTCGCGACCACCGGTTATGTCTCGACCGAGAGGTTGATGAGATTACGTTTGCATATATTGCGGTTGCTAACCATCTTGTTAGTTTGGTTCTTATCCGAGATGACAATAACATCCGAGAGGCCGGTTTATTATGTAAGAAAATCTGCATGAGGCCGAGCTGAGTTATTTGCCAACGGAGAAAGCTATCTTGGCGGTGGTACATGCTACACGAAGACTTCCCCATTACTTCCGGTCTCGTACGGTTGTTGTTCTTACACAACTCCTCTTAAATCAGTGCAACGAAGTGCGGATTATATGGGAAGAATTGCCAAATGGGGAAGCTGTCCTAGGAGCTTTCGATATCAAGTATATGCCCCGCACCTCTATAAAGGGACAGTCATCGCGGACCTTGTGGCGGAATTTCTTGAGCCTTCGTTGGAAGACTATCAAGAAGGCATGGGTAAAAAATCGAGTAGGCATGATTTCGTGTGAAGGGCCTCCATTATGGAAAGTCCATGTTGATGGAGCAGCAAATCGAGAGGGGATCGGGTATCGGACTAGTTTTGATATCCCCGGAGGGAATTACTTTTGAGAAATCTTTGAGATTGGGATTCTCGGCCACCAACAACGAAGCGAGTATGAAGCCGTCCTCGCGGGGATGAACATGGTTCATAAAATGGGAGGAAAGACGGTGCGGATGTTCTCGGATTCACTATTGGTGGTAGGCCAAGTAGAAGGCAAGCTAGAAGCAAGGGATTCCGAGAATGCGAGAATACCTAACCCGGGTCGAGTATATGCAATCTAAATTTGAGTCATTTCTACTATTGCATGTATCCGGATGTGGCAACACCCATGCCGACTCATTAGCCACGCTCGCGACGTCCTCGGCACAAAGTCTACCACGAGTTATCCTCGTTGAAGATACTGTTGAAACCTTTGGGACGGATAGTAACTCCACTCAAATTCTTCAAATTAGGACGGGGCCTAGTTGGATGGATCAAATAGTAACATTTCTCGGGAATGACATCACCTTGGAGAAAATTTGAAGCGGATAAAGTTCGCGGGAAAGCCCTTTCGTTTACGGTTATCAGAGGACCAAAAATTGTACAAACGTTCCTTTTCGGGACCATATTTGCTATGCATACACCCGAGGCAACGGAGCTACTTTTGGAAGAGTTACACGAAGGGATTTGTGGAAGTCACACGGGGAGGAAGGTCTTTAGCTCACGGGGCCCTTACTCGAGGCTATTGGTGGCCAAATATGCGAGAGAGAAGCGCAAGATTATGCAAAGAAATGTGACCAATGTCAAAGGTTCGCTCCAAATATACATCAACCGGGTGGAGTCTGAATCCTCTATCTAGCCCATGGCCTTTTGCCCGATGGGGCTTGGACATTGTTGGACCGCCTTCCCCAAAGCAACGGGAAACGGACGGTGGCTTCTCGTGGGAGCAGTTACTTCACCAAATGGGTTGAAGTGAGCCATTATCAAACATCGGAGACACGGAAGCAAAAAAGTTTGTATGGAAGAATATCGTTACCGAGTTCGGCATTCCTCGTACTCATTTCGGATAACGGTTTACAATTTGATAGCAAAGCCTTTCGGAAATCTTGCGTGATCTTGGCATTACGAATAGATATTCCACTCGGCTTATCCCCAAGGAAATGGGCAAGCCAGAAATTTGTCAACAAAGTAATAGTAGCGGACTCAAAAAGAGGTTGGGTGACGCCAAGGGGAGGTGGGTGGAAGAAGCTGCCACATGTCTTGTGGACGTATAGAACTACACCACGAAGATCCACGGGAGAAACACCCTTCGCCATGACTTATGGGGCCGGCGGTAATCCCCTTAGAAATTTGGGTTCCCAACCACGAAGAAAAACTCCTTTATTCCGGATAGCAATGATGATGCGGTAATGAGAAACTTAGACTTAGTTGAGGAACGGCGAGAAAGCGCCATGGTTCAACTAGCTTATTATCAACATAAGCTCGAGCGAGTATGATTCTCATGTGAAACTTCGACCTCTTGGACCGGGTGACTTAGTACTAAGGAAAGTTTTGGGCACGATGAAGAACCTGCGTGGGGAAAATTGGGGCCCAACTGGGAAGGACCTTATCGTATTACTTCGGTAGCAGGAATAGGGGCCTACAATCTGGAGGATTTGGACGAAAATGTTGTACAACGTCCCTGGAATGTAAATAATCTACGAAGGTACTATTACTAAATAAAAGGCACTTCGGCCGTTCTTTGTTGTAAACTACATTATATTCGTTATCTTCATTCGTCGAAATATCAAGCTGAAACTTGGTATGCCTGGATCCTCGGACCACATACCTCGTCTAAATTGATATTCTTTATTAAAGTGTTAAACAGAACCTAAGTTACGTCTGGTCATCGGATCACCTACTTTGGGAAAATTAACATTTTAAATTTATTCGTCGAAATATCAAGCTGAAACTTGGTATGCCTGGATCCTCGGACCACATACCTCGTCTAAATTGATATTCTTTATTAAAGTGTTAAACAGAACCTAAGTTACGTCTGGTCCTCGGATCACCTACTTTGGGAAAATTAACATTTTAAACTTATTCGCCTAAGTATCAATTTGAAACTTGGTATGCACGGATCCTCGGACCACGTACCTCGTCTAAATTGATATTCTTTACTAAAGTGTTAAACGGAGAACCTAAGTTACGTACGGTCCTCGGATCACCTACTTTGGGAAAATTAACATTTTTAATTTATTCGCCTAAGTATCAAGTGAAACTTGGTATGCACGGATCCTCGGACCACGTACCTCGTCTAAATTGATATTCTTTACTAAAGTGTTAAACGAACCTAAGTTACGTCTGGTCCTCGGATCACCTACTTTGGGAAAATTAACATTTTTAATTTATTCGCCTAAGTATCAGGCGAAACTTGGTATGCACGGATCCTCGGACCACATACCTCGTCTAAATTGATATTCTTTACAAAGTGTTAAACGAGAACCTAAGTTACGTACGGTCCTCGGATCACCTACTTTGGGAAAATTAACATTTTTAATTTATTCGCCTAAGTATCAAAAATTTGAAACTTGGTATGCACGGATCCTCGGACCACGTACCTCGTCTAAATTGATATTCTTTACAAAGTGTTAAACGAGAACCTAAGTTACGTACGGTCCTCGGATCACCTACTTTGGGAAAATTAACATTTTAAATTTATTCGCCTAAGTATCAAAAGTTTGAAACTTGGTATGCACGGATCCTCGGACCACATACCTCGTCTAAATTGATATTCTTTACTAAAGTGTTAAACAGAACCTAAGTTACGTTTGGTCCTCAGAACACCTACTTTGGGAAAATTAACATTTTAAATTTATTTGTCTAAAGTATCAAGCTGAAGCTTGGTATTGTTGGATCCTCGGATCATTTACTTGAGAAAAATTAATACATCAGATATTTGCATAGACTATATGCCTTATCTTTACATAGTTCAAACTAGAGATCCAAAACGAAGAAACAAAATTGCATCACTTAATGCAGTTCTCGGCATAATTAAGCCTTCCTTGGAGTATCAAATTTCAATTCAAGTTGTTGCTAATAACTTTGGTAAAAGACAAAAAGATGATATTTATGGAATGATATGATCAGCATAAAAACAAAAAAAAATATATATGTATAAGAATCATCTAAAAACAAACATTCATTCTTGTATTAAATTCCAAAATAGTACTTTTGCACCTATACTTAGGTATTACACTTGGAGACAAAATAAAAATAAAGAAAGGAAAGACAACAAGCAAGTCACTGTTTCAGCTTAATCTTCAGAGGGCCTTTGGGGTCTTGAGGAGATGGAAGCTGAGCCGAGGACTCAACGGCTCTTCCTTTGCCGTTGGGCTCATCTATCAAGGTTATTGGGTTAGCTTGATCACCCAACTCATCCTTTGAAGATTCCCGAAAGATCACTTGAAGGCTGTCGTCTTCAATTGCCTTTTCTTGTGCGGGGGTCAAGTTGTTCGGGGGCATCTTCGGGAAGAGTTGAGTCTTGACCAAATCACCCCCTTATCCTCGGATGATCCACAGGCGGCTTCTTGTGCGTGTCGGGAATGGAAGAAGCGCGAATTGCGGGAGGATAGTAGACACTCTGCTTTCCAAAGAGTGGAAGAGGCATCAACCCCAGCTTGGGAAAGTGCCTCGTTCCACACTTGGAGGCAGTAGTGCCTACATACCTCGGGAACACGAGCCTTGAAGGTTTCGGTGACCTCCTTCACGCCTATATCATAACCGTCTTGTTCGGCTTGGTCCCTCGAGTTCTCGGCCTCTTCTTTTGCTTTCTCGGCCTTTTTCTTCTCCTCGATGGCCTCTTCTTTGCCCTTGATGGCTTAACTTCTTTGGCCTTCTCGGACTCGTTCGGATCTTTCTTAAGATCCTCTGCGAGCCTTCGTGCTGAAGGTTATCCTCGGCTTGGCGAAGCATTAGGCACGCGATCCTCGGCTTTGTTTAGTCGTCGTTTTCGAGATCGGCCTCTAAGCCCCGCCTTGGCACTCTCGGCCTTAGCCAATTTCTTTGTGACCTCCTGAGTTTCTTCTTATGAAGGTCCGAGATCTTTTGAGCGATTTCACGCACAGACTCCTGGCCACTCGAGACTTGTAGGAATTAATGGCAATCTCTTCGCACGTAGGCGATTGAACGGCCTACGAACAAAACATATAAAACTTAGACATATGGATATATATAGGAAATAAAAACAAAAGTCAAGGTTTTAGAGAAAACTCACCATTGCAAGCTCGCTTCTTCAAAGTCATGAATACGGTGTGGTCCCTTTTCTTTCTCAGCTCAATCATATCCTCGGGGAGCAACGATTACTGCTCCAAAGCATGCGACGCATGCCGCTGTCCCTTCATCAGAATTTCTAATGGACGCATCCACGGTAATGACCTCGTCGTCCATAGAAAGGTCGGGAAGCCATACGGGGGCGCGTACGACCGCTGTTGGTCGGTTCTTCTTTCCGACCTGAGTACGTATGGTGCGGGCACACGCTTTGCACCCTTTTCCACCTCGGTCTCCTTGGAGACGAGCCCTTCCCTGCCTCCACCACTTCCTTTCCTTTCGGCTGATCTCTTTTTCTTTTGAGATCGGCTATGTTGGTGCGTTGGGTTTGGGAGGATGGGGGAGGAGGAGGAAGCCTAGCTTCGGGGCCTTTGTCGGCACCCTTTTCTTGAGTCAGAGGCGCACCTCTTTTGGTGGTTCTTGGACTCGGGGGCCTTATCGGTGCCCTCGGGACATCCTTCAAACTGGGCTTAGTCTTTCGTTGGATGCCCGCGTGTCAAGTTCTTCGGTGGTAGCCTTTGAGATATGGGTAGAGGTGCCGGGGATGGAAGTTGAATCTTCGGGGAGAGTAGGGTTGATTAAAAACCTCAAAATCGTCCTCGGAATGCGATACCTCAGCTATTTCTTCTTCTTCTTCCTTTACGGTGGAGTGAGAGGGCGCGGCTTCCCCAAATGTTAAATTTGTGGAGAGAGGCAACGTGGGAATCCCAAGCTGGAACGAATGGTGGTGGTTGGATTGGTTGGGTGACCAAGGTGCCTTGAGGAATGGCGGGTCCCCTCGTAGCAAAAAACCCTCGACGGCCACAACACGTCCAGGGAAGACGAGGATCGTGGGCTTTGATCACGCACTTCGGCGCTGAAAGGCTTTGGATATTGGATTGTAGCCGAGGATCGGATGAGCTGCTCGGAGTTGACCGTCGGTATGCACAAAAACCTCGGCTTGTAGGATCCTATCCAACCGTCCGAAGTCAACGAGATTGGGATGACGATCGCGGCGTGTGGATACTGTAGAGTTGTCCAAATAAGAGAGGGTAAGAATAAGTAAAAGACAGAGAGGATAATAGTATGTAAAAGAAATTTCACACAGGTCCCTTCCCTTGTCGGACGGGGAGGCCGTCGTGCCAATTTCACGATATGATCGGGAAGTCGTTTTTTAGGCCCTTATTTGATTCGGGCGGACATTGAATTAGCCTAACCTCGGGGTATCTAGATTTTAGGTAATACTCATCTTTTTTGCTTAGGTAATGGAGGTTGTAAACCCGAGTTCACGTCGTGGTGAGTGAGCCCTAAGTTCATCTTCTCATTTAAGGCATCTATGGAACCTAGGATCCTAAAGACATTTGGGGCGCAGGTGGGAGCTAATCTAAAGGCCCTAAAAATAATCCCTAGTCACGGTTCCCATGGGGATTTTCATTCCCCACTTCGATGAACGCAATCATCGGGATTACGACTTCCCCGTTTTTCTTTTTGTATAATACTCTTCCTCGTTACGGTACGTAATGGATACATCAGGGAATTTTGTACTTAGCCTTAAAAAGCTGCTCTATTTTTCGTTCGAATCTACCGGGGACGCGAAACCTACCCATTCTTTTTTTAAAAAAAGGGGAGGTGGGAAGAAAACTAACTACGCGGGGATGAAAGACACAATGAAAGGAGAAGACGGGAAGGAAAAGAAACAAAAGAAACAAAAGTGATAAGGGAGGGAAAGAGTATTGAAGAACTTACTTTTAAAAGAAGAAAGCACGTCACCTCGGACAGTACTCGATAGAAAGAGAGTACGGGGAGATGGAAAGTGTGGCAGGGTACGTTATCGAGGTTTACGCTAGTGTGAGGAAGTTTGAAGAAAATTAGTATTTATATGTCAAAAGGTGTTTTGAAGCGGGCAAATTCCCGCCTCGACATGGGAATCGATCTCGGCCGTTGGATATATGTCATATCAATGAAACGTGGGGGACATAGAAGCGCCAATAATAAATTCGGGGCGTTTCGCATACGCATCGGGAACACGCGGTGGGTAGTTCGGGAAGTTATTTCCGTTAGTAAATATTCCAGAATCTTGCAGGGTGAAAAGGTCTTTTAAATCGAGATCCTATTTTCCTCCCGAGGTGAAAGAAAAATAAAGAATCTCGAGGGGCTATTGTAGGGGTATTGGGCCCAGTAATTTATAATGGACGGCCCAACAAAGGTCTTTTGGGCTAGAAACCCAAATCCGAAAACATCAAAATGATCGTGGAGTGTTTAAGTGTCCCATACCGTCCGAGGAGTCGATTTGTCCTCGGAATGTTAAGCGAGGATACACGGTATACGTGGAGGACGACAGAAAGAGCGGTGGAATGTCTAAAGTAAAGCTGCTACCACCGCCCATATATTAAAGACCACGTAAATAATACGGCGGCAATAGAGATGGAAGGATGGGACCTGAGCATAGAGCTTGGAACTTGGTCCCAAATCCCAGCGGGCTTTAGGGAAGAATGGATGGGACAAGTATCCAAAAAATGAGGGTCGCGGCCATAAAGTGGAAGATGATGAAGAGAAGAGGAGGAATATAAATAGGAGGGAAGGCATACGAAGAAAAGGGAGAGGCCTTTTGAGAAAGAAAAAGTGTATGATAAACATTATTTGTATCCACACTCGAGAAATACTATTAGAAACTGTCCTCGGAAACAGTCCGAGGAGGAATTCTCAATATTACTCTTTGCAAACAATTCTTTGTTTTGTTCCATTGGGCCCAAAGCCCGTTCTTTTTGTGATTGTCTAAAGCCATCCTTAAAATCTAAATTATAAACCCATCCTCTACAAATTCATTGTGAAGAAAGGCCTTTTAAGCCCATTTTCCTCCTAGTCGTGGTTTGGGAATTTGAATTGTGTCCTTACAGCTTCTTTTTTTGTTTAGTCAAATTTAGTAAGCCAAAACTCAGTGTTTTAGGCACAGTTTTCTTCAATTTGATTTTTATTTTATTTTATTTTTAAATACATGGTTAAAAGTGGTTAGCCCAATTTAAAACCAGTAGCAATTTACCACCTAAGATTTGTTATGAAAATATTGTGGATGTAACATTACTCTAAGATAAAATAATAATATAACAGAATAGGACCCACCATAGCTAAAAATAAAGGTATTATAAAAATATCGTGACTTGTTGTTGTGTTTCTAGACTTCTTTTTTGGTTTATTCAATTTGTTGATCTAAAATTCATTGTTTAATGCATAATTTTTTTAGGTTGATTTTTTTTTACACACTGTTTCAAGTTAAAAAAAAAAAAAAAAAAAAAAAAAAAAAAACACACACACACACACACACACATTCTTTTACACACACAAATTGACAAAGTAACACTTTCCTCCTTTATGTTCGAGATAGTTGCATTCCCCCTAAAGTAAAGTTGAATAATTTCATTATTTATATTTTGTAAATGAGCATATACCTCTATTGTTTCTCTCTTAGTTAAACCCTAACACAATCTTATAATTCCTAAAATATTTCATTGTGCAATGTCTAATATACTCCTACTAAATTTTAATGTCCCAAAAAATTCCTGTGTATTTTAAATTTTATGTAGTAGACTGGTAGTTATGCTTGGAAAGTTAGAATGATGATATATGATGTTCTATTTGTTACCTAGAGAACACTAATTTATTAGGTTTAAATCTTCTACACTTATAATTTTATCTAATAAAAACTTTGATGACATATGTCTTTCGTTATTTTGTTCTTATTTTAATTTATTTTCCTACTTAAAAGGATATTCATTAAAAATAAGTAAGCTAAACACCGTAGTTAGACTCATAAAATAAGATAATAAAGAATGAAATATGAATAACAAAATCTTCATTGTAGATAATTGCAAATAATTAATTTAATGAAGATCTTCAAAAAATTTGTGGCATATATTATCATTTATTGCGAAAATTTAAATATTGTAGAAAGATGATGACATTCATTATCATTCTTTGTAGCATTTTTTGGTGAGTAAATATTACATTTAGGAAACAAGTTCTAAGAAATTGTCATAGTACATAGATATTCAAATAGCTATTTTAAATTTAAGTACATGACTTCATACTTCTTCAACAAAAAAAATCTATATTAATTCTCTCACTAAAGGGTCAGCACGTGCACCCCACACTAGTAATATTATAATGACTTCGTGATGGTGATACTTTATTTTATTTAGTTTTTTTATTTATTTATGTGTGACCTTTGAAAATCGATATTATATTCTCTCTCTAAAATTTTTAAGACTAAATATTTCGATATTATTGCATTCATTTATCTTTTTATATTGATAGTTTTATTGAATATTTATGATCACGAAAAAGAAGCATCATACTATTTTATGTATTATCCTGATGCCCTAAGTTGAATTTGGATGCAAATAGTCGTTTCTCTTGGTCTTGGGATCTTTATTAGAGTTTTATGGATTTACTTTTTTATTCTAAAATTTGATTTATGCCAAGAGCCATACTTCATTTTTTTGACATTTTTTAATGTTTTTAGGGGAGATATCCAATGTTCAAACTTCTACACTCAACTATCAACTTATGAAAAAATTAAGCCTCCCTCATAGGTTAAAAAAATAAATAAATATAATATAGGCTTACAAGTTAATAAGCTAAACTAACATATATTTAATGGGAAGAGCTCACCTCCAATTTAGAAATCTGACTGGCACATGGAAAAACAGTGATCCAACAATTAGAAAATTTCTCATCTCTCTTCTACCAAATAAACTAATATGTAGCGGAAAATAAATTAACACGGTAATTTGTTGATAAATGGGAGAAACTTTTCGCAAGGCAAAAACCCCACTAGGTGAATTTAAAGTTACCACTCCCAAGAATATACTAATCAATAATCAAGCGGTTACAAGTATAAGAAATCTTACCACTACCTTGATCTATTCCAAAATACTAACCTATAGTTGAACCTTCGCTCCAATACCTGATTGGACTTGACCATGTAATAGCCTTCTTTCTTTTAATGCACAAATCTCCAATTTGTGACTAACTCCTTTGCATGGATCATAGTACGTAACTAACTCTAGCAACTTAAATGATTGTTGTCGGCTACAAAGTTCTTTACTTCATAAACGATGAAGATCAAGAAGCACTTGGTTACAAAACCCTATGGGGTACAAACGCAGTAGCTTCTCACAAAGAATATTAAACTCTTGATCTTTGTATCCATGTGTGACAAATACACGGGCTGAAATACATCAACATGGGCCAAAATTCAAATCTCAAAATTCTAAATTCATAAAGTTCGATAGATTGAGCTTGTGTCAAGCTGCCCATTAAATCTCAATAGCAACTTTCTTTCGAGATATCTGTCGAGTTTTAGTAAAACAGATTTTCTTCACTTGTTTCAATGATCAATCTTCATATCTTTAATACAACTACTTGATATGTATCAAACCCAATTTAGATCTACCCAACTTACAAGTAAAGTGCGTTTTGCCCAAGGATTAGTCAATTACATAGAAAATATAGCCCTAACATAATGTTTTCAATAAAGATATCTAGAGTTCTAGTCCACTCGCCCAACTATATATTGAATTAATAAAATAAAAGAAAGATAATAGCATTTTAATTGGATTAGAATTTTTAATTTTTTAAAATTTAGGTAATAAAGTTTTAGTTAAATTAAACTATTCTAATAATTAACAAGATAAATTAATTTAATAATTAGTAATTGTGTAGCCACTTATCCAAAATAAAAGATAGTCACTTGATGCAACCATGACGTGTAAGATTCAATTTTTATTATATAGTATACGGTTTATGACCATAAAAAAAAAAAAAAAAAAAGGCATGAATTGATTGTATGTATTATCTGATTCACTAAGTTGAATTGTATGAGAAATAATATTCGTGTCCTTAAAATCCATGTTTTGATTTGGGCATGAGAGTTATTGTTTCCCATGGGATGGGATACTAATAAAAGTTTTAAGGATTTATTGCTTTATGTAAATATGAATTTATGTGAGACGAAAAAGTCACATTAGTTATATAACAATTTTCAATAAGAAAGGCTTTCTAAGCCTCCCTCATTGGTTAAAAATTGATAAGTAAATTCAAGTATAAACGTATAACTAGGCTCACAACTAAATAAATAATTTATGCTAACATATAGGAAGTAGGAACCACTGTCTTTTAATATATTGTGTGATGAGTCAGAAATATACGATCGTCACTAAGATGAAACTGTCATTAACCAAGAGATGATGGAATGCATTTATTACGCTCATTGATGACAAAGCATAATGGATGGAGCAACAGTCACAAAATGAGTTGTGAACTTCAGACAGAGATTTTGTAATGCACTAGTCATTGAGCATAAATACAGTGATTCATTGCCCATTAATGAGGAATGCAACTATAAAAGAAAAAACAACAGAAGTGAAAGGTGCACACAAATACTCTATGAAATCACTCTCTAGTTTGTTTCTCTCTAAAAATCCTTCTCCCTTACTAACTTAAGCATTGGATGCAGTTTGGCTAATGCCACACCGGCGTGTTACTCTTCCACCGAGTTCATTTTGTAGAATTTCTTCCAACAGAGACAACCCCAATCATGGCTTTGTCCATCCACTATGATGAGGAGCTCAATTGCTGATTTTTTGCATCATCAATTTGGCGCCGTTTGTGGGAACACTAATCATTCAAGCCATCTTTCCTAGTGACAAAAGAGTTCCTCGAAGTATGAGATGGAAGCAGAGACTGCACCACAGCTAGAAGCTTAAAAGAATGAACAAGTGGATTTCACGACTAACTCGCAAGAAGCTCGCAAGAAGCTATCCCACGATATAGCCACATGTAGAGCACAAGACTAGAAGGTGAAGAGTCATGCCAACCTGGAGGATTTCGTGAGTGTCTCGCGGGTAAAGTCTTCTCACGAAATACTTACGAAACATTCTGTTTGGCAAATTGTCATGTTTTGTTTTATCAAGTATTTACCCACACTATATATACCCTCATTACCCACATATTGTAAGAAGTTCTTTTCAAAGAGAAAACCCTAAAAAATACACTTGAGAGTTAGAAATTATTATACCCATAATCATCTACACATTTCCTTGTGGTTTTCTTCTACTTCTACCTCTCCATCTCTAAATCCTTGAGAGGTTGATAGCCCAAAAACTTACAACACCCAATTTGAGAGTCAAGTGAGTTTTTGGTGCTGCTAGGAAGCATTGGAAGGAGCCATTAATTGGCAAATGCAATCGGGCTGAATTGCGGGATCCGAGAAAGCTAGAGAAGACAAGGTTCCAAGAAGCCAGTTGGTAGTAGAAGCTTGGAGGGCTCAAGTACATTGGTTAGACTAGGCTTGGAGGGCTTTTGTTATTCGTGTACTCCAACTTTATTCTCTAGTTGATTAATTACCGCTTGGAGAGCGGCGGAGAGGTTTTTCTCAGAATTCTTTAGTTTCCTCTTCGATAACACGTCTCAGTGTTATCTTGTGTTTGCATCTCTCTTCCTTACTCTTAAGCTTTACTTTATATTGTTGATTATGGATGAATATGGCTTAGGGTAGTGTTATCGGTTGTTTGCGCTCATTTACACTTATTCCGCACTTAGTCTAAGTTAGAGTAAAAGCAATCTAGCTGTAATTTTAATTTGGGAGTCTAAACAAGCTCATGTGTTTTCACACAAATCCAAACTTTCAGTTACTACCACCTTCCCTCCTTTATACTTGGACACATTTTGCAATTTTTTCTGGTCACCAATCATATGGTTCGTGCATCCTGAGTCGACAACCCAATGCTTTTTGTAATTTTCTTGATTGTGATCGGCCATTGCAAGTGCCATCTCTTCATCTTCTTCTGCGATGGTGGCTGTTAATTTCTCTTCTTCATCAAAAGGTTCCATCACAACAACAGACGCTTCAACAACTTATTCTCCTTCGATGTCACCTTCTTGGTTGCTGGACATTGTTGTTTTTCATCAAGCCATTCTCCACTTGAATCAACAGTCTCAAGCAAAGTGTCCCATTTTCTCATACTTGAAACACTTGACATTAGGGTTTTTGTAACCTATGGATTGTCTATCATTTTTGTTGCGACTTCCTTGAGCTCCTCAATCTTTAGAGCACTTTTTATCTTCTCTATTTTCATTATTTTTATTCTTAGAACCTACGTTAAATCTTCTCTTGGGTCGATCTTTATATCGAATGCTAAAGAGTGCCTCCTCTTCACTATTTAGTGCTACCCCAGCCATTTGCTTGACCAATGCCTCCTGGTCAGCTAGCAAATTTTTCAAATCTACTAATGATGATTAGACAGGCCAACCTTGAATGACAACTACAAAACGCCTATATTCGAGCCTCAACCCATGAATAATTATCCTTCTCATTCTTAAATCAAAAATATTTGACGCAGGGTCTAATTCAGAGATTTCGCGACATAGAGACTTTACCTTGTTGAAGTATTGTGTGATGGTCATATCTTGTTGTGCATCTGACATTAACTCGTTCTCAAGCAATTGTAGCTTCACATCATTCTTTTTTGAAAAATAGTATCGAAAAGGTGTCCATGCTGCCTTTGTTGTGTCTACACACCTAATGTGCTCCAGCATCTCTTCCTCGATGCTTGTCTTGATTGCAAAAAAGGCCTTTAAGGCTTTAATCTTCCACTTCTACAAAGCTTCAGCATTTTCAGGAGTTGTGGTTTCGCCACCAGCTACGATCTCCCACAAATCTAGCCCTTGCAAGTAGGATTTCATGCAAGTTGAACATGTGTTGTAATTCTAGTTATTAAGCCTTCTAATGCTACTGACAGCTTAGAGGTCCACCATCACAACTTGGTGAAATCTCTCACTCCACAAACTAAGCTTGGTCCTGAACCACAAGCTTCACTATCCCAGACTGTACACGAGCAAAATAAACACCTCCAAAAATACTATATTAGACACCACAAACACGGTCCTTGACCGTCGCTCTGATACCAGATTGTTGAACAAAACATTAAATAAAAGAGCTTTTATTAAAAACTGGACTCTTTGAATTACAACACTTTATACAAGTAGTAATGCTTTGACTAACTAACAATAGTGCATACGAAACACCTTTCTTTCACTGCATACACGACACTTACTGACCAAATACAACTGCACACATTTGACACCTTACTTCTAGACACCTAGCTACTAACACTATGACACAACCACTCTTTTCTTTTCTTCACTTCACACTAGTCTTGGTGCTTATGACACACACTTCACCCGTACTTCATCTCACACTTCACACTTGCGTCATATTTATTCATGGTTAAAGTCAGTTAACTGACCGACATTGAATTCTCCAGCACATTCCATTATTAACCTTTAGTAATAGTAAAAATATCTTTCTTTCACCAGCCTTCTACACTCGTTAAGAATATGTGGCTGAGATTAAATAATATAGGGTAGCTCTAGAGAATTCCGGAGAGAGAGATTAAGAAAAACTCTATAAATTTCTAAAAACAAGAGAGTTAGTATCGATTTCCAACATTACCCACACTACCCAATCCAAAAATCCCAATTGATAAAAATCAATCAAGAATCTTTTGAGCTATTGTCATGTACAACTTCTCCCTCTTGGTTGACTGCAATTTTAACCACGGTTTGTTCGTTCTTGATGACTCTGCCACTGTTAATAGAAGGCCTTGATCAAAAGATGATTAAGGAATGTCGCCAATGAGGACAAGGGTTTTTTTTTTATTTTTAAAGAACTGCTATGGGTTGCTGTAGGCGAGATGCAAGTGAGTACTTGTTTTTATTTTTATTTTTCAGATAAGAAGGACGCTTATTAGTCAATTATTGGAAATTGACAACGTGGTCCTCCAAGAGTAATGAATCATTACTCAATACCTCTGGGTTCTAAATACTACTGGACATGCTAGCCGAAGCAAGGGGATCTTGCCCCCATTCCTCTACTCTCTCTTTCTAGAATTAATTTTGAAAATCGAAGAAATATTTTAGTTTGATATTAATGATTATTTTTTTTCTTGAATATAAAATGCTTAAACTTTGAGATTAAAAAATGAGTCAGAATTTGATAAGGATGTAATATAAAACCCTTAGTTTACATCCTCCAATCATAGCATGACACATCAACATTTTACAGAACAATGAACAGGTGGTACCACACATAATCACTACTCACAATAGAGTCAATAGACCCAAACCCATTTTCTCTCTCTCAATAAAATAGCCACCCAAATTAGACACTCATCAGGTGCTGCCGTTGTCATCCCTAGTGGTTGCTCTGACAGAATTGCCTCCCCTTCACATCTTGCCGATCTCCAAAACTACCATTTCAAATCGACCCATAAATGAAACTTAGAAACTATATCCAACCTTAACCAGCTTCACTTCACATCTTGCCGATCTCCAAGCCTACCATTTCAAATCGATCCATAAATGAAAATTGGCATACATGTTAAGAACATATAAAACATGTAATTTAAATTTTCAAAAAATATTAATTCAATAACAAGTTATTAGGTAGCGTAATTTTAAATAATGTTAAACCACTCAATATTTTTGAATCAGATGCAAATATTGACAAATTCGCCGTTAGATTATATTATCTTTGTATATTCTTTTTACTTGCAAATTTTCAAGGTGATCAAAGACTAATTACCATGTCATTAATTAATTGTTAAAATTCAAGTTTTTGTAGTTTAAAATAATGCATAAAATATGGGTTTATGGATCAAATGGTAAATAACATCCGATTGATATGAAAATTGGCACGCGTGTTAAGAATACATAGAACATGTAATTCAACGGTTGGATTTTCATAATATTAATTCAATAACAAGTTATTGAGTGGTGTAATATTACTTAGAGTTACATTAGGTGTAACTTGAACCCAACCCTATATATATATATATGGTTTGGAACTAGGGGGTATATAGGATATTACAACATAATTTTGTTTAAATAAGTGAATTTAGGGTATCCCATGCCTTTAAAGTTAAGAGAAATTACTACAAATTAATTGTAATGATTTTTTGGATTCAAAATAATATCGAGTTACATAATTTTTTTTTTTTAGAAGAATATTGAGTCACATCATATCATCATATACTATATAATAAGTGTTAGGTTTAGAAGCTACGGTTGAGCCAAGTGGCTTCACCACTTATCTTCTTCTTATATAATTTCTAAGTTGATAAAAATCTTAATTTGATTACAATCTAAATTCTTCATCTAATCCTTTTCTTATTATACTTTAATGTATAAGTTGATAAATAAATCTTAATTTGATTTTTAAAAAAAAGGTCCTTATCAATTTGGTCTCTACATTCTGAGGGTCATAGTCAATTTGGTCCCTAGATTTTGATAATAGTCAATTTAGTTCCTGTTATTTTCAACTTACAATCAAATTGGTCCTTATCGTTAACTTACTAATTAGTAAACAAATAAAAAAAATAAAAGTATAGTTCATGAGAGTTTTAATGTAATAAACTGATGAAAACACTAGTCACATTTACACTTATACCTTAAGAGAACTAGTTAATCATTTATAAATTCAAGATACATCTAGTAAACACCAAATGTAGGACTCAAGAAATGGCCACACAAAACATTCAAACAATTCAATCAAATTTAAGGTATTCAAACAATTCAATCAAATTTAGGGTATTGTGTTTTAGTGCCCTCGAGTCTTTGTCTGGGAGTCTTTGTCTAGGAGTAGTGGAAATCAAGGAAGTTAATTTCGTACCGTACCGGACGGTACCGCCGAAATTTGCCGTACCGGTGCTTAGGCCGGTACAAAAATGCTCTTGTTTCGTTTCGGTTTAAATACCGGCTGTACCGGAGCCGTTTCGGACATACCGGGATAAATACCGGGTTTCGGTCGGAAAATAGATACCGGGCGAAACAAAAAAAAAAAAAAAAACTCAGAAAACCCCCAAATTTCAAGATCCACCTTCTCACTCTGACCTTGGTTTTTTTTCCTCTTCTTTGTATTTTTCTCTGCTATGCATCTTCTTCTTTTCCTCTGTTTCACCGGCCTCTGTTTCTACGGCCCCTTCATCTTCTTCCTTTATTTCTCAACGGGTACCTGTCTCTCTTTTTAGTTTTGGTACGCTCACTTGAAGTTGAAAGTAGAAAAGGAGTCTGTCAAGAAGCAAGTGACAAGACTTCAAAGCAAAACATGTGGAGGAGAAAAAATAGAAAGAAAAAAAATAAATAAATAAACTTATAATGAAAGACTAATGGGCTACAATTGTAACAAGATGTGTGGAGGTGAAAAAAGAATGAAAAAAAAAAAAAATCCTAATGAGTTAAGACTTCAGTAGTTGACTGGATGAGTGTACATAAATCACTTCAATTTATTTAAAGGTTTAAATTTTCTTTTTTCTTTTTTGTCCAAAAAGTATTTCAATCTATCAATTCTATCAATTAGTCTATAAATATTTATGAGCTTTTAATATATCAATTATTAAAGGAGAGAGAGTAGTGAGTTAAGGAAAATAAAAGAGGGCTAAAAAAAAAAAGATATTGACAAGGTAGAAGAGATATGAGTAAAAAATATATATTAATATTTGTTTTAGTAACTTATTATAATTTTTAAAATAAAATTTTTAAAAATTTTAGCTATGACTCCACTATTGTAACATGCATTTTTTGTATTTTGGTGAAGCTAAAATAGCTATATAATTATTTAGCTTCACTGCTGCAAATGCTCTAACTCAACCAAAAAAATATAAAAAGTTGCCAAAGTGATATATTAAGTTATTAGAAATTTAACTCTGTATACTGTATAAAATAGTAGAAAACAACGACAAATCCGAAACGGTACACCGATATTGACCGGTATCCGAAATATATCGTACCGTTAGCCAAACCGGTACAGCTTCCGATATGGTATTGACTTCCTTGGTGGAAATCCTTTCGGCACAATAACGCCCTCGAGTCTTTGTCTGGGAGTCTTTTTCTCTTTAATAAAGTTAAACCATTAAAGTAACCACTTTAAAAATAAATAAAAAAAAGTTGTGACTAGCTAACCCATCCCATTTTCTGTGCATTTGATATTTTGTCTGTATTTGTTTGCTTGTCTAAGCGTGTCTTTTTAAAAAATAAAGTTGAGACTATTTGCAACTTTAAAATAAAATGGTTAGTTGTTGAGATTTAATAAAATTAGTTGATTTGTAGTCTTGTGTATTTTTCATAATGCCGCAATAATTTGTAGTTTGTAGATTAATATTGAACATATTTTCATATTTTCAAATGATTTAGAAACCAATACTAGTGGTGCAACATTGTTAATCACTAATATTAAGATTCCCATTCTGGTAAACGCTGATGTTCCAATTGAGGAAAATCCCGACATCCAAATCGAGGAAAATCTCAATGTCCTAATTGAGAAAAACTCTCAAACAAAATTTCAAACGGCTGATATGAGTTGTTTTAATCAAAAAATGATCCCAAATTGCATAGTCATATGTTTTCTGGAGTTTCATAATGATTTTTTTTTTTTGTTTATACTTTTGCCCTTAGCTTCAAGTCTTGACTCTGTCCTTGCATGTGGATCAGATAAATCAAAAGGCAAAATATGGATCACATGGAAGACAAACAATTATGTGAAGATCAAAGGAATGTATGAGCATATGCATATCTGATCATGTTTGCATGGAAGTATGTGAACATTCAAAATTGTAGGCATGTGAATGGCCAAGAATGTGGACATCCAAATATGTGAGCATGTAAGCATCCAAACATATAAGCATTTGAACAACTAAGAATGTGAACATCGAAGCATGTGGATATCCAAACATGTGAGCATTTGGACTATGAACATGTGAATACCCAAGCATATGAACATGTGAATATCCAAGCATATGAACATGTGAATGTATAAGCATGTGAACATCCAAACATGTGATCTCGTGAGCATACAAGAATGTGTGCATGTGAGCAACCAAACAAGTGAACATGAAAGCATATGAATATCCAAACATGTGAGCACATGGACATATGGACATGTGACTATCCAAGCATATGAGAACACATTAGCATCCAAGCATGAAGAGATGTAAACACGTAGGGATATAAGCATGTGGACATCCAAGTATATGTACACGCTACAATCCAAACGCATGATCATTTAAGCCTCATCCTCAAAGCTTGAGAGCGTACAAACATCAAACCACATAAGCAAGTAAGCATTAAGACATATAAATATGTCATCATCCAAGTGTGTGAGCATGTGAGTATCCAACAATGTGGATGCATGAATGCACATGCATGTGGATATCAAATAAAGTGTTAAATTCTTAATGAAAGTTAATGACTAAGTCTTATGAAGGAGTGACACTTAATTGAAATGAAGTTTTCGTCATTAGGCCTTGAATGTATTTCCATTAATAAACTAAACATTAATTATTAAATGCATTCTCAATCTTTAAATATGCTCTTCCCATTTAATACATCTCTTCAATCAATTAACCTTTATTAATTTCTTCTCAAAAAAAAAAATATTATTATCTTAGATATCAATTTACTTTGAATTCAAATATTCAATTCTTTAGGAAGGAACATCACATTAGTCATCAAATTCAATTATTTTCAATCCATTAGGCAATATGATTTCTTGATTCTCAATCATTAATGTCTAATCATGTACTATTTTAGAATTAAAACCCTTACATCTTTAAGGTAAGATTTAGTTTTAGTTATCTCATTAATTACTTGTCTTTTCCTTAATTGACTTCCAAGTTCAAATTCAAATTAGTCATCTCATTTCATTAAAGTTTGATTATCAGAAAGATTTTAATATTCAATTAGAACATAAATTTCCCTTAGCAAAATTAATTAGATTCAAATTAGAGATTTAAACCTAATTGACTATCACCTTTTATGAGAAATCTATTAGCATTTAATGCATTTAATACTATTATCTTTTAGGAAATATCTTCCCATTAGTGCTTAATTGTCTTCCATAATTAACCTTTCAGATTTTATGAAAAATATGACTAGCCCTAAAGATTAATGAGAATTTTATTAAAAAATGATCAAAGATTAATTACACAATTTTAAATGTTGGGGTAATTACACTCTCCTCCTTTGAGGTTTGGGGGAATGACACTCCTCCCCAAACTTGAAGAGGAAAAAAAAACACTCTACTCCTTTGAGATTTGAGGAAATTAACACTCCCTTTACTTCTGTTTATATTATTAATAAAATATTCTAAATTTTTATAGGAATTTCTTTATAAAAGTTTAACTATGGTTTGTAAAAAAATAATTTTTAAATTTGAACAAAAATGTAAAATTTATCAAGTACCAAAACACTTGCAACGACAAATCTCTCCATAACCCGTTGAAACTAGAAAAAAATTAATAAGGAAAATTCACAAATAATATTTTAACACTTTAATTAAAAATTAAGAGTACTGAATTTTAATTATGAAATAAGATAATTTTAAAAACCTTCCCCTTAGCAATGTGCAGGTTAATATTTGTATTAATTGAACAAAGTTTGGTTAGTTTAACTTTAAGGGCGGAAAGTGTTTCTTTCTTCAAGTTTGGGTGGGGTGTCATTTCTTCATACCTCAAGTGAGGAGAATGTAATTACTCCTTAAATGATTTTAGTGTTTTAATTAAAAGCCAACATGGAAAAAAAAAACTAAAAAATATTAATTGATATATATAATGAAGTAAATAAACAATTGTATTTATCACGTAAAATCTAATAAAAAGCAAACCATAATTTGTTTTTTCATACTTAGTTTAATTTATTAAGCAACCTTTGGCCTTTTCTCAAATTTTGAACTCATTATTACGCTCATTGTTACTAACAATTAAATTACGTGGGTTCTAATTAGTTTAATTGGCTGTTGTTGAATAAAAGATTTATGGTTCAAACCATGCCTGCAAAAAAAAAAAAAACCAATTGTGTTAGTCTGATGATGGACACCATATGATAAGAGAAATTATCATGAAGTAGACGCTATAGATTTAAGATTTATCCTATCTATTCAAAAAAAAAAAAAAACAATCAAAGCATGAAAACTTTTATCTTTGGAGGGTGGAAAGCTTGATGGTGCTTATTACAAGAGCAATTGTGCTTACCCTACTTGTATGCCAAAATACTATTATCTATATATATATATATATATATATATATATATATATATATATATATATATATATAAATGAAATTCTGAAGCTTTCACAATTTTCCACGTCAGCAGAATTTAAAAAAAAAAAAATTCTAAAACCTAGCATTATTAAAAAGAAAAAAAAAACACCCAAATATTTCCGCTAAAAAAAAAAAAGCCAAAAGCCTAAAACCCGAAAATTTCCTTCTCCCCAAAACAAAAACTCGATTAAAAAAATACTCTCTCCCTTAAATGCAAACACAGTAACAGACTCATCAAACTCCCTCTCTTCTTCTTTACACAGGAAAACCCCAAAACTGAAAACCCTAGACCCAAATCCTTCTTCTTTGTCTCCACTCACATCTGACCGGATGCTTATCTTTAAAAAAAAAAAAAAAAAGCGTTAGACACAAACACAAACTCAACTTGGAAATACGATTGGATCGAGTCTGCAAGAGAATATGCAGGAAATCCCAAAACTGAAAACCCTAGACGCAAATCCTTCTCCTTGGTCGCCACTCCCATCTGAGACAATCTCTTCCCGGCAACAGTAAGCGATCAAAACCCTGCTCTATAAAAAACAAAAATTTTGATTTTATATACAAAAATTTTGATTTTCTATTTTTTGATCTGTTAGATAAAGAGGTTTTTTTGATCTATTAGATAAAGAGGTTTCTGGATTTTAAGTTTCAGTCTTGGAATTCAATCTCAAAGTAAGCAATAATAGAAATACATGTTTGATCTGATTCTCTCTCTTATATACCTACCCTTGTTTTTTTTTTTTTTTTTTTTTTGTCTCTTTGGGTTTGAGTTATAATATACATACATATAAATTTAGATCTTTTAATTGATTTTTTGTCTGTTAAATGGATCTTAATATGCTTTTTATGTTGTTTTGCTTTGGAGAACACGGCTACTTCCTCAACTTCGCAACAGGACAAAGTCACCGCCGAACTCAACGTCGAGGCCTTGACCATCAACGACACCAAAAGCACCGTCAACAAGTACCTCGATGAACCCCAAGACGCTCACATCACTGTGGTACCATCAATCTCTCACATCACCAAGATTTGAATTTCTTTATTTGCCTGATCCTAATTAGAGTTTCGATCAACTCAATACCTTTGCTTCTACTTTTGGTTAAAATATAATAAAGTTTGATTTTGATTTTAGTTTGAGATCCTAATTAGGGTTTTGAATCTTTATCATTGATATTAATTTTTATTTTGATGCTTATTCAATGTGGTAAGAGATATAGTGTTCTATAGTTTCAATTCCTATTATTATGTTACTTGGAACAGGATTGCAAAAACACACATGTATAGTTGAGTCTAATAGATATGTTTTGTTCAGTTTTCGATTTTGGGTTTTGATATATTAGGGGGTTAATTTGATGTAGGTTACCGTGAATGATACCCCGTATACATCGGCAAGTACTTTTGAGGAGTTGAATCTGTCAAAAGAACTGCTGAAGGATTTATATATTGAGACAAAATTCCGAAAGCCAAGTAAAATTCAAGCTATTAGTTTGCCCATGATTTTGACTCCTCCCCATAAAGATTTGATAGCCCAGGCAAATAATGGTTTTTCTGTCAATTTACGAATTTCGTTTTTAATTAGGTTTTTTTATCAATTTAGGGATTTCAATTCCTAACCCCTTTTTCTCTCTATTCATTTTTGTTGAAGTCAAGGAAACACTCATAGAAAATCAAATTCTACAGGTTTTGTAATTCCTCTAAGCTGCATCTTTCTGTTCAATGTGTCATTAAGTCATATATTTTCTGTTTTGTAACTTATATTCATGGGTGTATATTTTTGCTATATGAAAAATGGGGCGTGATGATGGGGTGAACTGACTTGATTGTATTTTTGAAGACTAGGTTGGATTACTGATGCGTGGATTTCTGTTACCTGACTGTTTGATTCTCTGCTGGTAGATGGGTGCTTTAATAAAAATATGTTGGATTGCTTTAATTGGAAATACATAACTATGCAAATATTTATACTTGTTGTTTCAAGTCCACCCTTTGCAAATTATTTATAAGGCAAACAGTGTTATGGTCAAGGGTGAAAGTTCTTAATTTGAACACTTTGTCTTGGCTTTTGGATCCTTTGGGCATATTTTGATATGATTAGGCTAGGTGGCTATGCAGAATCCATTGTGCCATTTAGAATACTTAATATTTACATTTTCTTACTCTATGCAAATTGAGTGCATTTGAATTATGTGTAGGAACTGAAGGCAGCCAAATCATGAGAAAAAGATTGTCATACAAATTGTCAGATTGCTTGCTGCCACCTCCAAGGTTTGATACTTTCCTCTGCTTTTTTTATTTTTATTTTGTTAATCTCTGCCCATTCACTGGGGATTCTCATTTCTGTACTGTTGTTTACCTCTTGATTTCATTTTTTTCCTATAATGAATGTGTTGTGTAGAGAGAGTTGGAGAGAGAGATCTACAGGAGGCCCTTCACTACTATCAGACCAGTCCCCTTTGATATTGATGAAGAGATTGCTGCATTAATTGCTAATCTGACACAATCAGATGAAGCATGGAGTCAAATGCTTTGTCTATGAGATTGTTCTGGTACTGGACAAATTCTTTTTCTTCTCTTTAATACACTTCCATAGATTGTTTGTTCTTCTCTTTTCTATTTTTTTTTTTTTTTAAATCTGAATCATTGATGCAACTAAATGACCAATCTTTGGAACTCTGGCATATTTCTCAAGGAGTCAATAGTTTATAGTTAGCATGTCTATTTGCTGGGCTTGGTTCCTGCTGTTGTTGGGGGTTTGTTTTAGTTTTGGGTTGCTGTTGGGGTTTGTGAATACATGTAAATTTAGTCAATTGTAAATTTTTATGCCTTACAGGGTTTTGAGGAGTACATAAATTTGATTTTGGATGATGCTGGAAAAGTCAACATCAAGAGGAAGAGCAAAAAACTTTAGATGGGTTCACTTTCCTTTACTTTTAATCTCCCAAATGTACATGCTTTGAATGCGGTACATCTATTTTGTTATGGGTCACTTACATCAAAGGAAATGTAGAGGGTAGATTCTTCTTAAGAGATGGAACCTCCTCTCTCTCTCTCTTAATAGTGGAAAGTGAAGATTTCAGCAATTGTCTAAATTGGCATTATGTTGCCTTTTCAATCCCATTAAGTTCTAGCATCTTTGTTTACTGGCAATGTTAGAATTTAGATACATCTTGTACATCAAGAATTATTAATATAATTTATAAAAGATATATGATTGAATGAGTATGAAGTTAACTGTATTTGTGTAATTAATTGTATTGGAGTGTATTTATATCAGTTATATATTTTTTTAAATATGATCTCAAGCTCTTGTTTATCACAATATCTCAGCACATGTGATAGATTTTATTGGTTTGGTATATATAAATTATAACATGATATTGATTTTTTTTTTTTTTCATATTAGGGAAGTTATCAATAGTTTTCTCGTGCATCGCACGGGTTAGCGACTAGTTATTTGAATAGGGGAGAGAGACCAAATCTCCTCATGCATTACTTTACCTTGACGTAAATCTGTTATTGATAAAATTCCTACATTTTTTCAAAAAAAAGAAAAAAAAAAAAAGCCAAGGGCAATATAAGGAATAAGAGCTATTGAAATAATTACCGTTTAAGTCTTATAGTGTAGGGGTTTTACAAATTAAAAGGTAAGATTTCAAAGGTACCAAAATAGAGCATAAGCTTTTAAAAAGTAAAATATTAAATTAAATAATTGCTAAAATACTAACAAATAATTAGACCCTAAAATTTCAAAAAGTAATAATTTCAAATTTCAAATTTCAAAACTAACATATCAAATTTATAAAATATATTTGACACAATTTAATTGGCAGTATGTCCGTATGGTGCATCGGTTGATAATGAATATATTTATTTATTTATTTATTTGAGAATAGGTTTGCTAATTAAGATCACTAAATTTTTTTCTCAAAAAAAAAAAAAAGATAACTAAAATTAAATTTTAATTTTAATTAAGCATGTCATATATCTATTTTTATCAACGACGTAAGTTTAAAATCATTTAATATAAATAGTGATAATTTTTTAAATATCTTGAATTTTACTAATAGATTCTTAATAAGAGTAGTATATTAAAATTTTAAGGATTTTCATATGAAAGTTAATTACATTTAAAGCAAATTATTTTAATGATTAAAATGTACTTATTATAGTGAATTACATGACGAATTTCTCTCTCTCTCAAATTATTTACTGGAGCAAACTCAGGGGCGGCGTTACACTTTGTTTAGGGGGTTCAAATGAACCCTGACTTCAATTTTTTTATATATATAATATATTTTTTGTTAGTTTAATACTTTAAATTATTTTTGCACACCTTGACTTCAATTTTATACACCTTTATTACAAATATTTCAAACTCTAAGAGTAAGAATAAGTGTTTGTGGATTGTAAGTGTCACTCTTTATCATAAATTTATATGAGTAATACTACAGACACAAACTATTTTACAACATTTTTACAAACTACTGATGTAGCTTTAGGAATTTTCAAATAATCATTGATAAACATAAATGTGATGTAAGTGGTGGACCAACATTAGAACTAATAAGAATTTGTCACTTCAACAATTTATAAAAATGTTGTAAAATAGTTTGTAACTGTAGCATTACTCAATTTATATATATATATATATGAGGGATAATTACAATATACTGCTAACCCCGCAGCTCGAACCCTTTCCCCCTTAAACCCCCAAGCACTTTGTATCTCTAGTAATGCTATAGTCACAAACTATTTTACAACATTTTTACAAAATGTTGATGTGGCCAATCTCTTATTGGTTTTCATCTAGGCCCACCATTAATATCACTTTTTCATTTACCAATAATCACTCACCACGTCAGCAGTTTTTAAAAATATTTGTAAAATAGTTTGTATTGATAGTATTATTCTTTATATTATATCTGTGAGTGTATCTAATGTTGATTGTGTACATTACTTTTTGTTATAATGTTGTTTGTGTAAATAATGATGTGTGTGAAAGTTTGTGTGTATAATATAAATATAACTTTATATAATTTAGTAATTAGGAAATAGAGAGGATTTGTTGCATGTGTGTGTATTGATATCATGTTATAATAACTTTTTGTTATAAAGTTAGAAAAATTAAAGGAAAAAAGAAATTGTAAAGTTAGTGATTGTTCAAGTATTTGATTGGTTAAGTAGACACGTAGTGCATTATTTATGTATGAATGAGTATGGTTGTGTGCGTCAATAATTAATACAAAGACAAATACCAAAAAAAAAAAAAAAAGATAATAACAACTGCATAAAAATAAAAATGTTAAACAAACTTAACAAAATAAAATAATCATAGCTACCTACAATGGCAATAAATACTCATAATGAACTATCATATAATAATTCAAAATTTGAAAATTTGTAGAAAAAAATTGTAAAACTTCAAAAAAAAAATTTATCAATAACTCAATATATTTAAGTTCTCTTTTTATTAATTTTTTTTAATTGCCTTCCTAAACAAAATTCCTCAAGGCACTGGCACTAAAAGTAATACGTGGGGAGACAGGACAGCCAGACCATAAAAAAAAAAAAAAAAAAAGATACTGGACCGCCAGTCATTCTCGTGGGAGTTCGGAGCCCAGTTAAAGGCAAAAAAGTAGTTGTGATTGTGCTACTGGCAATCACACACACACAAAAGGAAAAGAAAAACCCCTCACTTCAAGCCCACATTGTACAAACATACCAGATAAGGTGGAAAATATGTCCCTCTAAACTCTTAACAAATAAAAAAGGGAAGAAAAAAGCTTTAGCCTTAGGAGAAAAAAACAAGAAAGAAAAAAGCTTTACTTTAGGAGAAAGAGTAGAAGTATGCAAGATTCTATCAGTAAGTAATTAGAAGAATGATAAATTGCGTATATAGGTTTAGGTTACATCAATTATTATTATATTATTATAAAGACGAGGACAGAGACGGAGCCAAGACTTTGAATTAGGGGGCTCAAGTATAAAAAAAAAATTTATTATGAAACTCCTTTTTTTTTTTTAATGAATATTATGAAACTCCAATGAGTATTAATAAATCAAAGCTGTCAATATGACTAAAAAAATAAAATATTTTTGTACCAGTTGATACCGTATAACGTTTTGAAATTACCACTATTTTAATATACATATATATATTTTTTTATTATTGCACTTTATATAATATCAATATATTAACCTAATATATAGTAATATAAAAATATATTATACTTTTTTTTTTTGGTTAGCATATTATACTTGAACTAGAACCATATTATCTTTACCTTAGTTTTCCGTTTCCCACCCACTGACCCATCTGCAAGCAAGGTTTTTTGTTTTTTTGTTTTCATCTGATTTATTCTCCTCCACCCATTCCTTATCTTCTAGACCTTTCTTCTTTTTTTTTCTCTACCTTTTCCATACCCACACAATTAATCATTTTTATTTCTCTCCTCTCCTTCTTTAGCTTGTTTCTCTTTCTTCGTTTCATCTTCTTCATTTTTCTTTATTTCATCCACTGTAAACCCTCTCTCTCTCTCTCTCTCTCTCACACACACACACACAGGTGTCATTCAAAACATCAATTATGCACGTATTTGTGTGCTCAATCTGCTATTATGTTGAGTTGTAACAACTCTATCTCTTTGCCTTTCTTTTCAATTCAGTACCTCTCACTCTCTCTCAATATGGTATTTTTATTTTATTTTTTCCTTTGGGAATTTGATGGAAGGATCAAAACTTTAAATTTATAGACTAGTTTTGTTTCAAAAATTCTAAAGGGTTGGGCTTTTTTATTTTGGTAAATTTGGTAGATTGGGCTTAATTATATATTTTTGTAACTTTGCTATTGGTGATTTTGTTATTGGGCTTCCTTTTTTTTGGAGCTTGCCAATTTTAAAGGGAGCCTAGATGTAATTTTATTGAACAAAAATGCTAATTAATACCTATATATATACACTTTTTTTTTTTTCAAATTCTAGGGGGGGGGGGGGGAATGCCCCCCAAGCCAAAGCATGGCTTTGTCCCTGGATGAGGACAATGCAATTTGTGCTTTTTGCTCATGATAAATGAGTGAATCTATCATGACTATGGCTTCCTCAACTAATCACCGTAAATGGAAGTACGATGTTTTCTTGAGTTTTAGGGGTGAGGATACCCGTAATAACTTCACAGGTCATTTACATAACTATTTGCTTCGTTCTGGTATTAATGTCTTCAAAGATACTGAGAAGCTTAAGAAGGGAGAAGAAATTTCACCAGCTCTTCTCACAGCAATTGAAGAGTCCAGATTCTCACTTGTCATATTCTCTAGAAACTATGCATCATCTACATGGTGCCTGAATGAACTTGTTGAGATTCTTCAATGTGTGAAATCAAAGGGTCACCTTATACATCCCATTTTTTATGATGTTGATCCGTCGGACCTTCGTTACCAGAAGGGGAATCTTGAAGCAGAGTTTGACAAACATGAGAAAAGATTCCAATCTAACCCTGAAATTGTTCAAAAATGGAGGAATGCTCTAACTGATGCGGCCAATTTTTCTGGATGGCATTTAGGAAATGGGTAACCACTCTTAACCCTTTATTATTCATTTTTATGATATATTTTAAAGCACATAATTTAGGTCGTAATACAAGTTTGATTCCACTTTGGTAGTGGAAAAATAATCTTGAATCCCTATTTTTTATGTGAAACATGTTAATACCTCTTTAGTAAAGGTAGAGTTAAGGAAATCGTAGTAAACAAGTGAAAAATAAGGTAAATGGTGAAGCTTAGAGCTGGGTGAAGCTTAGAGCTGGGTCAACCCAAGTGTTAATTGAGAGTTGGATCAATTGAGAGAGAGGTGGCACTCTCTATAAGTCTCTGTTCATAAGTTCGGTTGACTAAATGTTGACCAAACGTCAACTGAGATTATATAAAATTGCGTTTTCTGCAGTTTTGTGGCCAAAAGTTGTACCCCTGAAATATAAACATTTGTGAATGTTAGAAAAATGTTTCAAGCTATTTTTTTTTTTTTTTTACGATTATAACACTTGACCCATGATAAATAAGTGATTGTAACTCTCATTTTCTATAGCCTCTCTCTTGATTTTCTCTTCAAAACACAAAAAATTCTGTTTGTATACTCCAAAATTGATATTTATAAAACCCAATAGATTTGATTCTATTCTAAAAACAAATTTGTAATAACCCTTTAACAACTCTTGTAGGGGAAAATATTGTAAAGGAAAACATTTACTTTGTGCATCTAAGTTACTTTCATCTTTCTATTGTTCTTTTTTAAAAAAATATTTTATTCTTTTAAGTACTATCATTTCATAACATTAAATATCCTCTAATGTTTTCATTAATATTTTTGAGTCTTAATTAAAAAAAAAATAGACGATTAAATTTAACAATAACAAACAACAACAAAACACATAATTCTAAATAAAAAAATATTTCTACAATTCCATATATTACATGTTTACAAATCAAACTTATATTTATAAGTTATAGTCAGATAAAAGATTCCATTAAATCTAATAATGTCCTCAAAGCCACAAATGAAATTCAAAGTTAAAGGTGCAAGAGAAACTTGCCTTATTTAAAAGTCATTACTTGAACTCAAGTCAACAACTAGAACTCATCATCATACAAGAGAGGCAAAAGTTAAAAATGAGAAATATTATTGGTAGTGGACAGTTTGCTTTTATTAAACTGTTTTTTTTTTTTTTATTATAAATTTTATAGAGGGCCATTTGAGCAATTATTTTTTTGGAGATCACTACGCTGGTTGTTTAATTCTTTTTAGGAGGGCTAAAAGCTTTCTAAGCTAATTAGTTGACATTTCTTGATGTTTTAAATGAAAATATTTGGAATTTAAATTCTTCCACGTACAACCACTTATTGAATAATCAAAAAAATAAATATATTTTTTGGGATGAGAGTAACTCTAATTTCTGGTGATCAAATTTTATTTTTAGGTCTAATATCTCAAGGAAATTTTATTAAAATATATATACATTATGTTTAGTTTCTGAAAAATTATCTACCGCTCTGTTTGTTTTAGCATCAACGTTTTCTGAAAAATGGTTAATTTTCCAAATAATATTTTCTAGAAAACTATATCATTTTTCAGTGTTTGGTAACGACCTTGAACATTAGCTTGAAAATGTTTTCTAGTATTTGGTATGCAAATTTTTATTTTTATTTTTTATATTTCTTGTATAATTTAAAACATTTGTATTATGTAAACCAACTAATGTAATCAATATAAATAATAATAATAAACCAAAAATAAATTTGGTTTTCATACTAAAATTTTGACAATAGATACAATCAAAATTAGTTGTCAAATTTTCATGATCTCTACCACTCATCTTACTCATATATATGGACAGGAACGTCTACACACACACATATATCAATCATTTGTCTATATACATAAAATTGACAGGAAAATACATCTTTAATAAGTACAAATAACAATAATTTTTAATTGTCTACTCTTTTTGTTGGTACACTAATTGTTTACTATGGTCAACCACAAGTTTTTAATATTACTCAAAATTATATATTTATATAATGTATCTACATAATATATCATCACTACATAGTATCTTCATAATGTATCTATCAACAAAAAAGATTATCCTATGTAAAAGCAATTTAAAACCATATAGGCACTATGTTTAAAATTTTCGTCTTTTACTTCATTTATTCTTTCTTTCTTCTTTTTTGTTTTTTTTAGTACTTTTATGTGCAAAAAAAAATTCTACCTAGAATCCATCAAACCAAAAATTTCTTAGAAAAAAAATAAAATTAAGTTTGAAATTCAAAGCAAAGAATTGGGATTTTGGTAGAGATGAATGAAATAATTACCGTTGTAAATATGTTCTCTTTTGCAAGTTTTTTTTTTTTTTTTTGAGAAACCTCTCTTTTGCAAGTTGGTAGAGAGGAATGAAATAATTATTGAGCAATAAAGGAAAAAAAAATCTAATTAGAGAATTGTGTTATAAAAGGGAAGAGAAATATGGAGAGAGAGAGAGAGATCTATGAAAGAGGAGAGACCAGAGTTAGTGACAATGAGGGTGTGAGGAAAGAAAAAGAAAAGGGAAGAGAGAAAGAGTAAAAGAGCTTACTGTGAGAGAGAGATTGTTTTTCAAAAAAAATTTTAGAAAACAACCTATAAAAAACAAGCTTTATTTTTATTAGGATTTTTCATTGACTAAAAATAGTTTTCCTTCGACCAGTTTTTTTTGTGCTACCAAATACTGGAAAATGTGGAAAACTGGTTTTACAGAAAGTTTTCCAGCAAAACAAATAAAGCGTACATATGACTCAGCCTCTTAAATTTTTTGCATGTCAAGTTAATCCATGTGTTCTCAAAACATTTTATTTTGGTTTTGGTTTCTCTCTATCTTGTATCATTTGTTTTTTTTTTTTTTTTTTTGAGAAGTGATACGGTCAACTTTTATTAGGAAAACCCAGCAATATCAACTAGTACAAGAGAAACAAATGGTGGTGGAACAATCTCCGTCCACACCGAAAAATTAGAAATACTAATGGAATGTTTCGCTAAGTTATGCACTACCAAATTACCCTCTCTTTACATGAGAATAGAGTAAGTAATTGATTAAACAAACTAGCATTACATTTGATATCCTCAATTAATAAACCAAAGGAAGACAACTAAGTGCTATTATTTCTCAAGGAATTTGACAACACCTAAGAATCTGTTTCCAAAACTGCTCGACTAAAACCCAACTCAGCTGTAAACTCAAGAGCTAATGAGGCTGTTAGTGCTTCAATCTCCATGGGTGTGTACTGCTGTGGCAGGAGTTTAGACATAGAAGCCATTACTAAACTGTTGCTGTCTCGAATCACTCCTCCAATGCCCGATTTTTTCTGCTCCTTGAAGATAGCTCTGTCGCAATTTATCTTCACCACTTCTGGTATTGGAGGACGCCACTTGGCCTAAAATAAAATGAGATCAGGTCAAGTGATGGAAGGCGCAGGTTGGGTCCCTACAAACTCAGCTACACGCTCCTTTGCCGATGACAGAATCTGATGGACTCTTTAAGTTTGGTTGCCTCAAACACACCTGGTACCTTTGAGTCCAAATTAACCACACTGACGTTGCAAACAGCTCCAAATTGTGATCCTTTGTGATGAGCCATGAGAGCAATTCCTTGAAGGCCACAAAGGTGTGTCGTCTTTGGCAATGCTGAAATGGTTCTTCTTCCCACACCACGTCCAGTTCGTTGCAATTCTAGAGAGCATGAAGAGCTGATTCGGGTTCATGTTTGCAGCGGTCACATGTTGGATTTTCGATGACAGTTCGCCTCACTAGATTCTCCTTAGTTGGCAACGAGTTCTTGCAAGCTCTCTACACCAAATCCTTGATTTTGTTTGGTACCTGAAGAGACCAAATTGTCCGCCACAAAACCTTGTCATGCTCCATCTGATCTTCATCCCATTCGGTATGTGTTTTAGCCTTCAAAAATCTGTATCCGGACTTGCTTGTGTACACTCCGTTGCTAGTGAATGGCCAAAATAAGGTGTCTTCAACCGCGCACCTTGAGAGTGGAATTGACTTGATCAACTCAGCTTCTTCTGGGGTGAACAAACCTTTTATAAAACCGTGATCCCACTACCTTGTGTCTCCATTAATCAAGATCTCCACTTTAGCATCAGCCATTGTGTCCACCCTAGGTGATTGAACTTGTGGCATATTTTTTCCTTGGTAGCTAGCGGTCTTGCCATACACTCACTGCCTTCCCATTCCCAATCCTCCATGGCAGCCCCTAAGTAATACCTCCCTTCCATGTAAGATGCTCTTCCAAGCATGAGAGCCGCTACTAGAGCATTTAGCCCCCATAAATGTATAATTTGGAAAGAAGCGCGCCTTAAAAACTTTGTGCAGCAATGAGTTCGGGTTTTTCAAAAGTCTCCATGCTTGTTTGGCTAACAAGGAGTCATTGGACATAACTATGTCCCTAAACCCCATCCCTCCCTCCAAATTTGATTTAGTTAGTTCCTCCCACTTCAACCAATGGATCTTTCTTTTTTCTCCTCTTTGGCCCCCACCAAAATTTCTTGATCATGGTTTCAATTTCATGGCAAAGACCCAAAAGTATTTTGAAACACCCCATAGCATAAGTTGGGATGGCTTGTATTACCGCTTTAATGAGTACCTCACGACCAGCTTGAGACAAGAGTTTTCCTTCCCAAACTTGCAGTTTTTCCCACACCTTCTCTTTGATAAAATTGAAGCCTTCTTTCTTTTTTCTAGCCACCAATGATGGCAACCCAAGGTATTGTTCAAAATTCACAATTTCATGTATACCCAAGGCAGCCATGATTTCTTGTTTTGTTGCTTCCGTGGTAGATTTGCTAAAGAAAATAGTAGTTTTGTTTTTGTTCACCTTTTGGCCTGACTCCTCTTCATATTTCTCAAGGATAGTAAGGATTTTCCTGCATTCATCACCACTTGCCCTACAAAAGAAGAGGCTGTCATCTGCAAACAATTAATGGGTTAGTGCTGGGCATTTCCGACAAAGAGGGAAGCTCTTGATTTCTCCCGAAATTGTTGCTTGTTGGATTAGGCCATGGAGCCCCTCGGTGCAAAGTAGGAAGAGGAAAGGTGATAGTGGGTCACCTTGGCAAATACCTCTAGTGGGTTGGATAAAACCTTGAGGTTCACCATTGATCAAAATGGAGTAAGATACTGCTTTTACACATGCCATGATTAAACCTATCCACCTCTCATCAAATCCCATTTTTATCATGACATTTTCAAGGTATCCCCATTCCACCTGATCATATGCCTTACTCATATCAAGTTTAATAATCATATACCCAATTTTCTCCGAACTCATGTTGTTCATGCTATGTAGAGATTCAAAAGCCACAAGTATATTATCATAAATCAATCTATTCTTGGTAAATGCTGATTGGTGCTCAGTGGTGATGGTGGGTAGAATATTTTTAAGTCTATTTGCTAGGACTTTGGAGAAAATTTTGTAAAGGACATTGCACAAACTAATTGGATGATATTGAGTGACAAATTCCGGGTTTTTTATTTTTGGGATCAATGTAATGAAGGTGTGATTTATTGGGTGAGGGATTGCACCTGTGTTGAGCCACGAGAGGACCAAATTTGTTACATCCCTATCAACCACCCCCAAAAGTGCTGATAAAATAATGGTGGCATGCCATCAGGTTTTGGTGCTTTGAGGGGGGCCATTTGCTTGAAGGCTTCCTTAACTTCATCATCTCTAAAGGGAGCAACAAGGGCTGCTCGGTGATGACATTAAGGATGTGGTCCAAATCTGCTCCACGTGCATTTGGCTTTGAAGAGGTGAAGAGGTCCTGATAGTACTTGATCATAAGGGCTGCTATGTCATTTGGATTCACCCTCCAAATATTTGATTCATCCATAATCCCATGAATAACATTTTTCTAAAATCTCCTAGTGGCTCGGCAATGGAAGAATCTCATATTTTTATCTCCATTCTTAAGCCAAAGTGTACGTGATCTTTGGCTCCACATGTGTGCTTCCCTATCCAAGAGAATGTTTATTTCCTCTTTGAGTGCTCTAACTCGTGTGTTCAACCCTGTTACTTGTGTTTCTTGCTCAGCTTGAATCAAAAGTTCCTTCTTCTTGGCCAACTCCTTCCTCACATTTCCAAAAATGTTATAATTCCACCATTCAAGATCTCAACCACACTTATCAACCATTTTCAAGATGACATTGTCACTAAAATCGTGATGGTAAGATGACCACGAGGCTTCCACCACTTCACCACAACTCTCATCTGATAACCACATCTCTTCAAATCTAAATAATTTCCATTTTGAAGGAATTTCCAAACTTGACAAATTAATGTATAGAGGCACGTGGTTTGATGAAGTACAATGGAGATGGTGCACAATTGTACCTGGGAACTTAAAGAAACTAGCTTGCATTGACCACACCTCGATCCAGTCTCTCCCAAATAGAATGTCCATCTACGAAGTACTTGCTCCATGTAAATCTGTCTCCCACAAAGCCAAGATCAAGAAACCCACACTCATCCAACACATCCCTAAATAGTTGAATCTATCCTTGATTTCTTGTTGCACCCCTAAGTTTCTCTTCCTGTCTAACTATCTCATTGAAGTCACCTGCACACAACCATGGGATATCGGGATGGTGATTAAGACTTCTCAGACTATCCCACACCTCACCTCGCCTTGAAGTGTCTGGTTCGCCATAAAACCCTGTGAATCTCCATTTGTTAGGGGAGCCTTTGTCAATCCAGGTATCAATATAATACTTGGATGAATCTGACACCACCAAGTTAACTGAGGCTTTCCAAAAAAGAACCAAACCACCACCATGCCCCACCCTCAATACCACCCACTTATTTTCAAATTCTAAGTTTTGTTGGATCGTATCTAGCCTTGCTTCTTCTGCTAGTGTCTCAGAAATGAACACAATAGAGGAGTCTTTTGCCCGGATTATTTCTTTAAGCACCTTCCCTGTATGCAGGTTCCCAAGCCTGCGACGATTCCATACTATGCAATTCATGGCGACTAGCGGGGCTGGGTGTCAGCCTCTGCCAATTTGATACCGACATTATCCTCACTCCTTTAAACCTGGTAATATTTATTTAGTAGTTAAAAGCAAGGAAGCTTAGAAACATCTAGAGGATTTGTACGAAGTGTTCGGAGTTTTAAGAAAACATCGTCTGAGGTTAAATGCCTCAAAGTGTGTATTTGGCGTTGGATCGGGAAAGTTCCTTAGCTATATTATCACTCATCAAGGGATAGAAGTGAACCCTGACTAGTTCACGACAATACAACGTCTACAACCTCTGAGGAATCCCAAAGAGTTACAACGCGTTATGGGAATGGTCACGGCCCTAAACCGATTCATCTCTGGATCAGCTGAATGTTGTAAGCCATTCTTCTAGCTTCTGAAGAAATGGAGAGACTATGTATGGACACCTAATTGTGAGGAGGAATTCCAAGGACTAAAAGAATGCATGACAAAGGCCCCAATACTCTCATGGTCCAAGAGTGGAGCAAACTTGTACATGTATCTATCAGTATTAGACGATGTTGTCAACACAATCCTTATCAAAATAGAAGAAGGGTTTCAAAACCAGTGTATTACATAAGCAAAGTATTACTCGAAGTTGAAGTGAGATACCTTCCCCTAGAAAAGACCGCTCTGGTTCTAGTGCATGCAACCAGACGATTGCCGCACTATTTTCAAGCCCACACAATCATCGTCCTAATTGAATACCCACTACAAGCACTTTTAAGAAGAGATGAGTTTTCTGGGAGGATCGTTTAATGGGGAACCGTCTTGGAAGCCTATGATATCAAGTATTAGCCCTGCACGTCAATTAAAGGTTTTTATGGCCGAATTTACCCTAGAGAGCATGGGAAAGAATCTCGGCTTGAACCAAGTGTGTGGTGTGATCTCAGATTCCAATCCATTGTAGGAAATTTACATTAATAGAGCATCCAACTCTCGAGGGTCCAAACTAGGAGTTGTCCTCATCTCCCCGAAGGGAATTTCTCTTGAACTATCAATAAGATTGGAGTTCTCAGCATCTAATAATGAGGCAGAATATGAGGCACTACTGTTCGGATTAAGAATGGCCAAACAAGTGGGGGCTACCAAGATAAAAATATTTTGTGACTCTGAATTTGTCACCAATCAGGTTAATGGAGACTTTGAAGCTTAGGATGAAAGGATAGTAAAATATTGGACCAAAGTGAAGGCATTACAACAATAGTTCAAGCACGTTTCTGTTATTTAGATACCTTGAGGAAACAACAATCATGCAAACTCTCTAAAAACTTTGGTCTTCTTGGTCTAGAGTTGATCACTTTGGGTAATCATTGTGGATTCCTTAGCTAAACCTAGCATGGACTACTTAAATTGTGCTCGGGTAATGGGTATCCATCCTGGCCCTAATTGGATGGATTCTATCATGGCATATATTAAAGATGGGATGCTCCCTGAAGATAGTTTCGATGTAGAAAAAACCAGGTGCAAAGCTCCAAGATACTAGCTATCAAGGGAAGGGAAGCTTTACAGATGCTCGTATACCGGTCCATGTCTACTATGTGTTCATCCAGAAGCAATAGAATAACTTCAAGAAGAACTACAAGATGGAATTTGTGTTAGTCATACCGAAGGGCAGACCCTAGCTCATCGAGCAATCACCCAAGGATATTAGTGGCCAAACATGCAAAGGAGCTTTCAAGAATACACCAAGAAATGTGATCAGTGCCAAAGATATGCTCCCAACATACACCAGCTAGGTAGGTTTCTGAATCTATTGACAAGTCCATGGCCTTTCGCCTAATAATGGCTAGATATAGTGAGACCTTTCCCTAGGATCATGGGAAATTGGAGATGGTTGTTGGTAGCTACTGATTACTTCACTAAATGAGTTAAGCTGAGCCACCAGTCAATATAAGAGACTCTATTGTAAAACGCTCTATGTGGAAGAATATAGTGACTAGATTTAGAGTCCCTTAAACCTTGATATTAAACAATGGACTGCAATTTGACAACAAAATGTTTCGCGAATATTGTAGTGAATTGGGAATTACAACCAATACTCAACCCTAGCCTACCCACAGGGCAATGAACAGGCTAAAGTTACCAACAAAACAATCGTTAATGGTCTAAAGATTGGATGAATCTAAAGGGAGGTGGACCGAGGAACTTTCGAGCGTGCTATGGGCTTTTAGAATGACCTCGAGGAGATCCACCAAAAAAACCCCATTTTCTATGACTTATGGATTGGATGTACAAAGGTTAGAATGCCAATATCTAGAACAAACGATTTTGAACAGAAGAGCAGTGACTTAACACTATCCAAGAAACTGGATATGATAGAAGAAAATAGAGAGGTTGCAATGATCAAGTTAGCTAAATACCAACAAATGATTAGCCGTGGTTATAACAAGAATGGGAAGGCTTGAAAGTTTGTCCTTGGAGACTTGGTAATTAGGAAAGTTATAGGGAACACCAGAGATCTAAGCTGGGGAAAGTTGGGTCCAACTTGGGAAGGTCCATTTAGGGTCACATCAGTTGCTAGAAAGGGAGCTTATAGACTAGAATACTTAGATGAAAACCTGATCCTTCGACTGTGGAATGTATATAACTTAAGGAAGTACTTTTACTAATAAAGTGTTCTTTCTTTTGTACAAGTGATTTTTCTTTCCATGCATGCCCAAAAATTATAGAAAGATGTGGAAAACAATAGCTCGGATCATGAAAACCCTGGGATACAAGAACATGTCTTTACCTCGGGTGTATCCTAAACAAAACTCTCTACTCAATTTTATCCTTGGGTCATTGGAAGAAGAGGGAAATTAGGATGTGGCCAAAATGATGGACGCTCAAGCCCACTGAGGCCATAAATCTTAAGCATTCATACTTGCATCAAATGGTAATAAAACATAAGATAAAACTTGCATAAATTGAATCTCGTAAAAATTATTTAACCACGAAAAAGATACTGCATTCATTTAAGAAAAGATAGTTTCAAATGGATACAAGATAACAAACATAAAACCCTTACAAAAATTATAAATTAAAAACCCATAAATATTTTTTCAAATTTATAAAATTAAAAGAATTATCATGTAGTAGGCTAACACCCCCTCCTCGGGGCCCCTACCTTGAACCTTTAGATCCTTCTCTCGAGTATCTAGAGCTTCCTCTTCAACCACTGAAGCCCCCCTTACCTTTGGTGACAGCAAGCACATCGGGAAGATAATTGTTCAAAATGGGTATCTCCTCATTCCGAAGCATTGAATCAACAACTACCTCTTGTTTGTCTAGAGCACTAGTCCATCCTTCCACAAATGCCTAAAAGAAATATTTGCGGACCAAAGGCCGAAGATACTCCTTGGTGAACTCTTGACCATCCAATAGGCCTTTTGAAGTTCATCACCAAGAGCAATGATCCTCCCCTCCAGCTTGGCATTTTTCTCTTTTAAGGAATTTCAGGCCTCCAATGACTTCTTAACTGCATCCTCAGCCTCCACCAATTGCCTAACAACAATATCATAGGTAGTCTTTAGGGATGCAGCTTCCTCTTTGACTTTATCATGAGCAGCTTCAAACTCTTTCACCTTCTCCATTAGTTCTTCCACCTTCTTCATCAATTATTCTTGCTCGACTGAAGCTACCTTCTCCTTCTCAACAGCTATAAACATCCTCCTGCTCTTCTCCACCATGCCTTGATAAGTCTGCAAATAACAATCAGCATCAGAAGTGTACAAAAATAATGACAGTAATAATAATGGTATGAGAAACATTAGCAAAAAGGAAAACAATTGAAAATAAGATTAAAAAAAAAAATTAGCCTAATTAATACCTTCCAGTACCACATTCCTCTTCGAGGCTAAGAGCATCCCTCCCATTCCATTGTCTTCCAGTTCTCCATATCTGTAGGACAAAGAAGGGTCTTTCCCTATCTGCCCAGGGCCTAACACCCTCGGTAGATGGAAGAGGAGCTCCCTCCATGAAAAAATCACATGTGTAAGGGGTAGGATCAGGCTCGGATGACCCTCTACCATCCGAAGAATCTTCAACACTCATTATTTGCAAAGGATGAGTAGGAGGCTAAACTGGTGCCACTAGCACGACCATCGAGACCTTAGTTTAAAGAGTTTTGCCATTCTTTGATGGGACCTTGCCTTAGGAACCCCCATGAGGCCTTTTAGCTTTAGTAGCAGCCTTAAGAATAGCCGTAGAGGCAACCCTCGAAACTTCGATTCTCGGAGCTCCAAAGAGGTCAGAAATGTCCAAAATCACCATTTGATAAGACATCTCCAAACCCAGACTTTCACGGGGAATCACCTTAGAAATGATGAGAGTAAATCCTAGAAGGGCTTCTGGAATAACTGGAACCGAGATTGGTACGACCATGGACACTTCGAGATCCGCATTTGTGAAGGGAGGAGGGGAATCACTACGCTATGAATGTTTTTCCAGCTCTTCAATCTCCATTGGTGACTAATAGAAGTTCTTCAAATGGACGCCAATATAGAGCAGCCGATAATCACCCTTTTTGATTATGTCTTGTTCTTTTTGAAAACAGGGGTACATGGGCCTGTATCCGAGAATCAGATGAGTAGCTCGGAGTTGGTCGTCTGTATGAATGTAGATCTTAGACCGAAGCAACCTATTGAGTTGGTTAACTTTAACAAGATTGATGTTCCTCTCGTGGGAATGCGGGTCTACAAAGAAGGAAACATATTTTTGCGAATTTAATAATAATAGTAATAGATAGATAAAAAGAAAAAGAAAAAAATGATGATGAGTGAATGAAAGTCCTACAGACCTGAGTTATTGATGTTAGTAGGGCAAGAGAAATGATCGGATTGCCAGTTCCCCAAGATAACGAGGTAGCCCCCATTTGTGAGTTTGTTAAAGTTAGGTAGGCAAGAGATTATCTTAACTAGCCTGTGGCAGGCCTTAAGATTCCACCCCGATCTAGGAGCCTCGGATTTACAACTATTTTGTAAGTTATATACATAATTGATGTCATGGAGAGTAAGATTCAAGCCTAATTGCTTGTTCAGTGTATCTATAGCATTGACTACCCGAGAAACATTGGGTACACATTGTTCAGGACAATTTAAAATATCTAAGAAAGTTTACTAAAAGATCATTCAGCGGTATCCGAACCCTTCCTTTACGAAAGCAATAAATGGGATAACTACCCTCCCAAAACCTCTATTTTGAGCAATATCACCTTCCTCACATGGCCTAATTTCTACATCTTCAGGAATATTATACCTGACTTGGAAAGCAGCATTACTTTCAGAGGTACTAACTAATTGAGCAAGCTTACTCATAGTATTGACTAAGAAGACGAAGAAAGGAAATGAAAGCCAAATAAAAAGAATAAGAAGTAAAGGACTCACAAGAAAACAGAGTATCAAAGCCTGACCAGAGCCTAAAGAGGCAAAATTTCTTCAAAGAAAGAAAGGAAAGAAGCGGAGTGTAAGTGACAACAAATGGGTAAAACTGGTCTTAAATGGTAGAAGGGCGGGAAAAAAATTTCTCCACCTCTTGGGTTTCCCTCCATTACACGCTCCATCTTTTGACATCCACTACACGGATGCTAACAAGTGGCATGGCAATTCAGAAATTGAAAGGACATTCTACATCCCATTTAATGCACAAATGGCTGCATTCCCATCGATGTCAGACAAAGATCTCGAGGTAAGCCCCAAGATAAGACCATGATCTCATCCCATGAAGTTAATGGGTGCAAGATCATGGGGGGCTATTGTAGTGGGACAAATATTGGACCTTAATGTAACAGGGTAAATACTAGGTCCATTTCAACATAGGCCCAAACAGTGGAAACAAATCCAGCACTGATTGGCCTATACTAGTAATGTACGTGGATCCTCAGATCATTGATCAGGCTCAGTGACCTTACAGGCCCAGTGCCGAGACCTTGTCCGAACCGTATCCATACTACAGACATAAATCCTAGAGAAGGTAGTTTTTTCAAGGTAGCTTTCTGGTGTTTCTTGATGATTCCATAACCGTCTCCACATTAATGAAGGTCGCTTACCTGACACCACTGTTTTTAATGCAAAAGTACAAGTTTGAACAATAAGAAAAGCCACTGAAGTCTCTATTCATGATGAAAAACCAAGAAAGAAGAGTCTGATAAGACCAGAAGTTATCCAGGTTGACCCCTGAACAGTAAGGAATACTTCAAAAGTCTTCGTTCATGATGAAAAACCAAGAAAGAATAGCCTGAAAAGGCCAAACGTTATTCAGGTGGAAAAAAAAAAATATGAAGAAGAAAAGGATGACTTATATAAAAGAGAAAGAAGAAAGAGAAGAGGAACAACACACAGAATATAGGAAGAGGGTTTTTTTACAATAACAAAAACACTCAAGAGAGATCCATGTAACACATCATACTTGAATTAATAAAGAGATTTTGATAATTTACATGTTCCTGTCCAAATTTCCCATGGTGGGTCAATATCTACGCATAACATAAATTAATTATGTCACGTGTGTTGCTTAGTATCCTAAACCATAGAATTAGGGAACACGTTCCTACAAACATGAATGGATTTTTATATTTCATAATACTCTCAAGTTATATATACACACACACATACATACACACCCTCAATTCCATCTTTGCATATTTAATTTTGTCTTTCATGGAGTCAAATTCTAGGTTAGGGTCCACTATGAGTTTTTAACATCCTCTCCCACCCCAATATTTGTTATAAAAGATAATGAATTTATATAAAAAAAATTAGATAATACCCCCTAATTATTATTACTTTTAATTGTATTATATTTATGTAAATCAATCCTGCATTATTTTTTCTTGTTATTACTCTAAAAATATGCATAGCCCATGAAACAAAAATGCATTCAAGGAATATATTCCTATGAATATATGATTTTTTTAGGAACAATATATGAATTTATTTAAATGAGTAATGTGCCATTTTCTCTTCTTATTACTTTTGTTACATTTATATTATACATTTATCGTTAAGATAGAGATTATCAATAGTATTCAATATATATGCTCCTAAAAATAGGTAAGTAAATCTATTTAATTGAAGCATTCTTTATTTTCCGTAAAGAAAAACTTTTTTTTTTATAAATTGCATCAAGGGAATTAAAGATACGGACTTTATGCTTTTATCGTTTGAAGAATGACTGTTAGGACATATGTGATTCATGTTAGGAACATATGTCATCATGTATTGGCTAATCCTTTAACAAAACGCACTTTACTTGTATTTGGGTAGATCTATAATGTGTTTAATATTTCAAGGAACAAGGTTTCGAATTCAAGTGTTAAAGCCATGCAAGTCTATCCAAAAATCAAGTGATAAAATGCTGGTTTTTAAAACTCAACAGTTAGTATCTATCAAGATTTAAAAAGCTGTCTAAGCACGAAACTCAACAACTGCTCGACAGATAGGGTATCTATCGAGAATTATGAAAATCAGATTTTCAGTTCTGATTTCATGCCAATCCGTGAGTATGTGTTTGGGCTTTCATTTCTCACAACCCTAAATATATATAAGGATTATTTTATAGGTTGTCTCAAAGAACACAGTTGCACAAGTGTGAAGCAAAAAGTTGTTCATGCAAATTGTGACCGGAAACCTAGTTTGTCCTAGTTCATCTTGACGAAGCTGCTATGTTTGTACACCGTAAAGTTTTGTGACCAAGCAACTTCTTGATCTTTATTGTGTGATGAACTGAAGAACTTTACAGTCAACATCCTTCTCAAGTTGGTGATCAAGTCGCGTACTGGGATCCACGCATCTATTAGTTAGTCACATACTGGGAGCCATGCATTAAAATGAGAGATTGTCACTACAGAACAAGTCCAATTGAGTATTAGGATAAGGGTTCAACTATAGGTTGGTATAAGGTACTGGGACTTCTTTACTTGTAACTAATTGTCGTGATAATAGTTAATTCTTAAGAGTGATCACCTTAAAATCACCCGGTATGGTTTTTGCCTCGGAGGTTTTCACCATTCGAAAACAAATCACCTTGTCAACTTTATTTTAGTTGGTGATTTGTTTGTACTGCCACATATATTGTATGTTAATTTGATTAATTAATAAATTTAGCTAATTAATCAATTAATTCATCACATATAGTCAATACATTTTTGGCCTTTCAATGACAACGGTGGATTTTGTGATTATGAGTAAGAGATCATTATTGCATTTTTTATGCATGAAAGATAAGGTTTCCATTTGTTTATATTATTATAATATCTTTCTTTTAATGACTCGTATATGTTTTGGCGTGTGAAGCACCGTTTATTCTTTAAATTACTTAAAATTGATTGAATTTCCATATTTTTCATTATATTTAAAACTATCTATATGCTCTCACTGTATAATCTATGATTTATTTGACAAAAGATCTTGATCTACAATATTTAAACAATATTAATCTCGAGTGATATAATTTAAAAGCTATTTCCCAATTTAGTGATTTATAAATTTACTGGATGAAACAAAATAATGGTTTGACGAATGTAAATACCAACTTAATTGACTTAAATATTTTTGTTATATATAAGAAATTAAAATATGTTTTGGTAAAACAAGTTTTTTTTTTTTTTTCTTTTTTGAGAAACTTGTGAAACAAGTTCATTGTGATATTTCTCTCAAAACAAGTTCATTGTGATATGTATTTTTGTCACTAAGTCTAACTTACTATACGTTTTTCATTGTTCCATTGTTGACAGGGATGAACCTGAGTTTATCCAAAAAATTGTTAAGGATATTTCTGAAAAAAAATTGAATAGTACAAATGTAAGTATTGCTAAACATCCGGTTGGGATAGATTCTCACTTGCAAAACATCAACCTTCTTTTGAATATTGATCATTCAGAGGAGGTTCGCAAGGTTGGGATTTATGGATGTAAAGGAATTGGAAAGACAACAATCGCAAAAGCTATATATAACTGGCATGCTAGTCAATTTGATCGTTGTTGCTTTCTAATGGATGTTAGAGATAGGTCTAAAGATCAGTATCAAATTGTCAAACTACAAAAATTGCTTCTTCATGAGATCTTAGGAGAGGATTTGGAATTGGGCAATATGGATAGAGGAAGCACTGTGATTAAGGAAAGGCTTTGCCATATAAAGGTACTTATTGTGATTGATGGTGTGGAGGATACAGATCCAAACCCTTTAGACAAATTGGCAGAAAAACTTGATTGGTTTGGTCCTGGAAGTAGAATAATTATAACGACGACAGATAAACATGTATTGGATGCTCAGGATGTTCAATTAACCTATGAGATGAGTACAATGGATCCAATTGAAGCTATTCAACTCTTTAGTTGGCATGCTTTTAAAAGAAACAAGCCTATCCCGGATTACATGAAACTTGTAAAAGTTGTGGTACGTTTCACTAAGGGCATTCCATTAGCTCTAGTAAAAATGGGTTCTGATTTGTGTTCTAGAAGCATGGATTATTGGGAAAGAAAATTACTTGGAAACAATGTAATTGAGCCAAAAGGTGAAAAAAGCACCACAATTTGGATTGTACTAAGTAAGTATGTCGAGACACATTATAATGATGAAACAAGAGAAATGCACCCTAATTTGCAAGAACTTTTCAAAGGAGCTTTGGAATTCCCTTCTGATGTGCACCCTAAGTTTGACATGAATATACTAAAGCAATGCAATGATGTAGATTGGAAAGATGACGATTTTGATTTACAAAAAATCAAATCTGAGCAATTTGATGATGAAGCCTCACACCCAGATTCTGATAGAACTCGAGATGACGAAATTGGCAAGCAAGGGGTGAAAGCTCGGCAAGGTCAAAGTGAAAACATATATGCTGGCAAAACTCGAGATTTTGGAAAGGGAAGTCAATTGATGAATGCTTTCCAAGCTGGAACCGAAAACCCATATCATGGTGAACTTAGTGATGATGATGCTGCTAAGCAACGTGGATTTGATAACCCACATTATGGTGAACCTGGAGATGATGGCACTGCTTGGAAAGGAGGAAACGGCAACACATATGATAGTAAACCTGAAGATAATGATGTTGCTGGAACTGATGACTCATATGATGGTGAACCTGTACATGATGACGGTGCAGGTGGAAGGGACAACCTATATTATGGTGAACCCGGAGATGATGACTCTGATGGCCAAAGTGGAACCAATGACCCATATTGTGGTGAACTTGAAGATGATGATGTTGTTGGGAAAGATGGCAATGATAGCCCATATTATGGCGAACCTGGTGATGATGGCTTTGATGAGCAAGGTGGAAATCATGGCCCATATGATAGTGAACCTGAAGATGATGATGATGATGCTGCTAGGCAAGGTGAATACGATGGCTCATATTATGGAGAACCCGGAGATAATGACGCTGCGGGGCAAGATGGAACCGATGACACATTTTATGGTGAACCTGAAAATGATGATGCTGCTGTGCAAGGTGGAAACGATGACCAATATTATGGTGAACTTCAAGATGATGACGTTGCTGGACAAGGTGAAAACGATAGCCCCTATTATGGTGGTGAAACTGGAGATGATGACGTTGCTGGCCAAGGTGATAATGAAACCCCATATTATGGTGAAGCTGGAGATGATGATGTTGCTGGGCAAGCGGAAAATGACAGCCCATATTATGATGAAGATTCTGGAGAAGAAGACAATAATTGATATGCAGAAAGATATGAGTATCGGTAAGGTTTAAATGAAAACCCCATATCTCGTAGAGGTTTAAATTATAAAAGTTATTTATATAATAAAGTTAAGATTTTTTTTTTATAAAATCATAAATTTAAAACTCATTTCCTGAGCATTTTCTATATACTGTATATCGTGACTTCCCCCTTGTGCTCACCTCTCCCTTCTGTTGGATTGCAGATTGTTACATGGCCAGAGGCCGATTTTTGTGCGGATCAGTTGGGAAAAAAAAAAAAAAAAAAAGTTCGCCCAAAGGGCTTGTCTACAGCCCTGTTTTGTAATTTTCCTTAATCTGCAGATGATGTCCAGCTTTGGTGTTTGGGTCGTGTGTGTAGTGTGTTAGTGTCTTGTTTCATAGCTTAGTGTCTTGTGTGTAGTATAGATGAAGCTCAGTCTTGCGTTTAATTTGTTTATGTTGTTTATTTCGTCATTTTGGTTTTGTTTGTAAACTTGCTTGACGTTCTCTGCCTTTTGTTTATATTCATAAATAAACATCCCTTTCATGCAAAAAAAAAAAAAAAAAGAAGAAGAAGAGATTAACTGGAAGCAGCATAATGAAATATGATGAGGAGTTATCTTAATTATAGAATAAATAAACCTCTTGCACTATCATTTGTTATTGAGGCACGTGTGGGATATGGTTGTTTTGTTGTGAGCATGATGCATCTATGCTCATGTTATTTGGTACACATTTATATTTTGATCACTAGCTACTTGGTTATTGGAATATTTGAGGCTTATGTTATGCTTTGAAATCATGAACTCTAGAAGGGTTTGATATATTAGTAATTGCTTATACAATTGGGAGTATGAACTCTGGTGCAATTTAATATATTATAAATATTTCATGTCCGTGATGCTTTATTTGATTTTTTTTTTTTTTTTAACTTAAATGTGTTACCTTTGAAAATTGATATTATATTCTCTAACTATAAATTTTGAGACTGAACATTTTGGATATTATTTCTTTAATTGAACTTTTTATATTGATAATCTTATTGAATATTTTTATATACAAAATGAAAGCATCATACGATTGTATGTATTATCCTGATGCACTAAGTTGAACTGGATGCGAAATAACAGTCATGCCCTCATACTCCATGTTTTTGATTCGGGGCATGAGAGTTATCATTTCCCATGAGGCACTTATTATAGTTTATGGATTTATTATTTTATTGTAAAATATGAATATATGTGAGATAAAAAAAAATAAAAAATAAAAAGTCACATTAATAGTTTATGTAACAACTTTCAGTAAGGCTTTATAAGCTTATAAAACCTTACTGAAAGTTCCCTCCTAGGTTAAAAAAGAAAAAAGAAAGAAAAAAAAAGTGAGTACATGCTTGGACTTAAAACTTAAAAGTTAGAGAGTATACATATTAACTAGCACTACAAAAAACGCTAGCTATAGCCGCGTTTTTTGGCCGCGTTTATAAAAAAAAGCAGCTATAGCTGATCTATAGCCGCATTTTTAAGAAACGCGGCTATAGGCCCCCCTCTGGCTGTGCTTTTAGAAACGCGGCTCAAAAAAAAAAAAAATATATATATATATATATATATATATATATATTCTCACGTGCCCCTTCCTTTCCCACCTGCATCCTCACCTACCCACTCTCAATATAAGTGCCTTTCTCTTTTTTTTATTTTTCTTACTTCATTCTTCACTCAGGTTCTTCTCTCTTTCCCCTTTTTTTTTTTTTTTTTTCACTAAATCTTCAGGTTTTTTTTTTTTTTTTCCCTTTTCTTTCTTCCTTCTTCACTAACTCTTCAGGTTCTTCTTCTTCTTTTTCTTTTTTTTCCTTTTTCTTTCTTCCTTCATTTTTCCAACGTAACTCTTTTTTTTTTTTTTTTTCTTTGTTTCTTTGGAGTTCCTGCATCTTTTTTTCACAACTCTGTTTTGTTTTTTTTTTCTTTGTTTCTTTCTAGCTACTTCTTCTTTTTTTCTTCATCTCAGTCACTGATTTTTCTATAGATCTAGTTTTTTTTTTTGTTATTTTATGTTTAGTTAGTAAGAAAATGGAGAAAATGCTAAAAATTTTGAATTTGTGCTATTGTGGTTATGTTTAAATGGGTTTGTGTTTCTGAGCTTGTACTTGAATGGTTTTAGTGTTATATTTTGGAGCAAATTGTGGTTGTATTGTTAGTATGTTGTGTTTGATTTTGAATTTTTTGGGTGTGTTTGTATTGTGAGTATGTTGTGTTTGATTTTGAATTTTTTGGGTTTGTATTTGATTTTGAATTTTCTGGGTTTCCTTTTAATTTTGAATTTTATTTTTGGTTTGAATTTTGAATTTCTTGGGGGAAAAAAAACACCTAGAATTTTTATTTTTTTTTGTTTTTAAAAAAACCTATAGCCGCGTTTTTGGAAAACGCGGCTATAGGTCTCAGACTATAGCCGTGGGTAAACAACGCGGCTTTAGGTCCAATCTTTAGCCGCGGTTGTAAAAACGCGGCTATAGACCCACAGGGGCTGTTGCTGCGCTGCTTAGGCCGCGTTTACAAACGCGGCTCTAGAAAACGCGGCTATAGGCTATAGCCGCATTTTTGGGGTCTATAGCTGCGTTTTTGAAACGCGGCTTTAGACCCCGTTTTTTGTAGTGTAGTAATCAATCTCCAAATTTCTATATGGGGGTAGGGATGTGGATTCAACTATAGCTTGACAAGTGTTCAATTCTGAACTCAGTTAGAATGAAGTGAAATCTGCCCAACTGCTTTTAGTTATGCATGTGGGCCTCATTAATTTACTGATTAGGTACGAGGGAAAACTGCCCCTGTAGGTGCAATGCAAGATACCGGTTCGATGCAGTTATTTTGGTTAATTTTCCATTCTCTCAAGAACCAAACACAATGCACTTAACAACCCCAAATCACATCATGATCATTTAAAATACCAAATATTCCAAAAACAAAAAAAGAACAAAAGAAAACAAACAATTAAGAACAAATAGATTCACAATCTTTCTCTCAAACTTACCCCATTTAAAATCACAATAACCCCAAAAAAAAAAATTTTAAACCCATAAAAAATTATCAAACAAAACTATTTAAAAATAAAATACATAAACAAACCTGATAGGAACATCCAAAGTCAGAACCATTACTAGAAACTCCTAAGAATGTTGTGACAAAAAGGAGAGTGGAGATGGTCAAACTCCAAGAAACATGGTATCGAGCTATAGATTGTGGTGGTATCAAGCAGTAGAGGTTGAGGAGAGAGATAGAGAGAAGAGGCGACTGGGAGAGGGAGACTGAAGAGGGAGACAAAGAGAGAGGTGGCTAACGTAAATAAACCTAGGGTTTAAAATTTAGCCAACTAAAATGACATCATATTGTTTTTAAATCTTATAGTGACGTCATTTTGGAAGTGATATTAAATTTATATCAAGTACTAAAACGACGTCATTTTAGTACTAGATTTTTTTTTTTTTTAAACCCTAGCATTTTTCTTAACCCACCACACAGCGTCTTTTTTTTTTTTTTTTTCTTCTTCTACCTAGCGTCTTTTGCTTTCATGCCTTGTCTGAGTTTTCTTCTCTCTACTAAAACATAAAACTATATACACTAATATATGTTAAATTATAGTGTGTGTTTATATATACTAGTGTGGTGAGGTTTCTTGTTAGAGTGCAAAAGAGCCACTGCTCACCACACCGGTAGTCTTCGGTTTGCCCAGATCGCCACCGACTACTACATTAGACACCTATGGTAGGTCTTTGAAGTGGTCGGATCGGTTCGGCATCGACCGTTTTCATTGGCTTCAGTTGGATCCTAAACATGCCTAGTCATGGGTTTATAATTTGTGGGCTTCCACAAATTATTGTCATGGTTTTTTGATTATCAGTGAGATAAATAATAATTGCCATAGTTTATATATACATGATTAAGTTTGCACTTAAGCTATGAGGATACTTGGATTGTAACATATAATGTTACGTATATTAATTTGTTAGAAAAAATATTAATGATTATTTATTTTATGTTTGTAGGGAATTACCATGTTTAGGTATCAAGTTAAGATAGGGATTAGTGGTATTTGAATTTTATTTAGATTGTATTGTTAGCATGGGTGGTGTCCTAATTTTAGGAACATGGCTATTTTGGCCATAAGTTTAGGAGAAGTGCTCAATTATTTTAGTTTTTTAATGTTACATTGTTGTATTTAAATAGGTTGAGTTATTTTCAATTAAACATATCAAAGAAGTTTAATCAAGTTGGATCCAAATTGATTACTAGAGGTCAGAATTTCATTGGTCAAATCCAAATTTACCCTTTGTTTTCTTTTGTTCTTATTACATATCAAGTGGTTCATTAGAACCAACCAAATTTCTATTTATTTATTCTCTAGATATTTATTTTCACCCTCCCTAAAAATTGTGTACATATCATATAGTATGAGATAAATAATAATAGTCGCCAAGTATCATCAGTTTTGGGCTTCAAATAAAATGTTTGCCAAACAATAATTGTCTTGGGTTTTGTAAATTTGTAAAAATTTGCCAAGCAGTAATAGTCTTGGGCTTTAAATAAAATGTTTGCCAAATACTAATCAGTCTGGACTTTGAATATATTGTCAAGCAGTGATCGTCTTGGGCTTTAAATATTTTTCCAAGTTGTAATAGTCTTGGGCTTTGGAATAGTGCATGGGTTTTGGGCTCATGAGGCTAGTTTTGGGCTTTGCTAGATAGTGATATGAAACTAGATAAAAGATGAGATTTTGAGCATTTTAGTGATAATTTATATTGTAGCCCCTTTGAAAGGCTTTTATTTAAGGACAAAGTTAGAAAGAGGGAGGAGAGATATAGAGAAATTTCAAGAGCGGTTATAGTAATTTTGTGCATGTAGAAAGATCGGGGGGCAGGGGAGGGTTTATTTATACTAAGAAGAGTGGCAAGTGAGTTCAGCCCCACTATGCTCCTATTGCTAGTAGGAGCATGAAGGGGGGGGGGGGGGGCGCTAGGCCTACTCAGCATTTTTCTAGAAGCTCATAAGCTTTTCCATTGTCAATTTTGTCTTTTATTGCCTGGTTTTTGTGTAGCTATTTGGAGGTCTTCCAAGACATGGATTTCTTCATATCAAATATCTTTGAAAAGGATTGGATGTCTAGTTTCTACAAGTTTTGGCCTTGTTCAATTTGGAGCAACGTTCACGAAGATATTTTACCTGGAAGGGAGGTAATGCAGTGTAGGAAATTGTGAAGCACTTATCTTGGGAATGCAATATCTCCCAATCCAGAGGTGATATTACTGAGCCATTTTTTATTGGAATACATAAGTCATCATAATACAAGAAATTTTTAGCCTCTGGCACCAATTGTGGATGAATTTGTACAATTTATTAAGTGAAGACTCCCTAAAAAATAATTTTTCACTAGAAAAATAATGTATTGTGCATTTCATTCCAATTTTTGAGAACTTTCTTTATGGACTTACTGGCCTCTATTTTTGGTTAAACAAGACGTCGTTGGAAATGTTATGATGTTTATTTTCTAAATATTCTTGCTTTTTTGTCCAAATCCCACGTTGAAGTAAGGGAGTCAATCTCGTACTGGAGGCTGTACCGGTTTGACTAGTGGAACGATATATTTCGGTACCAGTCAATACCGGTGTACTGTTTCGGATTTACCGTTATTTTTTATATTTATATGTGTGTGTGTATGTGTGTGTGTGTGTGTGTGTGTGTGTTATAATAAATATAAAAGTTTACCATAGAGCATTACCTTAATTTAGAACAAATTATTCATGGTTTTAGACTTTAGTAACAATTAAAAGAAAACAAAAAACACAATATAAAAAATAGAAAACTTAATTGTTCACTGCATACTAAGAAAAAAAATAATACTAATAAGTTAATGCAAATAAGTTATCATTCTACCTTTACAAAAATTTAAAAATTACAAAAAAAAAAAATTTTAAAAAGCTTTTTTCTGTACCAGCCGGTACACCCGGTATTGCCTGAAATTGGCTGGTATGGCCAGTACGGTCGGTATTTAAACCGGTACAAAATGTTAGAATTTCAATACCGGTATACGTACCGGTATGGTATCAACTACATTGCGTTTAAGGCCTTGAAATAATAATGGAAAAACCACGTTTTAATATAAAATTCCCACTTTAAATTTAATGTTTTTGTAAATCAGTTTTTATTTAAGTGGGGGGTTTTGGCCATCCAAGCTTGTAAAATCTAAGCTTGTCATGTAAATTTTCCAACCACTTCTCACTCGGACCAATTGGTGGTCGTTTGATTATTTTTTAATCAAAATTAAATTATAATCACACATCGCAAAAATAGTTATGACTTTTAATTTTTTACAATTCTCATCTGTTTCAACTCTAATCTGGGCCTTTGAACATTCATTTTAAAGAGAAATTCATAATCTTTAAGATGGGCACAAATTTATCACAATCGAATAGTCAGATATTTTGTGAAACATTAACTAACCTGGTTTAGGGTTTATCTAAGTCAGTCAAACCTAGGAAAAAATGGCAATTTTAGGATTTTAAACTCTTGGACCATCAAAATGATTTTTCCAACATCCAGTTTTTCATGTAATTTCCTATTTTTTTCATGTTTTTAAATGCAGTTTTTGTTTTTTTGGGGTTAAATTGGTTTTTTGGCACGCAAATCGAGGCTAGACAAAATACAGTATCAATAATACTATGACAAGAAGCAAAACTAATTTTCTTGTTGATTTTGTTTCCTTTGACTTGCCCCCTAATTGTATTTTGAACCAGATTAAGCTTGATACCTTGGGTACTAGTCATTGTAGGCACTGCCATAGTGGTTCCATAACTCTTTAGTTTCTTTTAATTTATTCCAATTAACCAAAAATAAATGGTCAAATGAAAAAATGGATTGATGATTGATGATGATGATTGATGAGACCATAAAAATCGTTATGGTTGTCCATCTTAATGGACGACCATTGCATCATTAGTGGACTATCAAGGAAAGATGAGCAACCACTCAACACATTCAATAACAACCATCAAAGGTCTTAAACTCTCATCAAGATAAATAATGTTACAATTAGGGTAATAATCACCCTCATTTATGTCCAACAGCTATCTAAGTCACCTATAAAAGGGACAATCTACCTCACTTACTAAGGTACGTCAAAAATTACTACAAAACTACTATCTATATACAAAAGATATGGGTTGATACCAACTCAAGCATTGGAGGCTCTCTCACCGAGCACAACCTGGTGACTCTCTTTATCTTGCAGATCTTATAAGATCGTTAAAAGCTCTAAATTGGACGAGTAACCCAACTGGGGGTTTTTGGCATCATCAGTTTGGCCCCGTCTGTGAAAAAAAGACAAGTCATTGTTCTCTTCCCGTGACAAAGGATCACTTAGTTCATTCAAAGACATGAACACCATGATACCATAGTCAGTCATAGTTAGATAGATATGAATACCATGATACCAATAATCTTCACCAGACAAATTTTTTCATTCTCATAAAATCAATGTTATCAAAGTTGTATGTGTGGTGTGTCATTAGAAAGCTCACACAACAAGCTTTAGTATAAAGTAGGGATGACAATTTTTGTTCACAGTTTAGGTTCATGTCATGCTGAGCCATGAATATTCGGTTATATAGGTTTACTCGAACCTAATTTGTTTAGTAAATATGTCAAAGAATCCTCAATCCTAACATGACATGTTTATTAAATAAGCCGATCTAGCACGATACGTTTAACTCATTTGATTAACAAGCAATGCAAATGTCAATAATAGTACATACTTGACCTCAATAATTTGTTATCAATTTTCATATATCTAAAATTAAAATACAATTACAACCATAAATAAAGTAATCAACGTATAATTACAACCATAAATTAAGCAATAATAACAACAAAAAGCTAATATATCTATAAGTTAAACGGGTCAAACAGGTTCGCATGTTAAACATGAACACAACTAATTTATTAAACGGGTTAACCATGTCAACCCGAATATGACTCAAACTCATTTAGCCTCAACCCATGACCTATATATAAACATGTTAGTAGTGTCGGATTCACAAGTCATGTAAGATTTTGTCACCCCTAGTTTAAAAGAGTCGCTGGTATTAAAAAAAAATCAGAAAAAAGAATCCAAACTCACAAATTTTAGAAAACCTTGAAATGGGTGCATCGCCACATTCTCATGCTCACTACTCATAACCAAGGTTGTCAAATCCAAACCAAATCAAACGGTCCGATTCGGTTACCCGTGACCCAACCCGGTTCTTTAGAGAGTGAAAATTGGTCCTGAAATAAATAGTGAAAAACGCATGCATCAGCTATAGAACCAACGACTTGACCTCAATAATTTGTTATCAATTTTCATATATCTAAAATTAAAATACAATTACAGCCATAAATAAAGTAATCAACGTATAATTACAACCATAAATTAAGCAATAATAACAACAAAAGGCTAATATATCTATAGGTTAAACGGGTCAAACAGGTTCGCATGTTAAACATGAACACAATTAATTTATTAAACGAGTTAACCATGTCAACCCGAATATGACTCGAACTCATTTAGCCTCAACCTATGACCTATTTATAAACATGTTAGTAGTGTCAGATTCACAAGTCATGTAAGATTTTGTCACCCCTAGTTTAAAAGAGTCGCTGGTATTAAAAGAAAATCAGAAAAAAGAATCCAAACTCACAAATTTTAGAAAACCTTGAAATGGGTGCATCGCCACATTCTCATGCTCACTACTCATAACCAAGGTTGTCAAATCCAAATTGGATCAAACGGTCCGATTCGGTTACCCGTGACCCAACCCAATTCTTTAGAGAGTGAAAATTGGTCCTGAAATAAATAGTGAAAAACGTATGCATCAGCTATAGAACCAACGACCTCTCGTCCATTTAAGAGCTCTATCCAATGCACTAACCACTAAACTAGTTGGCTTCCTTGTGTCATATTTGAAATTTATATTTTGTTTACTTTAATTGCACAAGATTAATAGCTTTGCATTTAATTTTATCACTATTTACTTAATAGTATTTTCTAAATTTATTTTTGCTCAACAATTATGCTTTTATATCAATAAATATGAATATAAAATTTGTAAATTTATGTTAAAAATGATTTTATTTTAAATTAAAATGCTTTTTATGTGAAAGATTAATAAACACAACTTTTGAAGTTGTTTATATTTATTATTTTCTATTCACTTTATAAAAATAATGAAAATTTGTTTGAAAGTTTTTTTAATTGCTTTATATTTTTTTAAGGGTAAATTTCCATATTTTTACACATTTAACATATTTATTTGTATGTTAAATAATATTAAATTAATTTTGACATCATAATGGTTCGACATCGGTTGAACCTTGATTCGACCTTAAAAATCTTAAACCTCTCTCTTTTCCGATTCTTTGCACAGTTTGGGTCTAAATACCATGCTCATAACTCCCTAAAATAGAGAAAATTTGAGGAAAACCAGAGCCAAAATAAAGAATTGGCATCACAAGCTTTCAACCATGTCTCATTTGCAAATATTTGAGGTTGAGAATACCTTAAAATAAGTTCGACAACTTGGAAATATTAAAAGTTTTTAGAATGGACCAACCAAGTTGGTCACTTAGGATGTAACGCTAGCTCACACAAACCAATTTTTACATTTTGATACAAACATATTTTCTCACACATTAGACTTTTTTTTTTAGAAGAAACTTGAATTTCATTAACTAGAAAAGGAGTACAACAGAGGCCAAGAGCAAACAGAGTCATCCAAGGCCTAACTTAAACAAATGAACTAAAAATGGCGGGATAACACCCTTCCAAAGATTTGAGGCATGATTACACTTGGCGAAATGGGCTAACTCATGGGCAGCCCTGTTGTAGACCCTTTTCACATGTTGGAAAGAATAGCAGGAGAAAGAAGACCTTGCAAGCTGGATACGTTGAACAAAATGACCCATTATACCATCACTAAGGGCGTGGGAAACTGCTGTGGTGACCACGGAAGCATCGGACTCGAAAATTACCTTGGGAGGCTTCATCTCTTAAGCCAAAAGAACACCCTGTTCCAGAGCAAAAAACTCAGTCCAATCAGCAGGATAGTGCATGGGCAGAGCTTTATAAAGAGCTGCTATCACTCAACCCAAGGAAACCCTAATGATCACCCCAACACCAGAAATGCCGCTGCCACCTAAAGAAGAAGCACCATCAACATTAACTTTGAAGAAACCCGGTGAGGGAGCAACCCAGGCACTTTGAGGGGGCTGCTTAGTGGAAAAGTACAAAGTGGTGGCCTCTTGGAAATCCTCAACCAAATTCTTTGCCACTTCCCAGATTTGCAAAGGAGGTAGACCACTTTCACCATGGATTATTTTATTCCTGTTGCACCAAATCGACCAGAAAATGGCAAAGAAAAAATCAAGGAGTTTGTCATTCGGGCTAGAGCTAATTAGGAGCACTAGATCATTGAATTCCTTTACATTCAGCAATGCATCAGTGAGGCAGTCTGGCCAGAGGGACCATACAGAGAGTGCAAGGTCACAAGAGATTAAGGCATGAAGAAGGCTTTCAGGTTCCTCATCACAGATTGGGTAGTCACAGGAGGTCTGTATTCCTTTTGCAACCATTTTTGTAAGCACAGGGAGGCCATTTACACAAGCCAGCCAAGAGAAGATCTTAATTTTTTTCTAGAAGCTTTAGAGACCAGATTTTCCTCCAAATCCGGGCATTTGGATCTCCTGAAGAGCATTCCCCTTCATCCCTTGTATCAAGAAGCTTGGAAACGACAAAATAGGCACTTTTAACTGTAAATACACCCTTCTTATTCCCTATCCAAATAAGTTTGTCCTCAGGCAGATTGTGGCTTAGGGGAATCTTTAATATCCTGTCAGCCTCAAATGGTAAAAGAGAGAATGGATAATCTCAGTATTCCACCACTTAGTCATTGGGTTAATGAGAGAGGAGACCATAGGGAAGTCCATAAAAGGGTGGGGAGGGGAAATTACCTTGAATGTTGATGGGTTTGGGAGTCACTTGTCATCCCAAATGTGAATTAGGCGCCCATTTCCAACTCTCCATCTTGTTCCGCTTCGAAGAACTTCTAGACTGTTGAAAATGCTCCTCTAGTTGTAGGAGAGGCTACTGCCTAAATTTGTATGAAGAATATCACAATATAGAAAATAATTTCGCCTTAAGGATACGGGTAGCCAGGGAGCTCGGATTTGAGAGGATTCTCCAGGCCTTTTTTGCCAGCAAGGCAAGGTTGAAAGCCTGTAAGTTTCTAAAACCCATTCCGCCTTGTGACTTTGGCTTACACATTGTTTTCCAACCAACCCAAGCCATTTTGGACTCATGATGCTTCTGCCCCTACCAAAAACTCCTCATCATTTTCTCTAGGTCTTCACATAGACTCTTTGGGAGTTGGAAACAACTCATCGTGTAGGTGGGAATGGTTTGGGCCACTGCTTTGATGAGAATTTCCTTTCCCCCCATTGAGAGCAATTTACCCTTCCACCCAGCCAGTTTTTTGCCTTCCTTTTCCTTGATCTCCGCAAAGACAAGTTTCTTGGATTTACCTATAATAGAGGGAAGGCCAAGGTATGTTGAATGTCTTGAATCATGCATTGGCCCCAGGATGTTTAGGATCTCATCTTTAAGGGCTTGGGACGTATTTGGGCTTAAAGAGATAGAGGATTTATCAGCGTTGATTTTCTACCCTGAAGCAGACTCATACAAACAGAGAATTTCTTTTAGTTTGTTGCACTCATCACCATTGGCTCTACAGAAAAGTAGGCTGTCATCGGCAAAGAAGAGGTGTGTGTGATTTTTGGAGCTCCTCTACAGATGGAAATGCCACTTAGATGATTGTTTCTTGCCGCGTCATGAATGAGAGCAGAGAATCCCTCTACACATAGTAGAAATAAATACAGGAAGAGTGGGTCACCCTGTCTGAGTCCCCTAGTAGGTATAATATTTCCATACGTTGTGCCATTGATAATAACTAAGTATGACACCAAGGAAATGCATTTCATCACCAAATTGATCCAATTCTCCGAAAAGCCCATCTTCCTCATGACTTTTTCTATAAAAACTCATTTGACTCTGTCAAAAGCTTTACTCATGTCTTGCTTTGCAGCCATAAAACTATCATTCCCCCTCCCTCTTTTTCTTCAAGAAATTCATTATCTCATACACTACCAGGACATTATCGGTAATAGGCCTATCAGCTGTGAATGCACTTTGATTTTCTGAAATGATATAAGGGAGAATAGCCTTGAGGCGGTTAGCTAGTGTTTTTGAGACAAGCTTATAAACCACATTACATAGACTTATTGGCCTAAAATCAGTCATTCTTTGGGGGTTATTAGTTTTTGGCACAAGAGCAATATTGGTTCTATTAATATCAGATACAGACATGCCAGAATTAAGAACATTTAGAACCATATTTGAAATATTAGTACCTACAACATTCCAGTACTTTTGAAAAAAAAGAGCTGACATACCATTAGGACCTGGCGATTTCGAAGGGTGCAACTGCTGGAGGGAGGAAATCACTTCTTCTTTTGTGAAAGCTCTAGAGAGCTCTAAATTCATTTCAGGAGAAACCAAGGTTGGAATGGGAGCAATTACACTTTCTATCTGACTCGGGTGAGAGAAGGAGTATATTTCTTTGAAATAGGAGATGGCAGCTTTGGCGATACTGTCCTGATCCACACACCAGTTACCGTCCTTATCCCAGATTCCCAAGATTGTATTTTGCTTCTGTCTTTCCGAGGCTCTTGCATGAAAAAACTTGGTGTTTTTATCTCCCTCTTGAAGCCAGTGAGCTTTTGAACGTTAACTCCAATAAGTTTCCTCACTATCTAGGAAATCATTGATTTCCTTTCTTACTTGGTTTATTTCCCCTCCTAACGACCCATCACTATCAAGCTGAATTAAAGAACTAAGCCTCTTCCTTTTTTCCTGTATAACCTTCGAAATCTGCCCAAAAGCAGCTGAACTCCAGGCCTTGAGATCAGCTGCACAAACAGAAAGAGCAGAAGCGATTCCTCCTGGTGTACTCAAATCACTCCCCGAGCACCAAGCCGCTTCAATAATCTCCTTGCATTCCTCCCGCTTAGTCCACATAGACTCAAAATGGAATCGATGAGCTCGTGGCAGCTTGGGGGTCTTGGGTTCAGATAAAAATAGAGCACAGTGATCTGAGGTAGAATCAATCAAGTGGTGGACTCTGACCTCGCCGAATCTGTCAATCCAATCGTTTGTAGCAAACCCCCTGTCAAGCCGTAGATACATCCTTCCATCTCCTTCTTGCATGTTACACCATGTAAAATCTAGCCCAATATAGCCTAAATTCTTAAAACCACAATAGTTCACCACTTCTCTGAACTTTTCCATCTGGCCTTAGGAACGCACTAGCCCACCTGACTGGGGGTTCCCAATCCCCCGGTAGTTCCATGCTAATGAATTCATGGCTCCCTACGCAGCACCGCCGATACATCTTCATCACCAAGACTTCCAAAGAGACCATCGCATCTTTTTTTCCTAGTTACCTTTTCTTCACCCTCTAGGAAAACTTGAGAACCAGGACGTTTCAACCTTATAGTTGAGCTTTGGGTTTTGGAATCCTTACCTTGGGTTAGACCTTGCTCTCTAGCAAGCTTTTTAATCCGGCCCCTTCCAGTTTGGGCTTTCATAATCCCATGATCCATCAGTTGCTCACTGTTGGCTTCACATGCTTGGGCATATCTCTTGGGCTTTTGTGGGCTTGTGACCTCAGAGGGGTCTTTAGTTTCCTGTGCACTTAAGCCCGTTTTTTAAAGCACCTCACTAACTAATTCCCGCGTTCCAGATTCCGATATTTCCATAGAGGATGGTGCAAACCCCTCACCCTGTGGGTCCTATTTTTAACTCAAGACTTGCTTACCTGCAATCACATTGTCTAATCTGGTTTTACTTTCTGCTGCTTGACACTCTGAGCCTCCTAACACGTCACATCCCTATCCCTAGTCCGATTGGCTTGAGACTTTTGAATTTTTCAGATTTTGAATGCTACCGTTGCTAGTACTTTCCCCACCGTGGGGTGCTAGAGTGGGTTGGCGTATATTTACAGTGGTATTGCCTTTGTCTCCATTTGGGTTATCCCTACTGGCATTGTAACTGCTGTTAGACTTGAATGAATTGGATGGGTAATATAAATTTACTCCATTAGATATATAAGCAAAGAAAGTAACAGAAGTGGATAAGAGGACTAATAGTGCTATTTATATATATATATATATATATATATATATATATATATATATATATATATAATAGAAATTCTACTCAAGTTTAATCTAAATATATATTTATGAAGTTTTCTGTAGAGAATTGAACCATTTCCCTTACCCTCCTCCCACCCTACAAGAATTTTATATTTGTGAATTGTCCATCACACTTAAGGGTGTGCAACCAACCCGTCAAAACCGACCCAACCCAACCTGCCGGGTTGGGTCAATTTTTAGGCCTTGATGGGTTAGGTTGGGTTACAAAAAAATTGTTAATAGTGGGTTGGGTTAGGTTTGGGTCATAAAATTTCAAACCCACCAAACCCAACCCGACCCACCCATATATTTAAAATATATTATATAATTAATAAATTTTTTAAATAACCAACTCTTCCTATCCTATATAAAAGTCAACTACTTCATACAAATCCTAGTAAATTACTATTTTTGTTTAGTCATTAGGGTGGTTTGCCTTTAAGGAGTTACATTGATACTAATTTTTGAGTTTTTTTAATATATTTATATTTATATTTTTTTTACTCAATTTAATAATAATAATAAGAAAAAAAATTTGTCCAACCCATGGATTCAACTCGACCCAACCCAACCCATGTGGGTCGAGTTAGGTTGAACTTATGTGATGGATTGGGTTGGGTTGAGTTGAATTTTTTTTGACCCACCATAATGAGTTGGATCAAAAAATCTCATCAACCCGATCCAACCCAACCCATGCACACCCTTACACACTAAAAGTGTGCGTTAGTGCCTTTTATTTTTTTATGTTTGTGGTTTCACATTATAGGTATTTTTGGATTCTGGGTTTGTGTGATGCGGCCCAAGGTTTGGGCTATTTCATTATAAGTTTTCGTATTTGGGTTTTCACATTGCGTACAAGTTTTGGGGTGTGAGGTTTGGGGCTTCAAGTTTGAGATTTTACATTATAAGTTTTCGTGTTCCGGGTTTGGAATTTGTGGTTTTTGATTTTGCATTACAAAGTTTTCGTGTTTGGGCTTTGGGTTTGAACTTTGAAGGATTGGGTATGGACTCTTTCGTCACAAGCTTTTGTATTTATGATTAGGGATTAGGACTTGTGATTTTGAGTTTTTCAATAAAATAGATTGTTTGGTCCTTGTTTATAAAAATATAATTCTAATAAAAATATAATTCTAAACTTAGAACTAAAGCAAAAGTGGTGGTCCCATAGATTGTTTTCTTGTTTGGCAAATGGTTTGGCAAACAGTTTTCCTTTCCGACACGGTAGATTCTGTGCGTTACGTAGAGTGGTCCCCAATAACTTAACTTCCACTCGTTGAATATACATACATTCTGCTCCATTTTAGCTTTTACAGATTCTATTCTTCGCTTCCCAACATCAACATGAGCAACCATCTTTCTTATGCTTTAAGTTCAACACTATCATATGTTGTCCACTGTGTTAGCAAGACATGGAATTGGAACACACAGACTCCCTAGTTTATACGCCCACCTGGGTAGTTGCCACCGTCTGCTTCATTATCGTTCTCATATCTTTATGCGTTGAGCGCAGTCTGCATCGACTTGGAAAGGTATGAAAAAAAATCTCTTGAATCACCCTCTAGAATCTTCATTCTTACAGTGCTCATGGTTATGGAGTAACTATGTATCTAGTCATTAACTATGTATCTAGCCAAATTTTCTTTCATGGACTTACACTTTGCTTTATTCATGATCACTTTTGATAATCCAATTGAATTTCGAACCAAAATTTTATTCGGTCGTTATGCATTTGTCCAATCTATGAATGGGTTTATTAATGTCTCAATTGAGAGTTTAGTCAAGAACTGGAATATATCATTAAGAGCTGAAGCACCAACTAAACAAAAACTTTTTTTTTTTTTCATTATTTTAAAAATAGCTATCTAGTAAAATTTTTCTTTTCAGATTTTAAGAAAAAAAAAATCACTGATTGCCAAATGCATGCATGATTCAAAAAATAAATAAAAACTTGCTCTTTTTTTTGGGTTAAAATATATGATGTTTTCATTCCTAAATTAAACTTTGCATAAATTACATTTTTCTTTCCTAAACTTTGAAAAATTTGTTCTCGATCTTAAACTATTGAGAAGGTTATACTTATTAATGTTCAATTTAAAATGTTTTTCATCCCTATATTATTGTAAAAAGTCAATTTGTCATCTGTATATTATTGAAAAAATCTCTTTAAATAGTTAAGAAAAAAAAAACTTATTAAAGTTTAGAAACAAAGTGCGAAACTCAAAAACTTTAAGGATAAAAACAATATTTTGAATCCCCAACCCCGATAAAACCTAACTACACAGTAAACACAATCCTTTTTTTGAGAACCCTTAACTACTAATATAAAACATAGACCTCTATTCTGATATCCTTTTCAAATTGTATAATACAAAACCCGTAGCTTTTCGTGAATGCCAAAGAAGAGGAACAATTTCAATTCTAAAAGAATAATAATCCTAAATGAATATTGAGGAATAAGCTGAAAGAAAAAAAATTATATATATATATATATAACGGAGAGGCACATCATAACCACGCAACACATACTGCAGGTGTAGAAGACCATAGCATAGGCTGGTCAAAATTCTAGGGGGAAAAAAAGAAAAATAAATAGTGCGATTTTGTGTGTTTGATTAGCAAACAACGAAAGTTACTACGTATGTTTGGTGATCATCTTTCCTCTGATTGCGAAAAACAAAATTTCTTCTTAATTTTGTAAAGCAGTTTTCTGTTTGATGTACATTTGTTGCTTTTCATTTCAGTTCTTGATAGGTACAAAACAAGAAGAACTATATGCAGCATTACAAAAATTAAAGGAAGGTGCTCTCTCTCTCTCTCTCTCTCTCTCTCTCTCTCATAGGCTAGACTTAACATTTTACCATGCACATTCAACATAACATGACTAGTTTTTTTTTTTTTTATTTGCTAATCCTGATCAAATACAAATCTTGTTTTAATTTTTGTGTTTTACTTTATGTTTCATCAATGACAACTTGCCATATGTCTTACTTTTTTTTTTTTTCTATTTTAAACATTGGGTATTTTATATGGAAAAAAGTATGAGAAAAGTTGTGATTAATGGGGCATTAAGTAGAACAAAAAAATAAGACACATGATTATGTTCATCCCTAATCAATGTACTTCTGACGTTTGTTTACAGAACTGATGCTTTTAGGGTTCATTTCCCTTCTACTAACAGTCTTTCAAGGCTTGATAAGTCGCATATGCATACCAACTCATCTTTCAATTTTCATGCTTCCATGTAAGAAGAGGTACATTGTTCACCCCAATGGTACCGAACATTACTCTAACCCAACTACAAACAGTCCACAACGACTTTTGTTTGAAGATACTAATTCAGGGCATTGCCTACATAAGGTATATGATAGTCTGATTTCAAGTATTTTTTTTACACATAATTTTCCATCACTTCTTAACTGCTTGTATTTAAATTCCAGGAGATATAACAATTAGCTGGAGAGAGGGGGTCATGAAGTAGAGGTCCCAAGAAATTTTATATATATATATATATATATATATATATATATATATATAATTCCTTAGTTGGGAAGATAACGGATTTAAAACATAAACATCTTTCTTAAAAATACCAAGTTTCAATTAAGCTATAAAGTTTTTGGCATGCTATATACTTGTACATATGTAGTTGAATCATTTCTTAATTAAATCATGTAAATTTAACAGCCCTATCATAGTGTGAATAAATTATTCTATATCAGCAGTAACATAGGAGTTTCCTCTCGATGTAGGTAGCAATAACTAGGGTATTGCCAAAGTACAAGTAAATACTGGTATGTGTAATACAACTACAAATGTGGTTGAAGTAACAATTTGCTATCAATAAAATTGAAGTAATAAAAAAATTAAAGTTTCCTCTTATTTCAGTGGATTCAAGAGTTTTTCCTTCTAAGTTCAAAAAATGCTTATATGGATTTAAGAGTTTGCATTTAACTTAGAACAAGATCTAACGCTACTACGTTTTTCCATCTATGACAGTGGTGCAACCAGATATTGGTGCAGTAGGCCTGGACTTAATATATTTGTAACACACTTATAATACATGCATATAAGAATGAGAAAGAACATTAAGAATATGCAACCCTTACACTTCGTAGCCATACAATGGAGATATGGAAAATTTTGGACTACTAGTCCATGTAATCATTAGAAAATACAGAAACAAATTATGAATAGGTTGCTTAATAACAATAAGAATCAGAAAAAAAATGCGTATAGATAGAAAAAGGACTGGATTCTGCTACTTAAGAAACATTTGTACATATATGTTATCTAATAAACCAACTTAGATTCAATTGATTTATAGTTATATCACTGGTGGTTCTCTCTCTCTTGACCAGGGAAAAGCTCCATTGTTACCATTGGAAGCGTTACACCAACTACACATTTTCATCTTTGTATTGGCAGTTGTTCATGTAATCTTCTGTGTCACTATAATGACTCTTGGTGCAGCCAGGGTAATGCATTGATGATCCTAACCTCCGATTTCATTAGATTATATGTTTTAATTTCGTGGCTTTTGTTCATGATGTAACTAGTTTGATATTTGCATTCTTTGTAGAAATTGGACAAATACCTAACTATATCTCTAGTCTTTCATAATTTCTGAAGTTCTTCTTCTAAATATGTAGATACGCCAATGGAAGTCCTGGGAGGATTCTATTAGGAAAGAAATTCGATCAAAGAAGGGTAATGTAAATCAGAATTTTCAAAAAATTTCTAAATAATCTTTTTAAATATTTTGGTTTGTTTTGGAATGTATGCATGAATTTAATAATTTGTGCAGGTCTAACAGGTGGCAACGACGCTCATGTTCATGATACTGATCACCTAGATTTCTTGAATGAACGTGGAGCTGGATATTGGAGAAAGGCAGCAGTTGTTAGTTGGATGGTAAGATTGAAACCTATCCATAGAATGATGAAATTTACAAATTATCAATCTTGACTAATCTGTGTTTGTCCTTTCCTTTCATTAATTGAATGAACTCAAAGATAGCTAGTCTCGTACTAAGAAGCATAGATACATTCTCTAAAATTCTTGATGTCCATGCCATCAGACACTAGTGAGAAACTCTTGCATGCGTAACCATAATGAGTTTAGAAGATAATTCGTTTTATTTTAAAAAATTCCTCCGACTTTATAAATGTTTTAAAGCATTTTAATAGTTGTCATTTATTTTTACACCTAAAAATAAACATAAATTTTTCCCTTCAAATATAATACATCTAAAGATGTATATGAATTAATTAATTCTCATTTCTCCACCATGCATGTGGTGTCCAGTTATTTTACACCTGAAATATAAGGGTAAACTTAACCTTAATTATCTCAAATGTGATGACATTCAATTACATGTTTATTGGTAGATATCATTATTCAAACAATTTTATGCCTCTGTCACCAAGTCAGACTACAAAGCAATGCGACAAGGATTCATCAAGGTCAAGTTTTCATCATTTCTACATACCAAATTATGCGTGTCTATATAGTTTGTTTCATCAGCTATTACTTTTGTTTTCTCCCTGCAGAAACACTACCCTGATGCTCCTGAATATAATTTTCACCATCATGTGATGCAGACGCTTGCAGTTGATTTCAAAAAAGTTATCGGTGTAAGGTAACACTTAAAGATACAGCTTAAATCTAATTATTGAACAATCTTCCAGGATGGAAAGTGAATTTTTACATAACCATTGTCAACTGTAGTTGGTACCTGTGGCTGTTTGTTGTGGTTTTTTTGCTGCTGAATGTGGCAGGTAATTTCCTTATATCATAATTGATCCACCTCATGTCCCAATTGCAATTTCATGTTATACTTGTGTCTAAGTTAAACATGAAAGCAGGATGGAACACGTATTTTTGGTTGTCCTTTTTGCCATTGATTGTAAGTGGTTTAGGTTGATTTCCATTGGAAATTTATTAAATTTTTATTGATGCTAAATTATATTATGGACTGACATATAATTAGACTCATGTTTTACTTGTTTGGGGTGATAGCTGCTACTTCTTGTGGGTGCTAAGTTACAGCACATCATCACCCGTTTGGCTCAGGAGGTAGTAGTAGAGAGAAACATACATGATCATGAAGCACAACTACAGGTGACAGAGATGAAGAGAGACAATCATGAAGTGCATGAAGCACCACCACCAGTGAAGCCTTCAGATGATTACTTTTGGTTTAGTAGCCCTGCTCTAGTTCTCAACTTAATTCACTTCATTTTGTTTCAGAATTCATTTGAGATAGGATTCTTCTTCTGGATCTTGGTGAGTAAACATATATCGGCCAGATGCCTAATAGTATACGTGCACATGAAATTTCGAAGGCATACGATCTAATACAATCGTAAAATTTACTCATCTGCAGTTCACATATGGATTCAATTCATGCATCATGGACAAATTGGGCTTCATCATCCCAAGACTTATTGTGGGGTAAAACTCTGGAGATAAGGGAGAATGTGGAACATATTTTCTTTTTCTAGCCCATGTTTTTGTGTGTCCCATCATTAACATGCCAAGGTAATTGTTTCTTTACGCAGGTTGATTGTTCAAGTGCTATGCAGCTATAGTACTTTGCCTTTGTATGCTATTGTGACCCAGGTTAGATATACACACGCATGCTTTACTTTTGTAATAATATAGTAGCTTCACCTGACATATGAAATCCTCATTCTTTTCTATTTACTTGTTTTAAAATATTTTCTCACCGCATGAAGATGGGTAGCACGATCAAATTTAAAGAACCATTTAAGAGCAGAGAAGAAAGTACAAGAGGCCCGATTGAAGCAAGTCAAATTCAAATGCAAAGTATGGCTAAAGAATCACCCCAAAATGCTCAAAATTCAGAATTTAACACTATTGTGATTGAAAAATCTTGACATCAATAACCGAGCTTCCTTCTGCAGCTAGCCTAACCTCCTTTTCCATTATATTAAGTTCTTCATAGATATACTATCTACAATTCGATTTTGGATATATATAGCATCTATATCGTTTCTCATGTTGTTCTAGGGAAAGGATTATATAATACAAAGATTGTGAATTGGGCTTACAAGCCATGAAATAGTTTGCCCATATATACTTACAGAAAATGTACATCACGTCTCTTTTTCTTAAGGATGTATTTACAACAAATATTCAAATTCAAATTATACAATTAAGTGTGGCTACGCAATTGACTCCTTATATTAATCCCCACATAATGATCGTTGACTAGGATCTACTTGATTCTTAATGTTTGCATTAGTTCCATGATCCTTGTTATGACCTCAATTACTACGTATCACTTTGCAAGCATATGGTTCATGAGTTTGGTCATGAGCCATGTTCTTGGATTTGAAAAGCTTGAATTGTGCGCCTGTGTGTAGCTCTTGGTGAACACACTGGCAATTTGGTCTACACTGTTAAGATAGCAAGTCATTCTTTATTCAAGGACAACTTTCTTACAAACAACATGATAGTCAACCTCTAATTGGTTCATGTGTTCATGCAAAATGGGGCTTGAACAAAGAGGAATTGAGCTATATTTATCATACTAGATAAGTGGGGGCTGAAGTAGGAAAATGTGTAATTCTTCAAAAAGAAGTTGAAACCAAGTTAACTCAATCGTTGTGAGGGGAAGTTGTCTGTACTTGGCTTCGGCACCATCTTAAGTATTTTTGAACCTTGTCGGGCATTCTTCCATTTCTTCTTGTACATCTTTATTTTTCAAACTATCAAGTAACTCCTCCATATCGGCCCCTTGAAGGGGAGGGATAGGTCGTCAAGGGAACCCTAACGACAGAGAATACTCGCCTAGTGAGGGAGAGAGAGCTCCTATGAGAGGAGAAGGATTCTCCAAGTCTTACAAGTAATTTAATCTTTAAAGCATGAAGAATTTATGTTGATTGACATGATGGCTTTTTTTTAATAACGACAAGGCATGATATTTTGATAAACCATTAAAACAAATTGAAATAATTATTTTGGACTTGAATGTATTTTAATTTCTGAGAAAACCACATAAAATAAATGTATTTTTCTTATTACATATTTTTAGAAAGCCACATAAAAAGTGATAAATAATACACTTAGGCTTGTCTTTATAAAATTAAGGATATTTTAGCTATGTTGACTATAAATGTTTTTTAAAATAATTTTTTGGAACATAACTAAACGCTAAAAAATAAGAAAAATGCTGTCTCTTTTTACAACACTCTCAGAACAAATCATTGGTAATAAGTTGTTATTAGTTATAATTTAAATCCACGACTTAAATTACTTTTTTTGCCCATCTACAATAGCAAATAATAACCTGTCACATAAGCCATGGAGCTACACATTTTTTAAATCACAAATTTCCATCGTTATAAAGGTTAAAATAACATTAATGTCATGTCAGATCTAATACCATCAATTCATTAAAGAGCATGGATTTGCCGCAAACAAAATGAGGTGGTAACTTATGAAGCTAACATGTGTCCTAAGCCATGTGCATGTCACATGATCAACTTAATTCATTTGACCACAGTTAAAACTTAAACCACCAGCCTTTCTCTCTACCAACCCAAGTATAACAAAACCTCTATCATCTCTCTCTTTGCAGACCTAGCTCCCCTTTCTCTCTCTTAGGCCACCACTGTTCATTGCCGCCATCGTACCTTGGTGGTTGGTCAACTATTCTCAATTAAGCCAAAACATGCCTCTCTTCCTCCATTTAGTCTTACTCTTTTACAACAAAAAAAAAAAACTAAAAAAAAAGGAATTTCGGTGTGATTGACCCATAGTTTAATTGGGTGGATTTAGTTGTAGATATAACTTTTGATTTGCTTCAAATTTCTTGTGTAGAATTGTCAAGGTCAAAAGAAAATAATTATTTTTGGGAAGTTTTACTTGAAATGGGAATTGATAATATAGAAATTGAATTCAAAAAATTAAAAATCCAAGCCCAGATCTACTCATTGAGAAGTTTAACCAAATCTAAAAAAATTCCTTTCTACCAAAAACCCAAAATTCCTTAAACCCATCATCTTGAGCAACTTAGGCAAAAGATCGAAGGCACAACAAAGAGTGGGTTCCTTTCTTCCAAGCTTAGTTCCACGTCCATATTCACATGATTCTTTTGAGGAATGAAAGGAGGAAAATTCTGGGTTGAACAAACAAAAGAAGAAGAAAAATAAAAACAAGAACAAGAAGAACAAAACCCAGATCTGGATCCTAAACCTAGTGTTGGAGCATTTTAATATTAAATAATAAATTTTATAACATAAATGTAAAGGTGTGGGAGTGAATGTGGAAGATGAGGAGTTAGTGAAAATATTTAATCTCACATTGAAAAGGAAAGAGACTATTTTGTTCTTTTTAATTGTGGTGATTAATAGGCTAACATGAATTGTCTCAAATATTGGGCCGGATACGTGCGCAAGGGGGATGTGAAGGGTGGAGGTGCCCATCAGAATAATATCCAACAATTAATCTTGTAACACCCACTATATCAGAATAATGGACCTAATTAATCAGATTAATTTGGGTAGTAATTTCGTGAGGCCCATTGAGCCTATAAATAGACCAATTCAGACACAATCCAAGTAACTGCAATATACACTAAAAAAAATAGAGAGATTCTTGGCAATGAAGGATGTTCTTTCTGGTGGAGTTTTGGGCTTGAACACTTTGTGTAGAGGTTATTCTAGTCATACGACACTTGTTGGGCTGTTGTATCCTGTGGGAGACAAGTCAAAGACGGTCTGCACCAGTTATAAAGTTTAGCCAACTAAGGGCTTGAATCTCCTTAAAAAGAGCGAGTGCCACGCCTCAGTTCAAATAGTGTTGTGTAATCTCTTTCTTTAAACTAATAAAAATTCAGAAGTATTATTCAGTTTCTCTTCGTGTTATTTCTATTATCATTGTGTTTGCACCAACACCTAGCAACCCATTAACATGCTTGACGTTCTTATCAAACTCAAAGGATAACATACTTGAGTTATTTAGCTTGGCTTCATTCTAAATCTCTAAATCTTGTGGCTTCGTAAATTTTTAAAAAAAAATGGTCTTGCTATTTTTTTACTGTAATTTTTAAGGATGTGAGCATAGTTGTACCGATGGTGGAGAGGCTCTGAGAGATAGTGTTGGATGACAAAATGAGAGATGATAGGGGTTTTGTTTTACTTGAGTTGGTAGAAAGAGACCGGTGGTTTAAGTTGTAATTGTGGTTAAGTGAATTTGGCTGGTCATGTGACATGCATATGGCTTAGGATATATGTTAGCTTCATAAGTTGCCACCTCATCTTGTTTGTAGCAACTCCTACAAACATGTTTGCAGCAAATCCTTACTCTTCATTAAATTCCATTAAAAAAAAAAATCATTATCCTCTTTCCACCCTCCATATCTCTCTCTCTCTCTCTCTCTCTCTCTCTCTCTCACACACACACACACACACACACACACACATTTTCCTGGACCTCCATGAACTCCTCTAATAGACGCAAAGGACTAACGAGAACAAAGCTCTACCTCTAACCCAATTTTTTTTAAAAGCCCTCAAGGTTCCAATGTCCATATAAACGCTATAATGAAGTTCTTGGTAATGGTTGGTGTTCATGTGAAAACTAAAAGCTAGTCATCCCCTAACACAGAAAAAAAAATGTCCTAATTATTTCATCTTCTAGTAGAACCAAAACACAAAATCTAAACTAATCTTGAATTGGTTACAATACCCAAATTTGAAAGACAAGAATTGCTCACAACCATAGAGAGGAAAAGAGCCAATTGGGTAACTTTCAGTTACGTTAGGATATTTATATTTGAAGAAAATTGTTGCATTTCCCTCTCGTATTTCCTTAATTTATAATTTTGAAGTCTAGATTGGACAACAACAAAAGTAGAACTATTAGGATTAATATGGGGATCAGGGTTGACAATGAAATTGATGGCTTAATTGTCTAAGGTTGGGAAAGGGTAGTATAAGGTTTGAGGATTGAGGTTCAATTTGGCTAGAAACAATAACACTTGAAGGAAACACAAATCACTGTTATCTAGTTCTCACAGGAACGCCATTATAGTGTATATATGGAACCTTGGAAGGCTTTTTTTTTTTTTTGGGTGATGGAAGGGGCTTCTATTTGGGACTGTGAGTCATATGCATCCCTTGGAAGAGTTCATGGAGGTCCAGGCAGATGAGAGAGAGAGAGAGAGAGAGAGAGAGAGAGAGAGAGAGAAGAAGAAGAAGAAGAAGAAGAAGAAGAAAAACAGGAGATGTGATTTAAAGGTCTAAGATCTTGTGGTGGTTGAAACTTTTTTTTTTTTTGAGAAAATGGTGGTTGAAAACTTGAAACTTTAATAATGGTTATAAATACCGAAAACAAATTCTGCTATAAAATCCGAGAACTATCCACAATTTACAAAATAGGGCGGTTCAATCACGGTTCATAGGTCCACTTCTTTTTTTATAGTTTGGTTTTCGGGGTTTAAAGAACCGTCTTGGTGTATGATTTTTGGTTAACTGGATTGGACTATGTGGTTCGGTCCTAGTTACTAGCAAATTGCTGCCCAAACTGGTTCTTTAGCAAGTAAAATTTGAAAACTGACCTTACCACAAATATGAAAAAAAAAAAAAAAAAAAAAAAACCATGGTTTTGCCCAGCACATTAACCACTACACCAATTGGCTTCTTTACCCATTGAATTTATATTTTATTCACTGCACTTTTACAAGATTATTAGTTTTGAATTTAATTTTATCACTATTTACTTAATAGTATTTTCTAAATTTATTTGTGTAGTAGAATTATGATTTTACATCATTACATGTGAATGTGAATGTGAAAATTTGTAAATTTATTTTAAAATTGATTTTGATTTTAATTAAAATGATTTTTATTTGAAAGATTACCAAACACAATTTGTAAAGCTTGTTTATATTATATTATTTTCTATATTTTATAAAAATAATGAAAATTCATTTGAAAGTTGTTTAAATTGCTTTTATATTTGGTGTAAATTTCCATATATTTTTTACACGTCTAATACATTTATTGTATTTTAATTAATATTAAATTAATTTTGAAGTCATCACAATTCAACTTTAGTTGAATCTTGGTTCGACCTTAGTTGAATCTTGGTTCAACCTTAAAAATCTTGAACTTCTCCCATTTTCAGTTCTTTGAACAGTCCAAGTCTAAAAACCATTCTATTTTAGTCAAATTTTCAATTCTTACTAATTGAAGGAAAATTATTGAATACTCCGGAGATACTATAAGTACATACTCTCTCCTCTCACATGAATTGTGGATCTCACCATAAATTTAATTAGTGGGATCCACAGCTATGTGAAAATATAAAATGAGGGAGTAGGCATTTAAGGTACTTTGGGGGTACTTAATAATTACCCCTAATTTAATATATTTATTTATATTTTAAATAATTATTAAATTAATTATGATGTCATCATGGTTAGACCTAAAAAATCTTAAATCTCTCCCTTTTTCAGTTCTTTGAACAGTCCAAGTTTCAAAGCCATGAGTTTAATGACCATGATCATTGTTATAGGTCCATCACGGTATCATTTTCTACTTTTCTAATATTTAAATTAAGACAATTTGATAATTTCATAGAGTTGAAATCTAGTTTTTTTTAACTGAACATTGCAGTGTTGTGTCCATATTTTTCATTAGTGCAATTTTGCAAATCACAAGTCTCAATGAATTGTACATATTGGAGAGTATGAAAGGCTAATGGTTTTGAGAAGATATTCTTTAGTTCAATTGTCAACCTAAAAATTAAATATGTATGTTTTTTAAGACATGAAATAGAATTAGATTTGGTAAAGCTTTTTTGTTTTTTTAATTAGAAAGTTTCAACTTATGAGATCCGTTTTTAATGATATCTCTTTATTATCAGACCAAGACATTAATTGGTTTTTGATATAGGCGAAAATTGAATTCCAAATCTCTTATTCAACTATCACTGACTTTAACTTGGTTGTAATTCTATAACATCATTTTATCTTATTTTTGTGGTGTTGTTACTTGTGAAATCTTGATTTTGAATTATATAAGGAGGCTAGTTTTTTAAACTTAAATCTAATTAGTTGTTTAGGTATGCCTTATTTTTTTAGTTTACATATTAATTATAATTTATCATTTATAAAACTTATTTTTATATTTATCTAACTTTGCATTTTGACCAGTAACCAAGGCTAATTTAACTATAGAAGTAGGTGATGTAATTGTCTAATGCTCCCAAATAAAAGAAGGCTCCCACTTATATTAATATATATATATATATATTACATAATATATTTTAATTAAGAAAAAAATTTTAAGTCTTTTTATTAGTCAATAAAATGCATTAAAAATGCCCCATTGTATCCTAAAAAACAGACGATTCAAAAGGGAAAAAATAGTCATTTGGCTAACAAAATTAAATTATAGGAGACAAATTGATTAACTAATTCTTGAAATATGCTAAAATTAAAATTAATACCAAACAAATTCAATAATAATACAACATAAATGTCTTGAAATATGCTAAAATAGAGATTATAAATTTCTAAAACAAAAGACAAAAAATAAAAGAAAAAGTCTCTCATCTCTCTATCTTTCAGTCTCTCCATCTATATTCTCACATTTCATTTTTTCATCTTGAATCTCCTTTTTTATGAGTTTTCTTTCTTCATTGTGAAATCAATCAATGCAATAGCTTAACTACAGTGGTGGACCATGGATGGTAGTGTGTGAGCCGGCCCTGGAGGTACCCTCTCTCTCTCTCTCTTCGAAATTGTCATAAAGATTGAAGCCATTGAAGAGTACTGAACTACTGATTTGTGATAACTATTAGCTTTTTATTCAATATTTCGAAAACAAATTTGATTTGCACTACACAGCTGACAGGACAGCTTACTACACTACACATTGCCCATAGCAAATATCACTATAGTACACTACAGTCACATGGCCCACACACTATTACTAAAGACACTAGGCCCCGTTTGGTAACGGCGTTTAAACAACAAGAAATGTTGTTTAAATATCACAATATGTATTTCTTCACACTTTTTCACACACATATTTTTACAAGAGTTAAACAATGTTACTAGAAATTTCTTACCAAACGGCCCTAACCCACAGAACCCACCCACTGATCAGATGAGTTTTAGCGTTTAAAGCTTCAAGATTTTTTGGGTTTTAAGTTTTATTAACAAAACATTCTTAAACCCCACCCACTGTATAATAAACACCTGTACACGCATAGAGATATGGGTTATTGACAAACTGAGATTACGCAACTAATAAATCAAATGTCCTTTGATATTCATCTAACCAAAGAACGGATAGAGATATTGGTTATTGACAATAATCGAAATTAATTTATACAGCACCAAAACTAATTAATACGTTATTATTACATAGAAGATACGATCTAATTGCTTGGAACCTTCCTAATACCACAACACGAACATAACGCATAGCATTCCATATATAACACAAATGCTCTTTGATATTCAACTAACCAAAGAACGGATAGAGATATTGGTTATTGACATTAATCGAAATTAATTTATACAGCACCAAAACTAATTAATACATTCTTATTACATAGAAGATACGATCTAATTGCTTGGAACCTTCCTAACGACACGAATATAACGCATGCATTCCATATACAATACAAATACTCTTTGCTGTGTATACATATATATAAAGCCTCCTCTAAGCCCTAGAACTATTATACAACAAGAAGAAGAAGAAAAAGTGAAAAACCTATATCTCTCTCTCATCTCAAAGCGTCCTCTAAACCTAACCCTCCTCTAAACCTAACCCTCTTATTCATCAAGAAAACAGAATAAAAGAAAAGAAAACCCCCTTATTCATCAAGAAAACAGATCGAATAAAAGAAAAGAAAAGCCTCATTTCCATCTCTCTTTCTTTGAGCTCTCTGTGACACTTGTATATTACCATGATTTGGAAAACAGCTGGTGCTTCGGAGTACCTAGCCATCACTGGCTGGGGCATCACTGACATACGTTTGGCCAAGAAATCATGGGTTTTTCCCGGGCAACGGTACACCCGACTCGACATGTCCCCAGTCAACTACACGTTCGAAGTTCAAGGCATGTCCGCCGAGAAACTCCCTTTTGTTCTCCCCGCAGTCTTCACTATCGGTCCCCGTGTCGACAACATGGACAGCCTCCTTCTCTACGCTAAGCTCATGTCCAAACATGACAAGCGCTCCAAACATGTTGATGAACTCGTTCAGGGTGTCATTGAGGGTGAAACCCGAGTTCTCGCTGCCTCCATGACCATGGAACAAATCTTTAAGGGTACCAAGGAGTTCAAGAAAGAGGTTTTTGAAAAGGTTCAACTTGAACTGAACCAATTTGGACTTCTCATCTATAATGCTAATGTCAAACAACTTGTGGATGTGCCTGGCCATGAGTATTTTTCATACCTTGGCCAGAAAACCCAGATGGAGGCTGCCAATCAAGCCAAGGTACATCAACACTAAACACTACTCGTTTTTAATAGAAAATATTCATAATTCTTTTGCACTTTTTCTTTTTCCTTTCATTAAGTTTAGAGGTAAATCATTTCACACTTGTTGAAATAACAAGTTTGATGTCAATGTTTTCAAGAATTACAATCTTTCGCCTCAATAAGTTGTGAAATTTATTACCTAGTATTTCTTTTTGGGTATATATGAATCTACAATTGTATATTTGGTTCAGATTTAATGAGAAAAAAAAAAAACAAAAAACAAAAAAAAAATTTTAATTTTTTTGTCTTTGTCTTCACAATGATATATCGATCATGCAACTTTTTATTACTTAAAATTTTCATAATTAGCATTATTCATCAATTACTATTTTTATAATAAGTAATAATCATTTTATTGGGCAAGACTACTTCATTCGCATGGAAATATATTTTCTTCAAAATAAGTCTTGGCACTAATAAATTGATAAATGTTGTGATAGATTGATGTTGCTGAGGCTAAGAAGAAGGGTGAGATTGGAGCAAAGGAGCGCCAAGGCCTAACGTCACAAAACGCTGCCAAAATTGATGCTGAGACTAAAATCATAACTACTCAAAGGTTAGGAGATGCCCAAAAGGAGGAAATTAACGTTAAGACTAGTGTGGAACTATATAAGAACCAGAAGGAAGCTGAGTTGGTCAAGTCGAAGGCTGAGTTGGCCACCAAAAATGCTGGGTGGTCTCGAGCCTCTCAGTTGGCGGAGGTGGAGTCGGCAAAGGCGGTGGCCATAAGGGAGGCTGAGTTACAAACTGAGGTGGAGAAGAAGAAGGCATTGAATCAGACTGAAAAACTCAGGGCCGAATTGCTGAGCAAGGCAGCAGTGGAGTATGAGACTAAGGTATGTGACACTAATGTAATCTTGTTTTACCTTTTCTTTTTTCTTTTTTTGTTGTGGAATTACTTAGTCTATGAATTATGAGTTTCTCCTTCAATTATGTTTATAAAATTTGGATGGCTTAAGGTTTAAGAATAGAAGAAGGATTAATAGGGGTCCCATAGATAGAGCTATAGTTTGGAGGGGTTCCCACAGACTTCTAAAGATAAAGACTTAATATCACTTCATTAATAATGTAATTAATAATTTTTAATTGAATGCATGATCCATAACTTCCTTAATATATCATTTTGTAGGGCCAAAGCCTAGAATAAATCAATATATTTTCTTTATATTTAATGTGAGGAGTTAAGCTTCACCATTTACCAGTTTCATAATTTGTATGAATTTCATAATTGTACACCTTTTTGAATTATAATGTGACTGATTCCAACCCTCTCTTTCTAAATCACTCATCTTCTACTTCTAATAAAAAAGGTCATGAAAAAGACATGGTAATACATGCTGCTTTGTTATGCTAATAAGTTGGTTCACTTTATGATTTTATTTTTATATTTGGGTTACAACTTACAAGTCTTATACACTATCCAAAAACCCATCATATATAGGGAATGGATTTTTTTGTTAATATGTGAAACATTGATGATATAGGTGCAAGAGGCAAATTGGGATCTGTACAAGAAACAAAAAGCAGCGGAAGCAGTTCTCTATGAGGCACAGAAAGCTGCTGAGGCACAGAAGGTAAGCGCAGATGCCAATTTTTATGCTCGCCAACAAGCTGCGGAGAGTGAGCTGTATGCAAAGAAAAAAGAAGCTGAAGGGATCACTGCACTCGCACAAGCTGAAGGCTTTTACCTGAACACCCTATTGAAACAATTGAGAGGAAATTACATTGAACTAAGGGACTACATGATGCTCAACAAGAATATGTACCAGGACATTGCCAGGATTAATGCTCAGGCTGTGAATGGAATGCAGCCCAAAATTAGTGTTTGGTCTAACGGAAAAGGCAGTGAAGATGGTGCAAATGGGGCAATGAAAGATGTTGCTGGGGTATATAGCATGTTGCCACCATTGCTAAAGACTGTGCATGAGCAGACTGGGATGCTTCCACCGGCTTGGCTAGCCACATTGAGTGATGTTACTCATGAATCGAATTAGTCTGTTTGGTTTTTTAGCACCATTGAAACAATGCTATGATAGAACTTACCAATATTTGTTTAGTTTTAGTCCTACGTACCGGCAAGGAACATTGTGTAAACGTTTATAAGTTTGCCTTTCGTTGATACTAATTTGATGATTTAAACGGATCAGTTTGCTACTTTCGATAAATTTATGGTACCTTTGGGCCTTTAAATTCGTTGTTTTCTTTTTATCATCTGTATACATTTTGCTATTATCAGTTATATTATCACTATTGTTAAGATTATACTACAAGCTAGAAATTTAGCCCTTTGCAACCAAATTATTAGGGACCAAAAAGTCCTTGCTAATAATGTACTACTAGCATTTTTTCCTTTTTTTTTTTTTTATGTTGTGGCAAAAATGTGCTTGATTTTTTGTAATTCAGGTTCATTGTGGTTTGCTTGAGGTGCCAATGTGTGAGCTGCCTGATTACAACTCACATGTTGAAATTAAGGACCATGCAATGCACTCTCAGAGCCTGAGTGCCATTGCCATTGGCTTGGTAACCTCAATAATGTTACCAATTGGGCTTTGAATCTTTGATAGTTATTTTCTTTTTTAGATCATGTGCAATAATCTTGCTCTATTTTTGTCCCAAAAAATAGGGACTTTCGTTTCGTAGGAGATGCAATTCCTTGGTTTTAGGAGAGAATTTAGAAACCCATCAGATTCATTTTCAAATTGCGTGTTCTTTAGTACTTTTTCCTTTTATGTTTCATCAAACTTTTTCTAATTGACCAAAATATCTCTCATATATGTTAACATTAAACCTGATAAGAAAATTCTACATACCTTTTGTTTTGAAGACGCTCTAAGAACCAAAATCAATGCAAGAGAGTTGAAATTGTAACAAATATTCCCTAAAAAAACTATTTATAATATAATATAGGGTTATGGATTCCTAATCAAATTTGGTTATATAATTTTTTTTTTTTTTTTAAGGATGAATGTGTGGTAGAGTCCATTTGATACAAAATTTAAATCCTATTGAAATTTAAAATGATATATATTTGTTGAGTCTCTCATTTGATATAATTCCCTAATTAGGTGATAATTTAGGTCTCCTTTAAGTATAGTGGTTGTTCTCATCAAAAAAAAAAAAGTATAGTGGTTGTATGGCACCAAACAACCAAATTTGTTTTTTTATTAAAAATAAATAAATTTAATAAATTTTATGCAATTTGGTGCTATAAAATCGAAAGAATTAAATCAAATTAAATTAAATTAAAAAATATAAATAAAAAATGCTAATGTGAAAAGGTCAACCAAAAATCAAATGCTTCGATTTTATCTAAAAATTTCCTGATTAAGTGATAATTTAGGTCACCTTTAAGTATAGTGGTTGTATGGCACCAAACAACTAAATTTATTTTTTAAAAGAAAATTAATAAATTTTTTGCAATTTGGTTCTATAAAATCGAAAGAATTAAATCGAATTAAATTAAATTAAAAAAATATAAATAAAAAATGCTAATGTGGAAAATTATAGAGAAGTTAACCAAAAGTCAAAGAATTTGGTTTTATATATATATATACTAGTATTATACATGTGCGATGCACAGCTTAAATAAAAGTTATATATGTCGAAACTATATTAATAATTTGTGTGCCACAATAAAAACTAATTAATTTTGAAACATATAATACATACATGTATTTAGTCACTTTGTGCGTACATGATGTGCAGTATATAAATTATACATATTAAAACATAAAGTTATATGGTTTATAATCTAAATAAATATTAAATTTATTTTAAATTACTTGAAACATTTTGTAATAGAATTTTAAGTGAAGTATAATTTAAAAAATTTTAGAACTTAGAAAATAAATTTTATTCATAGTAAATTATTAGTAATAGAGTTTAATCTTCAATAACAAACTTAATAATAAATGAAAGTATAAATTATATATTTTACTAACATTATCAAAATTATTTTAAGCACTATTCAACTTTCTTGATGTATAACATAAGCAAAGAAGGAATGAGTATTAACCTTATGCACTGAGTAAACATACTTGAGATGGTAAAATATGAGATCTTTACATGCCTTTTTAGTTTATGTCAACCTCTTTGCTAATCTAGCAAAATTTCATGTTTAATCAAAAGTTATCTACATAATTCCTCACCTTATATAATGAACACATTATATCTTTCATACTCTTCAATCCTATCAATGTTTGTAATTTTAAGAATTTATTGTCATGCCAATTGGGTCCCAACAATGTTTCTAAAAAATAAGTTAAACCGCAAAAAAATTGGGAGAAAAAAAAATACCAGGCATTTTATGCTTCACGTGTTTGGTTCCATAAAACCCTTTTTTATGAATCTCAATAAATCAAATGATGAACAAAATGGATAAAAAGAAAAGAAAAGAAAACAGAGCTTGGAACAAATCTAAGATTTGAAACTTAGATTTGCTTCTATTATGAGCTTAAGGGTGTGTGTGTGTGTCTGTGTGTGTGTATATATATATATATATATACACTTACCGGATAACGAAACTTTTGGTTTTAGTTAAAATAGATTTTTATATCTTTTGAAACTTAGCTAAAAAGGTTTATTCTTTCTTTAACGTATAACTTTTTTTTTAAGTTCTCTTGGATTTATCCAAAAAAACCTCTTAGTTATTGGGCTTGAGTCTATCCAAAAATATCTCTTTGCCGGACTTGAATTTCTTTTTCTTTTCTTTTTTTTGGATAAAATCATGTATTAAAAAAATGAAAAATTTGTAGATTATTATTCATAACGTGAAGGGAAAAAAAAAAACTGATATCAACATTAAATTTTTGTGTCTATTCAAAGATAAATAGAGGAAAAGTTGATAAGAAAAATTAAAAAAAATTTCTATACAGAAATTATTAGAGGAAAAGTTGATAAAAATAATTAAGATATTTTGTGTCTATCCAAAGATTAATAGAGGAAAAGTTGATAAGAACAATTAAGAATTTGGGTCTATCTAAAAAATTGATTTTAAATTGCTACAATTCTGTACAGTTGCTTGGCGCAATCACAACTTTTAAGTCCAACTTTTATTATATAGTATATGATTATACGATATACAATATGATATATATATATTAGTGATGATAATTCATAGTTGTCTCTAAAATAACAAAAAAATGGGCATTTTAGAAAGAAAAAAAAAGAGTAGGTGAGTGTGTCCATCTTTAAATGAAAAATCGTGCTTGAGAAGAACTAAAGTAGAGGATTCTAAAATCCAAAAATTTAAGATTATTTTTTTTTGCTAGAATTTTAGAAAGAAAAACCTATAGGATCTCTATATATTATCTCTTCTCTTCTTTATTATTTATTAAGAGGATTTAGAAAATTAGTTATTATCCCGTTGACTTCCAAAAATACCCTAATTTAATTAAATTATCTTTATTCCTAAAAAATAAAAAATAAGGTTAAAACTGTAATCCAACAAAATTCAAAAAATTAAAAAAAAAATACTAGAGAAATCTCCCTTTTCAAAAAAAAAAAAAACTCCTTCGGTTTTCCTCTCTTTCCTCCCACTAATCTACTTATCTATTTTCCTCTATCATCACATGTCTCTCCACTCATATTTAAAATTTAAAATTCAAAATTAACCACAACTACTCAAAGATAAGTTCCACAGATTGAAGACTTATCCCATAACAAAGTCACCAGCCACATCTATATCTCTTCTTCTTTTTTTGGTTTTTTTTTTATTTTTTTATTTTTTATGGACATCTAGTTCTCTCTCTCTCTCTCTCTCTCTCTCTCTCTCTCTCTCTCTCTCTCTCTCTCTCTCTCTCTCTCTCTCTCTCTCTCTCTCTCTCTCTCTCCAAGGAACTGACCATATAGAAACTTATGAGGCTTACATCTCCAATCCAGGTTGGTAATTCTCTGATTTTTTTTTATTTAATTATTCATTTTCTCCCCTGATATGAAGTTGGTACGTGTTTATTTGATTCTCTTTCATTGGTTTTCTCAGTCACGAGGGTGTGATTTCATTTGGTTTGGTCGAGAGGCTGTGATCAAAGACAACCTTTCGCAACTAGTATCACATCTTTTTCTCTCTCACACACTCTCTTTGTTTTACTTTTTTGTTCCGGTACAAGATAAAATTCTCACTCTCAATATCTTTGAGATTATATTTGTATTTGTTAGTAATATCATTCCAATTGATATTTATGGTTAACAAAAATTAACTTACTTGGATGAATGATTTATTGGTTTTAATTGATGCTTAAGTCCATTGCATTGGGTGGTTTTAGTCACATTTTAGGTGAAGTACAAGAATAATTTTCATTTTATGTCATTTTTTTAATTAATTTGTGTGAAATTAATTTTGTACCAACTGTGGGTTAGTTTTGTCTTCCCAAAATTCCATTTTAAATCTTTTATCTTATGTAAACTGTTTGTTTTTTTCAACAACAACCGAGATTACCATCTACTATTTGACATATTTCCAAGTTGACCAAGTAAGATTAAGAAGAGTAGTTTTGTTTGTGCTTCACCAGAATATCATTGACACATCATTCTTCTTCCTTGATGGGTTGATGTTGTTATATGTGTAGTATTGTTGAAAGGGTCTGGCTTACCTCCAGTACTTTTTTAACTGAGGTTTTCTTTTATTTTAAATACACAATAACAAGTGATAGTAAGTTTTAATCTCTACCTTAGTGGGTGATTTGACATTTTTTCATTAAAACAAAAAGAAATTGGAATTAAAAAAGTACTAGAGGTAAACCAAGCCCTTGTTGAAAACAATTGTTGCAAGGTGTTGAGGACTCTTTTTTCGCCCCACGTAGCACTATTTCATTGGCAACCCATGCCACATTAACATATTATTGATTTTTTTGGATAAATCTATCTAAAGCCCAAAATAAGCTCATATTTCATTTAACTACATGGATTGGGCTCACATGGCCCGTGAGATCCTTACTTCAAGAGGCGGATTCATAATCTACATTTTCTTTTCATCAATTGGGATCATAACTCATGATATCATCAATATCAACATATGGATTGGGCTCATACAATGAATCAAAACTCAAGGCACATATTACCTCTCTCATATTCTTGGAAAGCAGCTTCTTCAACAAAAGCCCATATTCACACAAAACGACAACAAAACCCAAGGTACGTCATCTCATCTTCGGCTTATGATCCAAGCTCATGAGTCTCTTTGGGGAAACTTTGGAAGTTGTGGTTTGGAGGGCCAAGAGGTATATTCAGTAAAGCTCCAGTGGTTTAAAGTTAATAAAAGAAACATGTTGCTTGGTGTTTCTTCTTCAACTCCCTAAACTCTGACGAGTCCATGTGTAACGAGTAACATATGGTAAGCCTTCATACATCCTCCAACAGAAAATCCCAGCAGTAAATCCTAGTAATATTTCTAAACACACTACAGCACTATTACTCTCTTATACTCATTCTCTCACTCTTCATATTCAAAAAATACACCTATCTTACTGCTCCTATCTCCAAATACTTAAACACATCTCCATACTCTTCTCTTACAAAATCTTTCCTCTTGAAAAGCAATCTCTACAACTTCTCCAGCGGTTATAATCTCACATTTTTACTATCTTTAACCTCCATATCTCTCATACTTCCATATATCATACATATTACAAATACTACATCCCACAAAACATCTATATCTTTTACTATCTCCACACTTCTCAAGAGATATCAAACACTCATACTAAAAGTCCTTCTCATGGAAGGCATAAACTTCTAATGCTAAAGCCCTTCTCCTATAAGGCACCAAGATCTCATATTAAAGCCCTTCTCATAGAAGGCATAAATTCATCTTACATAAAACCCTTCTCTTAGAAGGTACAAATACTCCATACAAAAACCCTTCTCATGGAAGGCAACACTATTCATAACTTCACAATAACTAAAAGAGCATAGTCATTTAAGTACATGATAAGAAGGGCAAGCTTAACCAGCTCCTACACACAGCTGGACATACTCTCTCTCTCTCTCCCTCCCTCTAGTTGCACCCATTTTTCCCCCTCAATCTTGAAGTTATCATGGCAAACTGCCTCTCTACCGCTGGGGCCACTCTGATGGGATATTATTAACTCATAGAAGCTGTACAGCTAGAGTTACAAACCATACAAAGATAAGTGACTCTGTTTTCATATCTTTAAATTTACATCATTGAGTACATGATTATTTCACATTTAAATACATATTACTTTATTCCAACTACTATTACAACTATTAATCAAAGCTATTATATCAAACACATATTACATATTTATTCAACAATTATCGTGATTCGTAGACTTTAGCTTTAATGGCTTTGTAGGTTTAAAAGTACGCCAGTTGCCGTTAGACCACGTGGCCCAATGTTGAGTTCCGAACACAACTTCCCAAACGAACCCGAGTCTAGCAAGGTCATCCCTCCAAAGGACCACACGTGGCCAAGCAATCGAAAAGGGCCCCCAAACACAAGGTTTTCGCGTTGTAAAGAATTTATCAGATTGAAGGTAAAAGATTTTTTTTTTTTTTTTTTTTTGCATGTGTATTAGTTTCATGTTGTGATTTAATAGGCTACATTAAAAGTGATATCCCCACCCAATAAGTAAAATCGTACATATGTGTACAACATACATTTGAAGGCGGTATTAAAAAATTTATGAGTTATTTAAAAAATCTCTCATTTGCTATTATATGTTTGTTTTCTAATTTATAATTTAAAGAAGCATTAGTTAAGTATTTCTAACTTTAGCAAGTTTAATTAATATTCAAAATCTTTGTTCATATTCTGTAGTTTGCATTATTAGTTACTTCACTTGTAATACCCTGAAAAAAAAAAAAAAAAAAAAAAAAAAAAAAAAAAAAAAAAAAAAAAAAAAAAAAAAAAGGACTTAACAAGAAGGGTATTTAAGTAAATATCTTTGTGGGGTCAATTTTATAATTAATATTACTAAGGGGTTTTTAGAAAATAAGGTTGAAATTCAAGCTATATATAAGCTAATTAAGTCAACATATAATGACAGATATTTTAAGAGTGGAGACTACCCAAAATACTCAAGTAGAGAAGAATTGACTGTACACTTGAAGTAAGAGCCTAAGAATCTCATTCTTTGTCAAATCTAAGCCTTCTTTGGAATTAGAGTTTTTTTTTTTATGTGGGTATTTTTGACTAGTAGTGAAACTATTTAAATATTCAATGAGTTTTATGATGTAAACAAAGAAGGGTTTAGATTTATATTTTCGGTAATTTGGACGATAGGTACCTGCAGATTTTTTTGTCTCAGTATTGTGATTTTTTTCCTATGCCCATTGTTGTGCCATGCGTGTAAGTGTAGATGGAAGTTGCAAAAGGTGAGGCATTGTGAGTCCAGTTCTGCACAAGTTTCTGCCTTAAGAACTTGTACTGAATTGTGGATTTCGTGAATAGAAAAAGTCATGGTGTGGGCTTGAAGTCTCTGAAAATTATAAAAAATAAAAATAAAAAATCCTTTTAGATACTACTTCAATAAGTAATCTCCAATAATTTTGAACAGTTTAGGAGCCTCCAAGGTTATGATAAAAAATCCACAATCAAGTTTACAATAAATCACTATTCTCTGACATCCCATTCAATTGTATATTGCTTCCACTTAAATATATATGTTCAAAACTATTTTATGACATATGTGCAGACTTTTCCTTCCTCAAAATTTGTAAAATAAAATTTTTCAAAGTCTCCATAAAAATCAACTATGCATTGATATAGGGTCTGTCATAAAATGTCTATCTTAATCATATAAATTATCTTCGCGATTAAACAAAATTTTATCCTTTAACCTCTAGATGATGCTTAGACTGAGCTCATTGAAGAGTTGAGTTCCTCATGAATATATGGCTTAATATGAAATCATAATCTCTAAGTGTACACTTGCTAGATGGGAACAGTCCATAAAATATCTCAAACCCCTCTTTTTTTTTCTTTTTCCTTTCTTTAACTTGCAGATAATACTATCCCAGCAACCTAGAACTTAGAGTACAATGCAACTTCATAATCATTAACCACTTGCCAATATGAAACAAAGGTACCACAATTGACTATAACTCAAATTGTAATTGTCTTTCAAACTAAGCTCTCTTGCCATCCCAAATCCTTCAATATCCAATCATAGATAATATGGTTTACTAGCCCAATTCAATAATACGACGAACTTGTTTTCTACCCACTTCAAGTTCTTTTGAGCCAATCCATCAACTCTCATCAACTAAATCAAAAAATTACTTTTCTAACGTCAAAACTTATCCCCCCATAATATTAAACAATCTTCCAAGAGCACGAGTAGAACCAAAATAGAATAATGAATCATATACAATACAAAGTTCAAGAATAGGTGACTCATGAATTCAAGTATGATTTCTGTTATCTAGGCCTAAGGGGTTAACATAATATATATTTTACTAAGGTGAAAGTTCAATGACAACTTGATTAGAAGTCCAGAAAAATAAAGTTTAAAGGAATGCTGGCAATTGTAGGAAAACCAGATTTTTTTTTTTTTTTTTTAAATCTCCTGCCACCCCTAGTTCTCTTTTGAGATGAGGACAAAACTAGGAAAAATGTACTATATCATACAAAATCAAAGCACCTGGACACTAGCTTTTATGGATACACCATTCTTCCCCCCTTTTTTTTTTTTTTGATACAAGCTCATATAAAAGTTGAAATCTACTATACCAATTAACAGAGGATCTGGATAACAAAATTTGAATTCGGATTTGCTTAGGTTGGTCAAGAGTATGTATGACTAAATTTAAACAATGAAATTAGGAGCCAAAGGAAACCAATGGAAAAGTTCAACCCCATATCTGCTCAGTATTCAACGAAACTAAAATCAAAATTTACATGGGTTTCAATGATGGATGGATTGACACCAGATCCTAAGTTGATCATATCATAGGGTGGATGTGCTCAAGTGGTTGTGACAAGATAAATTGAAGTCAAACATAGGATTTAGAAAATTGTTATTGATACTTTCTTTTTAAACACATACGAATAGAAGGCACATTTCAAAAATACAGTGGAATCTCAAAAATTCAACCGAATAGATCCAAATACAACTCTCCATCACAATAGGTGGCAAAAGAGAATTTCAAATGTTAATCAAAATTTGTATGATAGACTTACATAGGAATTTGGACCAATGGATATAAGAACATTTTTAGATCCTTATTTTTCTATCGTATTCAATTTCATGTTGACAACAAATTTTTCTTTCAAAGAAAATAGATTACATGGAACAAAACACCATACAAAACCATAACAAATTAAATCCATAATAAAATATTAATGTCAACAACAAATAATCATGTAATGAGAAAATAAATGATACAAATATATTGCTTACTATATTGACGTCTAAAAAAAACGCTAAAAGGTGCGATGACTATGAGATTAAGAGAGACATAATTTTATATTTTCAACATAATTCGTAAACACAAATATAGAATTTCAACCTATCTATAAAACTTGTTGATAAAATCATATAGTATATAATAAAAGAGCAACAAATACACAAAATCTATTCAATTTGATGAAAGGAAAAAAATACCTGCAGGGTTGTAGGTAGGTAGAGAGGAGAAGGGAAGAATATAGAAAATAATTGTAAAGTAGGTAGTAGAAAGAATAATACACTAGAAAAGTGTGTATATATAGAGAGAATTTTAAGTTGTGATGAAGATGATATGAACAAAAGGAAAGAGTTTAAGTGAAAATCAATTAATTTCTTCTTTTTTTACTTCATTATTACTCACTCCGTTCCACTTTGTTTATCCTGTTTGAAAAGTCAAACTTTTTAAGAAAACATAATTTATTGTCTTGTCTACCTTTTAAAAATGTACAAATTTTCAAAATTACCCTTAAATAAATTTATCAAAAAATTGAATTATCAAAAATTGAAAAATTGGAGAAGCAAGGTCCTCTATCTCTTCAACTTGAATGTGATCGTGATATCATTGAGAGAGCTTTTCTTTATCTACAGTAGATGGTGTTAATTCAAGTTGAAGAAAAGTTTTTTTTTTCCCTTCCCTTCTTTGGATATTTCTTGAATCGTTAAATTTTCAGTGAGGTGTTTTGTAGTTTTATCTTTGTTGGATTGTTCAGTTTGTTTTTTTTTTTTTTTTTTGTGGGGGGGGGGGGGGGGGGGGGGGGGGGGGGGGGGGTTTCATGAGAGAATGGCCTGTAAGGACACATTAGAAAGATTTTTTTTCTTTTAAAAGAGAGAGAATGGCATTTAAGATGCCAAGTCAATTGTTTTTTTATTTGAAGAGTTATTCTTAACGAGACAACTAAAAATGTGTCCCAATTAGATTGATTTTTCAAATATTTGTTGGTTTTCTTTTCAAATAGTTTTGAAAATAAAATAGGGGTATAATAGAAACATTAGTAAATTAATGACTTCTATTTTTAGAAACTAGACAATATTTTAGGACATCTCAAAATAGAATAGAAGACAAATAAAATGGGACGGAGGGAGTATTTATTAGAAAAAAAGATTACATAAGATGCAAATTTATCCCCAAAAAAAAATAAAACATAGTAAAAAAAATAATAAAAACGTACTTTGATACACAATAGTAATATTCAATTCTATCTTTTTTTTCCTATAAAAAAATTATATCTTATTTGCTTTTACGTATTTTTTATCTCTTTTTCTTTTACTTTATATTCTATCTTTTTTTTTTTTTACATAGGTAATTCTATCCTATTGATTTTAGGTTTTGTTGATAACATTTTAGATAGACATAGTTAGAGTTGTGGTTGTAAACCAAATGCTTTCTTTTGTTACTTGATTATTAGGAAAAAGATAACATAACGTAGTAAAAAAAATTAACAAAACGGGTAGTCACACGACAAAAAATAACAATGCATATTTATCCTATTGATATTCTATCTTATTTGCTTTTACGTTTTTTTCTTCTTCTTTTTTTTTTTTTTTTTTGAAATTCTAACAATTTTATAGCTAATTCTATCCTATTGATTTTAGGCTTTGTTTATAATATTTTAGATAGACACAATTGTAGGTTGTAGTTGTATGGTACCAACCAACTAAATTTAATTAAATTTAATCTCTTTTCAAAATTTTAGAAAACACTTACTGTAGGTTGCAAGTTTTATTTTATCCAAAGAAATTAATAAGAACAAATAAAAATGTTGTTTTTATCTAAAAATTACTATAATTTAATGCAAACACTTGGCGCAATCATGACTTTGAAGCTCAACTTTTATTATATAGTATATGATATGCTATAATGTAGAAGGATTGATACGAAGGATTTCCCCCTCCAAAATACCACTATAACAGCTATAAGAAACATATTATATACAAAATGTTTCTTAAGAGAAATGAATATTACACGCATTGACAAATATATGTCACAATTACGGTCTCTGTTTTACAAAGCTAATTTTTAATAAAAACTACATAAATGAAAACCACTTCAAATTGTCCTTGAAGTTGTACAATCAAGAAACAGTGCCTCTCACCCAAATGCATCCAATTTGGCCTTTATGCAATCCAACAAATTTGTGAATAAGTTAACCCGGTTAAAAAGGAAATGGAGAAGAAAAAAAATGACAGCTTTTATAAGGTAAAGTAATTGTTAAAATACTCACAAATAATAATTATTTTTTAAACAACTTAATATTAAGCAGTGAAAAAGTACAAACAAATAAACAGACTGTACTTTTTCATAATGTCAAACTTCATCTCATAATCGGCCGGTTATTTTTATTTTATTTTTTCATTTATCAATTCAATGTACAATCAATGCTAGCTAGCTAATCAGGGAGTTCAATTAAACAATCGAAAATATTAAAGGAACATTCAAAGACTTGCAAACAACGTTTTGGAGCATTAATAATAAATTTAATGCAATAGAATATGTAAACAATGTCTTTTGTATTGGTAAAAAAAATGAAAAAAAAAAAAAGCCTTTATATAATTGTTTTTATTGGAGTTACAGTGCCTTATATATTAAAAATAATAATGGTATATATTAAAAAACAAAACTTTATGTGATTTTTTTTTTTTTGGAGTTATTAAAAAGAAGTAAAAATGGCATATTTTTATTATAAAAAAAAAAAAAAAAACCTTAAATTTTTAGGTTGATATACCTTCTTCATGGAATGATCATGCTGGCTTTAGAAGAAAATTAATCATTTTGTCAAAAAACTTGTAAACCTGTGAGTCTCTTTACCAAAAGACAGTGTTGTTATATATATTTGAAAAAAACCAGAGATAAAAATCAAAATAAATAAATAAATTCCATTTGTAAAAAAGGACAGAGGAGTTTATTGATATCAAAGGAGGATATTACAAAGTTTTTAGGTTGACATACCTTTTTCAAATGAATGATCGTGTTGCTTGGTCACAAAATCCTATTGTCAAGAAGGATGTATTTAAAAAAAATCTAATGTGGCGTTTGGTACGGGGTAATATTTTAGGATTCCCAGGAATGTTTAAAGATTCCTATGTTTGGTTGCAAATCACGCTAAGGAATCAGATGCCAGGGAAATCTGGATTCCCCTCTCAGTAGGAATGTGGATTCCCTTTAAAACAGGTGGGAATCCAGATTCCCAAGCTTAAAGGAAATTGTATTTTTTATAAATTGACAATTTTAACCCTTTTTTATTATCATTTAAGCAATTAACATAAAATATAAAACAAATTATTATGGATTAAACTTTTTTAAAATTATTGTTAAGAATAAAAGCATTTGAGAATTTAAATAGTTATTTTTGTATTGTACCTGTCATTTTGAAATATTAGACTATAATTTTAATGAATTTTTCATAATTAATAGTTTATATTTGGTTTTTCATTATTTATTTAGAGGAAGATTTCTTTTTTTTAAGAACTTGGTAGTTCACATTCAAATCTAAGAATAGAATAGGAAAAATAAATAATTCATTTAAGATTCTTGAGAATAAACCAAGCGTTATCATCTCACATTCCTAGGAATCTTAAAATATTCCCAATGAAACCAAACATTGGAATAGCTACATTCTTAGGAATGTGATTCCTAGGAATCACATTCTTAGGAATTTAGATGCCAAGAGTAATGAAGATTCCTCTGTACCAAACGCCACATAAAGGTGAGAAAGGAAGAGGGGAGTTTATCAATTTCAAAGGAGAATGCTACAAAAAAGTTTAGGTTGACATACCTTTTTTCCAGATGAGGTGGTTGCTTATGGTTTTGAATTTAGATGATAATAGATGAGCTGGTTTAATAACTTGAGAGATAGACTTCATAAAAAAAATTAAAATAAAATAAAAAACAACTTGAGAGTGGAGGGAGAGAAAAAAGAAGAAGTTGTTCTATATATATATATAGACACACACACACTAGCCTCTGACACTTCTATTTTTATTTTTTTTTAGTAAATGTTAATAATTTGCATCAATTATAATTTGGGATTAGTACATTTTTCAATTACAAAAAAAAAAAAAAAAAAAAAAAAAAAAAAAAAAAAAAACCTAGGGGTGTAATGAGCACTATGCATTTGTGGGTGAAATGATTTTTTCATCACAATCCTAGATTTTTTTTTTTTTTTGTGATTAAAAAATCTAGTTGTGGGTGCCCAAGGACCGAGGAAGGATAGCACAACTATAGCCTTCAGTCGTTCCTTATATAGAAGCATTTATAACCAGAGGAAAAGGTTGCCCGAGAAGAAGATGAGAAGAGATAGAATGTCTTCTGGAGGTATAAGAGGTGAGATGGGCGTTTCATTGGAGAACACAAGAAATTTGGGAAGTCCCCTATAAAGTTTCACCTACCACCTCCACATCAAATGACTGGCAACAGTTTTATCAGCCGCATTGATGAGAAAGTGATTAAACAGTAGATCCACAGCTAAGTAATTACTTTTACCACCTTCACCAGAAGTCTAATGGGACAAGTGTCTTAATAAGAGTTTAGAGAATTGCAGGTGGAGGACTAGGATGCAAGGACCTTAAGAGTGTATAAAGGAAAGGAACTTCCAGAGAAAAAGGGATCCAAAAAAAACGAGGGAAACAGATTAGAGTTAGAATAGTGACTGAGAGAAAAGAGAGAGAATATTGTACATGCTTGCACCAGATACTGTCCTTGGGCAAACTTCTGAAGAACTATTAATATACTTAGTCTTTGACTTTCACTTATTCCTTCTTCATCTGTATTCTCGGGCGAAGCTCAACTTGTTTCATCTCACTCTCCTTACAAGTATCTATTGGTTTGGGCCTAGTCAAGTAATACCCATTTCACTATTCTAAGTGGGCCTGGGTCACCATACTCTATGCCTTTACAGTAGTAATTCTAAATTATAATTTATGCAAATTATTAATATTTACCAAAAAAGAGAAGAACGTCTGAGTACACGCACGCATGTGCTCAGAGGCTAGTATTTTACTAATGCCTCAATTAATTGAAATTTCTCTACTCCCAACTATTAAATAGTATATATATATATATATATATATATAGAGAGAGAGAGAGAGAGAGAGAGAGAGAGGAAAGCCTCTCATGTTATGAAGGTTTTTTGTTTTTTTGTACTGGCAGTTCTGAAGTTATTTTTAAAATTGTATTAAGCTTTTTTAATATCAAGTCACATAATTTTTTATTTTTTATATTTTGTATTTTGGTGCATCTATTATTTTTTTGATCCCAAGCCTAGAAGTTTGTTTGTTTTTTTTTATAAACTAGCACAATTCTAATACAAAAGTTTAAATTGCCTAGCAATACAAAAAAAAAAAAAAAAAATGAAAGTATTAATTTTTTTAAACACCAAGAATGCTGTTTGAGAAGGCCACCTATTCTCAAAGTTTAATATTAGGCCACAGAATGTTTTTTGGTGCATCTATTTTTTTTTTTTTTTTTTTTTATGAACCAAAGCCTAAAAGTAATTTTTTTGTTTTTTAAACTAGCACAATTCTAGTACAAAATTTTCAAATGCCTAAAAGGAAAAAAAATAAATAGAATTTCTTTATATGGGAAAGGCTAATGATTGTTAAGTTTTTTTTTATTTTTTTTATTACTAAGAGCTATCAAGGTTTTTGCTAACCATAAAATGTAGCCACATAGTACACATCCGTAACAAAAGTTTGAAATGCCTAAAAAAACAAAATTTTAAATAGTAGAGAAAATCACATACAACTTACCCACCTGTGGTTTGACACTTTAGCGACATGAGGTTAACTCAGTTAGCGTTCCGTAACTTGCCTCTATTAAAAATATGGCTAAATATATAATTTTGTTCCACTTTTATGCTTATTTCTTCCAAAAACACAACAACAAAATATATATATATATATATATATATATAAAATACAAAGATCAAATAAAAATAAAAAATAAAAAAGAATCCAGATGAACATTTGCATCATGGGATTTCAAACTATAGTTAACTTAAATTTTGGTCAAATCTTAGGTGGATAAAGTGTCAAATTTCAAACTACAAATAGGTAATTTAAATTTCTATCAAACCACAAGTGGGTAAGTTGTAATTTGCTCTAAATAGTATTATTTTTATTTTTATTTTTTTCGGGAAAGCCTCTCACGTAGTCAAGTATTTTTAGTCCTGAAATGTAGGCCACTTAATACACATCCATAATAAAGTTTCAAATGCCTACCAAAAGAAAGTATGGGAAAGGTTCATAATTCTAAATTAATTTTTTTAAAGAGATTTATCAATTTTTTTTTTTTAAATCCTAAAAGGTAGCCACTTAGTCCTAAAATGTAGCCATTAAATACACACCCATAACAAAATTTTCAAGTGCCTAAAAAGAAAAAGAGAAAAAAAAATAGTTTTAATTTTCTTTTATGGGAAAGGCTTGCACATGAGCAATAATATCTTTTAACTTTAAAAATATATTTTCTTGTAAAAAATGAAAAGAAGTTGTAGTGAAAGGCACAACAGTTGTTAGGGATAATTAATTTCATACAGAAGAGATGTGATTAAGAAAAATAAAGTTAAACCTTAGGAGTTTCAATTAATGATGATATGTACATTAATATTCCAAAAAAACAGTAAATTGAATCCAATGTAGAATTACACAAATTGATAAATACAGGCATAGGTAGGATAAAGTGTTTTTTTTTATACAAAAAAAAAAAAAAAAAAAAAAAAGTCTTAAACAACCACTTGATAAATGACTACCACTTTATATAAGGCAGCCTTGAATCATACAATATTTTTGTAAAGTCTCTCGATCACCCGAACTCATCCAATAAGCCCAATATGTAATCAAACAAAATTGTTGATGTGTAGCCCTAAAAAAAGAGTAAGATTAAAAAATAAGAAAAACAACAAACATTAAATAGGAGGCAACATTGGTATTGCACCATTGTTACTTCGTAATTAAGTGTGATATTCAATCTCATTTAGGGATTTTTTTTTAAGTTCCAATACCATCTAAGTAACTAATTACTATGGCAAACTACCACTTGAAAATAAATTTTAAGAAAAGCACATTATGGTACTAAAATAGCACAGTCCTACATAAGTCAAAAAAAAAAAAAAAAAAAAAACACAGTCCTACAATGAATAAATATCAAAACTTGATAACGTTTAAAATAACACAATTCTAATAGAAAATAAATATCAAAACTTGATAACATTATGTGAATGCATTTGTAAAAGTAACATACCAATATTCTACAAAAACCAACTACGAATTGCGAAATCCTCATCAAAATACATACTACCAGTAGTCGTGATAAAGAAGTCTTTTGCTTTTGTAAATAGAGTTTCTTCTTCTTAGATTTGATGGTGGTGTATTGTAATAGACTCCATGGCAACGCAATCTCACTCACAACCTGTTCATAAAAATTAAATTAAAAAAGAAAGGAAAAAAAAAACCCTTAATTAAATACGATAATCACTATTGTAAATTTCACCAAAAAAAAAAAAAAAACCAAAGATAGAATTTGATTTCTTTTGTAGAACACGGTCTTGGCAACAGAGATAAATGAAGGTGGGAACAAATGGAGGAACAATATAAAAAACTGTGCAGAGAAACCAACGTGTAAGATATTTTTAAATAGAGATAGTGTATGCTAATTTTTAGGAAAAATATGTATCAAACATGAATGAGATATATTTTTCCTTTTAGAAATTGTGTGATATATATATATATATATATATATATATATATATATATATATATATATATATATATATATATTAGAGATAGTGAGTGTAAGTGCACAATTGCACTTGGACCCAAAGACAATCACGGGCTCAGGCCCAATGAGCCTTAAACAATAAAATTTGTAGAGTGTGGGCTCGAAACCTAGGTTTGAAGTACTGGGAGCTTGATAACAGGCTTTTAGAAACAAATACAGGTAAATAACAAACGATAATTGCAAATGGATCTCTTCGGACTCGAGCTGAGGACTACTTCTTTATTATTTCTCTTTCTTCCTTAAAGATTACAATTTCTTAATTTTCTTTCTCAGTTCCCGATCTCCCTTCCTTTTGGCCTTTACCCCCCTTTTATACTTCCTTCCCTGATACTTTTTGAATAGTGACTAGAAGTTTCTACCTCACTGTTCAGGGGTCACCTCCCCATTAATGAGGCCAAGGAGGTAGGTGTAGAGCTTTTAATGCGGAGGTGGCAGCCTTTGCTCTTGATATTTTCTTTAATACTGGTGCATCTAGAAGATTCAGGATGTCCCCCTTTAACCATCAGTCTTTCCAGAGTTGTACCTTGACTTTCATAATGAAGTCTTGAGTTTTCTTGGATCTGTATGAGGAGAAGAACGCTCTCGGCTGTACCCTCGAATCCTCGGCGTATGGGCCAATTTGTAGAGTTTAATTCTGGAGTAGGTCGGCCCTCCATGCTACAGTCCAAAGGCCTATATGCCCATTCTGGTCTTTTTACTCCCCATAGTGAGCTATTATTTCTTTTTAAAACCTGGTTAGACGTGGGTATTTTTTTTAAGAAAAAAATAAAAACCATATCTAGAGTTTAGGTGAAGTTGTAGTTGGGCTATTAGAATCCTATACTAAACAAATTGTAAAAAGAAAAGATTTTAAAAGCTGTGAGTATTTTTTATTTTTCTGAGTAAGAAAAGTTGTGAGTTTTTTAAATTTTAAATTTTGAAGAGGTATGCTAACTTTTAGGAAAATGAGGCGAACTTGGGATTTGATTTTTTTTGAAATTTAGTTATTGAATTTCCTTATATGCTCCATTTTAAAAAAAAATGTAGTGATAATAGAATATATTAGGGGTATTTTAATTAATAGAAGTATACATATATAAAAGACTATTCCTCTCTTTCAAATGGACTTTTATACGTGAGTTTCAGCTAATTCAACTGGTAAAATCTCTCATGATTAAATAAGAGATTTGGGGTTCAATCTCCGCCTACACCAAAAACTGATTGGTATCTTGGTCTGATGATAAAGAGCTATCATTAGGAGTGGACGCCATAAGTTGAAACTCTCTCTCTAAATAAAATAAAATAAAATAAAACCTAGACTTTTAATAGGTTCAAAAATTTACTCATTAATGAAGGGTAACTTCACTTATAAATGTCAAATAATATGTTCATTTTAAATTCAAAAAGAGAATTCCTAAAATTTTAAATTTTTTTTCCATCACATTTAAAAAAGAAATTACAGGTACAACTTATCTTTAAAGTTTATCTTTTGAAAAAAAAATATTTCTAAATTATAATAGATGCAAATTATTAACCTTTAAATATAAAAGAGTCTATGAGCACGTGCGTGCTCATATATATATATAGGTAAACTATATATTTGGTCCTTATCCTATACACTATATTTCAATTTGATTATGAACTTTTCAATTATGTCAATTTGGTCCTTAACCTTTTAGTACCATGTCAGTTTAGTCTCTGCCGTTATTTTTTTTAGATGAAAATTGATGACTTATCTAATGACCAAAATAAAAAATTAGCTTATGCTAATGTGACAATAAATTTAAATTTTATTTTGGTTGTTTGTCATATTAGCAATTTTCATTTAAGATATAACAGCAAAGACTAAGTTGACACGACATTGAAAGGGTAAAGACTGAATTGACACAATTGAAAAGTTATAGACTAAATTAAAATATGGTGTTTTGTAAGGGATCAAATATGTAGTTTACCCTATATTTTTTAAACGTGGCGAGGAAAAAAAAATGTTATGTGCACCACATTTTTACAACAACTAATATGTAAAATGTTATTACGAGTTGTTATTAGTAAGGTAGAAAAGTAATTTCAATGATAGGTTCAAATTAAAATAAATAACAACTAAAAATTTATAATTTGTTGCGAAAATATTGTAAACTTAACTTTTTTTTTTTTTTGATAAACGTGGACTTAGCTCTTTTAAAAAAACAACAAACCTTTACTCAAAAAAAAAAAAAACCTGAGAGAAAAGAGGAGAAAAACGGCTTTTATTTTATTTTATTTTTTTTAAAATTCAGCTAAAATTTAAGATTTTTTAAATTAATAATTTTACATATATATATATATATCCCTATTATTTAGGGTTTACAAATTGATAAATTTAAGCCTATTTCAGGCATCAAAATTGAAATTTTAAAAAGCGATAATAAATATTAAAAATATATTTTCTCTCTTTCTCTACTCGTCACCAAACCCCAATTGAAAAAAAATCCTCTCTCAACAGAGCAACGTGCAATCGGCTTGAAGCTTTGTTTTGTTACAGAAAACCCTTAACACAGAAAACCCAAATCTGCAATCGCCCTCCTTTGAGTTCGGTAATGGAAAAACAACAATGTCTCTGAACGACATTGTGTACGACATCCTGAGTCGGATGCCGGTGAAATCCTTAATCCGATTCAGGTGCGTTTCTAAATCTTTTGACTCCACAATCACCGACCCTAAATTCATTGCCACACATCTCAACCAAGCCATATCACTATCCAATAACAACAACAACAACATTACTCACAATGGCTATCTTCTATATACACCACATCTTTCATCACCTGACACTGAGGAAGAAGAAGAATTGCATACAGATGTTTACAACACTGACCACACTCCGACTGAGGTGCATACCGTTGTTTACAACACTGACCACTCTTTGACCGAGGTTTCTAGCTTTGAAATCCCCAATGTTCTTCGTGGTGCCAACATTGTTGCCTTCTGTAATGGCTTGTTTTGTCTCGCTAATAATTCTGAGAAGTACTTAGCTGATCAAAGCCTATATTTGTGGAACCCAAGTATTAGAATGTTTAAGACGGTTCCTACCCAATTTCCTGACCACCTTCCTGTTTCTAGGGTCACTTTTGGATTTGCTTATCAAAACAATGATTTCAAGATTCTCAGGCTTGTTTGTTTTGCAAGTGGAGGGGCCGAGGCGCAAGTTTACACTTTGAGTACGAATTCATGGAAAAAGTATGAAATATCGTTGGAGTTTCTAAATGGGTCATCTATTAATTATATATGTTCATCACCATGTTTATTTTTTAATGGAGCTCTCCACTCTATGGCATATAAAAATAATCAGGAATTTATTTTGTCCTTTGATGTTGATGATGGGAGAGTCCGTGGGATAATGCTGCCTCAAAACTATGTATCTGGTTGTTCTGAATTTCTTGCTGTGTTCAAGGGGTCGTTGGCTTTGATTGTTTTCACTGATGAAGTAATTGGCGAAAATGATGTATGCGACATTTGGGTGATGAAGGAGTATGGTGTGTCTGAGTCGTGGACAAAAAAATGTGTACCAATGGAAATAAATGCAAATTTAATTGGCTGCTCTGTCAATGGTGAACTTTTGATTGAGCAAACTAGCCATTCGGGGGTCCACATCATCTCATTTGATTCTGAGAGTTTAAATGAGGAAAATCTTGGAATCCCGCAGACTAGAGATGTGATTTACACTGCTGATTTTGTGGAGAGCTTAGTTTTGCTTAACGGGGCAGACGTCAAAAATCAGTAAGTTTGAATTTCTAGTAGACAGTCATCTTTCTCAAATTCACATTGACAAGTCAATTTTGTTATTTTTGTTTTCCCTGTGTAAATAAACCCATTATTATATTGTATTTCTTTCCATTGGCTATAAACTTGAAAGTACTTGTTTTGATGCATAAAACTAAATCTTATTAAACACTAAAGGATCCCTTTGAGGATTACGGCTTTTATTTGATTATTAAAAAAAAAAAAAAGGTGTGAGAAATGTTGTGCATATTCTTAGAACATGGCATGTCACGGTAACATACCTCTTTAACTAACGTAGTCCTATTTTATTGGTCATAACATGATGATTACTTCTTTTCTTCTTTTTTTTTTTTTTTCTTTTTTTTTGATAACTATAGGCAGAATTGCCATGGATGTAAAACTAATTGAGTTAATGTTAATACATCTAGGCACCCTAATTTGTATCAGCATTACTAGTATCTCCCATATTGAAGGAATACTAAATTACAAATTGTACCCTCTAAATGTGAATCCTTTGGCTTTGCCTGTTGATATTTAAAATTATATAATGTTTTGAATCTCTTCTCTTTCATCCATACCCATTAATGACATGGCCATTAGACATCATATATATATATATATATATATATATGAATTTGGAATAATGGAGGGTGGGTTGTTTTTGTTTGATTGTTGAAGTTGGAAAAGTGTGATAAATGGGTTGTGAGGATCATGCAATATATGGCTTGTGTGCACATATAATTTTTGAAACAGAAGGTGTTTTCCATTTTTTATTTAGAACAATTTGTATGATGCATTTAAATACCTACTAATCTTAAAATTATTATTAAAAAAATCATGATTATATGGTTTGGAGGTATAGTGTGAATGAAATAATCGATAGTCTTGAAACAGCATATAATTTCTTGGTAGGAATCTTTTGTAGCTTAGTCAATACTGGTGTAGACAGTTGAAAACTTCAGAGGCTGCCATCGTTCCCCTGAGTTGTAAAAGTAACACACTAAAATAGAAAATACATGGCTTTACCTTTGTGGGCTGTTTTGAAATTTGAATTTTCTGTTTTATTAGGTTTGCAGTACATTATGGTTTGTGGATTCAACTAAATTTGAACAAGGCTATCAAATTGCCCTGGTCTTGGTCTTTGTTCTGTTGTATTTCCCTGATACTGAATTGGCTTAATGATTTATATAGTTATATGTGACTCTAAAGCATGTTTGATCACTGTGTTCTGAATCATAACTGTGTCAAGGTCAGGATTTTGCATTACTTAAACTGTGGATACCTAGCATTGTTAGGATTTTTGGTCTGACTGTTCCAAGCTCCAAGGATATAGCAATTAAGTTATAGCTTTTAGAGTATTGGTAATCAAAGTGTTTCCAGAGCATTTTGAGTTTAATCCTATTGTTTTTCCAGCTCAAGATTTTATAAAAGCAACCTTCTAGAAATATATCTCTAATATTACATGTATTTGGTGATTGGGTAGTCTTAGTAAGCCATGAAATCTGCAATATTTGACTATTACTTTACTCTTTTGACAAATCAAGATTGTTCCTATCCAAAAATTCCCACACAGTTGCTAAAAAAGAACATATATTATCTATAAAAGAAAACTATATTATTGGACTTAGACATGCATTTTTCCGCTTGCTAAGTTCCTCACTGTTTCAGTTTAGATCCTTGAGTCTCTAAGACTCGAGTTCAGTGAAGAACTCGAGCCTTAAAGCCTCGAGTTCCACATGGATTACTTGGAACTTGAGTCTTAGAGAACCCTATTAAAAGCCAAAAAAACACCCTTTTGTGTCCTTCTCACTGCCATATGTTTCGCCTAATTTACTATGTTTGTGTCTCATACCATACGTTATCTTTAATGATTATGAAAGAAGAAAGCTTCTTTTTGTAGATTGTTTGGTTATGCTATTAGTGCATCTGTCTTGGTGAATTGTCACTATGCTATACATTTGGGATTTTTTGCACTAACTAATCTTGTTTATGTCGTGGGGAAATTTGTTAGCATAGAGATGTAAAGCATTTGCAATAATTAGGATAATTATATTAGTTCATATTTAGCGAGATGGGGAAACTGCTGATTATCTACTCCATTGAAATGCTGGTAGAGAGTTATGGAAATATTGTGTTTTCATTGTTTTGGTTTACTGGTAGATGCTTAGAGATGTTATGGAGCATTTAGCTAGTTGGCAGATGCATAGAGATGTTATGGAGCATTTAGCTAGTTAGCAGGGAAAGTTTAGCAGATGCAGTAATGCTGCGATATGAAGGGTTTTTAAAAAAATATATATTTATTATATTTTATTTCAAAAAATTTGATTGTTACAATGGGGGAAGGAGGATTTGAACCCTGGACATCTTCGTTAGAAACATTAGGAGGTGCTATTTGAGCAACAAGGCTCTTGGCAGTGCTGCGATATGGAGTATGATTCCTCATTGTCTCATGTGGGGTATTTGGAGGGAGTGGAATGCTCAGACTTTTGAGGGATGTGAAAATTCAGTTCATGACCTAGAGTTTTTATTCCTCAAGACTTTGTTTGAGTGGATAAATGCTTTGTGCTTATTTTCGTTTGCTACTTTTTCCAATATGCTTGATTGTTGTAACCTTCATGTGTAATTTGTGTACCTATTGTACACTTTCTGTGTACATTGGTAACACTCTTTTTATTTTTTAGTTATAAAAATATAAAAGGTTTTTAGGCATGAAATTAAGTTGTTTTCCTGCCTTTGGGTTTTCTTTATTTAGCTAATCCCACCTATCTCTTTCTTTCTCTAAATGAAATAACACCTACTCTCTTTTCTTCTGTAGGGCAGAAGACTAGATAAGATCAAGCATCAAATATGTGGATTGACATGGATGTGTTCTTGTTGTTTACGTTGGAAGTATTGGTATATGTTCTCTTCATCAGGTTTGGTAGAAAACCATCTTATGAAAATTCATGTAGAAAGATGAGAGATTGAACACTATGCTTTTACATTGCAATAACATTTTGACCATTAGACTAATAGTTTATCATTTTATTTCATTTAAGTTCTTCATGGATGTGAAGGATCGAAAAGCCCCAAATGCTACATACTATCTTGTAAAAATGGTTGTTGCACAAAATTTTTGGTAGTCCATTAGTTTTTATATTGCTTATCAATTATTTGATGAGTCAAACCTTTGATAATTTTGGCAAATATGAATAACAGAAACAGCAAATGGAAATAGGGAGGTGTTTCCCATATTACATTTGGAATGAACACTTTTTTTTCATTGATAATAATGTCGATAGTATAGTAATAGGATCATACACATTAGTTGAATTCACTCACATCGCAACGATGATATATATGACAAATATTGGAGGATTTGAGTGATATTTTATTAGACAGTGGTGAGAGAAAGGCAGAAAGCTATTTTTAGTAGGATTTCTAAATACATAGTTCATGTTTACAAAGCCATACTTAAAACCTGTCATTGCTTGCATCACCAATGCTTTTGAAGTTATGTTGTTGGTCATCCCATTTCTGCAATGACCTTAGATTCCACCCACACTGTCAAACTCATGGATAGTTAACTCTGGTGCTGAACTGCAAAGATCACTACCATCCTCTGCAGTCTGCAATTACTTTGCATTTCACCAAATTGTGTTCAATGGGAATGAGATCCCAACAGGCCATCCAATCAAATAGTTGCACTTTATTGGGCACCCAGGTCTTCCAAATAGAGCTCCAGCAAATGAAGTCACAGGTTTGGCTTGCATTACAATCTCATAGGAGCTGTCTAGCAACATAATAAGCACTTTTGACTGTATATCGCACAGATTTTGGGTAGCCCAAAATTAACCTATTCATGGTGGGTTGTTGACTCAACGAAAATTTAAAAATAGCATTAGCATTAGCTGATGGAAAAATTCTGGTAGATTAGCTTCCTGTGCTGTCATCTTGGGAACCTTAATGATGGAGAATACTCGCCTAGTGCAAGTATCTAATATACTCATCTTTGGAATATATTCATTAGTTTGTTACTTTGTTATTGTATATTTGCTGCCCTGTTGGTTGGGTTTTTTTTTTTTGGGTTGTGTAATTCTGTATGCTATTTGTGTGGCAAACACAGATGTTAGCTATCATGGTTCAGTTTTGTTACATGATTGGAAAGGTAACTCATCTAGATTCTCGAATGGCCCTGTAGAACAGCATGTCACTTCTGCAACATCAAATCCTGCCAATCAAGGCAACATAAGAAATGTAGAAGATTTTTTTTTTCTTTTTTTTTTGAGCTCAAATAATTTTACTATCTAAAATCACAAATGTAGTTTGGTTTCTTGATGATTTTGTTGCAACTGTGACAAGCCAGCAACCATATTCGGAGAGTGGTTCATTTTTGTTACATGCTAGAATTTGTTGTGTGTTTGGTTGGATTTTGTTCTTCTGTGAATTTGAGGTTTTGTGTGTGTGTGTGTGTGTGTGAGGACTATTTTGGTACTGTTTTTATGTTTTGTTAAATAATGGTTCCATGAGAAAAACCATATGCAGAGTATTTCATTTTAAACAAGGGGTGTGGAGGTTAATTGCAGTAATAATGTTGAGACATGTATTTTCAGTTTATGTTCATTGTAACTTAATTTTTTGGAAATAGTTGTGCACTTCTTTCTGCTGGCATGTAAACCAATTAAAATTAATTTGTTATGTCTATGTTTGTTAAGGTTGTTGGAACAATTGACCACTTTTCGCATTTTCAAAAAGTTCAACTTGTTACTTCTCTCAAAATAATAACAATTAAAAAAAAATAAACTTTCTTTTTATCATGCTTGGACCCATCCATAAAGTGAAAATGCAGGAGCAACCCGTGGGAGGAAGTTTCTGTTTTCAATGGTTTACGAATAGATATAATAAAGGTTATAATTTTCTGTGTATTGGACTGGCTCTTCTTGATTACATATCTTCAAATTACTATCCTATCTTGAATCTTCTTATCAAGAAATGTGTGTGCTTAGATCCTTATTGCTGCATTGAGTAACCAAGATATTTCGTTAAAATGAAAAACTAAAAATTCATTAGCACATCACACTAGATTGTTTAAGTTACTTCATTGGTTGGCCGAACTTGTAAGCACTTAATAGTTAATATCCTTATATACTTTTAGTTGTTTTAATAAATAATAATCAAAATCTGGGCTCGGAATTATAGTTTGCTATATTTTTTTTGGTTTAATAATGTAGGAGGCAGGAAGGCCAAAAGAAACTTATGCATGATTTGGAAGCAATGCCTTTTCATGTAGAATTAGTCACTAGCCCGTGCAATGCATGAGTTTATCTCATGTTTGACTATGTTCATTTCCCTTATTTTATTTTGTGAAGGCATTGATCTTTTGGTTGAACATTTTTAATGAAAAATTTTCTTCAACTTTACTGACCCTAAGGTGGTTTGAAAAAAATAAGGGGAAAAAAAGCAGCAGTTTACTACAAAGAAATACATTATGTAGAATGAAATGGTGAAGAAAAATGAGGCGTATTACAAAAAAAGAAATACACTGTATGAAATGAAACGGTAAAAAAAAAAAAAAATTCTCTGAAATTTTATCTTATATTTTTTCATTTCATATAATTTAAGGATATTGAACATGACTTTCTCACATGTTAAAAATAAAAGCCCAAAATTTTAAAAAAGTAGATGACTTTTAGTATTTGAATTTGATTTGATATTTACAATTTTTGTTTTAAAATTCTAATAAATTGAGAGTTCCTTATTCTTGGGATTCAAATTTGGACTCTTCTTTGTGGGGGATAGACGAAAATGCCATTGAATTAAGTCTCTTGATTAGTTATAAATATGGTTAATAAAGTTACTTTGACACGTGCATATTTTCATATGCATTGTGATGTCAGTCACGTTTAGGTTTAAAGTGGAATTATCTCACTAATAAATGTATTTTTCCTTTTAATGACATAATTTTGTCATTTACCGTGGTTCAATAATTACTTTTTAGTAAGTTACCGACTAAATGCAGCAGAGAAAAATATTAATGTGTCTAAGTTAAGCAATGTTTTGCTTAAGCTTGATTAAATAACTTCTTCTTTTCTTTTTTTTTTCTTTTTTTTTTTTTGCAATTCAATAGTTAGGGATGAGCAATTTGAACCCTAAACATTTCCGTTAGAATCACCTAGTGGGGAAGACGAAATGCCATTGAATTAATGGTCTGTTTGGATGGAAGGGGGAAGAAGGGGGAGTAGAGTAGAGTTGACTAAAAATAAACTAATTTTGTGTTAAATTTACTCTACTCTCCCTCCCTCTCCCTCAATCCAAACGGACCATAAGTTTCTTAATTAACTAAAAATATGGTTAATATAGTTACTTTGACATGTGCTTGCGTGTCTTCACACGCATTATGATGTCAATCATGTTTAGGTTAAAGGGTCATGCTAATGAATGCCCTTAGGGCATTGGTTAACAAACAATGCCCTAAGTGGAATTATCTCTCTAATAGATGTAATATCCCTGTAATTATATAATTTCGTCATTTACCACGGTTTAGTAATTATGTTTTAGTAAGTTATCAACTAAATGTGGCAGAGAAAAATATTAAAGAGTCTAAGTTAAGCAATGTGTTGCTTAAGCTTGATTAAATAACTTTTTTATTTACAATTCAGTAGTTAGAGATGAATGATTTGAAATCTAGACGTCTTCGTTGAAAACATCTAAGGGGAAAGACGAAAATCCATTGAATTAAGTCTCTTAATTAATTAAAAATATAGTTGATAAAGTTACTTTGACACATGCATGCGTATCTTCACACACGTTATGATGTTAGTCATGTATAGGTTAAAAGTGGAATTACCTCCCTAATAAATGTATTTTTCTTGTAATTATAGAATTTTGTCATTTATCACGGTTCAGTAATTATGTTTTAGTAAATATTCAACTAAATGTGGCAAAGAAAAATATTAATGAGTCTAAGTTAAGCAATGTGTTGCTTAAGCTTGATTAAATAACTTTTTTTTTTTTTTACAATTCAATAATTAGGGATGGGTGATTTGAACCCTGGACGTCTCTATTGGAAATACCTAGAGGAAAAGACAAAAATGCTATTGCATTAAGTTTAATAAAATTATGGTTAGGTTAATATGGTTAATAAAGTTATTATGATTAGGTTAATCCAGTTAGCCCAATTAATTAAATACATGGTTAATAAAGTTACTTTGATACGTGTGTATCTTCACACACATTATGATGTCAGTCATGTATAGGTTAAAAGTGGAATTACCTCCCTAATAAATGTGTTTTTCCTATAATTATATAATTTCGTCATTTACCACGGTTCAATAATTATGTTTTAGTAAATATTCAACTAAATGTGGCAGAGAAAAATATTAATGAGTCTAAGTTAAGCAATGTGTTGCTTAAGCTTGATTAAATAACTTTTTTTTTACAATTTAATAGTTGGACATCTTCGTTGGAAACACCCAGGGGGAAAGACAAAAATGCTATCGAATTGAGGTTAATAAAATTATGGTTAGGTTAATATGGTTAATAAAGTTATTATGATTAGGTTAATCTAGTTAACCTAATTAATTAAAAATATGGTTAATAAAGTTACTTGATACGCATGTATCTTCACACACATTATGATGTCAGTCATGTTTAGGTTTAAAGTGGAATTATCTCCATAATAAATGTATTTTTCTTGTAATTATATAATTTTGTCATTTACTGCAGTTCAATAATTATGTTTTAGTATTTTATCAATTGAATGCAGCAGGGAGAATATTAATGAGTTGAGTTAAGCAGTGTGTTGCTTAAGCTTGATTAAATAACATTTTTTTTTAGTTAGGGATGAGGGATTTGAACTTTAGATATCTTTGTTAGAAACACCTAAAGGCATAACCCCCACCCCCAAATTTTTTAAATTTCTACTATACTATATATAATTACCAAATGCTTCACGGATTTGCTTATAAAATAGAAGTTGGCCCTTCAATTATTTGAGTTCCCCCCACCCCCCAAAATAGTTTCTAAAAAAAATTGAGTTAGTCCAATGGTGATCCAATAAAAAAAAAAGGGATTTGCCAATTGGTCTGTTAAATATAGAGACAAGATAGTTTTTGACATTTTGTTTTCTAAATTTTTAATTTTTTTTTTTAATTTTCACTTTTTTTTTATTAAGAGTTTGTTTGGTAGAGTGGATTTTAGGGAGGAGAGAAAGTGAGGAGAGAAAACTTTTTGGAGAGTGTTTGGTTGGGGGGAGAGGCAAAAGAAATGGTGAGGTTTGGGTGTTTTCTCCCCGAAGAGAAAACTGGGCAGAAAATTAGACCAATAATTTGGAAAAAAAAAATGTCCCTCGTTTGCAACGTTCTTCTTCTTACTTCTTTTTTTTTCTTTTCCTTCTTTGTTTTCTACTTTTTATTACTGTGCAATGTACTTAATTAATTTCCCAATCAAGTTCACTTTGACTTCTCATTCGTTGTTTTTTTTTTTTTCATCCTTTTTTTTTGTTTCCTATTTTTCTCATTTTTTTAATGGTTTTTTTTTTTTTACTTCATCTATATATATATATATATGTGTGTGTGTGTGTGTGTGTGTGTATAGTTTATTACTTTCTTTATCTAATAGGGGCATGCAAGTAAATTTATACAAACTACATTTCCATCCATCCACTTTTTCATCTCCCAAGCAAACACAAATGAGGGAAACTAAAATCTCTTCAATCCTCCCTATTTTTCATCCTCTCTCTATTTTTTAATCCTCCCATTTTTTCATCTTTCCAACCAAACGGACCATTGAAATTATTTATTAACTTTGGTAGAAATTTTCGTAATTTTTATTAAAATGAAAATTTTAAGAATTTCACTGTAAAGATGATAAAAGGTAAATATTTTTTTTTTATGAAAGATCCTCATTGAGTACAAAGATCACCCGTCCTGCTCTTTAGTACTAATTGTTGGGCTATTAAGAATATTCACAAAATAATTGTAGTTGAATTAGAATGTTTAGATGGATAATAGTAAAAGAAATTAAAGAATGAATATTATATTAAAATAAAATGTATATATAATAGATAATATAATGTAGATATTTTTTTGAAATGTGATTGTGTAAAATAGAAAAAGTAAGTTCTTATACTTAAATAGACAAAAATGTTTGCATAAATTGATGTTAATACTCTAATTAAGGGGGAAAATTTTATCGTATAGATGAGAGAGGAAGAGATAAAGAGGGAGAGAATGGGGGAATTGTATAATGCATTAGGTATGTATAATCAATTTCTAATGTGACATGATTCTCAAAATAAAAAATTCTAACATGTCTTAGAAAGAAAAGATATTTATAATTAGAATAATGTTAGAGCTATAATCCTACAGCACATTCTACAAACTGACCTTTACCAACCGATGTGGCATGTACCACATCGAAAAAAAAAAAGTTGACATGCACGCTTCATCTTCATGTCCCTTAAACTAAATTTTGTTCGAAATTTTTTTCCGTCTATAATGTTTATTCAATTTCAAATATTATATTAAAATATTTTCTTTAATTTACCTATGATTTTCTTGCATGGAAATAATGTTTGTACTTTGATCTTGGAATAGACGAAACTTATAAATGCAAAAAGGCTAATTGGGCCATAGCTTGATATTGGATGAATGACAAGCTTGGTTTATGCTTTTAATTCTTAGCCCAATATTTGTTCAAGCGTAGGTTTTTATTTTTATTTTTATTTAAGAAAATTTAGAAAGTGTACCTTAAAGTTATGTTTGGCATTGGCTTAAACATCCAGTATTTATTTGTTATTTAATTTATTTTTGTTATTATTTAACTTATTTTTATTATTATTTATAAGTTTCATTACACTTTTTAGTACTATTCATAAATCCTATTATACTATTTCAACTTCTTTATATCTTTATTTATAGTATTTTTAACAAAAAAATTTTAATTCCAACTGAATAAGTTATTCTCAAACCTACTCTAAATCAGAGTTATAGATAAGATAGTATATCTATATCTTTAGTACTCTATTTCCTAGCTTGAATCGGTGAATGTAAAAAATCGTACAGTTTACTCTATTATATATTTATAGGCCTGTCTTGCAGTTTTTCGCCGCAAACACAACACAGGTCTCTCCTTAACGCAGAGAAACTAAATTCTGCGATCAGTCTACTAATTGAACTTCCGATGATGGGAGAACGCATGGTCCCGATGATGTCTCAGCATCATCATCTCTCAGACCAGATGGTCTACGATATCCTGAGTCGGCTGCCAGTGAAATCCACAATCCGATTTAGGTACGTTTCCAAATCTTGGAACTCCATCGTTACTGACCCTTATTTCAAGTTCAATCAAGCCAAATCGTTATCTAATAACAGTCACAATGGTTATGTGATATATACCAAATATCCTCAAAAATATATTCCATGTCTTCAATATCCTCAACATGAAGTTGAAGATTTGTGTACTGTTGTTTGCAATAGTGACAACACTTTGACTGAGGTTTCTAGGATTGAAATCCCTTTTTTGTATGAATCCATAGTTGGATTCTGTAACGGCCTGTTTATTCTTGCTAGTCCTAGTCCTATGAACCATTCTTCTCAGTATATATATTTGTGGAACCCAATTATAAGAAAGTTTATGAGAGTGGCTAGTATTCGGGGCCAACCTTCTACTAGTAGTGTTACTCTTGGATTTGCATATCATCCTCGAAAGAATGACTTTAAGATTCTGAGACTTGTGTGTTTTAAAAATGAAGGGAAATTGCTACCAGCTAAGGCCGAGGCCGAGGTTTACACATTGAGTACAGCTTCATGGAGAAAGTTTTCAATATCAGTGGACTCATTAAGTGGATCAACTATTTGTCGTATATCTGAATCACCCTCTTTGTTTTTTAATGGAGCTCTGCATTCTATAGCATTTTCTCGTGACTATAAATTCATTTTGTCCTTTGATGTCGATGATGAGAGGTTCCGTGAGATAAGGCTGCCTCAAAACTATTTAGTGGGAGTTTCATTACGTAATGAATGGCTCGCAATTTTGAAGGGATCTCTAGCTTTGATTGTTATTGGTGATGATCAAATTGATTTGAGTGGTGTATGCCACATATGGGTAATGACGGAGTATGGTGTGGCCAAATCTTGGACTAAAAAAAGTGTACCAATGGATAAACATGCAAAGTTTCTTAGTTGCACTATCGATACTTCTAATTAAAAGGTATGATTTGAAGGTGCGAATAGTCTCATTTGACCCTGAGAGTTTGAAAGAGGAAGTTCTTAGAATTCCCGATCCTAGAGATGTGATTTACACAACAAATTTTGTGGAGAGCTTAGTTTTACTTGATCAGCTAAGCAATGAATCCTACAGTTTAGGGTAATAACTAGTCATTCTTGTTATTTTTGTATTTGTGAATAAATGAATTTTTTATTATGTTGTGTTTTCTTTCCATTTGTTATAGAGTCGAAAGTACTATTTTTTATGCAGAGAACTAAATTTTATTAAACAGAAAATGATTCGTTTGGAAACTATGGCAATTGTATGTTACAAATAAACCATGTTTGAGAAATTTTGTGCATATTCGCGAATAAGGCATGCTATGATTTCCACATATATGTTTAGCCAATTAGCCAACACAATTCCTATATAAAAAATAAAATAAAAAATTTATCCAACACAATATCATTTATTGGACATAGTATAATGATCCGTTTAAAAACTTTTTTTAAAGAGCTTTAACTTATGGCATTTGGTCTTTTAATGATAGCTCTTTATTATCAGACCAAAACATAAATAGGTTTTTGGTGTAAGCGAGAATTGAATCCTAGATCTCTTGGTGCGTTGGTTACTCCACAAGTATAATTGCTTGTGGGGTGTGGGAGGTAAGGGCCGGGATTCAAGTCTCCAAGAGGAAACTTCACACACATATCAACTATTAGAGACTTTATCAGTTGAGCTAACTGAAACTCACTATTTGTTTGAAAACTATGGCTATTATTTGTTAAAAAAAATAAAAAATAAAAAAAAACTTTTGAGAAATTTTGTGTTTATTCTTGAACATGGCATGCCATAATTTTAACATACATGCTTAGCCAAGTAGTCAACATAATCTTATGTTTAACCTCGAGTGTGAGTACTGAAACTCACTATTTGTTTGAAAACTATGGCTATTATTTGTTAAAAAAAATAAAAAATAAAAAATAACTTTTGAGAAATTTTGTGTTTATTCTTGAACATGGCATGCCATAATTTTAACGTACATGCTTAGCCAAGTAGTCAACATAATCTTATGTTTAACCTCGAGTGTGAGTGCTGAAACTCACTATTTGTTTGAAAACTATGGCTATTATTTGTTAAAAAAAAATAAAAAATAAAAAAAAACTTTTGAGAAATTTTGTGTTTATTCTTGAACATGGCATGCCATAATTTTAACATACATGCTTAGCCAAGTAGTCAACATAATCTTATGTTTAACCTCGAGTGTGAGTTATCTAACATTATCTTCTTCTATATAAAAAAAAATCTAACATAATCTTATATTCTTATTTATTGGACATAATATATAAATGATTACCCATCTCATTAAGACGTCTTATTTTGTATCAAAATTTGCCAAGAGCCCTATAGTTCAATTGGTTAATATTTATAGGTGTTTCCAAGATATCTATGCAAGATTCAAACCCCCCCCCCCCATTGTAGTTATTGAATTAATTTAGAAATAAAAAAGCAAAAAACGAAAACAAAACATTATTTCGTTTCTTCATATTGTACCCTCTTACTTTACTTTGGAATCATTTTGATTTTGCCATTTTATATTCAATAATTTACATTTTTGTTCCCAACATCATATAATGTTTGTCTTCAAAAGAAAAATCATATAATGTTTTGAATCTCTTTATTCTCTTCATCCATGCCCATTAATGACTTACCGTTAAATGTCATGTAAGCAACATAAAAATAATGTAGTTTTTATTTTATTGATAATTCGATAGATATGAGAATGGAAGGAGGGGGAGATTTGAACTCTTGTTCTCTTAATAAAAGAGAGTAAGTTATTGCACTAAGCTACAAAAATCGTGGGGAAAAGACCTAGATTTATTACATTAAATCTACTTCATTTTGGGTCCACTAACATTATATATGTTTTGAATCTCTTCTTTTCATCTGTATTATATTGATCAACGATAGAGCCATTAAATGTCACATAATCTTTCTTGTTAAAAAAAAAATTTAAAATTATGGAGGGTGGGCTGTCTTTCTTTGATTTCTGAAGGTTTTTTTTTTTTTTAAATTTAAAGAGAATTTTGATTATTGAAGTTGGAAAAGTAAAATAAATAGGTTTTTCGGGTATTGGAAATTTTCGATTGTTTGAGGATCAAACAATTGATGGAGCTGGCATATGTTCTCTTTTAAAGAGAAGGTGAAGTTATTTATTATTATTTTTTTGAACAATTTGTAGAATCAACTAAATGGTTTTCTTTCTTGTTTCAAGCAATTACTGCATAAATTCATAATTTATTCATTGGTGTTAATTGTTAGTAGCTTAACCCATAACAAAATACAGTGACTAGTGTTCTTAGTACAATATACAAGTAATTTTTTGTTCTTTGTTTGCATATGTAGAAATTCAATGAAAAATTATTGACTATTAGTTATGTCTATGTTTTTTTGAGATAAAGTTATGTCTATGTTAAAAGACTTAATCAAACAATTTCCATTTAAATAAAATAAAAAGACTCAAACAAATAGAAATAGTGGTTTATACTCCCCTGGTGTAAGCCTACCACACTTCACGACTCTCGCGTTTTCGCCAAACAGTCTTTGCTAGTTAAGCCATCCTTCATGTTGGCTGTATAAGTAGATATTCCCTCAATGTTGTGTTCTATTAGGCTATGGATTATAAGAACAAATGTAGTTAAATGAGATTAAAAATGATATATACTTTTAATAATAAGTTACTATTTGTATTTGGATAGCAAGTTTATATGTGCTTTACGTAACTGAAGGCAACGTTGCATTGAGAATTCATATTAGCTTTCATGTTTAGCTCATCTAGATCATATACCCATATTGAAAAGGTGGTCATGGAATTGAATGTTGTCATGCTTTTTTCTTACTTCATGCTTTAAATAATTTAGAGAGGTGCTACGTCCACAACATTTTTACAACATTTTTATAACAAATCATAGGTGGTTAGTTGTTATTGGTTCAAATTTGAACCTAACACTAAGATTACTTTTTTGCCCCAACAATAATAACCAGTAACATCCTGCCACTTAGGATTTGTTGTAAAAATGTTGTGGACATATTATTTCTCAATAATTTATCATTTGGCAATTAATTGTAAATTAATGTGTACCCATAAAAATGCTACTAGGGATGAGTCTAACAATATGGATGGAAAAACATAAGTCTGAAAAAATTTTAACAACATTTTTATATGTAGTGATTATAGGAGTCCATGCCACTCTAGGGGATCAACATGTGAGCTTCTTTGTTTTTTTATTCTTATAATTTTTTCCATTAAATTTGTCTTCCCACAAATTGTTGGTTTTTGCTAATTTTGTGATTGATCACGACATAGATGAGTTTCGGATGTATTTAATTTGTATTATTTGAGAATTTATTTTGAGTTTAGGAATGCGCTTTTTTAGGTTTACTAAAGTGCTACCGCTAAGTACAACTGTTTAGGGAAAAAAAAAAGTGCTATGCAGAAATTTTTTAAAATTTTTAGATTTTAAAAATATATATATATATATGTAATTTTTCTCATTAAAAAAATTTTAAAAAAAATTAAACGTACAATATGAGAGGGACGGCATAAGTTTGAGTTTAAGTTAAACTCTATCAACCTAAAAAATTGCAGTAATTTTTTTAGATAGAAACAACACAATCTAATTTTTTTTCCCTCTTTTCACGTGTATATATATAGTTCATTTTTTACGGGATAACTTTGTAACTATCCTAAAGGACCAAAACTACATTAAAAGAAACTCCTAAAAAACTACATAAAAAACATTCTAAAAAATTTAACGTACAATATGAGAGGGAATGCATAAGTTTGAGTTAAGTTAAACTCTATCAACTAAAAAATTGCAGTAATTTTTTTAAATAGAAGAAACAATACAACTTAATTATTCTTATCAACTTTCTCAACCAAAAAAAAATTTATTCTTATCAAGTTTTTCTCTATTGTTTTATTAATTTTTTAGATAAATACAAAAGCTTAATTGTGGATATGAAATTTAATTAGAGATAATGAAGTAACACTACTACCACAAATATAATTTTATCAGGAAAAAAATATGTAATTACATAAATAGTGTTTTATATGTAATAGGTTTTTCTTTGTTCTTATCTTCTCCTTCTATAATATATCATCTTCTTCTATAATATATCTTTATCTTCGTGGAATAAAACTCACACCAAATTGTGAATCCCTGAATCCCCAAGGAAATGTCTCTTCCTCTAGCTACACAGGTATGCTACATTCTAATTCATGAGTAAGAAGCAATAAACTCAATGATAATAATAATTAGAGTCTTTAGGTAAATTTATAAATATTATTTTATATGAGTGTATGTATTTGGTACGTGTATACATATATATTGCGTCTTATGAATTTGGAAGGATAAATTTTTAAACTCTTTCAAGAAAGGTAGATTCATATGTTGGCTTGCTTTCTAAATCATGGGTTATTTTCTTTTGATAAATAATTCTTATATATATATATATATAGAGAGAGAGAGAGAGAGAGAGAGAGAGAGAGAGAGAGAAATACACACATGTTGTGGTGGTTACCTAATGATGTACAACATATTTTATTCAAACACACTACATATATTATGTATTGGAATAATTAATTTAGAGTTTCAAGTTTCTCACTACTTAATTAGTAGGGTATTTCATAAATAAACCCCCTTTTTTGCATTCAATTCTAATTAAAATAATTTTTCATTTTTTATAATCTATATTTAACATCAAAATATATTATTTAATTTATATATGATTTCTTTATCAAGGCATTTAATTTACATATGATTTTTTTTATGCTAGTATATATATGACTTAATGAATGTATCATATTGCGGAAGCAACTAAGTTGGGTTTTTCTCTGAGTTGGGTTTTTCTCTCTCTCCCTTTTTTTTCCTGGTTTTTTCAATACAAATTTGTTGGTTTGTAGTGATTTGGTGAATTACTGATGATTGGATCATTTTAGAGCTGGTGTTTTATTTGGAACTTCTTCGATCAGATTCATGTCTTATAACTGTTAAATCATAATTGTATTTTACCCATTTGAATTAGATTGATGCTACTGTTTCAATCGATTATTACATGGATTTTGGCTAAGGGAAAAATTAAACTCTACTGTTTCAATTGATTATTATATAATACCTCCTTTGGCAAAAAATTATTTGTGGAGACGGTAATGAAGATATCAAATAACAGAAGCCGCTAAAAAAATACCACAAAAATTGGAAAATCCCTCTAAGGTGGGTTTTTTCTCTCTTTTTTCTGGTTTTGCAGTAAAATTTATTGGTTTGCGGTGATATGCTTTTGGTGGGTTACCTATAATTGGATCATTTTGGAGCTGAGGTTTGTTTGGGGTTTGGTTTTTCTAAGATAAAGGGGTTTCGGTAATATAAAACTCTATGCTCTACAAGTTAAAGATGTTTTGTTTATTTTAATTTTTATTATTTTCAATTTAATTGCTTTGCAACTTCCTCAAATTCATATTTTATAATTGTTATTTCATAATTGTGCTCATTCGAATTCATGCTATTGTTTTAATTGATTATTACACGGATTTTGGCTAAGGCTTCATTTGTTTCGAACTAAAACATTTTCCAAAAACTCTTTGTTATCACTTGCATGTTTTTTGTGTGGCTGAAAAACTTAGCCAAATTTAAATATATTTTCCTTAACCCCAGGAAAATAAAAACCTTCTTTGAGGTTGAAAAGTTTTTACACATTCAAACATAAGAGAATGAGAACCACAAAAATGCAGTAAATGTCCCAAAAATTAATTTTCAAACCAACCTAAATATATTCTCAAAACCTCCAAAACACTATTAAAACCTTCAAAATGACCAAAAATGCACTTGAAATCTCCAAAACGACAAAAATATCCTCAAAAACCTATAAAATGAAAGAAATACTCCAAAATTTTTCCAAGTTAATCAAAATACAATCAAAAACTTCAAAATATCCTTGAAACCTTTAAAATTACCAATATAGACTTGGAATCTCTAAAACCACAAAAATTCCTCCTAAAATTTTTTAAAATGACCAAAATATATATCATGTCTTCGTCAAAAATGATATAAATATTCCTAAAACCTTCAAAATAACCAAAACACCTTTAAATTCTCTAATATGATTGAAATATCATCAAAATGAAAAAATTCCTCCCAAAAAGAGTCAAAGTGATAAAAATACCACTTGAAACATCTAAAATGACAATAGTATGCTTCAAAACTTAGAAAATCCCTTTAAGCTTTTAAAATTGACATAAAAACAACTTTCAAGTGTCATTTTGGAGCTTTCAAGTCTTTATAATTATGCTTGTCAATGTACAGGTATAGTTGATAGGTTTCGATTAGTGTTTTATTCATGTATTTTATCTAGTTTTGTTATTGCATTCTTATTTTGATTGTTCTTATTCATGTAGTTTCAAGAATTTTATTTTTAATTTTTCTTTTTTTAAAAGTTGATTTAGTTGCTTTGTATTAATATTTCAATGTGATAAATCAAAATTTTTATTTCCCATCAATTTAGAAATATAGGAAATTAATGAATTATCATACAAGCCAAACACTAGAAAATGGTTTTCAAAGCTGTTTCATGAACACTTGAATAACAAACAATATTCATTGAAAATGCTTTCAAGTAAAAACATTGACCAATTCCTGGGTTGTTTCTCGAATAACATGGAATAAGAGACAAGATATATCAACTGATTCGTATGATAGTTTGCTTTCTTTTTTATTTTTAGAATTTGGAATTATATTTTAGCTTTATATAATTTTCCTTGTTTCATAACTAATCAAGGTAAATTTTCTTTTCGTAAGCAAATTTGATGGTGATGCCTATCTGATTTTTTTTTTTTTTTTTCACTACAACAAAATGTATTTTTAGTGACGAAAATTAGTGAGGAAATATTTTTCGTCACTAAAAATATAGCTTTAGTGACGAAATATAAATTTCGTCACTAATAATGAAAAAAATTATAACATTTAGTGATGAAAAATGAATTTCGTCACTATTGTGATCTGAAAAATGGGCGCCAATAGAGGGAAACTTTGGCGCAAGTTTAATTAGTCTATAGTGACGAAATATTTCGTCACTAAAAGTTGAAATTTTTAGTGACGAAATATTTCGTCACTATAGGTATTGCTGTGGATAGTATTAGTGACGAACATCTTTTCGTCACTATAAAGAAGAATTAGCGACGAAAAATATTCGTCACTAAAAATAATAATAATTTTGCACTTATATGTTTTTAGTGACGAAATCACAATTCGTCACTAAAAATATAATTTAGCAACGAAATATGAATTTTGTCTCTAAAAATCTTAACAAAGTCGGTCTTTAGTGACGAAACTAAAATTCGTCACTAAAACCTTAAAAGCCTAATTTCAAAACCCAGCTAAACCACAAAACATTTCACTACCCAAATCACATGTGAAGCCACTGTCGCCGATCAAGCTCAACGGCAACGCTTCAGGTCGTCGGCGATCGGCGATGCTTCAGCGACGCGATCGACAACGCTTTAGGTCGCAGATCGCGATGCTTCAGGTCGCCGATCTTTGGCGACGCTTCAGCGTCGAGATTTGTGATGCTTTAGCGTCGCGATTAGCGAGGTTCAAGGTCGCCGATCGTTGGCGACCTTGAACGTTGCGATCTGCGACCTTGAACGTCGCGATCGGCGACGCTTCAGGTCGCCGATCATTGGCGACCTGAAGCGTCGCCGATCGCGACGCTCAAGGTCGCCGATCGGCGTCGTCAACGATCGTTGGCGACGCTTCAGCTCGCCGGCAACGCTTCATCTTTCATCCGGCGACGCTTCATCCTTCATCCGGCGACGCTTCAGTTTGTGACGCTTCTGGCGACTCTTCAGTTTGTGACGCTTCCGGCGACCCTTCGCCTTCCACCCAGCCGACGACCTTTCGCCTCCCACCCCCAAGCCTGGGTATTTTTTTTCCTCTTTTGAGTTAATTTTTTTGTTAATTTTCGTTTAATGATTCTAGTTCCTTTGGGTATTTCTTTGTTTGATACAGTAATGGGTATATGCATTTTCGTTTAGTTTGGGTATTTGATATTTACTGTGTAATGGTTGTGAAGAAAGTTTCTTGAAATTTTTTTAATGTTTGAGCTAAACTAGCTGCTTCCTTCTTCTTCTTTTTTTTTTTTTTTCTTTTTCATTTTATAGGAAATGCGTTTCTGATAGGAACTTTTTTTAAGTCAAATTAATGCTTAATACTTTAGAAATGGACATGGTGACATAAATGAATTGTTTTTGGAGTTTATATCTCTGTACACTTTATTGATATTATTAGTTTGTTGGCTATATGGGTTTGGTTAATAGGAGACCCATCAATTGAATTTTCTTTGTATATAGTTTGTAAAGGCTTTTGATGAATGCCCATTGGTGACATAATCTGAGGGCTTTTTTTTTTTTTTTAGTATTGGTGACAAGGTTTTTGGTTGAATGTGATAACAAGGTTAGTGATTGTTTGGGTTGCTGTGGGGGAATAGAAAGAGGCTTAGATCTGTGAAAATCAAAGACCAAAGCTTAGCCAAAATCTATATTTGCACATGAAAATAGAGCTATGGGGGAATAGAGCTAGTGTTGTCAAATAATTGTATTATATTACACATGAAAATTTATATTTGCTTTCTATAACTTATACATTAGGAGTTGTGATTTTAATTTATTGGTGTGGCTACTCTTAATGCATTGTTAGAAATGTTTCTTATAACATAGTTAATGTTTTTACTTTACGATTTTAATGTAGTATTGTTTTTATATTTGTGCAGATTTCTTATTGGTGGCTTTTAGGGGATTTACTTTTGGCATTACTTGAAGACATATGAGGACATCTTCCGTTAGTTTTAATTATATTATGCTAACATTTTTGTATTGTTATAAAATATGATGAATTATTGTATGTATTGCAAACAATTATTTTATGGAAGGAGTTTGAATTGGATACTTGTTTTATCTTTTACTTGTGGAATGTATGCATCTTTTTTTTATAAATGTGTTGAAATAAATGTATTATTTAAATGTGAGGTTTTAGTAATGTAATAACAGGTTACATGTTAATATCAAAGCCATGAAAAAAATAAAAACAGAAAATAAGTTTTAGTGACGAAATATTTCGTCACTAAATGTAGCAAAATTTTGTAAGAAATGGTTTTAGTGATGAAAATTTTTGTCACTATATGTGCATGGATTTTCTTAAAAATAGTTTTAATGACGAACTTTTTCGTCACTATATGTATCCGAAAATAGTTTTAATGACGAAATTATTCGTCACTAAATATGATTTAATAAACTAAAATGTTTTTAGTGACGAAATATTTTCGTCACTGAATGGTGTTTTTAGTGAGGAAAACATTTAGTGACGAAACGTTTTCGTCTCTAAAAGTTTTTTTTTTTAAATCAAATCGGACTTTTAGTGACGAAATTTTTCGTCACCGGGACTTTTAGTGACGGGGTTTCAGCGACGAAATGAATTTCGTCACTAAAAGTCCGATTTCGTCACTAAAGGTTCTTAGTGACGAAAAACTAGACTTTTAGTGACGAATTTTTTCGTCACTGAAAATACATTTTGTTGTAGTGTTTTGAAATTTTTAGGCCAAAATTTCCTTTTTCATGTCATGATTGAAACCGACAACCATGTCATAAAAAAATAATAATAATAAAAACACATGCACATGGAAGACCCACAGGCAAAGGTAGTGCAAAAAGGCTATTCTACGTTTTAGTGATGATTTTAAAAAAAATAATAACAATAATAATTTTAAAAAAAGGAAGAATTAGAAGCTGTATATCGTTAATAATTGGCTCATAGAATGAACTTGGATATTGATAAACTTGCTCAATCCTAGCTCAAGTTGTAGAGTCCCTTTCGCATTCTCCTAAAACAAAATGTAGACCGAGTCAGTAACGTGAAGGCAACAAATTGTAGAGCTTCACATAAAGATAGATATATTTGGCATTCCCTACCTAATCTCACATCAGAATTCTGAAACTCAAATCCTTCAATCCCTTTGAGTTTGTAATACAAATAGAGCAGAACCACCTATGATGTCTCAGCATCTCCGAAACGAGGCTGTGTACAACATCTTGACTCGGCTACCAGTGAAATCTATATTCCAATTCAGGTGTTTCCAAAACTTGGAACTCCATATTATCCAACCCTATTTTCATTACCGCACACTTTAACTTCAACCAAGCCAAATCTTTATCAAATAACAGTCACAATGGTTTTCTTCTATATACACATAAAATTTCATATAATATCAAAGAATTGCGTACAGTTATTTGCAATAGTGACCACACCTTGACCCACGTATCGAGCTTTCAAATCCCGCCTTTTGAATTTCCCATTCATGACCGAGTAATTGGCTTTTGTAAAGGTTTGTTTTGTCTCACTAGTTATATGGGCAATTCTTATTGGAAAATATATTTGTGGAATCCAAGCATTAGAAAAATTACCATAGCTGGTACTACGAATAACAATGCTTTGGCTAATGTCACTCTTGGATTTGCATATCATCCTCAAAACAATGATTTCAAGATTCTAAGACTTGTGTGTTATCCATGCAAAAGAAAGCGCCAGCTGAGGTTGAGGTTTACACATTGAGTACGGCTTCGTGGAGAAGGTTTGTAATTCCAGACTCATTAAGTGGGTCATCTATTTGGATAATATCTGAATCACCCTCTCTATTTTTTAATGGAGCTTTGAACTTTCTAGCATTAGCTAGCACCCAGAACGATATATTTAACAGATTCATATTGACCTTTGATGTGGATGAGGAGAGATTTCATGAAATAATGTTGCCTCCAAACTATTTAAGCGAAAAATATGTGCGACATACTAAATGTCTTACCGTGTTCAAGGGATTGCTGGCTTTGATTGTTTTCAATTGCGAAACTAAGCAAAGTGACATATGCCACATATGGGTGATGAGGAGTATGGTGTGGTCGAGTCTAGGACTAAAAATAAGTGTACCAATCAAAGGAGTTGCAAGGTTCTTTGGTTGCACGGTCAAAGGTGAACTTGTGATGGGGAAGAGAAGTCCTTCACAGATCTTCTCATTTGACCCTGAGAGTTTAAATGAGGAAATTCTTGCCATTCCAACTGCTAAAGATGTGATTTATACCGATTATTTTGTGGAGAGTTTAAATTTACTTGATCGGTTAAACACTAAGGATAATTAAGTTAGAGTTATAGCAAGGCAGTCATCTTTTTGCATCATTGATGCAAAGGAACTTGAGTGCAAAGTTTTGTGGTTTTGTACTTGTTCACTAGTGCATATTAGTTTGTCAGATATATGCACCTGTATTAGTTAGTTAGTTAGATAGTAGTGCTGTTAGCAGTTAGCAATGCCGCCTTCCTATTGGCTGTTGTGAAGGAATACAATGCATATAGACTTGTAATTGATTCCAGAGCATGTGAAATAATACTTGACTTTTACTTTTATTTTAATCTCTCAATTTTCTCTTTTCTTCCTCCGATTTTGTTCTTGGAGTGTGACTGACTCCTTCAAACCAGTCAACATTTCACTATATTTCCACCCTTCATTCTCTTAATTCACACACTACTTTTATTAGACACATTCCATTAACATCATAGATTAGACAGTTCACATCATAATGAATCCAAGAAGTACACGTTGAGGAAATTAGAAAAGAAAAAACTAGGCAATTAATATTACAGATTTAGAAACTGGGATGCACGGACGCGGCACCGGAGGTGCCGCACCCGCGTCCGACGCGACGGGACTCGCCGACGCGCGAGGGACGCCGCTGCTCGCGCGTTGGTGCGGCGTCCGGCCGCGTCGGCCACGTGGCATCTTATTTTTCCCGCCGATTCGCGCCGACGCGGCTTGAATCGCGTCGACGCGGCACCGATTCGAGCAGATTCGGGCCGATTCGGCCAGAATCGGGCTGTTTCGGCCGTATCGGGCCGTATCGACCGGCGATCGAAACGGCCGAAACAAGCCCGAAATGGCCGAAACAGGCCTCGAATCATACTGCAACAGCCGAAATTGGCTCTAACTGAGACCCAAAAACCCTAAATCTATCATTCCTTAATTTTATTTTGAATATTTGTTGCTTTTTTTGTGTTTTCTTTTTGGTTTTGTGTTGTGTTTTGTGTTTCTTGCTTTTTTCTTTCTTTGTTTTGTGAATCAAGGCATAGTAAATTAGTAATATGTTTTTTAAGAATATTTTAATAGTAAAAATATATAGAAAATATAAATAAAAATATTTTTAATAATTTTTTAATTGCCGAGTCCCGCCACACCCGCACCCACTTTTTTCAAAAATTGCCGAGTCCCGCACCCGTACCCGTACCCGTACCCGCACCCGCACCCACACCCGCACCCGTGCTTCATAGTTTAGAAACTCTCAGATCAAATCTTGAGGCCAATGTATATACAAGAGACCTCTCTCTTATTTTCTTTGTTCTTTAGAGGGGTAGGGAAGGGAGGAATTAGTTAAGTAGAAGTTGCAAAATCTGACAATAGTACAAAAAAAGGGAAAAAAATGATTGTCTATTCACTTACTCATTAACCCAACACCATCAAAAGGCAAAAAGAAGCAAGGGGAAGGCCACCTAGGGTGAGGGTGTAGAGTAATGAATTGATGACTAACATAATTGATAAGTAATACAATGTGTTAATTCAAATAGATGCTTTGCAATAAACAAAAGAGAGAAGTTAATTAAACATAAAGATCAAACTCAAGCCATTAGGGTTGGTCCTGAATCCTCATTTCTTTAAGCAACATACGTCAATATATACTATAAAATAAACTGACGAACTATGTAACATGTACTGTATATGTCGTAGAATGCTTTAATTAATTTTGCAAAACCCATCATCAAATAAGTTCGAGGTATAATCGGCTGATGAAGTCACTATTATTCATCTTGAAGTACACATTCTAGTCATCAAAATGAGAGTTCATTCTATCTTTCCTGTCAAAGCCAATGATTTGAAGAAAATGAAGTGTATATTTTCATCGAAATTTACCTCAGCGGACATGTCTACTACTAAATCAAATCACCGGTCCCTTTTCTTCTCATATTTATATGTATTCCTAGAAAACTACAACGGCAACCAGTTAGCAAAATGTGAGTTTACATAATAAATATGGGGCCGTCGACTAAGTTTAAATCAATGCCAATCTCTGACTTCTTTCTCAGGAGGATAGGAAACAAGATATTTGGGATTATATCTTAAGTTTATATAATATTTCCTCTTTTAATTGATCACGTAATAATTTCTTTAACTAAGAAAATTTGATGATCAAGCCTATCTGAATTTATTTTTGGAATTTTAGGCCCCATACATTTCATTTTTCATGTCATGATTGTAACCCATGAGACCATGTCATAAAGAAAACACATAAAAGGCCCACAAACAAAATAAAATTTTCATCACATCAAAAAAATTAAAAATTAAAAATTAAATTTTCAATCTTTCTACAAACTCTTTTTCAATTCATTAGTAATGAAAAAAAGCTATTGTATGTTTTAATGGGAATTTATGAATTTAAAAAAGAAAAAAACAAACAAACAAACTACAAAATAGCAAAATGTTTTCTGAAATATTTTAAAGAATATAAATAAACACTAACGATTTTCTTTGAAAGTATCTAAACATATTTTTCAAGGAAAATCATTATATGTTTGAAACAAAGAGAGTCTTAGTGTGCATTTGACAAAAATTATTTTTGCCAACTTATTTTACTATTCAGCTTATATATTTTTGCTACAATTCATGGGTTTCACTAAACTTTTTGATACTATTCATAGATCCTATTATACTATTTCAGTTAACTTTTACATTTATCTACAATACAGCAAAAAGTTTGTATTTTCAGTAAAGCAAGCAGATTCCAAATAGACACAACTCGTCAATCATTATTTATTGGCCCATAGCTTGAAGGTGAAAAATTGTAGAGTTTCATATAAAGGTATATGTATCCCGAACTTAATGCAAAGCAGGGCAGAATTTTGAAACCAAAATGTGTGATCAGTTCCTTTGTGTTCGTAAATAATACTAATAGAACCACCAATGATGTCCCAGTATCTCCCGGAGGACACTCTAAGTCAACTACCACTAAAATTTATAATCCGATTAAGTTGAGTTTCCCAATCTTGGAACTCCATATTCACCCACCCTAATTTTATAGGGCACTCCAACCTCAACCAAGCCAAATCTGTATTCAATAACAGTCACAATGGTTATCTTCTTCCACATATGCCATCTGGGGTCAACAAATTGAGTACGATTGTTTGCGATAGTGACAGTACTTTGTCCTAGGTTTCCAACTTTAAAACCCAGAGGGCTTTTGAAATTTTCAATTAATATTGCTTTATAATTGGTAATAAATTTAAAAATTATACAAAAATGCATTCACTGGCCTCTTGAGAATTTTCACTCTCAAAATTTAGAATGAGCTACTCAGAGTATTAAGCTAATCTAGTAGGAATTTATAACTAATTTACAAAAATTATTATAACTACTTTATAAAATTCAATTTAGAAACCATCCATAATATTGATGTATATTTTAAGAGACAAATGTTCAAAACTTAGAGCCTACTAATTAATCTTTTATCCTAAATGTTGAAACTTTAGATGTTGAACTCATTAGAAAAGCTTTAAGTTGTAAAAAATTAGTTCAAATCAAGTATAAATAATTTTTGTACAAAGAAAGAATGTAGGCACAACTTTATTGACTTTGGGTTAGTTTATGAAATAGAGTGTTTTAATTTGGATCATGAATTAGGCCAAATTAGCTTGGATCTTTTGCATCTTGAGTTGATGTAGGCCCAACTAATGTAGATATAACCCATCAACACAATGTAGATATAACTAGCTTAGTCTCTCCTAGAAAAATTTCATGGCTCCACCACTACTTTTGAACTCCCCACTTTTGAAATCTACTATATTTATGACTACATAGTGGGCTTCTGTAAAGGCTTGATTTGTAGCACTATTTTATATGCCCAATTTTGATAAGAGAATATATTTGTGGAATATAAAGTTTATGATAGCTACTAGTACGGAAAGATCAAGTTCTACTTTTGTAAATCTTGGATTTGCATATCATCCTCAAAAGAACGACTTCAAGATTCTAAAACTTGCTTGTTTACCAATCAAAAAGGCCAAGGTCAAGGTTTACATATTGAGTACAACTTCTCGGAGAAATTTCTACTATCGGTGGACTCATTATGTGGGTCATCTCTATGGGATCTATCTAAATCGCTCTCTTTAATTCTTTTTTAATGGAGTTCTGTACTTTATAGCATTTGTTGGGGACCATAATGTTTTTTTTCCCAGATTGATATCGTCCTTTGACACTAATGATGAGATATTTTATGAGATAATGCCTTCTAATTAAAGCTATTTTGATGGAGCTCATGAACATTTTAAACGAATTGTAGTATTCAAGGGATCGATCATCGGCTTTGATTTATTTTTTATTTTTTTTTTCGATTGTAGTGCTAATCAAAGTGACATATGTCACATATGGGTGATGAAGGAGTATGGCATAGTCGAGTCTTGGATTAAAATACGCATACCAATCAAAGATGAACATCTTATTAGGAAGAGTTGTCATTCACAGTTCTTCTCACATGACCCGAGAGTTTAAATGAGGATATTCTTGAAATTCCAAACACTCCAAAATGTGGTTTACACTGATAATTTTGAGAAGAGTTTATATTTTTACTTGATAAAGTAAACATCGAAAAATTATTCAGTTAATTAAGAGTTTCTAGGAAGGCAGTCATCTTTCTCAAATTCATATTGACAATTTTTGGTTTGTTCTAGACTTGAATGTACTGTTTATCAACCAGACTTTTAGTTGTTTCCTTTTGGCAGAAAAGATCATTATTCATTGGTTAATTTTCATAATATCTCTCTTTACTCAACTTTGAAGTGTAATTTTTGGATTAGATTTCATAATATAGCAGAAAGGGAATGTAAAAGCATCTACCTGCTATAAAGATTCTGTGCATTTTTTATAATAATATGCTACTCTATAAGCTTATTTCCTTAATCAATTTATTGTATCGGTTCATATTCAATTCAACTGGTTAACATCTGGTAAAACAAGGCAGGGTCAGCGAGAAAACCCACCCCATGTATAGCGGAGGGAGGGTCGGGTTTTGGCATTTGGGTTCTTGTCGGGTTCGGGAAAACCAAAACTATACCCGGCCCATAGCTATCCCTATATCTAAACTGAAGTTTTTGTGTGAGAAATGTTGTTGATATAGTCATATAGATCAGCACGTGGCATGATTGCAAGGATTGAATGTGTATGGGGTGACAAGAAATAAGGATAAAAGTAGTATTTAATAGTAAACCTGAAGATATTACGTAATTAATTTTATCAAACTAATAATTTCTATTTAATATTTAATAGGAATTTAATATTATGCAAATAATATGATTCTTATTTATTAGGAATTGAACTTTTTTATTAATGGATGGATATTTATTTAAAAGGTACTGATTAGAGACCAAAAAGGAAAAACAAGTTTTTTTTTTTAGTGTTTAGGAAAAAATTGATATCCATACCATTTTTAGCAACAAAAATAATAGATTAGCCCAGATTTTACACAGGAATTTCTTTGTAAACGCGAAAAATATCACCCAAATAGTATGCATATTCATAGGTAACCATGCTTTAACGAGGTAAAAATGCTCATTAGTACTTCATAAAAGAATTAATAAAACTTGCGGAAAAGGAGTTGCATTAATTTAATGCTGATTAGCACTTACCACATAAGAGAAGCTTTATGTATCACTACTACCACCACTCTCTCTTAGTGAGGTGGTTACTCTACAAATATAAATGTTTGTGGGGTGTGGGGCAAAGGCCGGGGTTCAAGTCTCCAAGAGGAAGTTTCACACACATATACACTTAGGGTCCGTTCAGTTGGAAAAGTGGGAGGATGAAAATTTGTGGGAGGATGGAAAATATTTAACACTTAGGGTTTGTTCACTTGAAAAAGTGGGAGGATGAAAATTTGTGGGAGGATGGAAAATATTTAGTTTTCCCGCTTGTGTATTCGGTTGGAGGGGTGGAAAAGTGGGAAGGTAGAAATTTTTTTTGTTCAGTTGGAGGGAAAAAGAGAATGATGGAAAATGTAATTTATATAAATTGACTATTATACCCTTGTTACATAATATGTAAGAAATAGATCTATTTGTACTCATCACATAATATAAAATTTATCACATCATATATATAAATTTTTATTATTATTTTTATTATTATAATATAAAAATTAGATTAGGTCACGTTGAAAAAAAAACGTTCAGGTCACGTTGAAAAAAAAAAAAAGAACGTTGAAGATCAGCAGGTCACGTTGGAAAAAAAAAAGTTTAGGTAACGTTGAAAAAGAGAGAGAAAGAGAAGAGAACATTGAAAAAAAAATTGGTGGGAAGAGGGTATTTTTGTAAAAGTGCTACCATAACACTTTTCTCTCTAGATTTTCCTTCCGATTTGGAAGGAAAAAAAAAAGTGTGCCTGGAGAGAAAACTCCCCAATTTTCTCTCCTTCCTATTTTCCTTCCTCAAACAAATAGTGGAAAACAATATTTTCCACCCTATTTTCCTTCCTCTATTTTCCATCTTCCCTATTTTCCACCTAAACGGACGGACTCTTAGATTAGGCTAGAGTAGAAATTCTATCTTGTTGGTTAAGAATTTCTATAGGAGCTCTTGGAGGCAAACCATTTGCAAACCAGTGGGTCACACGCACATGTTGTTGGTCAAGAATTTCTATAGGAGCTATTGGAGACGAGGAAATTAACTTGCAAACCAATGGGTCACACGCATATTTTGTTGGTCAAGAATTAGCAAAAGCTCATTTCTCAATATCTTACTATTCCTATTGTTGATAAACTTTTAAATGAATTAACCATATTCACTAATGTGTGGTGCAATTTGTTATTAGTTTCATCCAATATTTGAAAATTTTGTAATTAACTGGTGTGGGGAGTAAAAGGACCCAAGCGGGCATTTGGGCCTTTGGGCTCTAGCAAGGAGGGCCGATCTGTTCTTGAGCTAAGGATTTGTTAGTACTTCGAATCGGCTCATACGCCGAGGGTCCGAGGATACATCCGAGGGTGAGTTTCTCCTTAGACAGACCCAAGAGAACTCGGAGATTCACTACGAAGGTCAAGGCAGAATTCTGGAAAGACTGTTGGTTAAAAGGGCGAAACTCTGAACCTTCTAGATACACCGGTATTAAAAAAATATCAAGAGCAAAGGCTGCCACCTCCACATTAAAGACTCTACACCTACTTCCCTGGCCGCATTAATGGGGAAGTGACCCCTGAACAATAGAACTGAAACTTCTGGTCACTATTCAAAGGCACTAAGAGAAGAAATATCTAGGGTGGAGGGGGTTTGAGCAACACGTGGATAAAGCATCAGGAAAGAAGTATTTAAGGGGGGTGAAGGCCAAAGAAAAAGGCCAGTCTGTAACCAAGAAAGAAATTAAGAATTGTAATCTTTAAGAAAGAAAGATAAATAATATAGAAGTGGTCCTCGGCTCACGTCCGAGGAGGTCCATCGGCAATTATCATTCATTATTTACAAGTGTTTGCACATCATAGCCTGTTATTAAGTTCTTAGTACCTCTAATCTAGATTTCAAGCCCACGCTCTACAAATTTTATTGTTTAAGGCTCATTGGGCCTGAGCCCATAATTGTCTTTGGGTCCAGGTGCAATTGTGCACTTACAACTGGTTAACGGAGATATTTAAGGTTCGAATCCCCGCACCTCGACTATCGATGTATAAAAAATTATTTCAATAATTTCCCTATTGTAATCTTTATTATTTTATAGACAAAATAGAAAGGCAATAAGAGTAGTATCATCATTTGAAATAGTATATGTGTGTGTTTATAAATTTGAAAATTACATGATATAGTAGTTAAAACACTAGTATTACTATTTTTGTGTGTGTTCTAATAAATATTACTGTTTACTAAAAAAAATGATGTTTTTCCCGCATTGGTTGTGTGTGTCTAGTGTCCGCTATTAATTTATAACCACAGTCTACAACTATAAAAGTTAGGTCATTTTGTAATTATACTTTGATTATGTAATGTATTATAAACCCGGTTTAAAATACTAATATTACTATTTTCTTGTGAGTTTTAATAAATTTTATTGTTTACTCAAAAAAATGATTCATTGGTTATGTGTGTGTCTAGTGTTTTTTTTTTTATAGAATTGTAGTGTTAGTTGTACTCTAGTTATGTAACGTATTATAAACTCGATTTAAAATACTAGTATTACTATTTTCGTATGTGTTTTAATAAATATTACTGTTTACTAAAAAAAAAAAGGATGTTTATCCAATATTGTTTGTGTGTGTTTAGTGTCCAATGTTTATAACCATAATCTACAACTATGAAGGTTAGGTCACTATTTACTCGGAAAAAAAAATACAAATATCATTTTGATATAATTATAAATAAATAAAAAATCATTTTTTTACATTCTTGATTGTGTTACTATTTTTTTTTTTTTTTGTCTTTATTTCAATTGTTGTCAAAACAACTAAATTTGAGTAAGAATACCATATTACAAATCAATTATTTTTCACATTAAAAAAAAAACCAATTGTTTCTAGTAGAAATCTTAAAAATAGATTAAAATTTCATTATGCTTAAATAATTAATGCACCACTTAAAATAATTAATATAAAAAATAAACATATTTATCCTATTAGTAATATTTCTAATTACATAAAATAAATTTTACAATGTTGGTCCCCCCCCCCCCCCCACACACACACACACACACACACATACATAACTTGTTAAGATAAATTTTAGTGACTTCTCAAATATTTAATTTTTTATGGCTTTTGTGTTAATTATTATCAAAGAAACTTTTTTTTAACAAAAATTATCAAAGCAACTAAGCATGAAGAAAAATTTTCTAGATCTATTATTAGTATTCCAAATTAAAAAAAAAAAAAATTCCTATGTAGAGTTTATAAAAATAATCATTAAATTCCTTAAATATAAATTGTATGGGCACGTTTTGATCCACAACCCAAAAGATTCGGACAATGGCCCAATAGGCCCACAACAATAGATTTGTTAAAGAGTAGACTTGTTATTGAACATTCAATGAGTTAAATGTAAGTCACAGTAGGTTAATTAGTGCTGGAATGGCTAAGATGAACAAGTTGAAGAAGAAAAAAAAAAGAAAAAAAAGACTCCTCGGCCATACCCGAGGATGGTATGTTTTTATAGATATTTCTCAAACTTATACAAATATTCAAGTTCTTAGTTACAAAATGGTTTCTTTTCTGGTTTTTGGATGATCCCTTCTAGTCTCATCATCACCTTCTTGAAATCTTTGTGAGTAGCTGTAAGGCTATAAATCACTGTTCAAGTATCCCCTCCACATTAATGCGGCCAGTTGGTAGCAGCTTTCTTCCCAAATATTTTCAACTCTCTGTTGATTCTCCTCTCTCCAAGGCTTAGCCTCCTTCCAAGCACGGTTGTCCACTTCCTAGTACTTATTGGGTGGTCGAGCTTCAGGTTTCCACTCTACTTCCCGAGGAGGTTCGTCTCCTCGGACAATATCACCTGCTCATTGTGACCGGTCCTCCTCCTCGGCCCAAAAACCTGTTTGCCTTTGCTAGCACTGGTTTATCCTCGGGCTCTTTGTCGTCCTTGGGTGTGGCCCATGGCCCAATATCTTTATCCGAGTCTTTCATCCTTACATAAATAATTAATGCACAATTATATAGAAAATTAATTTATGTATTTACTCTATTGGCTAATTTAATAAACTAATACTTTGATAGAATACAAACTTTTGATAAAGTAAAAGCCTAAATAAAAATAATCTCAAGAAATGTGCCACATAACACAATCTCATGCTCATCCATATAAGGTTTCCGCTTATATATATGTGTGTGTGTGGTTGATTGATGACGTGGTGGAAGGATTTTTCCCAAACTAGATTTAAGATTCAGTTATCATTAAATTAGGATGAAAGGATCTAACATCCATAAAGTTGTGTTTAGACTAATGAGAATATCACTGAGTTTTTAGTATGTCCTTTGGACTCACAAATGCACTCTCCACCTTTCAAAGCATAATGAATGCAGCATTTAGACCATTCTTTTAGGAAGTTTGTGTTAGTCTTTTCTATTTATTTATTTATGATACTTTTGGTCTATAGTTCCTGTTTAGAATACCATTTGCTGCATCCTAATCAGCTCCTAGAAGTTTTGCGAAAAAATCCTTATATGCAAAATAATCGAAGTGTCACTTTAGTTGTGAAGAGGAAGAATATTTGAGACATCATTTCTGGGGCAAGGGTTAGAACTTATTCAAAGAAAATTGAGGCTATGTTGAATTTGCATGTTCCTAGTTAGTTCTTAAAAGGTTTATTGGGTTTACTGAGTATTGCAAGAAGTTTATTAATTAAGAGAATAAGAGGTATGGACAATTAGCCAGCCCTTTGACTAATCTCTTGAGGAAGAATGTTTAATTATCGATTGTTCCAAAAATTTAAACTATTGAGATATGGTAAATTTAATTATTTAACTACATATTTCTAACACTCCCCCTCACTTGTGGGTCTAAACTTCCCCTTAATAAGTGGGGGTCCAACAAGTGGAAATTTAACATTTTAAATGGGAGGTAGAGTAAAGTCAGGGATCGAACTTAAGATCTCCTGTCTGATACCATGTTAAATTACCAATTGTCCCAAAAACTTAAGCTATTAAGATATGGTAAATTTAATTATTTAACTACATATTTCTAACAAAGAACGCCTTTCATTGGGATGCATCAACTCAGATAGCATTTGACAAGCTTTTAAGGCAACAGTGGCTAGCCCATTAGTACTTGCTTTACCAAATTTCTTTGACATTCCTTACAAATGTGATGTTAGTTGCCATGGTCTTGGTCTGTGTTGATGCGAGAAGGGAGACCAAGTGTTTATCATAGCCAAGTCCTCAAGGGAAAGAATATCCATAATTCTATCTATGAAAAGGAGCTATTGTTCTTAGCGGTGGCGATGAAGAAATGGAAGCCATGCTTATCAGAACAATTTTTTTCCTAATCGGAACTAAACAGTGATTCTTGAAAGTCTTGCTTGATGAAAAAGTGAGCACTCTAGCTCAATAGTAATGAATGGCTAAACTAATGGGATTAGTGGCGGAGCCAATATATATAGTGCATGTAGAAATAAGGTTAGATTCAAATTACATCTGAATTTTTTAATTGAATCAAAATTTTGACAAACTCATTATTGGATTACATTATCTTTGTATATTTTTCATATTTGCAAATTTCAAGGCAATCAAAAATCAATAGTCATGTCATCAATTAATGTTTAAATTCAAGTTTTTGTAATTTAAAATATTGCATAAAAGAAGAGTTTATAAATTGAATGGTAAATAACATCTAATTGGTGTAAAAATTGACATACAAGTTAAGAACCTATAAAACATGCAATCTAACAGTGAGATTTTTTAAATATGAATTCAATAATAAGTTATTGGCTGGTGTAACATTGTTTAGAGTTATTCATGTGTAAATTAATTGATATTTTAAGGTAAGAAAACTCATAGCATATTCATTATATATGTTTATCTTTAAAGATTTTTTGCATAAGTCATTTTCTTTTCTTTTTCTTTTTTTCAAGTTCAAAATTCCACATATGAATGAAAAGGTTTTTAGTAGTTAGATAGACACCCAGTATAATTTAAGTAAATTTATGTTATCATATAATTATACCAAAATTTTATTGCTTACTACTCAAATTTTATGAAGGAGGATAAATCAGTACATAAAGAATTGGAAGGGTGGGTAGGAAACAAGATATCAAAAAGAATGTGAGAGAGTGTGATACATCTCGAAGGAAAAAATAGAGAATTTGGCTCCTATGGGACTATTACAGCCACTACCTATTCATGAGCTACCTTGGTTTGATATCTCCAACACTTTGATGTCATCTTTGTAGTGGTAGACAAACTAAGCAAAATGTGCACAGTTCAGACCCCTCCCACGCCCTTTTATTGCTGCAAAAGTAGCTTCCTTATTCATGCAGCATGTTTTTAACTCCATGGTTTACCTGGGTCCATAATGAGTGACAGGGACCGGACATTCATTGATCATTTTTGAAGGTAGCCCTTCAACCTCAAGGAACCACCTTGGCCTTGTCATCAGCTTACCATTCATAAACTGATAGTCAAACTGAGGTAGTAAATAATGGGCTGAAGTAGCATCTTAGATGCTATGCAGAGGAGTAGTCTAAGCAATAGTCATTTTTGGCTTGCTTTGGCTGAATTTTGGTACAATTCCAATTTTCATACATCTATCCAAACAAGTCCATTTGAGGCACTTTATAGTTAAAACTCCTCCAAAACTCTTTCAATACATTCCTGGAACTTTTAAATTGGAGGCATTTGATGATCATCTTGGGTATAGAGCAGATTTTGGTTAAGCAGATTTCCTGAAACATTATAGTTAAGCAGATTTTGGTTGCAGCTCTAGAGAGGAACAATCTCCAAACTGACATAGGACAGAGAGAGAGTTCCAAGTGGGGGCTTGAGTTGTTCTAAGACTTCTTTCCCATGGACAGAAGTCTCTGGCCATCAGAGCTAATCTCAAGCTTTCTACATGGTTTCATGGGCCTTTCAAATTCTCCGAAAAGTAGGCCAGGCACAAGCTGGACTTTCCTTCTCAATCAAGACTTCACCATGTCTTCCATGTTTCTTTTTTGAAACCTAAGTTGGGAGCTAATGTACTTCTATACCTACTTTGCCTTTAGTAGATTCAAAATATGCTCTCTATCCTGAACCTCAAGCTATTCTTCAAAGGAGAATGAAAAAACTTAACAATAGATTTCACCTAAAGTAATTGTCCATTAGAAAGATACTCCTACTGAGAATGCTATTTGGAAACTATTGTATACCCTTCACGAGTAATATACCCACCTTTTGAGCAAGGTGCTATAAAGGGGGAGGTCTTGCAGTGAGGCTCAGTTTTTGCTTCATTGACTAATGATCTACTTGATGGGCTAATGATAAGTGGTTATAGCTCATTCGATGATCACTGCTGAGCTAAGCTGATTAAGCAAGTGGATAGTTGTTGGTTAATAAGTAAACAGGAGTGCACCCAATTGTGCAGCCAATCACTTATGCAGTTGTCAATTCATATGGATTATAATGATTATATTGATAATAGTGATGCTGGTTATTCTTATGATGTGGAAGATGATGATGAATTATATGATCTTGTTGTTGCTGGATGTCATGCAAGAGTGACATATAGTGCACCCAGTTCTCTGTTCCAATGAATATCGAGGAACAGAGAACAAACAATCATCCAGTTCTCTGTTCCTCGATATTCATTGCTTGTAGGTGATCATCCATTTCCATCATGGCGACGTAACATTCCCGTGCAGCCACCTGATTTCCCCGCAGTTTTCCAACTCCATATTCGGTAGGAAATTTGATCATTAGATGGTAGGTAGAGGTTACAGCCTTCCATGCATTGAGAGTGGGCCGTCCGAGGATGGCGTTATATGCTGAAGAGCAATCAACCACGAGAAAAGAAACATCTTTGGTTATTTGCTGCGGGTAATCTCCAACTGTCACAGACAACGTAACGACGCCTAAAAGATAGACCCTTGTTCCTCCGAAGCCAACAAGGGGTGTGTTCGTTGGGACCAGTCGTTCTTTGTCAATCCCCATTCGCTAGAATGCGGGGTAATAGAGGATATCTCAGAGCTCCCATTGTCCACCAAAACTCGATGCATGTTGTAGTCCCCTGCCCGTATGCTGACCACAAGCGTGTCGTCATGTGGGTGGTGAAGGCGTCGCGCATCTTCTTCCGTAAACCCGATGCTGGGGCTATCTTGTCGTGTCGCTTTTAGTGAAGTACCTGTCGACTGGACGCTTTGAACCATCCGTAAGTAGGTTTTTCGAGCCTTTTTGGATGACCCTGCAGAAGTATTGCCCCTACAATCATCCGTATATCTCCCACAGGTGGCCTGGGACGCTCATTTTCCCATCTGGGATTCTGCTCCTGGGGTTGATCCATTCTCTCATTCCTTACGAACCTCTGCAACTTTCCTTGCCTGATAAGGGCCTCAATCTGTTGCTTCAAGTCATAACAGTCCGTCGTATCGTGGCCATGATCGCGATGAAAACGGCAGTATCTATCTCTTGGCCTCTTATTCGGATCTCCCTTCAACTTGCCCGAGAACGTCAAGGTTCCTTCATCTTTGATCTGCATTAACACTTGGTCAATTGGGGGTGTGAGGGGGGTGAAGCTCGTAAATCTTCCCGAAGGCGGTTTGGGTCGCCGGTCTTCTCGTCGGTCTCTGGTTCTTGCCATTTTTCGTCCATTGTCCGGTTTTGCATGTTCCTGTCTTTCCCTTTTTCTAGGCTTATAGTCCTCTCGTGCTAGCAAGGCATCCTCTGCGTTCATATACTTCGTCTCCCTGTAAAACACGTCGAACATAGTTTTTAGGTCATTCTTGCATAGAGAGAACAAGAACTTACCCTTTCGTAGCTCGTTTGTGAATGCTGCCACAAGTATCTTGTCATCCGCCTCGTCTATCGAGAGGGCTTCCTTGTTAAAGCGGGCTATGTATGATCTTAATGTCTCGTCTTCTCGTTGCTTAATACTCAATATACATGCAGTAGACCTCTTATGCCGGTGACTTCCGATAAAGTGTGATACGAACTGTGCGCCTAATTCCTTAAAAGTGCCAATGGAATTAGGCGTCAGTCTATTGTACCAATCCCTCGTAGGCCCTTTCAAAGTGTTGAGAAAAGCCCTGCACATGATTTCATCCGGTACACCCTGAAGATGCATTAGAGTTCTGAAAGATTCCAAGTGATCCAATGGGTCCTTGGATCCGTCGTAATTCTCCATATGAGGCATGCGAAACTTTGGAGGAAGAAGGCATGAATTTACGAGCGCTATGAAAGGCGAATCCGTTCTATGGACTAGGTCGTCCAGGTCACTGGATACCTGTCCTCTAAGGGCATTCATCATCACATCCATACGTTCCCTCATCTCTTGCATTTCAACAGCTATGTGAGTCGGCAAAGTGTCTGAGACGGATGGTCGGCTGGTTTCTTGCCGCTCCGGTCTAGTTGGAGCGTTGCTACCCTCAGGCCCTTCCACGTTCCTTCCTTCCAGACTAGCACCCTCCTGGTCTTCCTCCAGTGCACTTTGGTGTGCATTCCTTTGTCGCAATTGTTCTTCTAAATCATGATTCTGCTTGGTGAGGCGCTCAACCGCCGCTGCAAGCGTTTGGACCTACCTCTCTAGAGACGTGGCATGCGATTCATTGCCTTGATTGTTGTTCGTTGCCATTGATCGAGTGAGTACCATGCAATTCTTTGTCTCAGGAATAGAGCAAAGGCTGAATAATCGATTTCTCTTTCCCACAGACGGCGCCAACTGATGATGCCGAAAAATCACCAGTAAGTTGCAAACACTCCTCAAACCAAAGCAACACCTGCAAAAGGAAAAAAGAGTATCTAAAAGAGAGCACCGGTGTGGTGCCGGCCAAAAACCCTCCGAAAGTCAAGTTAGAGTCTTATTTTTCAACCCTAGAGTGCCAGAGTTGAGATAATTGTGCGTACCTTGATGCTAGGGTTTCTGGGGTATTTATATTGGCGTACTTTCCTTTTAGGATTCTCCTTCCTTCTTGAGCTCTTTTCCATATAGAAGTCTTCTTATTATGGTCAAACGTGTAACGCAAGAACTCCAAGTATACACGCTTGCGTGGAGATAAAGCAAAGTCAAGTCAACCACATCGTGTGACAAACAACTAAGGATTTATAATCAATCAATTATCGGACGGGTACTCAATGATCGGCACCGTCCTATATGCATTCCCACGGTATTAATCCGTCTACTTCCACTCCGTCCTCCTAGGACGGAGGAAAGATCCGTCTCATGTTTTTCATCCTCTTCAACTATTATCAATATAATCATTATAATCCATATGAATTGACAACTAAAAAAATGATAACAAACACTTAGAAAAATTACTAAAAAGAAATTGCTTAAATGAATAAATTCATATAATCATTAAAAACATTGTCAAAACATTTGAACGAGTTCAAACCACCCAAACAAACACATTATTCAAAGGACAAAACAATAAACCACGAAAAACCTAACAAAGAACACATTTTCAAGCAATTATCTTATTATAAACTAATCCAAATCCTAGTTAATTGCTAAAGTAGTGTCCCCTAACAATTTTACTTCATCTTGCAAAAACTGAAGCTGTAAATGTGGTTCTCCCATCACGACAAACATCTCTCTTTTCTCTCGTTTTTGAAAAATACCTGCTATCATGAAGTAGAGTTCAGATCCATTCTCAATGCCTTCCAAAGTGCATACACGTTCCATGACATTACAAATAGTACTACCTGGCTCAACTGAAATAACTAAGTTCCTTGATTCCACAACATCATACATATGACTAAGTTGTTGAGTCATCTTCAATGTTGCTCCTTGTTTCTTCCCTTTGCCCTGTGTGGATGATGGCAAAACTAACTTCTTTCCTTTGTCTTGTGTTGGGTATAGGGTTAAATGGCTGTATAGGATTAGGAGTCTCAACTTCATTAGGATCATCATCATCCTTATTATTTGAAGAAGATGAATCAGTAGATATTTCACCCAACCCCTCTTAATGTGTCTCAATATCATCAAGTAGCACTCCTTAAGTGGGGGCCCATGCTAATTCTCCAATAGCTGCAATGTCCTTAAACATGATGTCTAATAATTCTACATTCTCCAAACCCTTCTCTCGAAATTTTGCAGCATCAAGTACCTCCTACAAGTTCAACTATTTTCGTTAATAACTCAAATTAGCATTGTTTATCTACTAATACAACAGGGCAAAATTTTTTAAATAACTATCAAAAACAAACTATATCATTAGTTAGCCAAAGTTTGAAACAAATTTGGTATCTAACAATTCGAGTCCTTTAGACTCGATTTTGGAATGCTAAATCGAGTTCACTGATCTCGATTTCAACCTCATTCGTAGCTGATGTGGACACGCGGTCCACGTCGGCATAGAAATCGAGTCCATAGGACTCGATTTCGTATCACTTAAACCCAGAAATCCAAACGCTGAAGAAGAAAACGTTGAAGAACCGGAAATGAAAACCCAGGCAAAACCCAGAGATCAAAACGCCGAAGAAGAAATCCAGAGAACAAAAAGCAGAGATCAAAAAGCAGAGATCAAAACGCCGAAGCAAAACCCAGAGATCAAAAAGCAGAGATCAACAACCAAAGATAAACAACGAAGAAGAAAGAAGCAACGATGCAAAACCTAGCAACCCAGGCGCCGATTCAGGTGATGGAAATCGGATTGAGCATGTGGTTTCTCCCCACCGCTCCAGTGGAAGCAAAACTCAGGCGAACCAAAACTCAGGCGTCGATTCTGACCAAACCCAGGCAACGAAAACTTCAGGCGATGGAAATCAGATCGTGGTTTCTCACCGCCGCTCCAATGGAGGAGAAGAACACCGAGTGGAGAGTGGGTTTGATTTGTTTGGATTTGATTAGTTCACGAGTTTTTGGGGCTTGGAAGGGGAGAGTTACTGAAACAACGCTCGGTTTTTGGGGCTTGTCTTGGAAGAACACCGAGTTGGTTTTTGGAACAACGCTCAGTTGCTGAAACAGATTTTAAATTTCTGAAACAAAATGAAATCGAGTCCTAAGGACTCGATTTCTATTAGACAGAACTCGAGTCCTCTGGACTCGAGTTTTATGCCGACGTGGACCCCTTGTCCACATCAGCTACAAACGACATTGAAATCGAGTTTATTACACTCGATTTAGCATTCCAAAATCGAGTCCAAAGGACTCGAATTGTTAGATACCAAATTTGTTTCAAACTTTGGCTAACTAATGATATAGTCTGATTTTTATAGTTATTTAAAAAATTTTGCCATACAACAGTAATATAGTGGGTTATATCAAACATACCATTAGCTTTCTCTCCCACCACTCATCAGTTGCAAATATTGCTCCTTTGGGTGCATCCCATCTCAATCTAGTTTCATTTCCTATTAACTTGTTCCAAAGTATTAATTCTTTCTTCAATCCATCCCACTTATGCTTAGACTTATCCAACTTATCCCTAGAATATTTCTTTCCAGTATTCTTCTTAAAGCTTCTATAATGTTCTTCCAACCCTTTTTATTAAAGTGAGTACTAGATCGATTACCCTTTAATACCTCATCCACAAAAGCTTCACAAAAGATTGCCATTTGTCTTGACGTCCAAATTGCCCTAACAATTTAGCTATTTTTGGATGGTTTTGGGTTGGGATTTGAAGTCTCCTTTATCTTACCCATCTAAAAAAAACATAGGTTTGTTGATAATGTAACATGCTGATCCATGAACAATTAGGAAAAAAATCTAGGATAAAAAACTTTTGTATGTATGTATACCAAAACTGTAGAAACAGAACTAAAGTTGGAACATTTTGAAAATAAATATCATGTAAGATCTACTTCATCATCATTGTTTGATTTGATATGGTTATTTTAAGTTAAAAATACAATAGCATTGTAAAGTATGTGTATAGTGTCTATCTAGACCATCATGACTCCAACTTCTCTTTCGTCTTCTTTTTTTTTTTTTTTTGAAAAACTTCAATGCATGAATGAGAAGGAAAGGAACAAGAATTAACCTTACAGATTACCATCAAGACAGGGGGAAGCTTACCATTAATGAAAAAACAAGAGTGGTGAGAGGCAAGAACAAATTTTGCTGTTGTGTGGGCTATAGAGTTGCAGTTTGCAGGTTCTTTTAACCCAAACAAAAGAGTAAGAATTAAAAAACAATAACTAAATAAACTACTTTTATTTTGTCTTATAGGTATGATATTGGAGGTCATCTAATATAGTTGTTTGTGCTTTTTTGTAGTCCTTTATGTGTCCTTCGGGCATCAATGATTTTCCCATGACAAATGTCAGGCATTTAAAGGTTTGCTTCCTGCCATTTAGCCCAAATGTTCATGTTAATAATCTACTTATCTTACAAATCGCTCTCTGCTACATGGCTTTCTAATTTCTTACTGTAACATCTTAATTTTCTTACTCTACCCCAACAGCTATTCTCAAGGTCAGATTCCCTCTAAACAACCACAACAATTTCCACCATTAATCAAACCAATCCATCTAAAACCTTAACATGAACTTCTGCTCATATAGTCTCTATTTATATATACATTTTGACAATTACTGTCAGTTTTTACTAAACACATATATTTGAGTAACCTCAATCCTTAGAACAACTTTCATTATGCAATGTCAAGCTCTCCTTGTTTTTGGGAGTGTATGCCTAATTGTACACAAATCCCTTTAGTTCTTAAATTTTAAATTATTATAATTGCATTCTCAATTAATTTTGTATTACCGAGTAATAAGCATTTGTTTTAGATTTCCCAAGCTTCTCAACTACTTTATGACTAATGATTCACTCACTATTAAACTTACTAACTTTTGCCATCAAAAGAATCAAAACTAAAACACCAGTCAACATTTTGTTGTGGACATGGACATTATGAACTTGGTAATGTTAACAAAAAGTCAAAATTTTAAATAGTGAGTGAATGTAATTGGTAATGTAGTGAATCAAAACTAAAAGAATCAATACGTACCTATATATTTATTCATGTATATGTTCATTTAAATTTTTGACTCTTTGTTAATAAGTTATGCAGAGAGTTTTCCTAGCATGATGGAGCTTTTATTTCTATGGCCTTAGTTACAATTATAGTTCCTAATTCAGGACCAGTTGGTATTATCAACATTACTCAAATTCTTTGTCTTGCTGAGGAATTCTAGACATGATAGGAACTGCAAATTTGTTACTGTCAGGAATGAACCAAAACTATTCTTTTTGGAGTGGTAATATAATTTTAGTATAAACAAATTCCCTACAAACTCAAAAAAAAAGCATATATATTTTTCATGTTTTGAGCAAATTGCCCACCTAGTTAGCTCATGGGCAACTCTATTCATCTCTCTAGAAGCCCAATTGAAGGAGGATATATGCTTTGCACTTGGTCACTGGTTCCTAATACCATCAATAATTGCCTTAACCACCAACTAGGATATGGATTTGGTATCATACGTACCTCCACATAGGTTTTTACATTTCCTTAAATCGACATAAGCCATGCTTTATTGGGAAATTTCACATACAAACTATGGTGAATATCCTCTTATTTCACCTCTTTCTTATTCCTATATGGCCATCCAACAACACACATAGCAAGGAATACCCACTATGCTTTTTATCACTAAAGAAAGTTAAAAATTGAATTTTTATAAAACGCCCATAAACACAATCTTGATTCTTGAATGAGAGACAGAATAAAGAAAACTTATTTATCCATTTATTCTCAATCCCCCCAAAAAAAATGAAAATCTTATTTCAATGACATTTGTGTCTACAAATATAAAGCAAATTTTAACCAAAACCTAAATGGGCATGTATCAAAAGCAACTAAAAACCCAAATAAATCCACAACCTAGAAACAAAAACAACAATAGCAACAAATCCTTCAGTCAAAATAAGTTCTAACATTTAACAATGTGTAACTCACCATGCAAAAAGCCCAAATCTATAACATAAATTCAGCCAAAGAGGAACATAGAATTGTTACTCGGCAAGTGAGATGAAGAACGAAGACCATAAACAAAGCAAAAGTAGGAATATAGAATAGAGGGCCCATGGAGGCTAAGAGAATAGGGTAGTAGATATACATGGAAGAGTATAGACTGACTGAGAAAATAGAGAAGGAGATATACATGGGCAAGGGATAAAGCTGGTATTTTGGTAAAAATAAATTACTGTTTTGGCGCTATTTTGATTTTCTGAAGACAAAAATAGCATTAACCCAATTTGCATTTCGTGAAAAATCTAGATTTTGAAAACGCAAATATGCTAATTTTTGTGGAGCCAAACAATTTACAAAATCACGTTTTATCTAAAACGCGCATTAAGGCTTTGTGAACAACCTATCCAAACAGGCTCTAAAAAAAATGAATAGAATTAGATGCACAAAATGGCAACTAAAAAATTTTAAAACTTCCCTCTAGTTTTCTATTGCAAGCAAACTTTGTTTGGACCTTAATACTAGTAATTTAACCGACTAATTTTTTTTTTTTTTTTTTTTTTTTTGGGTGATAGATAAACAAACAAATTTAAACTTTCTATATATATTATGGAAAATTCTTAGGTACTACCGGAGTACAGTGAAATGGTGCTCCCTCCTCTCACATTCATGGTAGACCCCACCATGAATTTAATAAGCGGACCCCACCATGAATGTGAGAGGAGGGAGCACCATTCTTCGTGCTCCGGGAGTACCTAAGAATTACTCATATATTATAAATGATAAATAAGTTAAGTTGGGAAATTTTAAAAAATGCATGATTGACATAATCCTATAGATTACGTCAATATGCATTTATAGAAAGGTTGACATGGACAAAGAAATCAATTAATGATTAATAAGAAGATTGATGTGATATTTCATATTTGCTTGTTTAACGTTAACATAACACCTCAAAATTTCTTAAAGAAATTTGTGAGTTCAATTTGACATTTTGTGGGAAGTAATGATAATAATAGCATTAATACTTCCATACAATTGAAAGTCAAATTCATGTTATAATTACAAACCAAAATTCAATTAGGCAATATCCATCTATGTAATTAACATAAATTTAAGATTTTTTTTGGTTAACTAATGTATTAGAAGCAGAATAAGGTACATTAAACATAAACCTTGATTCCTTCCTAGAATCATGGCTTATTAACTGCGTCACCGTTTATGGGATTAGATTGCTTCTTTCTTGTGGGTTATGACTTTAGAAATTAGAACCAACAGAACTTGTGGTGTGGGTTGACTGGTATTCTAACGAGATTGAATCAAATTGCCAACTTTCATTAAACTAATGTAAGCTATCATCAAAGTTCAGTAATTAATATTTCAAAAATAATAAAATTAATATCTGTTTAGAAGCTTGTTTGGGGGGTGGGGATTGAGGAAGAAAATGCGAAAATTGTTTATGAGTTCCGGAACAAACTGAAGCTAATACGGTTAGCTTAGTTAAGTTTTTTTTTTTTTCTTTTTAGAACTAGTTTAGTTAACTTTTTTAAGTTTTCGTTTTCTTTATTCTTACTACTTTTTGTTGGAAACTAAATCACAATTAATGAATTACAAATCCATAAAATCTCTTTATTTTTTTCCTAATATTTTCTCAGGTGCCAAACACAATCAAGTTGGGAAAATTCTTCACCAACAACAAATCTTTGGAAAATCCATTCTTCTAATTTGATCTAATCTAGGAATTAGGATTTCGAACATATTTTTCTTTGGTTTATAATTTTGTGTAAAAAAAAATGTTTTAAATCCACTAGATTCAAGCACAGGAAAAAAAATCCGATGTAAATCACATGTAATGAATCTCATGGACTAAATAAGAAATTCAAGGTTCAATTCTCATTAAAAATTGATTGGTATCTTTACCTGATGATAAATAACACATTCATTAGAAGCGGACGTCATAAATTGAAACTTTATTAAAAAAAAATTGCAAATTACAATTTACCCACTTGTGATTTGGCTGAAATTTAAGTTGCCTACTTCTGGTTTGAAATTAGACACTTTACTCGCTTGAGGTTAGCTTAGTTAGATTTCTATAACTCATATCTATTAAAAACAAAGTCAAATATATAATTTTGCTCTATTTTTATGTCTCTTTTCTTCAAAAACACAAAAAATATAAAAATACAAAATCAAATAGGATCAATACTATCCATTGGAACATTTTCATCATAGAATTTCAAATCTCAAGTAAACAACTTAAATTTTGGTCAAGTTTCAGGTAGATAAAGTGTCAAAATTTAAACCACAAGTAGGCAACTTAAATTTCAACTAAACGGGTAAGTTATAATTTTCCCTAAAAAAAAACATTTTTGTTTATCAAATAATGTCAAAAGAAAAATACTTAGTATTCTCAAAAGAAAAAACAGTGAGTTAATCCCACATTGGAAAATGAATGTAAGTTAAAGAGGTTTAAAGTTTGTGCTGTGTATCCAAGAGTTAGACCATTTTGGATATACACCAGTATAAGTTTCTTTAAGACATTCTCCCCTCTTTCCATGTGTGTGTGTGTTAAAAATATTTAGTATTCTCAAAAGAAAAAACAGTGGGTTAATCCCACAATGAAAAATGAGTATGAATTATAGAGGTTTAAAGTCTGTGCTGTGTATCCAAGAGTTAGACCATTTTAGTGTATACACCACTATAAGTTTTTTTAAGACCTTCTCTCATCTCCCTGTGTGTGTTAAAAATACTTAGTATTCTAAAAAAAAAAAAAATTAATTAATTTAGGCACTACTTTTCGGGTTGTGGATTGGATTTACTTTTGTTTATTATATGATGTTTATCCTTAATCAGCATCCCTGCTTCCTCCCTATCAGTCAAAGAAAACCATTTCGGCCACGTACCGTTAACTCGTCCATCTTTGTATGAAATCTCTCATGCAGTCCACTCTTTGGAAGACAACACTCACAGTCGCACTCACAGAGGCCCTATCCGTGGAGGCACTTAAGGGGCTAGTGAAGCATGAAAAAAAAAAAAAAAGTTTCACTAAAGCTCTATTTGTTTCAATAAAAAATTTTATATGAAGATAGTTTTCCTGTTAACTTATGTTTGTTAGCATTAGAAAAAATGAGTCAAAAAAAAAACTATCTTTGATTAACATAAAAAACATTGGTTGTTTTTTTAGAGATTGTTTTTTACTAAATTTTTTTCATAAATAACGCTATCTCATGGCAAGCTAAACAAAAGAAATTAAAAGATTATTTCCCAAACTATTTAAGGTTGCAACCAACAAAAGAAAATGAAATAATTTTATATAAAAAAAATCGTTAGAAAAATGACTCATTTTCTAAAAAAATTTAGTATCGTAACAAACAGGAACTACTAGAATACCTTAAAGCTAGGAAAAAAATAATAATGTTCCTAGTCAAATTTTTACTTGCATCAAAATATTTAAAGGGACTTATGGAAATAAAACTTCAGGAAACTATTCATTTTAAATTAAAGGAAATCAAATTCTAAAAATAAATGAGTCTTCTATAATTCCCATTGTTTCTTCCAATTTCTATTTTAATTAACTCAACTAAGAAAATTATACATATATCCTTATCCTTTTAATATATTCCTAAATCCCCATAAATTATCTAAAGTACTTCATCAAAATTGAATGTTAGAAAATTATTTTTAAACTAATAATGGAATGTAAATTACTCAAAAACAACATTTATTTTATAATATATATATATATATATATATAAAAGATACATTTTACACTCTAAGTTTGGTCAATTGTCATTTTGGTCCACATTTTCTGTCATTGTTAGTCCTTCCATCCATAACTTATGCTAACTCTAAAAAAAAAAAAATTAATACTAAAAAACTATTAAAAGTTCTTTTTAAAAAATAAAAATGAAAGAAAATACAAATTACACCTTTTAAATTTAGTCAATTATTATTTTGCCTACAAGCTGAACCTTCGTTCTCAATCAAGACTTCACCATGTCTTCCATGTTTCTTTTTTGAAACCTAAGAAAAATGCTCCTGCTGAGAAGGCTATTTGGGAACTGTTGCATGCCTATCATCACAAACAATATCCTCACCTTGTGGGCAAGGTGCTATATAGGGGGAGGTATTGCAGTGAAGCTCAGTTATTGCTTAATTGTCTAATAATGATCTACTTGATGGGCTAATGATTAGTGGTTATAGCTCATTCGATGATCACTGTTGAGCTAAGCTGGTTAAGCAAGTGGTTAGTTGTTGGTTAATAAGTAAACATGAGTGCACCCAAACACTGATGCAGGGGATCGAGCTCATTGATGCAAAGGAGCTTCAATGCAAAGGAACCCAATGCTTATATGCATGTATACTTGCAACTGATTCTCAGTAAAGGGTCATCTGAAATAATACTTGGAGGGTGACTCCCTCAAACCAAATTCTAAAACAAAGGCGAATCTGAAGAGAAGGAGAGTGCTGACAGATGGGAGTTGTGATGTTTAATTGTCAGACAATGGAGGAAACCTCGGGTCACTTCTTCTGGGAGTGCACTCGGACTCAAGAGGTTTGGGCTCTAACCAAGCTTTTCCCTCCCAACCATAGGGCTTTCTTCCCATCGTTTTTGGATCAGCTGTGGTTCGGGATCATGGAGAAGAAATGGGATCCTAGGGGGTGTGGAGAAGGCTGTTATGGTGGCTTGGGCTCTGTGGAAAAACAGAAATGAGGTGCGACATGGAGGAAGCTGAAGGATGGCAATGCCTTAGTCTATGGAGCAATGGATTACCTCCTATAGTACCAGAAATGTATGGACAGTCCGGTGGTACCTGCCACAAACATGTCTGCACTATGGTCTCCCCCTCCTCCTATGTGCTATAAAATTAATGTGGATAGCGCGGTGTTTGGTGCACAAAAATCAGTGGGGGTGGTGGTAAGGGATGATGAAGGGAGAGTTATGGGAGCATGCTGCAAGCAAATAAGAACACCAATGGGAGCAGTGGAAGCCAAAGCCAAAGCTTTTGAGGTAGGCATCCAGTTTGCTAGAGATATGCGTATTCATGACTCCATCCTAGAGGGGGACCCTGATATTGGTTAATGCTCTTAATGAAACTTCTTCTTCCCCCTCTGCTGTTGCTGTCATTATGTCAAGTTCCCTGTCTGCCTTCAAGGATTTCTGTTGGGTGGATGTCTCTGATGTAAAGAGGTCAGGCAATTGGCCTGCTCACCTATTAGCCAAATATGCTATTGGTATTAGTGACTTTGCTGTTTGGGTAGAGGAGAGTCCTAGCTTTATTGATCAGGCTCTTCTACAAGATGTAACTCTTGCTTCTAATATTCAATAAAGTTCTATCAGTATTTCACATAAAAAAAATTAAAAAAAAAAAACATATTGCTGCATTTTGTTATGACCCAGGTGGTAAAATAAATCTTCCTATATAAATTAGTATTGTTACTTATTTGTATTCAATTTAATTCCTATGTTTTAGGATAGGATTATTTCCAATGTTTTAGAATTTGTTGATGAGGTTGTCTCATCCTTATCTATTTATGTACGTTAAATCCATTAATGAGAATTAAGTAGAAAATTAACCAAAAATATCTATTTTCTTTCTCAAGATCAGGATATTGATCATCTTGAATTGACTACACTATCAATTTATTTCTCGACTCACAACACGTTTCCACCCTTCATTCTCATAATTCACATCCTACTTTTATTAGACACATTCCATTACCATCATAGATTAGAAAGGTTCACTGCATCAATGAATACAAGAAGTCAAAAAGGAGATTAAAAAAAAAAAAAACTTAGCAATATTACGGATTTAGACTTGGTTCTTATCCTGATCTTGAGATGAGATTTGATAAGAATTGGTTCTCATCTTTATCTTGTGTCTTTTATTGGACAATTAACAGCTTGAGGGCCAAAAAAACAAAAAAGAGAGTATTGAAAAAGAAAGAGTGGCAGTACTAGGATTTGAGGCTGACTTAGGTTCAGGGAACTAGATTAGACATGCTTTCTAAGCAGCAATTTTGGCCTATTTTGTGATATTGTGTTTTTTTGACTTATCACAAAACAAACAAAAGTGAACGATTGGCATATATTTCAGCGTAAAATTTATTTTTGTCTAAAAAATGTTTTTAAAGTTCCCAAATTTTCTCTTGGTGATGAAGGTATTGCAATCAAATACCATCCAAAATTATAGCTTTACTCTTCAAGATTTATCTCAAAACACAATCTCACAAAATAAATTGCCTCAAGAAGTACTAAATTAGATCATTTAAGTATTAAACTTTTGTCAAAAGACACGAAAGGGAACCAAAATACATATAGGGAAGTTACGCACGCACCCCACTTGTACCGTGTTCAAAACCCTCAAATTATTTTTTTTTTTTAATTTTTTTTTTTTTTGAGGATCCAAAATCCTCACATTATGGTGGAAGAAGCAAATGTCATTTAAGCTCATTGGAAACTATTTCTTGGATGTGTAATTTCTTCAAAATTGCAAGAAATATCACACCACAAGTAATTAATTTGATGCCTGCCAAGAGCCTTGCAACTCAACTAATTAGCACATCTTGGTGTTTACATGACATCCAATGTTCATATCTCCAATTTATTGTTGTAACTATCAAATTATCAAAAAAGTAATTTGACACCCCAAGTTCTAAAATTTATCACATCCCAAGTAATATGCATTTTTAGAAGATCATCATGTTGTACCTGAGCTAATGGAATTGCATTGATACTCCTTAGCATTTACAAAATAAAAAGAAACTTTACCTACCAACAATAAAACATTTATTTACATTGCACACCCATCATTGTATCCTTTTTTTCTTTGGTTAACTGGAATTAAACCTACCTTAAACACAAAAGTTCATGTTAGTTGAGCTTATAATTAATAATTAATTAAGCACACTCTGAGACATTCTTTTGGAACAAAATGGCAGGACAAGTGCAAGGTTGCACAGCCAGTCACTTACATAGTAGTAGCATACTCAATTTTACATCAATTTATCCTTAGCATTAAACCTTGGCACACCTCCTAAGCAGTGCAGGGGAAAGCCATTACCTGCACTCCTGCCTTCTGATCCATTCTTTAAAAGACTCCGTGATCTGGAGTTTGAGAGCCACCTTCTCAAGAACTTAGCCAACTTGAACTCCAGCAAAGGAACTTCCTCCTGATTTTCATCACTGTAGTACTTGGAGCTGTCCTGATTTTCATTATTGTCACTATCATCTGAACTAATCTCTTCATGAGAATCTGATCCTGATGAAGACCTTACATCAAAATCTACAAGTTCCATTTCTCTGTAAGCAAAGTGCAGAAACAAGAAGCTGAGTTGCATAGTAATATAGTGCCAATAAAAATCAAAAGATGACTTTGGCAACGTCAATCAAACACCCCAATCAACTAGTTCTACCAGCCTCCTTACTTATCAAAAATATTCTTCTGTATTTCTGTTCTCTTTTTTCCCCCTAAATTTTCATAACTAGAAAATAATGCACTATGGCAGCCACGCACAGGTTATGTTACAGTCTAGAGTCACCTGCTTTAGGCCCATTGATGCAGTGGCTTTCTGCTTATTCACTCATAAACTTAAAAATTTGTCCATTACTTCTGTTACAGTTTTTCCCCCCACCCACATGCTAAGTTTCATTATTTACCGAATGCACAAAGACTAAGGAACTTATAAGCAAGGGTGTCAAAGGAGTGTTAGGCGGGATCACCCCAACTACAAGAGATAATGCCTGATTTTAATATTAATGATAGCAGAATGAACAGGTATACACGGAGGTAGCCCCAACTCCTAATGAATGGATGTATATATGATAATACAAGTAAACAGGTAATATATAGAAGTTAGCATCTTCTGCTCAAGCATCGTGCAGAAAATTGCACATATTTGGGCCAAAATTTATGCTTAGAAAGCATAATCTAATCTGGTTCCCTAAACCTAAAGTCAGCCTCAAACCATAACAGGGCCACAAAATTTTTTTTCTTTATTTCAATACTCTGGTCTTTTGTTCTCTATTTGGTTTGACTCTCAAGCTGTTAATAACATATTCTTTTTTGGATAGGTAATTAATAACATATTCATGTGCTTTATTATTTTTTCTACAGTTTGCTTAAGTGATGTACATTAGATGTCTTGCCAAAGCAAAGATTTAGAAAAAATTCCCTAATGCATCGTTGAGCCTGACTAACACGTGTGAGCACCAAGTCTGATAACGAATCATGATATAGTTTCCTGAATATACAACACACATCCCAAAAAATGCACTCCAACACTACTTCTAAATGATACTGTGCACAAGTGCATAACAGTGTGCAAACATGATAAAGAAGAACCAAGCAAAGATTCTTACAGTGACTGCTGTTTGCAAGCCACGCTCTTGTTGCTGGGCCTTTTTCTCAAAGGTGAATATTGGACGGACATGTGCCTTATGAATTGAAGCTGCATATACCACAAAGAGAAACATTAAATTAGAAAGGAAAAAAAAGAGAGAGAGAGAATAAATAAATCCAAGAGGTCAAAGGAGGACTCAGAAAAGTGAAAACTAAGCAATTATACAGATATAGAAACTCTCAGATCAAATCTAGAAACCAATATATGGACAAAAGACCTCCCTCTTTTTTCCTTTTTCTTTGGAGGGGCAGGGAAACTAGAAGTTCTAAAATCTGACAATAACATGAAAAAGGAAAAATGCAAATGATTGTCTATTCACTCACCTACTCACCAACCCAATAACCCAATAACACCAACAAAAAAAAAGCAAGGGGAAGGCCAATTAGGATAATGGTGGTGAGAAATGAATTGATGAATAACATAACTGATAATTAACAGTTTAAATTTAAAACACCAAGCAGAATGGAGTAACATGATGTGCTAATTTCAAAAAATTTCTTTGCAATTAAAACCAAAAAGAGAATTTAATTTGAGCAAACTCAAGCCATTACGGTTTGGTCCTGATTTCTTTAAGCAATATACATCAATAAATTATAAAAGCAACAGACGAACTGCGTAACATGTACAGTATCATCTGACAAAGTCATTATCATTTATCGGTAAGTACACATTCTACTATTCTAGTAAACAAAAAGGGAGCAGCTTTTCCAACAAAGCCTTGTTCATTCTACCCTTCCTGTCGATTCATAGCTCACACATTTTTTACTTTATTTTCAAAATCAGGGGTGAAGACAAATAAACTCTCGGTTCATTAAGCTTTATGCAAATAGCATGAGTTGAGCAAAATCAAGCATATCTGTCGTTGAAATTTACCTAAATTAACATGGCTACAACTAAATTAAATTCATTGGTCCCTTTCATCTCATATTTATATAGCTTAAATTCCAAGAAACTACAAAGGCGACAAGTAAGGAAAATGTGAGTTTGCATTATAAAAATGGGGCCATCAACTAAGTTTGTATATTTGATACACCCCATCCTAATTCTTAGTTTTTGTTTCCTTGTAAGTACTTCCTGATTCTTACTCTACAAAAATTCAACACAATGTTCTGTTGAAAATTATAAAGTGAAAAGGTCAGTATTTGCAAGTTGCAACATGTGCCCATATAAAAAATTAGGGCATGGCTAGCCATGATGCATAAATTAGCAGTCACAAGGCCGCCACAAAAAATTTAGTGGTCAAAAGTTTGGACTCAAGGGTAAAGAAAACAACAACAACAACAACAATAACAACAAAGTCTTAGTCCCAAGTTTTTGGAGTTAGCTATAGATCCTCAACAGACTATTTAGGGTCGGCAATGGACTCGAGAGTCAAAACTCATAAATATAATTCTGGTAGGAATAACACTTGTAGAGTTAATTCCACAAACTTGGTTGAGCAGTGAAAGAAGTAATCAAATATTGTTATAGAATCATCATTTTCAATAGTGATACATATGCATAGTTATACACAATCAACAAGTCGGATACACCGACACTAATTTACTCACTAACCAAAACATGATAAAGCAAAGTAACTACAAACCTGATCACCATCCTTGATCCCAAAATTTTGAAGACACGTCTTGTCATTGATTAGCTTCTGACCATTATAGCATAAGCAAAAGTGCCCCCACACATGACACCTAATCACATCAAATTCAAAATTGGAAATCCATTTATCAAAAACAAAGCATTTACATTACAAAATTAACTCAAATAGTCAAAACCCATTTACTAAAATACACTGAACTATACAGTTCTGAAACTTTTTTTTAATCATCCGAAAAATTAATTAATTAGCGAGGCAGAATTTTACCATGAGATTTCATCAGCTGAAGAAGAAAAAACTTCCTCTATGGCTTGCTTGAGTTCTGCCACCGTGGCATTCTTCGCAACAAAAACATCTGTGGAATCAAAACAAAAAAGACCAATGTCAAAATTCTATTAATTTTAAACGCATAATATATTATATGGGTCATGCTAATGGTGCTCTTAGAACAATGGTTAACAATTCATTTTAGGAAAATTTTGACACAATTTTTATGAAAAATAGAAAAAACTATCAAAATATTAATTGTTATTTTTTTCTTTTCTCATAAATTTTTTTTAAAAATGAATTATTAACCATCCTGAGCATAGTTAACATTTCCTACATTATATTGACAATTAGCTTAAAAGGTATTTAATTAAAAGGGCATTTGTTTATTAGTTTTTTTTTTTTTTTTTTTTCTATTTCGTAACACAATCCAAAAGCAAGAACAATGGTTTTGCATATATGAGGCCAAAAATAAAATATTTTCAAAAAATTATAATATTAAAAAAAAAAAAAAGAGGAAACCGAGAATGAGAATGAGAATGAGAAGGAGAAGGGTTACGGACCGAAGAGAGAAGCGTCGAGTTTGAGGACAGAGAGTTTGAGAAAGAAGGGTTGAGGCAGCTTGTGGTACTGGTGGTACCGTACGAACAACCCTGATGAATTCGCTACTACGTCGTCGTTCGATGTCGGCGTGATATTACCGTTACTACTCTCACTGCTGCTGCTACTCAGACTCTCTTCCTCTTCCTCTTCACTGATGCTTCTGCTTCTGCTTCGCATTGTACTTTTCAAAAATCAAAAGAACAAAAAAAAGCAATTTCTTTGTTCTGAGATTTTGGGTCAAGAACAAAGTTTACGGGTTTTTTTTTTTTTTTCCGGTTTTTGAATTTTATTTTTGATTCAGAGAGCAACGGAACGAAGAGGGAGAGATTTTTTTGGGATTTGGTTTGTACGTTTGTTTTTGTTTTGTTTTGTTTTGTTTTGCTGTTTGCTTTTGGAATTTATAGAGTTGAGCAACCGACCGTTAGACTGGCGCTCCTATCCAAGCGTTCCTAAACGTGTGCAGTTAATTTACATTTATATTTCTCGGCCCCGCCAGCCTCTCTCAGGTTGGAGATTTTTTTTATTTCTTTTTTTAATTTGAGATAGATTCTAGTACTTTTTTTTTTTTTTTTTTAGATTCTACTGTATCCTAATTTATATAAAGAGCTCAAACACTATAAGTATTTATATTTATGAAATGATCATCATGCTAAGTGTGTAAGGTAATGTTGACAAGTTATTATATTGGTTTCTGATTAATAGATAGATCGATCTGTTTTATTATTTAGTCTAAGAAAAAGTTGATGATATGTTAAAAATATTAATTTAGAAAATATTTTATTGGAAAGAAACTAATTTTTTTAGTTTTTAATATTTCTCATAAAAATATGGTATTAAAATGTTTCTTAAATTTTCATTAAAATTTTTTTCCTTAGTCCATTAACAAATACTTAAGGGCATTTGTTAATGGACCCATTTATTTATTATTGAGAATTTCTTATAAAAATTTTCATTAATTTAGGACTCTCTCTCTCTCTCTCTCTCTCTCTATATATATATATATATATATATATATAAAATATATTTAGTTTCTTCTAAAAAAAATATATATTCAATTGTTCGGAATATTTTTCAAATAAAAAATATGCAAAAATATCATTATGGTCCTCATATTTTGGAGTTATTGTTATTTTGGTCCATACGTTTTTGTAGTAGTTAATTTGGTTATGTTATTTTCAACATGTAGTTAATTTTTGTTAGTGAGTTAACGATAAGAACTAAATTGACTGTAAGTTGAAAATAAATAAAGAAACCAAATTGACAACTAGAAAAATAGTATTTTTGCTTAATCATGGGATTTGTGGGGGTGGGGGGTGGTACTTTGAACATCATTGCCCTTGTTACAATAGCCTTTATAAACAATTGTTACAAAATGTTCTAATATGACAACAAAAACATTTATTACAAGAACTCGTAATTAAAATTCAAATACATTTCAAATTTCGGATAGCAGAGAGTACTCCTCTTCTTTAAGCCATTTGCTTTTAAGTGCAATTTGAAAAGTCACCCTCCTATGAGTAAGGAATGAGAAGTTACACGTTGACACAATTGGAGATTTGTAGGTGAGAGGGAAGTTCCACCTTGTAAGCATTGTTATTGATCTTTGTTAACTTGCATGGACCAACCTTTTGACATGCAACTTGACAACAGTGCTAGCAGGTTATTTTTCGTTGGTTAGGATTACCTTTAACTGTATGTTTGTGTGAATAATATTGTAAGTATGTTTTGATATTTATGAATGGGCATTGCTATGCATGTTTACTCTATAGAATGCAATTTCAAATTATTCATCCTTAACATGCTCTAATCAACATACTCAGTATTATCGAAAACTTTTACTTTCTGCAATTCCAATATCATAAATTATTGAAGACTTTTCACTGAAAGTATCTAGAATGATCTTCTAACGGTCAATGTTCACCGTCATTGTTCATTGTCAATATTTACATCTGTTACTATGTGTGCAGAGACTCCTTCATTGTGCAGACACTGTTCACGCAAAGATTCCATCAGATGAATCTGGAATTATTATAGTTACTGTGCAGAACTGCTCACTTTTACTGTTTATTGTATTAATATGAATGTATTGTTCATCTTTTGTTTTTTTTCACTTCTATATGCCTATATATATGGCATTTGTTTGAGTCATTAGAGGCAGGCTTTAGAGAGGCTTCAGAAGCCAGAATAAGAGCTAAGGCAAGCATTAGGCAAACCTTAAGTAGTCCCCTTTCCTCTCTCAGTCCCTTAGAGCCTATTTGATTTGTATTGGGGTTGTATTCATTTTCTGTACTCATTTTCTATACTCAAATCTTGTACTCGTTTTTGTTTCCATCTATTTTTTTGTTTGGCATCATTTTCTACTTTATCTTTCCCTTCACTTTTTTTTTTTTTTCAGACAACCACCAACAAATAGAGAGAGAGAGAGAGAGAGAGAGAGAGAGAGAGAGAGAGAGAGAGAGAGAGAGAGAGAGGGATCTTTAACGTGACAAGTCAGTGATAGTAGGACTCACATATTTGATTTTTTTTACGAAAATGTCACTGTATTCATTTTCTAGAAAATGAAAACACCAAAAAGTTGTATTCGGTTTTTATATTCAAATCCAATTTTTTTAGATACTAAAAATGAAAAATAAATACAAATACAAAGCCAAACAAGTTTTTTAGTGGTGGGTCTCACAAAAAACTGAAAATGAATACAAAATACTTTCTCAAACCAAACATGCCCTTATCAGTCCCCAAAAATCCATTCCTTGTAAAAGAAAAAATAAACCATGTATCTAAAAATTATCCTTGTATTATTTTGAAGCAATTTGAATGAATATCAATATTTTAAGTATAATTCAAGTAAGTTTTCAAATCTTTTCAAAATAGATTTTTATTATCAGTTTTTGCATTTTACATTGTTATTCTGTTCTTGCAGCACATTTCTTTCTTAGCATCCATCCATATTATTCTCTTCATTTCACTCACTCGTATTGCCTCCTGAGTTGTTAATGGTATATATATACTTTGAATATATAATTTGTAATGGGTCTTTAATAATATGCTTATATGGATATGGGTGTGATTAATGATTAATTTAATTCTTCTCTAAATAAAGCTAATCTCTTGTTGTGGTTGAATTTATGTGTGCTTAGGACTAGATGAATTTTTCGGAAAATGAAGTTGGATATATATTGGTTAGTTGATTCATTAATCCATGCATGATATATAAATGAGTTAATGAAGGTGTTTGAAAGTTAAGATTAGTTGCATGAATTGAATCATGAATTAAATTTATGCATGGATCCATTCATCAAAGTACAAGTTTATATGATTTATCCTCATATTTGAACATGGGTTTACATGCTAGCCTTTTAGTTAGTATTGTGAATTCCATTATTCTCAAGTCAAAAGCTTGATATATATCCAAAAGCATTTTTCAAGGTGATTCCCAAACTTGTTTTCAAAAGTAAAGAGTGTTTAGTAAAATCTATTTTCAAAAGTGTTTTTTAAAGAATGTTCCAAATCATTCAAGTTCTTAAAATTTGCTTCATAAAAATGTTTTTTTTTTTCCAAGAGAAAGTTTCTTCTAAAAATCCCACGAAAACCTTTTTCCTAAACAAAATTTCCCAAAAACCCATAGGATTTCTTCTTTTTTTTTTTTAAATCCTTTTCCTAGAAAAAAAATCCTGAAATTTTCCTTTAAAAAATATTTTCTTAGAAAAAACATTTTCTAAAAAAGTCATGGGATTTCCTTTCAAATACTATTTTCCTAGAAGATATATTTTCTAAAAATTCATGGGATTTTCTTTGTAAAAATCTTTTTCCTTAAACCATGCCAAACCCTAACCTGCTTGGTATTAACTATTAAGTTAGGAGAGGCGGTGCTATTTTTTAAAAATCCGTTTCTTGCCACATGGGTATGTGCAGCTTATAAAAGACAAAGAGAGCAGTAAGCCTCTCATTTTTTTTTTCTTCTTTATTTGTCTCTACTTGTCTTCTTCTTCTTTGTTTTGTTTTGCTTTTGAGTCAAGCAATTCAATTCGTTATTGATTTTCTCTGACTGTAACATGCCCTTTCTCTAAGGTGCCAATGTTTTCAATGACTAATCCTCCAATCGGAAAGTTGGTCTAGGCATGAATTTCAACAATTGTTGCGGTGTATATAGTTTCATGGTTATAAATCGGTACACAAAGCGTAGGTTAATTTCCATGCCAATCCTATCTCATGCTTGCCAGCTTAAATCTTCTATCGTTGTTGCCAACTCATCTTTTTCCTTTTTTCTTTTGTCATGCAGACTATGCTTTCGCAAGATAGTAAAAGCACGCACACATGTTTGTCATGTTTGATGTTTCTTTACTGTATATGGCATCTCCATGGTTTCCACTTATGTGCGAGAGCAATTCAATTTTTTTACTTTACTTGCTTCTAATATTCTGTTTTTCTCTTTTGCAGCAACTAGTCCTTGGCCCTCCTTGTTAGATTAAGACTTTGTTTAAGTGGAAAACCATATTTTTCCGCATTTTTCTATATTTGGTAATATCAGATAAAAAGCCTTCTAAAAAAATTATTTGATAACTTCCTTTATTTAGCTTGGCATGAACTAGAGTTATTTTTCCCAAAAAAGTTTTAGAAAAAAAAAACTTCTAGAAAATGATTCTATCTCACGTGAAGCTAAATATGGAAAATAACTCTATTTTACACGAAATCTAAATAAGGGAAGTTAAGAAATAGTTTTCCAACTCATTTTAGGATCGTTACCAAATATAGGAAAATGTGATAATTTTCTAGAAAGTACTTATTAAAACATAATTCATTTTCCTAAAAATGTTAATGTCAAAACAAACAGAATTAAAGAAAGTCTCTCTCTCTCTCTCTCTCTCTCTCTCTCTCTCTCTCTCTCTCTCTCTCTCTCTCTCTCTCCTTGTTGTATGATTCCTGACTGATTTTGGTGCTTTTTTTTACCATGCTCAGTTGGGTAGCGAATTAACCTAGTCTCTATATGATTAATGTCTATTTGTAAACAATTTATTGAATTTTTTGCTTAAAGTACTATAGATTAAATGTAAAAATTAAATATAATAATATGTGACTCATGTGAGACCTGCAAATAGCAGGAAAAATAAACAAAAGTTAAATAAAATAAGTAGATGACTCACGTGAGACCTACAAATAGTAGGAAAACAAATAAAAATTAAATAAAATAAATAGGTAACTTACATGGGACCTGTAAATTGTAGGAATATATATATATATATATATATATATATATATATATATATATATATATATAAACATTTTATAGCATACATCATTGTGGGGGGCAAAAAGATCCTGATGGGAACGTGGGCCTTTTGGGCCGTGTTAAGGAAGGCGACCTGATCCTGGGTTTAGAAATTGTTAGTACTATGGGTCGGCCCATACGCCGAGGATCCAGCCGAGGGTGACCTTATCCTCGGATGAACATTGAAGAACTCGGGATTTCATAGTAAAGATTAGGGGATGACATGGTTAAGGCCAATGGTTAAAAGGGGGGAACCCTAGAACGCCCCAGAAGTACCGATGTTGAAGAAATGTCAAAGATAAAGGCTGCTACCTCCACATTAAAGACCCTACACCTACCACCCTGGCCGCATTTATGGGGAAGTGACACCTGAACAGTAGAAGAGAAACTTCTGGTTACTATTCAAAGGCACTGAGAAGGGAAATATCTAGGCTAAGGGGGAGGTGGGGCAACACGTGTACAAAGTGTTCAAAAGAGGAGTATTTAAGGAGAAACCTGGAATAGAAAAGGGGAGGACTTTTTGTAACCTAAAAAGAAAGAAAAGACTAAGAAAGGGATATAATATAAGAACAGCTCTTGGCTTACGTCCGAGGAGGCCAATTTACAATATTCCTTATTGTTTCCAAGTATTCGAAATCCTTAGTTTGTCATTTAATCCCCACATACTTCTAACCTGGGTTTCAAGCCCACACTCTACAAATTCATATTGTTTAAGGCTCATTGGGCACAGGCCCGTGCTTGTTCTTGGGGCCGGGTGCACTTGTGCACTTACAATTGGCGCCGTCTGTGGGAAATCTAGTCTAGAAGAGGTACGGATATTATGGCGCGGCTTAGGCTCTCACCATGCGAGTCACAAGGATCACAACCGGAAGATCATTTCCAACGTCTTGAACATCATAGGGATCGTGAGGGAAGCGTCCATACGAATACCCGGGGGCTAGCCATACTCGTGGAGGGGTAGCACTACCCGTGATGAGGGTTCTAAATCCATGCGAGAGGAAATCAATCGTTTGAAGAGGAAGTTACGCCGCGCGAAGCGTAAGGTTTCCCGTCCTCGTCTAGTTCTTCTTCGGAGAAGGATAGGGGACACCGGCTACGAGTTCAAGGTCATGTTCCCCCACCGGTGCAACGTCCTCGGTGAGGAGGACGACCGGCCAACCCGTAGGCGTAAGAAGCTTCGTTCGAGGGGCTTAGGCAACGATACCATGAGTAGGGCGTTGCACCCGGCTCTCTAGATCTCCGTTTTCACGGAGGATTGAGAGGGGAGGCTTCCCGGGGAGGTTCACCCACCCCACCTTTACCATATACAATGGCCGGACTGATCCGGTGGAGCACGTGAGTCACTTCGACCGAGAGGATGGCGTGCACTCTCACAACGAGACTTTGATGTGTAAAGTCTTCCCTACAGCTTGGGACCTGTGGCTATGAGATGGTTTAACGGTCTCAAATCGGGATCCGTAGGCTCATTTGGGGAGCTAACTAGGGCATTTGCTTCGCGGTTCATTATGTGTAGCAGAGTCCCTCGGCCATTGGACTCGTTGCTATCCATGGCCATGAAGGAAGGGAGACCGAAAGCATACTCCGGCCGATACTTGGGAGATGTTTAATGAAATAGACGGCGACTTTGATGAGGTGGCGCTTAATACCTTTTAAGGTGGGTCTCCCCTACCGGATCACGACCTAAGAAAGTCCTTGACGAAAAAGCCCGCGGCGTACGCGCGTCTTATGGATCGTATTGATGAATATAAAAGGGTAGAGGAAGACCGAGCGGGGAAAAGGAAAGGAGAAGGTTATCCCACAAGAGAGAAGGGATTTCGGGTCGGACGGATATCACAACGGCAAGCCGAGGAGGGATTACTTCGGACAATCCGGCTCGGCGGCACCTCGGTTTGTAAATGCGTGATTCCGAGAACCGGTGCATTAGTTATTAGAAAAGGTTCGTAAGGAGCCCTTCTTCGAGATGGCCGGCAAGATGGCGGGGGACCACTGCGCGAGAAGAAATCAAAACCTTTTCTGTCGGTATCATCGGGATGTGGGTCACACTGCGAGAAGCTGTCGGACCGACCCCGTGGAACCATCCCAGAGCGACTCGTCGGTGAGGGAAAGTTAAAGCGGCACTTGTGTCGGCCACCGGCGGTCGGTTAAGTTGGTTCGAACAACCCGGAGGAACAGTTCATCTCGGCCATCATTGGGAACAATTAATGTTATCTTTGCTTTACTTTGGTAGGACCGGCTCGGGTCCCATTAGGGTGATGGCGGTTTCCCGTCCGCGGGGCCGAGGATGTAGGTAGCGAGCCGAAGAGATTAAAGTGTACTTTACCCGTCTTGGGTTTCTGCGAGGAGGATAAAAGTAGGGACTATCCAACCCCATGACGATGCTCTTGTGGTTACCCTCGGGATAGGGAACTATGATGTGAGGAGGGTGATGATAGATCGGGGCGGCGGTGCGAGATATCATGTACTTACGATCTATTTAAAGGGCTAAGATTGGAGTTGGAAGATTTAACCCCTTACGACTCCCCACTTATAAGCTTCGAAGGAAGGGCCGTTGTGAGAAGGGACGGTCCGTTTACCCGTTCAATCCGGCACAGAAACGGTTGAGGTAGATTTCATTGTGGTTGACGCGTACTCTCCATATACAGCCATCCTCGCCAGGCCATGGCTGCACGCTTTGGGAGCTGTCTCCTCTACCTTACATGTTAAGGTGAAATTCCCCTCGCGGGAGCATGTTGAGGAAATCCTCGGCAGCCAGGTAGTGGCTAGGCAATGCATATCGGCTGCGGTGCTTCGTCAGTCGGAAATTGAGTCGTCAACCTTGCCCAACCAGGAGTTATAGCAATTAACAACTCCGGAGGGCAATCTGGAGCGATGACGGGAGACGAGGCCGTTTGTGAGGAGTTAGAGAAGTTTATAATAACAGACGATCCAGAGAGGTTCTTCCAAGTTGGCATACTTTTGCCACACCAAGAGAAGATGGAGTTGTTGAAGTTTCTGAAGGATAATTTGGATGTCTTTGCGTGGGACCCCTATGAGGCTCCAGGCGTAGATCCGAACTTTATTTGTCATCGCTTAAACGTCAATCCGCCATTGTTCGAGGAGGCGACACCTCGGCGATCTTCCCGAGAACATTCGAGGCGTGAAGGAAGACGTTCTTAAACTCAAAAGGGCGGGGGGTATCAAAGAGGTTTTCTACCCCGAATGGTTGGCTCATCTTGTTGTTGTTAAGAAGAAGAACGGCAAGTGGAGAGTATGTGTGGACTTTGCGATACGAACAAGGCTGTCCTAAAGATTCGTTCCCAATGCCACGGATTGATCAACCGGTAGATGCTGCGTTGGACATCCTCGGATGAGTTTCTTGGACGCCTTCCGGGGTTACCACCAAATTCCGCAGCGTTAGAGGATCGGAGAGAAAGGCTTTCATTACTCCAGCGGGAACTATCATTATAAGGTCATGCCATTTGGATTAAAAAATGCTTTGGGGCTACTTATCAAAGAATGATGACCCGAATGTTTGAACAAGACAGCGGGGAAAACCATCGAAGTGTACGTGGATGATATGGTGGTGAAGAGTAAGACGGTACCTTCACACATGACGGATACGGCCGACACCTTCCGGATGCTAGGGAAGTATAAATTGCGCCTTAACGCCTCCAAGTGTTCTTTTGGCGTGGGATCCGGGAAGTTCTTGGGATTTATGATTACTCATAGGGGCATAGAGGTAAACCCGGTGCAAGTTAAGGCTATTCGGAATTTGCGGCCGCCTAGAACCCAAAAGAGATTCGGAAAATCGTTGGAATGATTCTTTGCGTTGAATAGATTTATTTCTCGGTCGAGTGATCGGTGTCGTCCTTTCTTTCGGTTGTTGCACAAGTGGAAAGGGTTTCAATGGACCGAGGACTCGAATTAGCTTTCCAACGGCTTAAGCAATATCTTTCTCGGCCACCTATTTTATCTCGCCCTGAGGTGGACGAGGGTTTTATTCGCTTATCCGGCCGTGACTATTCACGCGGTGAGCTTAGTCCTTATAAGGAATGAAAGCGGAGTACGGGAGATCGATCTACTACGTTAGTAAGTCCTTGAATGAGGCCGAGGTGCGCTATCTCGCCTTGGAAAAACCACTTCGCGTAGTCCACGCCACGCGCAAACTTCCTCATTATTTCCAATCTCATCTTGTGGTTGTTTTGACCCGGTTGCCTCTTAAGGCCGTGTTGCGTAGTGCTTGATTACTGCGGCGGGGTGGCAAAATGGGGAACCATTTTGGGAGCCTTTGATGTTAAATACGGGCCTCGCACATCGGTAAAGGGACGGGTCCTCGCCGATTTGGTGGCGAGTTTGCGAACCATTGTTAGAAGAAACTTCAAAAGAAGCACACATGGGTGAAAAATCGGTTGGTGTGATCACGGACGTATCGCCCTCGATTTGGAGAGTTTATGTGGATGGGGCTGCTAATCAAAAAGTGCAGTGTTGGACTTGTTCTAATGTCCCCGAAGGAATTGTCTTCGAAAAATCTTTGAGATTGGCCTTCTCGGCTACTAATAACGAGGCCGAGTATGAAGCGATCTTGGTAGGCATGCAAATGGTACATAAGATGGGTGGCAAGAAAATCCACATGTTCTCGGACTCGCGGTTAGTGGTCGGCCGGGTGCCATGGGAACCATGGAGGCTAGAGACCCCGGAATGCGGGGAGTATTTGGCCCGGGTCAAACGCCGGCGGGCGAATTTGACTCCTTTGCCTTAGCTCACGTTTCTAGGAGTGGAAACACTCATGCGAGATTCCTTGGCTACGTTGGCAACATCCTCGGCTCAAGGTTTACCAAGGGTTATCCTCGTTCGGGATTTGGTAGAACCTTCTCTTATGCTTGCTAACGCACCTCGCATCCATCTAATAAGGCCTGGTCCTAGTTGGATGGATTCGATCATATCTTTTCTTAAAAATGACATTCTTCCGAAGCCAAGGCCGAAGCGGAAAAGTTACGTCGAAAGGCGCCGCGTTTACGGTTGTCCGAGGACCACAAGCTATACAAACGATCCTTTTCGAGACCGTACTTGTTGTGTGTACACCCCGAATCAACAGAAGCATTGTTGGAGGAATTGCATGAGGGAATTTGTGGGAGCCACACGGGAAGGTCCTTAGCCCATAGAGCCACGACTCGGGGTTATTGGTGGCCCAATATGCGAGAGGAGGCTCGGGACTATGCCGGAAAATGTGATCAATGTCGAGAGGTTCGCCCCCAATATCCACCAACTTGGAGGGGTTCTTAACCCTCTCTCCGGCCCTTGGCCTTTCGCACAATGGGGCTTGGACATTGTAGGGCCATTTCGAGAGTCAGCCGGGCAACAAAAGATGGTGCTCGTGGGAAACGGACTACTTCACTAAATGGGTTGAAGGGCGAGCCCTTAGCCAATATACGAGATGTTGATTCCAAGAAATTTATATGGAAAAATATTGTCACTAGATTCGGAATACCACACACACTCATCTGCGATAATGGTGTCCGAGTTCGATAGTAGGGCTTTTAGGAAGTATTGTGGTGACATGGGTATCATAAACGAGATATTCCACCCCGGTTTACCCTCAAGGAAATGGACAAGCCGAGGCGGTTAACAAGGTCATAGTTAACGGGCTCGAGAAGAGGTTGGACGATGCGAAAGGCGGATGGGTAGAAGAGCTCCCTCATGTCCTCGTAGACGTATCGGACCACACCGCGCGGGTCACGGAGAAACGCCATTCTTTATGACGTATGGTGCCGAGGCGGTGAGAGCATTGGAGTCTGGTTTTCCTACTCTAACGACACGTTCTTTTAGCGCGGAGAATAACAAGGGACTTCTAGAGAAAGATCTTGATTTACTTGAGGAACGACGTGAGGCGGCTATGGTCCAAATGGCTTATTATCGGCGAAGCTAAAACGAGGATATGATGCCCATGTGAAGCTAAGACCACTTGCACCCGGTGATCTTGTATTAAGGAAAGTCAGTAGGCACTTCTAAGAACCCCGGCTTGGGGTAAGCTGGGACCTAACTGGGAAGGCCCCTATCGCATTGTTTCAGTAGCAGGCATAGGGTCATATAGGCTAGCTGATCTAGACGAACGAATTGTTCCACGTCCATGGAATGTAAATAATCTTAGAATGTATTATTATTAATGAAATGAGCTTTTGTCAGTTTGTATTTCAAAGTTATGAGTAGCTCTGACGCTCGCAATTATCAATTTTAAGAATCAAACAGAAACTTGGTTAAGTGCAGTCCTCGGACCACAAACCTTGTGGAAATTGATGTCTTGTCATTTGTTAAACAGAACCTTAGTTATGTCGGGTCTTCGGACCTCCTACTTTGGGAAAATTAACATTTGAAGTTACAATTTTAAGAATCAAACAGAAACTTGGTTAAGTGCAGTCCTCGGACCACAAACCTTGTGGAAATTGATGTCTTGTCATTTGTTAAATAGAACCTTAGTTATGTCGGGTCTTCGGACCTCCTACTTTGGGAAAATTAACATTTGAAGTTACAATTTTAAGAAACAAACAGAAACTTGGTTAAGTGCCATCCTCGGACCACAAACCTTGTGGAAATTGGTGCCTTGTCATGTGTTAAACAGAACCTCAGTTATGTTGGGTCTTCTGACCACAACTTTTATCAAAGTCATTCCCTTATTATGTCTGGGTGTTAACGCGTTACTGTTTATTAACTCGGATCTTACATCTTACTAGAAACAGAGCTACGCATTACAAGGGTTTAATCGTTATATGAGGCCCTCTCTTCTTCTTATGAAGCCCTCTCTTCTTTTTAATCGAGGCATTGTTCAAATATATTAACCATGTCACCTTTTATTGAATCTTTAATAATATACGCATGATTATGTGGAAGTTATGATTGTGCAATCCTTGGAGTTAGATTTGTGTACTCTGAGAAACTTTTGCTATGACTTAATGGGAAGCTTTTGTAATAAGTACAAAAAGAATAAAGTAAAAATAGATATAACCCAAGTGAAAAGCAAACGAAATTGTTCTTCATTAATCTGTTAAATGTACATTACATATATAATTCAAAAATGAAAAAAGAGAAGCCCTAAGCTAAAGTCCTAAGCTTGTGGAGGAGGATCTTGCTGAGAGGTACTGGTGCCCTCGGTCTTTCTCAACTTCAGCTCAAAGGGAGTCAAGACTTGCTTTCCCTTATCTGCTGTCTTCGTTGAAAGGACGTTGGGTTCCGCTGTCTGGCTCAAGTCTTTCTCTGCATCACCTCCTCCTTCCTTCTCTTTGTTGGAACCAGAGGGCTCTGTAGGATCAGGAACTTGCGGTGGGACCACTGGAGGTAGAGCAGGAAGAATTGTCTCGGGGGTAGGAGTAGCGAGGAGCTTCTTCAATCTCCTGTATTTCTAGGGGAAGCCAAACGTTCTCGGACTTCCTCGGATCCGAAGATTGGGGAACTCTGCTACGTTTAAAGCTTCCCCCGTACTTTTTGACGACGATATTCGCGGCATAAAGCCGCGAACTCCTCTGTCAGCTGCTCCTCTGTGGTTGCTACCCCTTCATCGAAACTTGCCTGCTTGGCAGCGTGGAGAGAGAGTTGGAAGGAGCTGGCTTCTTTCTTCATCAATGCCAGTTCCTTCTTCAGATCCGAGCACTCCCTTTGAGCTTGGGAGAGTTCTTCATCTCTTTCATGAAGGAGCTTGCGCTGTCCTTCTATTTGGGTCTTCATGGTCTTCAAGTTTGACTCAACCCCATTTTTCTCTCTCCTCAGATCAGCCACCTCCGAGGTCAACTTCTCATTCGCAGCAAGGGCTGTGCCCAAGGACTTCTCAGTTTCCATCCTGATTTCGAGCTCAGTCCTGGCTATTTTCCGAGTGTCTTCAATAAACTTCTAAGCTACGAAGACCTCCTGAATAGCCTGTAGTAAAGTATGATGGAGTTAGGAACAGTAAAAAAACAAACTTACTTATAAATATTGTTAAAAGGAGAAACACTTACCAGCGCTAAGTCTCTTTTTAGGGAGAGGAATAGTTGTGGCTGGCCCATTTTTTCCAAGGTCTCCATGTCCTTGGGCAGCAGGAGAGGGCGTTCTAGGACCTCGGCCAGGTGGTGGGCATGGCCTTGTTGACCGCCCTTATCTTGGACGCAGAGATGGGAGCGCCGTCCAGTCTTAAATCGGGGGACCAGGTGGTCGGTGCTCGGCGCACTTCAGCCTCGTCCCTGATTTCCCCGATTTCAACCGAGCGGGCCCTACCCTTGCCCTTATCCACCTTCTGCTGTTGGGCCGGTGGGAGTTGTTGTCGTGATTTCTTGGGGTCTTTATTAATCGTCCCCTCGTTGTCCCCCTTCCTCTTCTTCTTTGGATCCTCGGTTGGAAGTTTTGGCTCGAGTGGAGGAGGGGGAGGTGGTAAGGATGGGGGAACTTGAGATGTCCCCCTCTTTTTCTCGGCAACCTTAGCGGCCCTATTGGTGAGGAGACCTCCATTCTTCCCATGTCTTCTTCAAGTTCGTCCTCCGGAAGGGAAACCACAAACCACCGCAATTCCGGAGGCCTCGGTGGCTTCTTCCTCCTCGTCGGAAAGTACCACAAACCGGTTCCCGCGAGGTCTCTCTGTCTTCGAGATGGAATTGGTCTATCTCGTCGTCAAGTGTGTGTGAAGAAGACACATGCTCTTCTGGAACGACAGTTGCTTGTGAGTGCACGGCGAGGGGGACTGCTGCTATCGGCCGGTTGTACAAAATGGTGTTAGGAGCGTCCGGGAGGTCACGGTCGTCCAAAAAGTGGGGCCGAGCTACGTTTATCCTCTTTCGTCTTCGGTCGCCCGCAATTATGGCGTTCTCTATCTCCTGGAAGTCTTTGGAAAGGGGGGTGTACCCAAGAATAAGGTGAGCAGCCCGGAGTTGTAGGTCTTCACTAACGAACACCTCGGAGCGAAGTACCCGATTTAGATCTGCGATGTTACAGTGACTCAGACGAGGACGCACGTGCTGCTTATCTGCAAAAAAGATGTCAAAACAAACAAACCTGGTCAGATTTACACAAATATTTAACAAATTTAAGTAAGTACGAATACGCATTTCTGTGTGTGTTAGGAGAAGTTGTGTTGTGGGGAGATTAATCCTACGGCGTCGCACCTGGATCCCCCCACTCAACTGGGCAGTGGAAGCCGTCGTGCCAGTTCCCAGACACGATCAAGTAGTCGTCCTTCATGCCTTTGTTTGATTTGGGCAGACAGGAGATTAGCCTAACGGTGCTGGACCGAGATTTAATGTAATAACCTACTTTAGAAAGTTTATGGGACTCATATAGGAACACGACATCGTGCCATGTGAGGTTTAAACCCATCTGCTCGTTTAGAGCATCTACACTACCTAGAACTCTAAAAACGTTTGGGAGGCATTGATCGGGACACAACCGGTGGTTGCGAAGGTACTCCCTAGTTACAGGTTTCATTGGAAGGGTCATCCCACCCTCTAGAAAGGCTATCATAGGAATGATAACCTCTCCCTCTTTCCTAGAACCGGCCACGGCTCGTCGGTATTTTAGTCCTACATCGCTGGGAATACGGTATTTGGCCCTAAAGCCTTCCATCCCAGCGGCGGTATCAACTAGACACTTAAACTTACCCATTGGAAAAGAACGAAAGGTTAAACTCTAAAGGGGAGAGTGTTTACGAAGACAGCCGAGGACTGTATCCGAGGAGAAAGGGTTAAGAATAGAGAGAGCAAGAACTTACAAAGTTGAAGGTACGAATTTCAACGGTTTTCTGCTGGTAAAGGATGATTGTTGGTGTTTTGATGGGATTGATCCCTGAGGAATTAAATGAAGGCGCAGGTTCCCGAAGCGTCACGACGTGCGAAAAGGCGGCCTCGAAATTATATTTGTCCCGCCTAAAATTTCGTGGAGTAATGAGGGCCGTTGGATGCCCATCTCACCGTTGAACGTGAGGGACAAAGTGTAACTGGCAGTATTAAATACGCGCGTTGTTCAAAATAAAACCGCCAAATGGCATCTTCTGGGACGCGAAACGATTTCCACATGTGCCATTACTCACAAAATGATTGGAGTAGGTTCTCGTCGGATCAAAACCCTATTTTTCTCCTCGGATGTTGAAAATTAGAGTTTTGAGGGGCTATTGTGGGGGGCAAAAAGATCCTGATGGGAACGTGGGCCTTTTGGGCCGTGTTAAGGAAGGCCGACCTGATCCTGGGTTTAGAAATTGTTAGTACTATGGGTCGGCCCATACGCCGAGGATCCAGCCGAGGGTGACCTTATCCTCGGATGAACATTGAAGAACTCGGGATTTCATAGTAAAGATTAGGGGATGACATGGTTAAGGCCAATGGTTAAAAGGGGGGAACCCTAGAACTCCCCAGAAGTACCGATGTTGAAGAAATGTCAAAGATAAAGGCTGCTACCTCCACATTAAAGACCTTGCACCTACCACCCTGGCCGCATTTATGGGGAAGTGACACCTGAACAGTAGAAGAGAAACTTCTGGTTACTGTTCAAAGGCACTGAGAAGGGAAATATCTAGGCTAAGGGGGAGGTGGGGCAACACGTGTACAAAGTGTTCAAAATAGGAGTATTTAAGGAGAAACCTGGAATAGAAAGAGGGAGGACTTTTTGTAACCTAAAAAGAAAGAAAAGATTAAGAAAGGGATAGAATATAAGAACAGCTCTCGACTTACATCCGAGGAGGCCAATTTACAAAATTCCTTCTTGTTTCCAAGTATTCAAAATCCTTAGTTTTTCATTTAGTCCCCACATACTTCTAACCTGGGTTTCAAGCCCACACTCTACAAATTCATATTGTTTAAGGCTCATTGGGCCTGGGCCCGTAACTGTTCTTGGGGCCAGGTGCACTTGTGCACTTACAATCATTTAAATTAAATTTTAGATTTTAGATTTTTAAATTTTAGTCTTAGTTGTGGAAGTAGCACTTCTCTAAGAATTAAGTTGACCCCAATAGTCCCAAAAAAGGAAAAGGAACCTCTCATCCACACCTATATTCCCTCCTAAAAAAAACCATATTATTTTAAAATTTGAGCCTAAAATACTTGGCACCCTAAAAAATTTTAAATTGGTCTATTGCTTTCAACAAATTGCGATGCAATAAGTCTATGTTTGATTTGAAAGAAAATATTTTCCAACTATAAAATATTTTTTGAAAATAATTTTTTTTTTTTTTTGGAGTGTTTGGTTGCATTTTTTAAAATACTCCGAAAAATATTTTGAAGTATTTTGTTGCATTTTTTAAAATACTATGAAAAACATATTTTCTACTACTTTCTCACATTTTTTCATCTCCCAAGCACATATATAATAAAAAAGAAAAATTTTAGATTAAAAAAAAACTTATTTTTTTAAAATTTAAGCCTAAAATATATGGCACCCTCAAAAACTTTAAATTGGTCTAAAGGACCCAACGAGATATTACTTTAACAAATTTCGATGCAATAAGTGTTTATTCAAAGGCTTTCATGGTAACAAAATAATAAAGGCAACAAATAGGAAATCTAATTAGTTGAAGAAGGATATTACGGCAAAAATTTTATTGTAATAAGGTATTGCTCCAACAATTTGTAGCGATAAATGTTAGAAATGTTTAGAACCCCAATTGATAATTGGCCAAAAAAAAAAATGATGATTCTTTGTCCTACATACCAAGTTCAAAAAATATAAAAAATAAAATTAACAGCCAAAAAGGACTATACAATTAATAACACTCAAACAGACAAACAAACACAATTTTTTTGAATATAAAGACATGAACCTCAAAATTTTTTGTCCACTTCAATATTTGGATTGCCAATACCACTCTTACATTACATCAAACCAAATTCACAACTCTAAAAGGCCAATATGCAAAAATTTTGAATTTAATGCAAAACGTTAGAATCTAAAAATGAAGAGGGCAAATTTGCATTCCATATTCCTATTGAAAGAAGTTATACAACTGTTCAAAAACTAAAACCTACAACTGGTTTAAGTTTAACCACTTTCTATAATTGAAAAAAATGAGGAAGAAAATGCTTATGCTTGAGAGATAAGTGGGAATGGTTAAGATCCAAAAAATGCACTAAATATATATATATATATATATATATATATATATATAAATTTTGGTTGAGAAATAGGCCAAATCGGCAATTTATATTAAACCTTGCAAATCAAAAATGTAACAACGATAAAGATCCAAAGGAATAGACTCCATCCAAACTTGAAAACTCAACAAAGGTGGTGCTTGGATTCAACTTATGTGCGTTTGCGTTTTCTTCAACGCGTTTCCTCCTTTTTTTTTTTTTTTTTTTTCTTTTTTTCTGCTGCTGCACAAAAATGGGTGTTATGGCTACTGTTCATGAACAGTAGCCGCAACTTTTGACCAATTCAACCGTGAACAGTGCATCGTATACTGTTCATGGAACCCACAAATTTCACTTTTCAACCACTTTTCATTAAAAATGGGTTCCACGGCACTATTCACACATTTAAAAATTATTTTGCTATAGTATTTTCAGTTTTCAGTTTTCAGTTTCAGCAAAATAAGTTCTATCCAAACGGACCCAAATTCTCGCTTTCTTGACTGGAGCATGAGCCAAAGCGTTGCCTTGCTTAAGAGTATGCAATAATGAATAGTTTTGAAAAAAACTAATTGAAGACATTATGTCTTTTATCAAGTGACCGAAAGAAGAATTTGAGAAATTTTCATGTCGAAGAGCATTTGTAGAGATCTCTGAATCACCTTCAAGGATAGAACTGGGAGTACCAATCTTGTGAACAAAGTAAACAACTTTTCTTGCTGCCATTGTTTCCAAGAGTACCACTAAAGGAGGCTGGGGAATTTTTTCAGATAACACTGCCAAAACTTCACCCTTTGAATTGCGAACCACCTCACCAACACCCGATACATTCTGCTCAACAAACATAGCACCATTATAATTTGTCTTCCATGTACTAGGATCTGAAGGTCTCCAAACAGCTTGCTGAGGCCAAGCTATGCTTGTAAATCTATTTCGCAATTTGTGGAACTCTTGCAGATGAGCTCGAGCTGTAGTTGAAGTTTTTTCAGCAGGCAGAATTGGTTCATTTGCCCGAGCTTTGTTGCACCTTTGCCAAATTGTCCAATACACCATTGCAAACAATTCTGAGTTGAGAGAAGAAAGCTTGACTAGGCCAAATAAATTTGCGAAAGAGGTTAGAGAAAAAAAATGGGATTTAACAACCAACTGTCTGATGCCAAATTGGCCTGATCTTATCACACAACCACAAAGCATGAAGGGTGGTTTCAAGCTCTTTTTAGCATTGACAGCAGTTGAGATTTGAAACAATTTTTCTCTTCAACAAATTCTTTAAGGTAGGCAAAGAATCTATGCAAGCTCTCCAAGGGAATGACTTCACCTTATTAAGGACTTTCAAATTCCATAGGCTAGACCAAAACTGTTTGGATCCATCTGAATTTGAAAATGAAGCTAAAAGTCACTGTTCTCAACCTCACACAACAACTTATAACCCAACTTAACTGTGTAGACCCCGTGTGTGGAATCTGGCCAATATAAGTGTTAACGTGTATAGTGTTATGGGTTTAGGCCCAACTAGATTACTTGTATAGCACACATTCTTGTACTACACTTTTACTTGTATTGTATTCTTATGTCTCTTATATAAAAGCACATATGTATATTCTTTAATTGAAAAATACAATACTATTGAATTCAGTACTTCTAACATGGTATCAGAGCCAAGGCTCTGACCTTTTTCTTAGCAGTCTTGTCTTTATTGGTGTTACTCCATTCTCAACATCACTTCCGCCTTCATAGCAGCTATCGCATCCTTTCACCATTGAACCTTCGATGTCTTCCAAACATTGTCCTTTGGTTCCAGACCTATAGCAGCCACCGTTGAGGAGTTCCACACTACAAAGACCACTGCCAATTTCAGCACCGCTGCGTATCTTGCTTCAATCAATTTTTTGCATGTACCATTAAGATCGTCTTGCACCGATCTACACAGTTGTGGAAGTCATGAAGCCATAGGAGCCCACACGCACCCTTACGCGCTGCTCAAAGATTCTATGCTGCAGCCCATGTGACCCACGCTACCACACGCCAATAGTCTTCCTTACGAGCTACACGCGCTTGCACATGCCAGATCTACACCTGCTGTCGTTAGCCCTAGGTGATGTCATCACTAACACGTCATCAACCGACATCATCGTCCACTTGTCTGCTAACGTAACACTCCATGTCATCGTTAACCAGACCGCTGACTCGCGTTGACCGTGTTGACCAAACCATTAAGTTTGACTAAAGGTTGACTTTGATCGTTAACTTTTCTCCACGGTTGACTTTTTGTAGTCCAAGTGCTTCTTACCCAGTTTTTCACATAGATTTCATTTTTGCAGTCCATTTTTGTATATTTTACTTCTAAATGAAGAATAAGGACAGATCTTCTTCTTGTTGCAATAATCATCGCCGACAATTTACCAAATGTTTTTGCAAACGTTTTGCCCACAATATTGAGACTTACTATTATCGCAATAAATTAGCTGTTTCAATTTTTTCTACTACTGTTGCTAACACTGAGAGTGTCCAACCAATGGCTCCCGTCTCTGCACTGTCTAAGTCTTTAGGTCGCACTTTCACCATGTTCACAGATGACCTTAAAAATATCATCGTCAATGTCATTCGTATGGTTGGTAATGCATCTTATTCCTCTTCTCTCTCAGCTTTATCTAGTATGTCTCCTTCCTCTTGGCTTATGATTCTGCTCTTTGTAATCACATGACATCTCACTCGTCCTTATTTTCTGAACTTAAACTTGCACCACACCATCTTAATATTCGCACAACAAATGGTTCCACAATGTCTGGTCATAATATAGGTTCCGTTTCGACCTCCAACCTCTTAGTTCCTGGGGTCTTTAATGTTCCTGACCTGTCTTAAAATTTGTTTTCTGTAGGACTATTAGCTAATTTGGGTTATCGCATTATATTTGATTATTCTGGGTGTATTGTGCAGGATCCAAGGATGAGACAAGAGCTTGGGACCCGTCCCAGAGTTGGGCATAAGTTTCTCGTGGACAACTTTCGTCTTCCACTTGTTGCTCCTGTTTCTATTGTCGTAGCTGCTACAATTTCTTCTATTCCTTCCCTTACACTTTGGCATGCTCGACTTGGTCAGACATCTTCTTCTCGGGTACAACAATTGGCTTCTAGAGGTTTGTTAGGTTTAGTGTTTATAGAAAATTTTAATTGTGTTTCATGTCAGTTAAGAAAACAATCAGCTTTGCCTTTCAATACTAGTTAATCAATATCCACTAATATCTTTGACCTTGTTCATTATGATGTTTGAGGGCCTTCCTCTGTCTCTAGTATTTGTGGATCTTGATATTTTGTTGTCTTTGTTGATGATTACTCTCCCTACAGCTGGATTTTTAATATGAAACATCGTTTTGAATTATTGCAAGTATATTCTAATTTTGCAAAAATGGTTGAAACTCAATTTTCTTAACGTATCAAAAATTTTCAATCTGATAATGTTTTTTAGTACACTCAATATGCTTTCCAAGCTGTTTTGCATTCCTATGGCACTGTTCATCAACTAACTTATCTAGGTACCTTTCAGCAAAATGGTAGAGTCAAACGAAAACTTAGTCATATTTTTTATACTGTTCGTGCTCTCCTTCTCTCTGCTCGAGTTCCTGCTCATTTTTGGGGTGAAGCTGCTCTTCGTGATTTTCATGCTATTAATCGCATTCCCAGTCCTATCATCCAAAATCAAACTCCATATGAGTGCCTTTTTGGGTCACCTCTAAACTATCACCACTTTCGCTCCTTTGGTTCTGCTTGTTTCGTTCTTCTTCAGCCACATGAGCATAACAAACTTGAGCCTACGTCAAGGTTTTGTTGTTTTCTTGGCTATGACAAAACTCAAAAGGGGTATCGGTATTATGATCTTATTTCTCATCATCTTCGTATCTCCCAAAATGTTGTCTTTTGGGAACATCGCCTCTTTGTCAAGCTCTCTCACTTTTGTGCTTCTCTATCTTCCTCCTCTATCTTAGATCTATTTTTAGATGAGGCACGTGTTCCTTCTATAGCTGCTCCTGACCCTTCTATAGTTGCTCTGATCCTCTTGTAGCTGCTCTGATTCTTCTATAGACTTCTCTGTCCAACCACCAGATATCCTTGATCCCTTTCCTAGTTCCCCCTTTAATGAACAAGTTGAAGATGAGCTACCCAACCTTGAGCTTGGGTCCCCTGCTCTTGCTCCGCCTAAAGATCATGCACAAGACATTTCACCTTGTCACTCAACTCGAGTAAGATTCATTCCTGCACATTTGCTTGACTATCATTGTTACACTACCCTTGCTACACTACACGAGCTTCACACCTATCGTGAGGCTTCCACTAACCATTTTATGGAAGATTGTAATGAAAGAGAAACTTGATACATTATCTAAAAACCATACTTGGGACTTGGTCACTTTTCTCCCTCAGAAATCTGTGGTTAGTTGTAAGTGGATCCATTGAACGCTACAAAACTCGTCTTGTTGCAAAAGATTTTACACAAGAGTATGAGATTGATTATAAAGAGACCTAAAGATTTTACACAGGAGTATGAGATTGATTATAAAGAGACTTTTGCTCCGGTTGCTTGTATCTCCTTTGTTCGTGCCCTTTTAGTTGTTGCTGCTGCTAGTAAATGGGACCTTTTCCAGATGGATGTCAAAAATGCATTCCTTAATGGGGATTTAAGTGAAAAAGTTCATATGCAACCTCCTCCTAGTCTCTTTGTTGAATCAAACAAGGTTTGTCATTTTCGACGTGTACTTTATGGCCTTAAACAAGCTCCACGAGCTTGGTTTGCCAAATTCAGCTCTACCATCTCTCGCTTAGGTTACATGGCCAGTCATTATGATTCTTCCTTATTTCTTCATCGCACTAACAAAGACACTATTTTACTTCTCCTGTATGTAGATGATATGATCATAACTGGTGATGACCTCAGTGGCATTCAAAAACTCAAGAATTTTCTCAGTCAGTAGTTTGAGATGAAAGATCTTGGACGTCTTGGCTACTTCTTCGGTCTTGAAATCACTTATTCTACAGATGGACTTTACATTACTCAAGCGAAGTATGCCTCTAAACTCTTGTCTCGAGTTGAACTCACTGATAGCAAAACTGTTGATACTCCAGTTGAACTTAATGCGCATTTAACTCCTTTAGGGAGAAACCGTTGTTTAATCCCTCTCTTTACAGACGCTTAGTTAGCAGTTTAGTTTATCTTACTATTATTCGTCCAGACATTTCCTATGTTGTTCACCAGGTGAGCCAGTATCTATTTGCTCCACGATTGACTCACTATACTGCTGTTCTGCGCATTCTTCGGTACCTAAAGGGCACTCTCTTCCATGGTCTTTTCTACTCTGCTCAGTCTCCTCTTATTCTCCGTGTATTTTTTTATGCTGATTGGGCAAAAGATCCCACTGATCACAGGTCTACCACTAGTTATTGCTTTCTTCTTGGTTCTTCTCTGATTTCTTGGCAAAGAAAAAACAAACTCATGTGGCCCGCTCCAATTCTGAAGTAGAATATCGTATCCTTGTTGATACCATATCTGAGCTTCTTAGACTACGATGACTTAGGTATGTTTACATCCTCTGCCACTCCTCTTTATTCTGACAACAAGAGTGTCATTCATATTACTCACAATGATGTCTTCCATGAACGAACTAAACACATCGAGATCGATTGTCATTTTATTGGTTATTATCTTGTCCATGGTGCTCTTAAGTTAATCTCAGTCTCATCTATAGATCAACTTGCAGATATCTTCACCAAGTCACATCCTAAGGGACGCCTTCGTACTTTGGTTAACAACCTCAAGTTGGTCTCATATCCACCTTAAGTTTGAGGGGGGCTGTTAATGTGTATAGTGTTATAGGCTTTAGGCCTAACTAGATTACTTATATAGCACACGTTCTTGTACTATACATTTACTTGTACTGCACTCCTATACTTCCTATATAAAGGCACACATGTATATTTTTTAATTGAGAAATATAATACTATTGAATTCAGTATTTCTAACAATAAGAAATCTGGTTGTGAAATGGTACTTAGCGGAATAGATTTTATTTTTTCAACTTTGAAAGATAGGAACACCTAATCCAATAATTGAGAATTCCACTAGCCATCTTGTTAGTTCGTCTTCCCTCTTTTGCACTCTATCTCCTTTGCTCTCTTATAAAATTTGTTTTGTATTTCGCACAAATTTTTATTTTTATTTTTATTTTATTTTTTTGTATTTGGTACTACCTTATCACTCATATGGTGAAATCAATGATGGGATCAATCAAGACGTTGGCAGTAATGTGGTGAGAACAACGACTACTAGAACTTCTCTTTGCCCTTTGCTTTTGGCGTTTTATTTTTTGAACACAAGTCAACTAAAGGTCTATTGATTGGCAACAGCATGGTAAGAATGACAATGAATCTTATCAATGATAACAGCTTGGGATTAGTTTTGTGTTATGAAATGAGTGGTTTTATTTATTTTTATTTATTTTTTTTAATACAAGATAGAATTTCTAGTTTAGCATAATCTAAATGTATATGTGTGTGAAGTTCCTTTCTAGAGATTTGAATCCTGACTTTTGCCTCTCATACTTTACAAGTATTTATATTTGTAGAGTGACCATTGTACTAAAGGTGTGTGGTGGTAATTTTTTTTTTTTTAAAAGTTCAATTGTGTATAGAAAAAAAAAACTTAGAAAAAGTTATTTTAATGTAATGTATTGTACAAGTAGTTATGTTACTTATGTAAAGTAAAACATGATTTTTTAGTTGGTTAAAATTAAAAGGGTCATGCTAACGCTGGTGCCCTTAAAACAATAGTTAATAATTTATTTTAGGAAAGTTTTGACACTATTTTTATGAAAAATGGAAAAAATGTCAAAACATTAATTACTTTTTTTTTTCCTCATAAAAACTTTCTTTAACTAGATTATGACCATTATTTTAAGGGTATCCGTTAACATTTTTCAAATTAAAATAGAAAAATTATAGTTTCTAATTTTTATTATATTAAAATAAAATAAAATTAGAGAAACTATAGATAACCTCTTGCTTTTCCAAGGCCCAATCCTACCAATCCAACCAATGAACAACACAATGCCCAAACCCAAGTGAACACCCAATACCCCCAAGTCACGCGCCACAGCCATATATCCATCTCCCAAAAAATATAAAATATAAACCAATAAATCCACACCCATTTTCTATCTATTTTCTCACTCTCTCTCTCTTTCTCTTCCTCACTGAGAGAAAGAGACTCTCACACACAAATCCCCAAAACCCTAGAAACCGCCATTGAAGGAAGCTTTGAGACTTCCCTCTCATTCTTCTTATTCAGACCTAACCCTACAAACCAAAACCCTCTCATACACTAACTAACCTTCAAATCCACACGCACTATACTTCGGTTTCTTCTTTTCATTAGGTTTTGCTAGGGTTTTAGGACCTCGTTCTCCACCATGTGGAGCAGCGGCCAGATTGCGCCGCCGGGGACCACTGGCTCGTCCATTCCTCCTCCGCCGGCAGCGCAGCCCTCGTACACGGTGCTGCCTTCGCCGGCCGAGGCCGAGGCGCGGCTCGAAGAGAAGGCCAGGAAATGGCAGCAGCTCAATTCGAAGCGGTACAGCGACAAGCGGAAGTTCGGGTTCGTCGAGACGCAGAAGGAGGACATGCCTCCTGAGCACGTCAGGAAGATCATTAGGTCAGAGCTTTTCCTTTTCCTGACAGCTTATTTGGAGTGTTTGTTGAAAGATTTTGAATTGCTGTTACTTTTTTTTTTAATCACTGGTGATTTAATTATGTGTATTTTTTAGGGATAGGAGATAGTTTAGGTGAGTAGTTATAGGATTTTGTATGTGGGTACTTGATTATTGGGGTAGTTCTGGATTATAATTTGGTATTTTCAGTGAAGATTTTGATGGGGTTTTTACTTATTTCCTATTTGTTAATAGTATTACACGATTTCATACGTAAACATACACACACATGTATATAAGCACAATTTTGTATGATTTGTTTGAGCTTAGTTGGATGATTGGTTATATTATCTATAAGTTATAATTGACCCTTCTCTGAAAGGGGAGGAGGTACCATTTAAGCTAAAACCTATTGGTGATTTTGTGAATCTAATCGTGTGTTTTTAGCATTGAAGATAGTTAGGTGAGTAGCTGTTGGATGTTATATTTGGGTACTTGATTTATTAAATTTTTTTTTCCCGGGGTACTATTATAAGAAATGGAGTTCCTAGAAAGCCTGTATACATGATCCAAGTAGTTTGTTAGGCAGGCAGGTTTTCATTCTTCTGTTTGATTTGGGATTCTTTTGATGTTATAGTATGTGATTTCATGTGTCGTTTTTCTACCTTTCATTTTGGTGTCATAAGTTTAAACATTTTTTTGATGTGGATGTTGGTTTCGCTGAAGTATGAATTTAATGGCTGAAAAGAGAAGAGATATTGATACTATATTTTAGGATGTGAAATCATTGTTCTTTTCTGGTGGGTTGAAATCATTGTTCTCTCTCTCTCTCTCTCTTAGTCTGCCTTTCTTCTTTCGCTCATGGTATTTATTTTTAAAATGTCCCCAAGTAATAGATTTTGTCTCACGCCTTGCTATATTATGGAAGCTTCTTGTTTTTTTATTTAATGTATATTGTTTGATATATTTCTATACTCCTTTTCATTTAAAGTTTTACCCCCTGTATTCCCTTCCGTTGTTATCTTAAAAAGTATGTTTGTGTAACTGTGGGATTAATACAGTTGGTCACCATGAGTTTTTGTGTTCTCTTTGACAGAGACCATGGGGACATGTCCTCTAAGAAATATCGTCATGATAAACGTGTCTATCTTGGAGCCCTTAAATTCATTCCACATGCAGTTTACAAGCTTCTTGAGAATATGCCTATGCCATGGGAGCAGGTATGCCTTCTTTGCTTCTTTTTCATTTCTTTAGATTTTTATTGATTGATTTATTTATTTTTATGCTTAGAATGTGTCTTATGTGTTTCCCCTTGCTAAAGTTTCCTTGCTACATTTGTGGTTCTAGGTCCGCGATGTGAAGGTTTTGTACCATATTTCTGGGGCTATTACATTTGTGAACGAAATACCATGGGTTGTTGAACCTATATATTTGGCTCAGGTTTGTTTCTCTTCCCTTCCCTTCCCTTCTGAGGATATTCTTTTTTAGTTCATGAGGAGATCATGAGAGGTCAACGATGGTATGGATATCTGTGCCATAAATATTGTGCTGTATTGTTATCATATTGTCATTATCCCTTTCAACGATGATGGCTGATCGAATCATAAAATTTTACAGTGGGGTACAATGTGGATCATGATGCGAAGGGAGAAGAGGGATCGTCGGCATTTCAAGAGAATGCGGTTTCCACCATTCGATGATGAGGAACCTCCATTGGACTATGCTGATAATCTTCTAGATGTTGATCCTCTGGAGCCTATCCAATTAGAGTTGGATGAAGAAGAGGATTCTGCTGTATATACTTGGTTTTATGACCATAAACCTCTTGTGAAAACAAAGCTTATAAATGGTCCAAGTTATCGGAAATGGCATCTCTCTCTTCCTATCATGGCAACTCTTCATCGGCTTGCAGGGCAGTTGCTTTCTGACTTAATTGACCGCAACTATTTCTACTTGTTTGACATGGAGTCGTTTTTTACAGCCAAAGCATTGAATATGTGTATACCTGGTATGTCTTCCTTTCTCTCTTCTTTTCATTTTATTTTTAATGTTTTGCTTTTCTTCTGAGTTCTTTGGTGCTGTCAAATATCTTCTTTGATAATCTCTGTATATAATTGGAGTAGAATTTTTGGTGTCCAGATTTGGATACTCTCAAAAATAACCCTATAGTATATTTTAGTCTACTCCTACCCCCCCTCACTATACATGCAAATAAAGAGAGGAATAAATGAAGGAGATACAGAAATTTAAACACTCAATGCATTGGAAATGCTTGGTGTCCACTTTCCAGTAAATCTCAAAAGTAACCTTATAGTATGGTTGAAACTTGTCCTTTAATGAAATAAGCTCAAAGGGCATAAATTAAATTCATTAGCACAAAACAACCCTAGAAAATTTGAAACCTATTATCAAGTGGTTATGCAAACTCAAACTTCCCCATTAAAGACCAGTTGCTACAACTTAGAATTACACCAATGTACATCTCTCCACTCTTGCTTTTAAGTTGCTACTATCTGTTTCTAAAAAGAACACTACCACACAACTGAAAAAATGGTGCCCTTCTAATAACCAATGTCATCATCACTCCAAGAAATCTAACAACAAAAATGCTAGCTTGATTTCACAAAGAATTTCCAAGAGGAACCTGATAATCACTACAATAAAACCAACAAGGGTGCTGCCTTGGTTGTGTCTACTATCTGATTGATATTTGTTTTGTTGCTGGTTATTCTCATTGCCCTGACTTGTGTCTTTTCCATGGAACTTTCAAGGCAAACACTCAATCACTATTATATTGAAAGGGTAGAATATTAAAAAGTCATTTGTACTATCAGTGTTATCTTTAATAGCAACTTTTCATGTCATCTTTACTTTTCAGAAATGTTTTGAGCAACCCTCCCAAGCTACCAATCCAATTCTTCCTTTGATTAAAAAAATCAAACATAATGCATAATCAAATCCCCAAAAGGCTTTCAGCTTTTACAAATTTTGGAAAGAATATCTATCTATTCCAAAGTGAGATGGGAAAATCAATGTAAAAAAAATCCAATTGAAAGTGCATGGCCAGACAATGCTAAAGAAGGAACGTCTGTATTCTCCTCTGTTTTTGTGCTAGCTGGAGGTGACATTTTGGTGGCAAATGTGCCACAACGACAACAAAAAGCTATTGTGGATAAAGGTTGTGATGGGTGGGCTAGAGAAGGAGGTTTGATTATCAAATTACATCTAATCTAAACTTCCAAGGAGATGGGGGTAATAAACCAAAACAAATTTTGGAAAAAAAATCAGTTTATTTTGTAGTGAACAATCTGTTATGAAAGAAAGTTTCCAAACTGGTAAAGAGGTTGGGGGAGGGGGGGAGGTGTTCAGAGGGTGGGGGAAAATCATCCAAACAATATCAACAAAAGGGAATATAACCTTAAAACCACAACCAAGGCCAAGGAAGCCAACACTGATCGAGAGTGATGGCCAGCGTTGCATAATTTATTTTTTCTGTAGTGTTGTAATTAAGGAAATCCCATGGAGAGAATGACAACGACACAAACTTAGCAAGTGGTAGGAAAGTGAGAAGAGTGATGTGGGCCTGTTACAACAGCCAGTGCTTGGTTGAATTGTATTGCCATGAGTAGTGACAGTAGTCCCTAAAGCTGCAAATTGTAATACATTTTATATCAAATGTACATAAACCATTGATTTAGTAGTATATTCTATAGGATAGCAATTTTTGTGGGAAACAATTTGAATAGGCAATGAAAGACATAAATCCATTTATTCTTCATAATCTGTATTTACTTTTGCATAAGAATTTGTACCATAGCATAATGTAGTGAATTATTATGCAATTTGGTTGGATGTAATTCTGTATATACACATTTTGATGGTCTAAATTAATTTTAAGGATAGGTTGTAATGCAATTGTCTCATGGGACAAATGTATAAACCCTGAATCGGGATTAATGGAAAAAATTTACAAAGAAAAAAGAGTATATGAGCTTGCATATAGCGTGTGATGAGGCTAGTTATATATCATATGGCTAGAATACTCTAATAACTGGTTGGGGTGGTAAGGAATACCATTAGTGCCATATGGTGCCTGTTTGGCATTGTTGTAAGAGATAGCTCTTTTGAGATAGAGAGCTTTAGTTGAAAAGGTCTTTAGTGTTTTTGAGTTAATGAGAAATTACAGTGAATAGCGTGTTAAAGTTCTAATTTTTTTGGGTAAGAAATATTGTGTTAAAGTTCTAGATAAAGCAGTAGATGTTTCTCCTAAAAACTCCAAATTTCAGCTTTAGCCTTGTAGTTCGTTTTTAGAGGGCTGCAACTAGACACCCCAATTTTTCTCAGGAAAGAGCTTTATATCTCTTGAATTTCTTCTATGGTGTGATGTGATATCAATTATTAAATTGGGCTTCTTTTGATCTATTACTTAATATAGAATAAAAAAAGCTTCTTATGATGTGTTATGATGGTTTAGAGGCTGTTTAATTTTAAGAGATCTGCTGTGTGCTCAGGTTGGCTTTCTTTTTTCAATCTATATTACTTGGTTCATTTGCCATGCTGGTATACAGTTGTGCTGGCAGTTGGTTGTATGCTGTGCTGTGGTCCTATTATTACCCAGTGTTTGGAACTTAGTAAATAATTTGATATCATCGGAATTTGTAAAAATTATTGTTGTTATTATTTACTTATCTGAAAAGGGGGAACTAAATGGAAAAGAAAAAGTGAGTTATGTGATGATTTTGAAATTTTATATGCTAGGTAATCTAGTATCCTTATTGTGAAGATAATCAATTTGGTTACAATTAAGGTTGGATATACTTTGAGAGTTGCTGTTAGATTGCTTTCTGTTGGCCTTCAATTGTGTTCATAAGTGTGGTTTGAGTTTGTATTTAATTAGTTTCACTTATGCAGGTGGACCTAAATTTGAGCCTTTGTATCGTGACATGGAGAAAGGTGATGAGGATTGGAATGAGTTCAATGATATTAACAAGCTAATTATTCGATCACCTCTCCGGACAGAATACAGAATTGCATTCCCTCATCTCTACAACAATAGACCAAGGAAAGTAAAGCTGTGCGTGTATCACACTCCCATGATCATGTACATAAAAACCGAGGATCCTGATTTACCTGCTTTTTATTATGATCCCTTAATAAACCCAATAATTAGCATTAACAAGGAGCGGCATGAAAAGAAAATTCGTGATGATGAGGATGATGATGATTTCTTCTTGCCGGAAGGGGTGGAACCTCTGCTGAGGGACACTCAACTTTATACTGACACCACAGCTGCTGGAATTTCCTTATTGTTTGCCCCACGCCCTTTTAACATGAGATCTGGTCGGATGAGACGTGCAGAAGACATCCCTCTTGTGTCGGAGTGGTATAAAGAGCATTGGTGAGTTCTTTATGGTTTTTTATTTTATTTTATTTATGTTGCTCTGGCGTATATAAAGCATATGAACTATCTAGTACATATTAAATATCATTTAAGTTGATCCCTGCCTTCGCTTTTGCAGTCCTCCATCCTATCCGGTTAAAGTTCGAGTCAGCTATCAAAAATTGCTAAAATGCTTTGTGTTGAATGAACTGCATCACAGACCTCCTAAGGCTCAAAAGAAGAAGCACTTGTTCCGATCTCTTCAAGCAACTAAGTTTTTCCAAACCACAGAACTTGATTGGGCTGAAGCTGGTCTTCAAGTTTGTAAGCAGGGCTATAACATGCTAAATCTGCTGATACATAGGAAAAATTTAAATTACCTCCACCTTGATTATAATTTCAATCTGAAGCCGGTGAAGACCCTCACTACAAAAGAGCGCAAGAAGTCACGTTTTGGTAATGCTTTCCATCTGTGTCGTGAAATTCTGCGCTTGACAAAGCTTGTGGTTGATGCCAATATCCAGTTTCGCCTGGGTAATGTGGATGCCTTCCAATTGGCCGATGGCTTGCAATATACATTTTCTCATGTTGGTCAACTGACCGGCATGTACCGTTACAAATATAGGCTTATGCGGCAGATCAGAATGTGCAAAGACTTGAAACACTTGATCTACTATCGGTTCAATACTGGTCCAGTTGGGAAAGGACCTGGATGTGGGTTTTGGGCTCCAATGTGGAGAGTGTGGTTGTTCTTTCTACGTGGTATAGTGCCTCTCCTGGAACGGTGGTTAGGGAATTTACTTGCACGGCAATTTGAAGGGCGCCATTCGAAAGGAGTGGCTAAGACTGTTACTAAGCAACGTGTTGAAAGCCACTTTGATTTGGAACTAAGAGCAGCTGTTATGCATGATGTTCTTGATGCTATGCCAGGTAATCTTTGACTCAACCTATTGTATTTCTTTTTGGCTTGTGGTTTTCCCCTTAATTTCTTATATTTTGGTTGTTATTGTCTTTGTGATTCCAACATTGTATTATTGAATTGCAGAGGGCATTAAGCAGAATAAAGCCCGAACAATATTGCAGCATCTCAGTGAGGCATGGAGATGTTGGAAAGCAAATATTCCCTGGAAGGTTCCTGGTTTGCCAGTTCCCATTGAGAACATGATTCTTCGTTATGTGAAGTCAAAAGCTGACTGGTGGACAAATGTTGCCCACTATAACCGTGAGCGTATAAAAAGAGGAGCCACTGTCGATAAGACAGTTTGTCGGAAGAATCTTGGAAGACTGACTCGTCTTTGGTTGAAGGCAGAACAGGTGCAGATACTAACTTCTTCATTCTTTTGTGTAAACTTCCACCACATAATATGTGCGGGTGCACATTTTTCTGAAGGAGTTATTGGCCTTTTTCTTTTTCAATTGTCTTTGAATACATGTGTTTCTTCTCTATCTTATTTGTCTTTCAATTTTCATTTTCAACTGTTATAGGAACGACAACACAACTACTTGAAAGACGGTCCATATGTCACACCAGAAGAAGCAGTTGCCATTTACACTACGACAGTGCATTGGTTGGAGTCAAGAAAGTTCTCTCCCATCCCGTTCCCTCCATTATCATATAAGCATGACACAAAACTTCTTATCCTTGCTCTGGAGCGGTTGAAGGAATCTTATAGTGTAGCTGTGAGGTTAAACCAGCTTCAAAGAGAAGAGTTGGGTCTTATTGAACAAGCCTATGATAATCCACATGAAGCACTGTCACGAATTAAGCGTCACCTGCTCACTCAGCGTGCATTCAAAGAAGTAAGTTTTTTGATTAATGCATCAATCTGTCCTTTGTACTTCACAACCTAGTAGAATGAGTTTGAACTGAGTTTTTTTTCCCCTGTAGGTTGGCATAGAATTTATGGATTTGTACAGTTATCTCATTCCAGTTTATGAGATTGAGCCTCTTGAGAAGATTACAGATGCATATCTTGATCAATATTTATGGTATGAAGGTGACAAACGCCATCTTTTTCCGAATTGGATCAAGCCTGCAGATTCAGAGCCTCCCCCACTTTTGGTTTATAAATGGTGTCAGGGTATAAACAATTTACAAGGAGTATGGGACACAAGTGATGGCCAATGTGTGGTGATGCTTCAAACAAAGTTTGAAAAGTTCTTTGAGAAGATTGACTTGACAATGTTAAACAGGTATGTAATGGTTGGCCCCTTTGCAACTGTAATCAGTGGATTTTTAGAGTTCTTGAATTATTATCTAGTTATCTATTTACGTATTTTTTACTGTGGCGTTGCAGGCTCTTGCGATTGGTTCTTGACCACAACATTGCTGATTATGTCACCGCAAAGAACAATGTTGTGTTGTCTTACAAGGATATGAGTCACACAAACTCATATGGTCTTATCCGTGGTCTCCAGTTTGCTTCTTTTGTTGTACAGTATTACGGACTTGTGCTGGATCTCTTGCTCCTTGGATTGACTCGAGCTAGTGAGATTGCTGGGCCCCCACAGATGCCTAATGAGTTCATTACTTATTGGGACACGAAAGTTGAGACACGTCACCCTATTCGGCTTTATTCTCGATACATAGACAGGGTCCACATATTGTTCCGCTTCACCCACGAAGAGGCTCGAGACCTTATCCAGCGGTATCTTACCGAGCATCCTGATCCTAACAATGAAAATATGGTTGGATATAACAACAAGAAGTGCTGGCCTAGAGATGCAAGAATGAGGCTCATGAAACACGATGGTATGTATCTCATTCTTTTCTTTCTTTAGAGTTTTGACTTATCATTTTTAAGCGAATGATGCCATGGCTTTCATTATTGTTAAAAATAATGTATGTCATGAATCTTTTCTAAATTCTCCTTACAGTAAATCTTGGGAGGAGTGTTTTCTGGGATATGAAGAACCGTCTTCCTCGAAGCATCACTACATTGGAGTGGGAGAACAGTTTTGTTTCTGTATACAGCAAGGACAATCCAAACTTGCTTTTCAGCATGTATGTTTATCTAACTAGCTACATTATTTTGTATGTGTGTGTGCATATATATATATATTTTATCTGTTTCTTGTGTTGGACCTATGTTTTCCAGCAATGATCATGTGTTCAATGTTGCTTGGATATTTTTTTTAATTGATACTTGGAATTTCTTTTGCGCTGGTCTGTCTGCCTTTTCTATCTCTCATACTGGTAGCTCCTGAATATTTTACTTGACAATTCAAAATGTGAATCTCAACAAACAGAATTAGTTCAGTGTTGCTCCAGACCTTATTCAATGCTGAGAAATTGTTTCTGAACCTAAAATTTTAATTAATTTGTTCTGCGTTTTGGGTGAGCCTTTGTTATATGTTGTATATGATCTTATAGGAGAGGTTTCCGAATCTTAGGACCCATTCTGTTTTCTTTGCCTCTCTAGGCTCAATCTCAAAGAGGTTTGTCAGGTTATGATTGTGATGTGTGTTTTTTGATGAATGGACCTGTTGTCTGAAACATCTCCTCTCCTCCTTGATCTTTAGGTGTGGGTTTGAAGTTCGGATACTTCCTAAAATAAGGATGACCCAAGAAGCTTTCAGTAATACAAGAGATGGTGTTTGGAATCTGCAGAATGAACAGACCAAAGAACGGACTGCAGTTGCTTTCTTGCGGGTTGATGATGAGCACATGAAGGTGTTTGAGAATCGTGTGAGGCAGATTCTTATGTCTTCAGGATCCACAACATTTACAAAAATTGTCAATAAATGGAATACAGCCTTGATAGGTATTTATTTTGAAATTTTTATTCTGCCTTGTTACTGTTGTTTGACTTCATGAGGATTTTTATGAATGGTTTTTATTTTTTTAAATAGGTCTCATGACTTATTTCCGTGAAGCCACTGTGCATACTCAAGAGCTGTTGGATTTGCTGGTTAAATGTGAAAATAAAATCCAAACCCGTATTAAGATTGGGTTGAACTCAAAGATGCCTAGCAGGTAAAGTTATTGGTCACATAAAATAATATATTCTAGTTGAAATTTAATCTTGGTACTGATGAAACTCAACCTGCCTTCAGGTTCCCTCCTGTCATTTTCTACACTCCAAAGGAAATTGGAGGACTTGGCATGCTTTCTATGGGTCATATATTGATTCCACAAAGTGACCTCCGTTACAGCCAGCAGACAGACGTTGGTGTAACTCACTTTAGGAGTGGAATGAGCCATGAAGAGGACCAGCTGATTCCAAATCTTTATCGATATATACAGGTAATTTAAGATTCACTCTTCATATGTATATGGTGTGCTTGTGTATTTTCTTCAATTTTTTGACAGCATATTGGTTTCTTGACAGCCATGGGAGAGTGAGTTCATAGATTCACAACGTGTTTGGGCAGAATATGCATTGAAGAGGCAGGAAGCTCAGGCTCAAAATAGGCGTTTGACCCTTGAAGATTTGGAAGTTAGTATTTATACCTTTATATATATATATATTAGGACTTATACAAAAGTCATCTATTCTAATGGCTTTCTCAATTCTTTGGACAGGATTCATGGGACAGGGGCATACCTCGCATAAACACTTTGTTTCAGAAGGACCGACACACATTGGCATATGACAAAGGATGGAGGGTGCGTACTGACTTCAAACAGTACCAAGTTTTAAAACAGAACCCTTTCTGGTGGACACACCAGAGGCATGACGGGAAACTTTGGAACTTGAACAACTATCGAACTGATGTCATTCAAGCTTTGGGTGGTGTTGAGGGAATTCTTGAGCATACCTTATTCAAAGGAACATAGTGAGTATACTGTTTTGATTTTGTTTACAGTAGTAGTTACAGTCGTTGTTGTTGTCATTATCATAAATATATTAGGATTGCACATGAATCTATTCTGCAAATAGGTGATGTGAAAGGGACAATTCAACATATATCATCTGGTTGGTTAATACACATAGTAACATTGTAGGTTAGAGTTTATTGCACTGTAGTTCATAATTGTAACAAAAGTTGAACTTGGCCTTCCATCTGGTTTGTTATATTGTAAGATTTTTTTTGATAGGTAATTACAATACACATCCTTAGTGGATTGAGCCCATGACTTACCTTTCACTTTTAGCTTATGGGGCAGAAATGCTATTTGGTCCAAAATTCCATTAGCATCTGTGATTCTGTATTGGAAGATTTGTTCATCCTTAGGTTGGCAGAAATGCTATTTTGGCTCTAGAGACTGAACCATATCTGAAAGAAGTATGTGTGATATGATAAAGAACAGATATAATATTTATTTTTCTAATTGTTACTATAGTTGTGATTATTTATACAGTTATGGTTGTCTTTCTCTCCTGAATTAATATGCTTTTAAGAAGAAAAAAATTTGACTGACTTTGCTTATCTAAAAATTTTCAGCTTTCCAACTTGGGAAGGTCTCTTCTGGGAAAAGGCATCTGGTTTTGAGGAATCAATGAAGTATAAGAAGCTGACAAATGCTCAGAGATCTGGTCTCAACCAAATCCCTAACCGTAGGTTTACGCTTTGGTGGTCACCTACGATAAATAGAGCAAATGTGTATGTGGGTTTTCAAGTCCAATTGGATCTAACTGGAATCTTCATGCATGGGAAGATCCCTACCTTGAAGATATCACTGATTCAAATTTTCCGTGCTCATTTGTGGCAAAAAATCCATGAGAGTGTTGTCATGGATCTTTGTCAAGTTTTGGATCAGGAGTTGGATGCTTTGGAAATTGAAACTGTGCAGAAGGAAACAATCCATCCAAGAAAGAGTTACAAAATGAACAGCTCTTGTGCAGACATTCTTCTCTTTGCTGCACATAGATGGCCGATGTCAAAACCTAGTCTTGTAGCTGAACCAAAGGATGTGTTTGATCAGAAAGCAAGCAATAAGTACTGGATAGATGTGCAGCTCCGCTGGGGAGATTATGACTCTCATGATATTGAGCGTTACACTCGGGCCAAATTTATGGATTATACAACAGACAATATGTCTATATATCCATCTCCTACTGGTATGCTTTTTTTTCTTTGTTTGCTTTACTCTGTTCGATCCTTCAGTTTTGTTGGTTTGAAGTAATCAGCATTGAACTATCCTTTCAGGTGTGATGATTGGAATTGATTTGGCATACAACTTGCATTCTGCATTTGGTAATTGGTTTCCTGGGTCAAAGCCTCTGCTTCAGCAGGCCATGAATAAGATCATGAAGGTGCACACCTTAATTTTTTTTTCTCATGTTATAAATTAGTGTAGGCATGTAGCATTGAACTAATGGTTCTTTGTGCATTTACAGTCAAATCCAGCTTTATATGTCTTGAGGGAGCGGATAAGGAAAGGTTTACAGTTGTATTCTTCTGAGCCCACTGAACCATATTTGTCATCTCAGAATTATGGAGAGATCTTCAGCAATCAAATAATTTGGTTTGTTGATGACACAAATGTCTATCGTGTTACTATCCATAAGACGTTTGAGGGAAATCTTACAACAAAACCCATCAATGGTGCCATCTTTATATTCAATCCAAGGACTGGACAACTGTTCCTGAAGGTCTGTTTGTCTTTTTCTTTCTTTTTTTTCTTTCATTTTTTCTTCCAATGATACTTTTAAGTAGTCTCTCTCTCTCTCTCTCTCTCTCTCTCAGACACTGGAAATTTATTTCATGATATGATTTCTTGCAGGTCATTCACACAAGTGTGTGGGCTGGACAAAAGCGTCTTGGTCAGTTGGCCAAGTGGAAAACAGCAGAAGAAGTTGCTGCTCTAGTTCGGTCTTTGCCTGTTGAAGAACAGCCAAAACAAATTATTGTGACTCGTAAGGGAATGCTGGATCCATTGGAGGTTCACTTGCTGGATTTCCCGAACATAGTTATCAAAGGAAGTGAGCTGCAGCTTCCGTTCCAAGCATGCTTGAAGATTGAGAAATTTGGTGATCTGATTTTGAAGGCTACAGAGCCGCAAATGGTCCTTTTCAACATTTATGATGATTGGTTGAAAAGTATTTCCTCATACACTGCATTTTCCCGACTCATTCTGATCCTGCGTGCGCTACATGTTAACAATGAGAAGGCAAAGATGTTACTAAAGCCTGACAAAACAATCATTACTGAGCCACACCACATCTGGCCATCTCTCACTGATGATCAATGGATGAAGGTAAACTCCATTATTGTAATAGTGTACATTTCTTTTCTTGGATTTGTAGCTTAGGCCCCCAAAAAAAAGTCACTTTTTCTTCTCTCTAAATATTTCACCTTAATATATAGGTAAGAGAAGTCTGTACTTTTTGTGACAAATATTTTCAGAGATGTACTTTATAAATTTATTTATAAAATACTCATTCATATCCTGTTCTGCTTTTGGCATAATCAGATTCCTAATTTTGATTATATGTTCAGCAGCAATAACAACGCTCTATCAAACATCTATTTATAAACAGATGGTCATGCTTCCCTTTAATGATGTGTTATGCTAATATATTTTATGGTACAGGTTGAGGTTGCTCTTAGAGATCTCATACTGTCGGATTATGCCAAGAAGAACAATGTGAATACGTCAGCTCTGACACAGTCTGAGATCCGTGATATTATACTTGGAGCTGAGATTACTCCTCCTTCTCAACAGAGACAACAGATTGCTGAGATTGAGAAACAGGTGATGCTTCTTTTTCTGCTTCTTATTGGATTTAACATTGTCTTGGTTCCTGATATAAACTAGCATTCTCTCTGGACAAAAATGGCGTTTCTTGCAAATATTGTTTGGGAATCTCCTATTTTGACGTGTCTATTGAACTCAGTTGTGTGTTATTAAGTTGATCATCTTCTGTGTAACATTATCAGGCGAAAGAAGCAAGTCAGCTGACAGCAGTTACAACAAAGACTACAAATGTGCATGGTGATGAGCTTATTGTAACCACCACAAGTCCATATGAGCAAGCTGCGTTTGGGTCTAAAACTGATTGGCGTGTGAGAGCAATATCTGCAACAAACCTCTATCTTCGTGTCAATCATATTTACGTGAATTCAGAGGATATAAAGGTGCTGATCTACCTACTCTATTATATCTGATAATCATTGATTGTTTATATTTACTGAAATGGAGTATACTTGATAATACAGGAAACAGGATATACCTATATCATGCCAAAGAACATTTTGAAGAAGTTTATCTGCATGGCAGATCTGCGGACACAAATTGCTGGTTACTTGTATGGTATAAGTCCCCCTGACAACCCTCAGGTTAAGGAGATCCGCTGTATTGCCATGCCACCACAGTGGGGAACCCATCAACAAGTCAATCTTCCATCAGCTCTCCCAGAGCATGATTTCCTGAATGATTTGGAACCTTTGGGATGGATGCATACACAGCCTAATGAACTTCCCCAGTTATCACCACAGGTATTTGTCTAATCCAGTACGCTTTATTTATTAAATAGAAATGCTGAAGGTTTTCTTCTCATAGAGTGGTTTAAGTCCATGATTTGTTATCTTACCTGAGATTTTGCTTGCAGGATCTCACAAGTCATGCTAAGATCCTGGAAAATAACAAGCAATGGGATGGGGAGAAGTGCATTATTTTGACCTGCAGTTTCACTCCAGGTTCCTGCTCCCTAACTGCATATAAGTTGACACCATCAGGGTATGAGTGGGGCCGTGTCAACAAGGACACTGGAAGCAATCCTCATGGTTACCTTCCCACTCATTATGAGAAGGTCCAAATGCTTCTTAGTGACCGTTTCCTTGGTTTCTACATGGTAAGAACATCATCTGTCTTTGAAGTATGCTTTGGTTGGTATGCTTTTGATTGGATTTTGTATTGACATGTGTCTTCATTCTTGGAGTTAACTTGGTCATTCTGTGGCTTTTGTTTCTTAGATGCCGGATAATGGTCCATGGAATTACAACTTCATGGGGGTGAAACATGCACCTAGTATGAAGTATGGGGTCAAGCTCGGGACACCACGTGAGTATTATCATGAAGACCACAGGCCAACTCATTTCCTGGAGTTCAGCAACTTGGAAGAGGGAGAGACTTTTGCTGAGGGAGATCGTGAGGATACCTTTACATAGGAGTCGAGATTATTAACAGATATTGTTAGTTACAACTAGAAAATGTAGTTCATTTGCACACTTGGGACAGACATCGTAGAGCCCGTTGTTGTAATAATCATGTATATCATGATATGGATGGATATATTATATCCAGATTGAGGTTGTAAGCTTTTTGTAGCGATTGTAAACTAATCGTTTGTATATATAATATTTTGGTATCTTAAGTGCATACATTCGAATTCAAGCTTAAGACTCGAATCGCACCTCTTTTGTTAGTGTTTGCTTTGGCATTTGTGTTGCATTTGGTGGAATATGGTTGGTGGTTTCTGCATGTAGGCATTTAGTTGTTGCCTTGCCCGTTCAGAATATGAGGCCTTGCACGTATGCTCAAAGAAAATATAAAAATAAAACTTGCACAATCTCTATATGTAATAATGATGTTTGTTATTATATTTTTTTTTGGAAAGGATAATGACGTTTATGAGTGTGTTTAGATAAAACTTATTGCTAAAAATTAAAAATACTGTAGTAAAATAATTTTTAAATGGATAAAAAATAATGTTTATATAAAAAATTACTGTTTATTAGCCTAAAATTACTGTTCATAACCAATAAACAGTGACAGACGCGTGAAAAAAAAAAAAAAAAGACACAAAACTCAGATGTGAACGCGGACGCCAATCCAAACGCCCTCTGTTTATTTGTGCGAACTCCCTACTTTTGAGACTTTTTGATTAATGATATGGTCTGTTTTTGTTGAGCATGTAAGATGAGAGTATCTAATGACCTGCTGATTCTATTCATTAATTACGATGGCTCTTGTTTCTTGACAGCTCCAACAAAGGCGCAAATCTCAGATTGGGCTGTACTGAGATACATACATACATACATACAAATAGATATATATATATATATATATATATAGACACACACACATGAAATGGTAAAGCCAAAAATATGCGAGAGCCAAAAATTTAGCACAATTCAATAAATATTAAACATAGTTTCCATGTCATCCACTCCAGGATAAAGTAAGAAAAGTAGACGAGCACACACAAATCTTACATCAGTCACAAAACCATGCTTTCATGTGGTTCCTAGCAATAGTAACAAAAGGACAGCCAGTGCTACCTTGCCTTGAGAAAAACCAAATAATAAAATAAATACAAACTTCATATCGAATGTATACTGGAGTTAGTAGTGTGATTATGTTCAATTTTAAAGCTCATTCTCCTCTTTCAATTCCTGTTTTGAATCCCTCTCCTCTGAGATGAAGTCTGTGCTGTCTTCAGCAATGGAAGTCCCATCATTATAATCTGCAGCATGAGGGGCCTTGAACAGTTCATCATTTTCCAGCTCAGATAATTTCTCTTTTGAGATTCCCTTCAGAAGCTCCACCACCTCGGGCATTGTGGGTCTTTTCTCAGGCCGAACTTGAGTACATATTAGTGCAACCAAGACAAGTCTTTTCAGCTCCTCATTGACGTACTTACCGTTAAGCTTTGGATCCGCCAGTTCATCATACTTGCTCTCACAGACCAATGGCAGAGCCCAATCAGTAATTGAGCGTTTTACGGCTGCATGTTTTTCAATGGGTTTCTTGCCACTTGCAAGCTCTAGTAGGAGTATTCCAAAGCTGTAGACATCACAACTCTCATTTGCTTTCCCTAACATAGCATATTCTGGTGCAAGGTAGCCAAGGGTACCCTTAACTCTTGTTGTCACATGTGTTGCACCCTCAGGGATTAACTTGGCAAATCCAAAATCAGCAACCCGAGCCTGAAAATCTAAATCTAGCAACACATTGCTTGCTTTGATATCTCTATGGATTATATGTGGAGTGGATTGGTGGTGGAGATAGCTGAATCAAACAAATTAGGAGGTTATGTATATGGTACAAGAAAGATGAACAGGAAAGTTGGGATCAGTACTTACGCAATGCCCTCAGCAGACCCAATTGCAATACTCATCCGTCGGTCCCAATTGAGATGGCATTCTGCGGAGTGCTGCCCATGAAGATGAGAGAGTAAGCTTAAATTTGGCATGTAATCATATACAATCAAACGCTCTTGCCCCTCAGCACAATAGCCACGTAAACTGAGCAGATTCTTGTGGCGTACTCGTGCTAGTATCTCAACCTCAACAGCAAATTCCATCTCTGCTTTGTTGCTCCAAACCTTCAACCTTTTGACTGCAATCTGCAAATATATATCACCTCTCAGAATGGTATTCAGTTTATAAGACGCATCACAAAAATATTGAGGAAAGGCTGTATATAACAAATATATGCCATTGCAAAGATTACCACAGGTGAGGAATGTTGAGGAAAGGCTGTAACTAGGTAACAATCAAGCACATAATAAGTTGTGATAGCATCCAAGACTCAACGCCAAAGAATAAAATTTAAAATGAGTGTGTTTAGGGGAAAAAAGCTTCTAATAGCATTAAAACGGAAAGTTGTTTTTTGATGACTACAATGCCGGTCAACTATTAAATGTTTTACTATTACAACTAAAGTGATTTTTAGAGAGATAACTCCAAGCGATATTTGTAAAAAGCCTATCATGAAGTTCTATACCCAAGCACTTTGAATCTGTTATCATTGGGTTTCCACCCAAATCAATTAGTTCCATTTGCACTCCTGCAATTCAGAACTATAATTTTGACATTATATATAGGAAAAAATGCACATTAATTTCAGAGGATGACTAAGAAGTCCTAATCAATTTGCATGAAAAAGGTGACCAATACAAGAACAGCATTAATTTTATCCTCGAGGGATTAGTGCACCGTGTACTTTAAGAGGCATCAATTGATCCTATTAGCAGAATTGTCCAAATTTGGCCCAACAAAGCACAGAACCATCTTCTTACTATGTCAGTTAAAGATGCAAGGTCTCTGTGTCTCAACATGGACTGTAAAATTATTAATATCCATCAGGAAGAACAATTATGATAAAAGAAAAAAAAAAAAAAGGTGTACTATTGGCAATAGCCTACCTGGAAGAAGAGGGCTTCAAAACAGAATAATGATGGCAAAAGTTCTTCAACCTATGAGGTTGAAACTTAAAATTAAAGCACTTAGCTTAGGTACTGATTAAGTACCTTTGAAGCCCACAAATTTCTGGGTTACAGGACAAGTCTAGTGAAACAGAAGTGGCAATTTTCCATTTACAAGTATGTTATAAGATCGATACTCTCACTAGCACCTTATGTCCAACATTACTTCAGTGCATTTACATAGTCCAAGCTAATTATCGCGGTGACCAATTCCCCACCACTCCATGCATATCAACCACAAATTTTTTTTTTTTTTCTTCTCAAAATGAGAGAGAGAGAGCTCATAATTTTTTTCTTATTCTTCTCCTTCTGAGCATGAGGATGAAATCATTTTTGTTTATGAAGTCACTTAACCTGGTGTCTTAGGGAAACTTACAACCAGCTAAGCTGAATCACCTGTCTTGCATACCATGACTTCTCAATGCTATGTTCTTGCTTGACTTAAAAAGTCTGCCCTGACTTATCATTCCATTTTACAATGCTAAGCTACCCGATTTTTGAGGCATGTAGAGTAAGGATAAGTAAACAGGACACCACTTGCTGTCAAACTTGGGAAAAAGGGAAGCTCAATATTTTTTTTGTTTGCAAGTAAGTTACATGTGCATCCAATAGGTCTAGAGCCCAAGACCTCACTCTCCACCTAGAACTTATAAGGGGAGGAGGTGCCAGTCAAACTAGAGAGCTCGAATGTCATATTGTTTTGTTATATGCAAGTTAAAGTTTGATGACATAGTTTTAGATGTAATGTCAGTGTTTAATTCATTCAATGTAAATCCTGCCTCACTAAAACAGAATATAATGGAAAGAAATAAGAAAAAGCTTTTAACTCACTGAACTTCTTGCCATGGAAGTAAAGAATGTTCCAGCTCAAGCAATCTAAATTGACATTCTGGTGCGTTGGAAAGCAATGCTGACACTAGGAAAAATCAATCACTGGTTCAGACCTAAAAAACATCTGTAATGTAATTTCATATAATTCGAAGAGACCATCAACATGTTCTGACACTGAGGCTCCACCCCACCTCCTCTAGTGGGGTGTGCTCACACAGGTCTGAAATAAGGTTGGACCGGATTCAAGAAACTACAATGCCCCAAGCAAGATTGGGTGCAATAGCAGGTTTTATGGTTGCCCCATAATATATATATATATATATATATATATATATATATATATATATATATATATGGGTTAAAAGTCTGGATCTATTGGTATTATTACAAAGTCTGTTATGATCAGTACTCAACTCAACTCTTGTCTCTCGCCTTGATTCCAACTAACTGGGGTTGATCTGTTTTTCCATTGTCAGCTAATGGGGTTGGTTATGGCTTTCTTTCTTGGCCATTCCACCCTAAGGCCAAATTCTTTGGTCACCTCTTTGTTTATCTTATCCATATTTACTACTTGAACCTCCCTCTAACCCTTTTCATTTATTCAATATGAAATCAAGCCTCTCTTTCTCATTGATGGATTTGAGATTTGTTATACACAGTCAAATCATCTTGGGCATCTCTTCCTCATTTTTTTAATAGGTGCTATCCCGCTTTTGAATGGATATCACAATCCTCCTATTCATCCTCTAATATATAAATTGAATAAAGTAAAATAACAGGGGTGGAAGGATAGGGTTGCGCCACCTCACATTCACTCCATTCCCAATCTTACTTATAAACCATTTCTGTCCTCCAAAAACTAATTTCTTCATCATATTCCACTTCAGGACACTATTCTCTCTCTCTCTCTCTCTCTCTCTCACACACACACACACACACACAAACAAAATTCACAGCTTCAGGCTACAACCTTACTCAGTAACATTTAATAAACTTGATTTCCCTTTTTTTCTTTGAAACAATATTATGTTTTTTTTTAAGAGTATAATAATACTGGTTATAGTCTGATTTTTCTTTCACTTCAATGCTTGAATATAAGCCTCAAGCAAGTTGACACGGGAAACAAACCAGAATCTAAGGAGACAATCACCATTAACAACAAGAACACAACATACAATTAACCAGGGCAATTCATACTATTCAGCCTCCAATATCTGTACATGCACGACCTCCTAGACTATACAGTTAGAAGTGAATGTTTGCTAGAGCAAGCTATGAGTCTTAATTACAATGTTTAATATCCATAACGCTCATTTGGATGCAATTGTTTTTATACAATATTTCATCGGGTCAAGTTTGAAATTTTACCTTTCAAGAATGCGTTTCATTTAAAATTTTGAACATTTAAAATATATTCCTTGTTAAGTATTCTTTCTGAAATAAAAGAAAATTAAACGTTTGACAAGAATGGAAGAAAGTAAACAAAGGTCACATTGCTGTTTAGCTTTATTGGCATTGTCTTATAGTCACAAGTGTATTGCTAATTTGCTATTGATCAACTTCAATATTCAAGACCAGCAAAAAAGGGGGTGACAAACTACCATAAGTGGAACAAAGCACTATGAGATAATATAATTCGTAATAAATTAAACAGATCCAGAACCTAAAGTTAAATCAATCAAAACCAACACTCTTAAGATAGTCATTTTCTATATGAATTTTACACATATATCAACAACATAGCCATTGAATGTTTTGTGATAAAAATAACTGTTTTGCAATTGCACAATCAACAAACAATAAGCAGAATTCACAGTAGAAAGTTTAAGCAGAAACTGAGAAATGGATTCATTACTTGTGATCCATCCCAAAGCTGACCCCAGTAAACACTGCCGAATCCCCCTTCTCCAAGCTTGTTGTCATAATTAAAATTGTTTGTAGCTGCATGCAGCTCCCTTAAAGAAAAGACTCTCCAAGTTTGCTGCTTCTTCCCTAGTTCACTCCTGTACAATCAACCACTCTATAATTAAACTTGCATCAAAACATTATAATGAAAAAGTGAACGCAATTAAGCCTGATATAATTTCATATATGTGTAAATGTATTACTCTTCGTTTAGTTTCTCACATAAACTAAAACATAACATGTTTTTCTAGAATCAAACTAATCAAATACTTAGTTAAGTGATGCTCAGGTATTCTGTACTATTGGGTCATTAAGATTACATTTTTAAGTCTCCTTATTCTATTTTCCTTTTCTATCTTTTCCCACCGAAAACCAAACAACCAAATACAGCTATTTAAGAGAGATTCCTCTCAAGTCTCACCCACACCCAAGAGCCTGTTCCTAAAATCTAAGCTAAACCCAGAATTCAAAACTCTTTTCACTCTCATTATCATCAGAATATAAAGCATATCACAACAAAAGACTCAAGCTTGAATAATTAACACCATTGAACCAATACTATATTTCAAAAGAACAAAAACCCACAAAATAAATCAACATAATAACTTCATATACATACCGATTTGTACCCTTTCCACAACATAGCATTGAAAGAAAAGCCATATCCCCCACTCCTATCAAACCCACCAAACAAAAAAGTCAAAAAAAAGAAAAGAAAAAGACTCCCCCTTTAAAATTCTGGGTTTTGAAAATCAGCTCCTTCTTCTTCTTCGTCTTCTTTAACTTAGCTTGTTGGAGACTAGAGGTAAGAGCAAAGCTGAAGCTGAAGCAAGTTTAGATTCGAAACACAACCGCTTTGGAATAAAACACAGACATTTCTTTCTTTTGTTCTCTCTCTCTCTCTCTCTCTCTCGGTCTCTTTGTTCAGTGTGTTTGTGTTTGAGAGTTAAGAGCAAAAAGGCTAAAAAAGTATTATTTGTTTAGGCAAATGTTAATGTTAAGTTACCACGAGAATTGAGGAACAACAACGACAATAAAAGAAGAATTGTACTTCTGTTTTACTTTTGTAGAAGAAGGAAGCGTGTGTTTGTGAAAATTGTGGAACATGGAGAATAGTATCATTGGGTAAGCACTTGCTGTTGGAAACAAAGTCTTCTTCTTTAAGCATTTTTTTTTTTTTTACTTTCTTTTTCTATTTGTTTCTATTCTAAGGTCCTAGCTGTTCTCAATTTTTTAAATTCACATTGATGGGGATGGGGGCCATTTTTCAAATAGTTTTCCGTTACATGATAGCATATCATTATAATTTAAAATTAATATTGTTTTATTCAAAAAATAAAATTTTATTATTTTTTTGAGAAGGAAAAATAAATTATACTCGGTGGTTGTTGTACTGTGGATTGAATTCAAAGGAGAGTCCAATTTTTGTACCAAACACAAGGAATAAATGGTAAACTCTAATTTGCACATGGGATTTTTTTTTTTAACTGACAGTTATTGTTATTATTATTGTCGGAATTTAGACAAATCAACTCAATCAACAAAATTTTTGCTTTCAAATAAATGATATGTGTTTAAATTCTGTCTATTCAATACAAAATCATTGATGTTTTAACTTAATAATAGAAAGTTATAATGATGGAGTGAATACTATAAATTTTTACTATTTATATTTTAAAAAATAAACAAATTTTATTTTCAAATAAAGAACATGAGTTTGAATACCATCTATTCAAAAAAAAAATCATTGATGTTTTTATATGAAAATAAAAAGCAATTATAATTGTGAGGACCCGAGGACCTAAGTACCCGAGGACCCGAAGAAAGAAAGGCCAACATTTAGAGTGAAAGATGAGGTCTCTCCGGGTGTGCCCGAAGATGAGGTGGCGTGGACGATAACGACATAAGGGACATGTTACAAATATCTGGATGTATTAGGCTGATTTGGAAGGTTGCATTAAATGCTTGGCAACAACCATTCTGGCCGCATTAATTAACAAGCATCACCTCTATCCGTCGCATTAATGTGGACATGACCTGAACAGTGCGGGATGCAAAGTGGAATCTTGTTCCATTGCCGACGGACAAGTGTCACAGGAAAAGGACCGCAGATTGCAAGGTGTAAGGCTACGATGAAAACAGAGAATAGTATAAATAGGAATCAAGAGACTACGAATGGGGGCTTTTGGTTGTTGAACCCTCTCTACCAAATGTATTGTATGAGGACTCTTAAATGAATAAAGTAGCAATAACGTTTGGAAGTTGATTTTATGAGTTTTTGGTCCTCACAATAATTAAGTGAATACCATCATTTTTAAATTCTATCTATCTAATAAAAAATATTTATTACATATATATATATATTTCTCTATCTCAATTTAAATACTTGTACTTTTCCAAAGAAAATCTTTTTTTATAAAAAAAAATTATAATTTTTGACAAATTTTAAACTATTAAAATAATTTCTTGAGAGTAATGCTAAGATATTAAAAAAATTTTCATGTTGAAAAAAAGTCAATTAAAGTCAAGCTAATACTAGGGTGGCAAACTCTGACACGACCTGCGAATCCTGACATGACTAACTTATTTAATAAATGGGTCGGGTTCGTGTTTAACATGTGAACCTGTCTGACTCATTTAGTTTATAAAGTTATTAGTTATTTTGACATTATTATTTACTTTTTGGTTGTTTTTATATGTTTATTGTTATATTTATAATTTTAATATATACAATTATTTAAGGGACTTTTCCTGTTTAGATTCCTCATTTTTTGGTTCAACAATGCCCTATACTCTTATGTTTAAGTAAAGACAAAACTAAAGAATGCTACGGTAAAAATGCAACTCTAACTCCCACTAAAATATTACCTAAAAATAAATACATGAGAATTGATAAAGATTATATTAGTTAAGTATGACCTATTAATTAAATAAATTATAAAACGAGTCTATAATAGCCCACCACTTCTTCTCCTACTATTTACTTATATATATTTTAAAAAAAATTATAAGATTCCTATCTTTTATAATAAATTAATAATCATGTTATTTAAATTTAAGATACTTTATTTTGAGACAGGCAAAAATGCTAATCCAACTGGTGTGTGTGTGTATATATATATATATTTTCTTTTTTTCTTTTTTTCTTTTTGAGAACCAATCCAACTGGTACTTCAACATATGTTCTTATCCGTATAATTGTTGAATGAGGACATAGCTTTTGGAAGACGCTTGCAACTGTGGTTACTGGTTAGTCATTAACCTTATCCATGTAATTTTCTGTGTAACTCTTTCTTGGATTGAAGAGGCTCTGCACAAAATTTCATAACACATACTAGTTATTTACTGAACAGTAAAAGACAAGGTGTTTCTTGTCACTGTATTGCTGTGTATATGTTCAAATTATTTGAGGATAAAAAATGTCAGTATCACAAAGCTTTTTGGGAAAATCTTCTTTAATTTGTGCTTACTTTAAGGTAGAAAAACTACGGCACTTACCTAACCCAAAAATTGCTAAACAATTAAAGGATAATCAAACAATCAAAATTTTAATTGAGAAATTAGTTGGTACCTGAGAGTCCAACTATTAAAATTATATTGAGAAATTAGTTGCTCTCTTCTTGAGACTATGTAACTATTACGACATTATGACCACCTCGATCTCAACTCTCAACTAACACGATGTCTACCACAGAGAGTTATGGTAAAGTGCTGTAACTATTTTAGTAAACAAAAGAGAAAATGAGTTTAATTCGAGGAAAAATTAGACCTCCCAAAAGACTAATATTTGCGATAATTTTTTTGATTGGTAATATTTTGCAAAAGTGTTCAATTGTTTTGATTGACTCCAAAGTGTTCAATAAACAATCAATCAACCTAAACAACATACTCAAAACAAATAATCTTAAGCAACAATCCTGTGGACATGACATGCAACTTACCTGTAAAGGTAATGTAAAGAATATGAATGATTTTTGAGGTGATTTTTGTTCCGTTGTGTTTGTTTAAAGTGCAGTGAGCCCACGACATGTGTTTTCAAAAACATAAAATCCTTGAACTTGAAAGGAGATCCAGTGGCGATAAGGTACATAAGGACAACCGCATGATGCTGTTTTTCTTTTACATTCATACTTTAGCCCTTCGTATTAGCATAATTAGTTTTTTTTTATTATTTACACTAATTTTTTATTATTCATCTAATTTTAAGATTCTTCTTTTGTCTTTTGTCTTTCATTGGGTAATTTTATTCTGAAATTCGGAATTCCCCTTTATAAAATAGTCTGATCTGGCAGATAAGCAGCCAAATTACTACGTTACCAAGTGTATCAAGGTTTGATTTTTATTGTTTTTTTAATTTTAGAATCCCAAAGAAAGTGATTTCCGTTGCCGGGTATCAATGTTTGATTTTAGTTAAATATACTTATCTACTTTGAGCCTGGGGCTTATTTGTAATATTTACACAATTTTTTTTTTTTAAATGTCACAACTATGGACTAATTTTAAGATTCATCTCACCTTTAAAATTAATCTTTAAATTTACGAAGAGTTTTGAGATATCAAATATTTTGCCCAAAATTTTGCATACTCCCTCTTACCTTTGTATTGGGATAGACTCCCTCCCAAGTGAGATGAATGGCAACTCGACTTGAATGAGTATGAAATTTTTGATGCAACTTTCAGTTCCAAACTCTGTAATTTATTGATTTTGACAGTAATTTTGGATTTTACAATTTTAGGGTGAAGTAGTGTGGTTAACTTTTTTTTTTTTTTTTTTTTGAAAACATCACACCTAAGGCACTAATAAATCCCAGAGTAAACCCAATTCCCTCCTTCAGTTTACTTAGGGGGGAAAAAATCCACGTGCCTAAGTAAATGTTTTTTTATTTTTTTATTATTTTGAAGCTACATGCCAAAGTAATTAGTATATCAAAGAAACGTATATAATTGCATATGATGCATTAGCATACATTGGTTTTACTTTTACATCTCACTGCCAACACTGTTTATATATATATTTTTAAAAGTGTTGCTATTTATTTATTTATTTTTTATGAAAAAAAAAAGTGTTGTTATTGATTAGTGAGTATCCTTTATTGAGGGACTATGCAAGTGTTCTTATGTGTCCATATTCTATTGACCCTGTTTTTTCAGAAAAAAGAGGGGGAGGAGTTTATGGTTATGGACCCCAAAGAAAAAAAGGGCTATTGATAATGACAACTTATTTTGAAGTCTAAAAAATGCACTGAGTAATAACATTTTTTATGGAGTAGACATCTGAAATTCATTGAATGCAACTAATTTGTGTATCATTTAATTCACACATTTAAGTCAATCCAATTGTTTGATTTGATGTATTATTTTGATTAGTTGTTTATTCAAATATTTTTTGAGAGAGTTTCCCTATCTTATATTATTAATTTATTATTAGCGAGATTCTCAATTGTTATCTGTTTGTTAAAAAGAAAAATGCTTTTTGTTTTTGGTTTTTTGTATCAACTTTTTTTTTTTTAAACCACAAAATTAATTTTCTTAAAAGAAGCTAATTACTATTTTTTTTATTTAACAAATAAGTTATCAAAAACTACGAGGATAGCAAAATTCTACCCACGAAATGTTTGTTTAACAATTTTAACAAAATGAGTCAATCTCCTATCGGAGACTGTACCGATTTGACTAGTAGAACGGTATATTTCAGTACCGGTCAATACCGATGTACCGTTTCAAGTTTACCGTTATTTTTTTTATTTATAAATATATATATATATATATATATATATATATATATATATATATATAATGTATGTGTGTGTACACACACACGCACATATATATTATAATAAATATAAAAGTTTGCCATAAAATATTACTTCAATTTAGAACAAATTATTCATGATTTTAGACTTTAGTATCAATTAAAAGAAAAAAAAACAATATAAAAAATAGAAAACTTAATTGTTCATTGCATACTAAGAAAACAAATAATACTAATAAGTTAATGTAAGTACGTTACTATTCTGTCTTTACAAAAATTCAAAAATTACAAAACTAAAAAAAAAAAAAAGTTTTTTTCCTGTACCGACTGGTGTGAGGGGTAAAAGTGCTTGAATAAACTTTTGAGTTTTGAGTCTGATTGGTTGCTACAAGTTTGTTTGATCAGAGTTTCTAGGCTCACAGGTCAGTCCGCACTATAGTGGTCCGAGGAGGAGTATCTCCTCGGACAGGCCCAACAAAGGCCCTAGGACTTGCTAGATGGCCTAAAGGCAGAATTCTAGAAGAACTGGTGGGTAAAAGCGTGATCCAAGCATCCTTTAGAAGCAGGAACGTGTGAGAAGTATCTGAGGAAAAAGCTGCTACCACCACATTAAAGGCCTTACATCTACCTCCCTGGCCGCATTAATGGAGAAATGACATCTGAATAGTAGAATTTAGCCTTTCTACTATTATTTGAAGATTTCAAGAAGGTGGTGGATGAGACAAGTATCTAGGAAGAAGATTTGTGTGACACGTGGATGAAACAACAAAGAAGAAGAAGTATATAAGAAGACGAGAGAGGAAAGAAGAGGGGGCTTCTTCTTAAAAAAAAAAAAAAAAAACTAAACTTTGTAATCTTTGGCTTAGAAAAAGAAATACTATACAAATTGTCCTCAGCTTACGTTCGATGAGGTTTCTTTGTCATATTTATTTATCACTTGCATAGATTGTGGCATTCTAGCCTGTTAATCAACTTCTAACATCGAAAACCTAGGTTTCAAACCCACACTCTACAAATTTCATTGTATCAGGCTCTTTGGGCCTGAGCCCATCACTTGTTTTTGAATCCGGGTACAAATTGTGCACTTACAACTGGTATGCCTGGGATTGCTCGAAATTTACCAGTATAGCCGGTACGGTTGGTATTTAAGCCGCTACGAAACGTTGGCGTTTCGATACCGGTATGATATCAACCACATTTTTTAACTCCAGGGATTAGATTTCCGGTCCAGAGTGAAGGCACTAATTTTTTTTTTTTTATGAACTTTTTTTATTTATTTAAATGAACGCACTAATGTTTATTCATTCTCGGAAATATAGGAAAAAAATTGATTCATGTCTGGATGAGCAATAGAAAATTAAAAGGTACTGTGGATCCTCTAAAAAATTAAACGGTACTGTGGCAGGTATTTATAGATTAAACCGTCAACCTTGGTGGACCTTTTTTTCCTTGATTGCAAATAAGTGACATCATTGCTAAAAAGTTCAATATATATTGTCCCACAATGCTTAAATTATTGGGTCCTACTGCAACTTGATTAAGATCTTGATAGTACCTAAAAATGACCTTAAATAATACCTCAAATCTACTGGTCCAATAGTTTCTATCACAACCTACTTTGAATATTTTGAATTTTGTTTTTGAATCTTCCCCATGAAGCAAAAGTTGTTTTCTTGGTAGAAAAAGAACAATTAAACACAACTACTAAATAATTATAGCACAAACTTTCCATATAGGTATATCTAAATGAGTTTAACACTTGAACAACTAAAGTACCATTTCAACAATCAAGTGTGAAGATCTCCATATCCTGAGCTAGTAGAATTCCATCTTTGGTTGCAAAATTGTTGATAAATCCATGAGAGCAGGAATGTATGACATCAAACATGAGTTACATCCAGAAATTTGAAAACAATTTCTTTGCATCATATGCACCTTTTTCCTGGTTAGATGAACATAGTGTGTTTATCCAATAAAAAATTCTTTTATTATTTTGGAACAATGAAAAAACTAAGCTGAAAGAGGATAAAAAAAATTTCGGAACATGCCAACTTGTTAGGAAATTTTTTGGATTCCTATAAAGTTCAATGACAGAACCCAAGAAAATGGAGAAATTGCTAAAAACTACATAGTACTATTGTATTATTTGTAAGAACCCAAGAAGCTTTGGCTGGTTGGCTGGCTGTGTCTGTGCACGTGACACAGACCAATTGTGTCCGTGGAAATTCCAATACATTTATATATAAGAATACAGCTACCAACAATTTAGTTTCAATTTCAAAAATTTTGTGGCCTTTTACGTATTCTCAACCAATTAATTAAAATTGTCCACATATATACCACATGGACCAATTTTGTTAATAGAATTTCAATACATTTATGTAAATGAATACTAATACCAAAAATCAAGTCTCAATTTTAAAGTTTCGAGATAAGATACAGATTCTCAATAGATTAATCAAGATTATCCACATAGTCTTAAGATTTTTTGCATAGTATAATGAAAATCTGAAAATATTTGGTCTTATGAACCCCACAAACAATTGAAAATAAGAAACAAAGATTCCTATAAAAAAACAAAGAAATAAGGAAATACAGAATAAACTATGGACACATATACAATTACTTAAAAAAGAAAATTGTGAAAGGTGTGGATATAACTATTATGATTATATATTTTAACTTTTATGCAGTAGCCAGAGATGCACTGCATTATGATCCAAATTTCTCAGTTGGTAGGCCTACTAATCATTGATGCCAGACTAGATTGCCAATAGTTTTGGTGTGCCTTCCCTGTATGATTATTTTTCTTCTTTCTTTTTTCTTTTTTTTGAGAGACCCTATATATATATGACAAAACTGCAAATGGGGTAGTTCTAAATTCTTTATGCAAGTTACTATATATATTTTGTTGTATTTGGAATATGATTGTTCCAGAAGGATGCTCTTCTCTAATTTGTTTGATAGTTCCAAGGGCACATACTATATACTCTTCAATACCCTTCTTGGATTACTATAATTTTATACCTTTTTTATTTTTATTTTTATCTATACTCCTTTTTGGTTTTTTTCTTTTTTTTAATATACTGTCCGGCTTGATTGAAAAAATTTGTTTTAGAAAGTCAGGGTTCAATGAGTTAGAACAAAAATAATAGACACACAGTGATTACCATTGTAATGGCCTGCTTTTCACTAATTTATGTTCAAAATTATTAGTCAAATTAGTACTATAAATTACCACAACTTACAATATGAATATTTTGACCGCAAGTCTGCAACAAAAAAAGGAAACATGTATCCTAATACATGATCTTTTCAAATTGTTTTATTTTTTAATACAAGATAGAATTTCGACTTTAATCTAATCTAAGTATATATGTTTGTGAAGCTCCCTCCTAGAGACTTGAAACCCGACCCTTACCCCTCACACCTCACAAGCATTTATACTTGTGAAGTAACCACCACATCAAAAGTGTGCGGTGGTCAAATTGATGTTAAGGTGTCGTGTTACTAATGAAAATGAGATGATACTGACACACCTTTAAATCTTGTTAAGGATCTATTTTATGTAGTTGGCTAATCCTTTGACAAAACGCACTTTACTTGTATTTGGATTGATCTAGGATGTGTTTAATACTTCAAAGAACATGTTGTTCAAGTCTAATATTAAAGCCATGAAGATTGGACCAAGAAACAAGTGAAGAAAAGGTGTTTACTAAAGCTGGACACCTGCGGATAGCTGCTGGACACCTGCTGGACAGCTTCTCGATAGATAGCTATCTATCGATGTTTAATGAGGCTCGACAGATGTTATCTATCGAGACTATCTATTGAGGTTATGAAAATCAGAATTTTCAAATCTGATTTTTTGGCCAGGCTTTTGTATTTGTGTAGGGTTTCTTTTCTCACAACCTTAGACATATATAAGGCATATTTTAGAGGCCGTTACATAAGAGAATACAAGGAGAAAATATGCAAAAAGTGACCAAAGCCTTATTCTCTCAAAAAGAAGCTACTACGTCTTTGCGCCTTAGGGTTTTGTAACCAAGTGCTTCTTGATCTTCATTATTGATGAAGTGAAGAACTTTACAACCAACATCTTCTTCTCTAGTTGGTGATTGAAGTCGCGTACTGGGATCCGCGCAATTGGTTAGTCACGTACTAGGATTTGTGCATCAAAGGGTGGCGTTCATATATTGAAGAATTCAGAGGTTCTGAAGCGGTAGAAATGTTTTTGCTGTGAGTTCATCTACAAGGATTGTAGAATCTAGGGACAGAGGTTTTGTACTAGATCTGAAACTTCTCTTTACTATAGTGAATTGCTTTTCGGGAAGGTTTTTCCCTAGGTTTTTTACTGTGAAACTGGTTGGTTTCATTGGTTTTCCTAGGTCATCATATCTTGTCTTTTTTATTTTTCCGCTGCACTTAGTTTTGACATGATATTGATGTTTGTTTGTTTTAACAAGTTTTATGCATAATAAATCTAATTAACAACTTGGATTTAAAACTTGTTAATTCTATCAACCAGGGTCTAAATTTCCAAACAAGTGGTATCAGAGCGGGTACACTCTGATTGGATTAATTTCCTGAGTGTGATCGTTGACCCTCGTTGTCATGGATCGTGGACAATCTTTTTTGATTCCTCCTTTACTTGATGGCACTAATTATACTTACTGGAAAGTTCATATGAAAGTCTTTTTACAGGTTTTAGGTGAACAGGTATGGCAAGCTGTTGAAGTTGGTTGGATTAAGCCAAAGGAATTGCTGATGGATTGGGATGATGCAACAATCATAGCGGCAAATTTTAACAGTAGGGCCTTGAATGCTTTATTTTGTGGGGTGACCAATGAGGAATTCAAGAAAATATCATCCACAGAAGTTGCCAAGGAAGCATGGACCATTCTTGAGACCACCGATGAAGGTACTATGGTAGTAAAGACTGTGAAGTTTCAAAGACTCACTAGCAGTTTTGAAGAAATAAGGATGGAGGAGGATGAGACATTTGATGAGTTCTATACTAAACTCATGGATATTGTGAATTCTGTCTTCAATCTTGGAGAATCTATTATGGAATCCAAAATTTTTAGGAAAATCCTTAGGTCCTTACCTGAAAGATTTCATACCAAGATCACTGCCATTGAAGAAGCAAAGGACATTGATCAAATTCCTCTGATTGAGCTTGTAGGGAATCTTCAAACCTATAAGATGGGATTAGGCTCAATGGGAAAAGGTGGAAAGAGCAAAAATTTGGCTTTTAAGGGTATAGAGGAATATATAGAGGACTCTAAAGATGAAGATGATGATGAGGATGAGGATGAGGATCTAACCTTCATAATTGATGAGATTATCAAGTTTCTTCAGTTTAGGAAAAATGATAAGGGCAAACCTCCTAGGAAATCTAAATCCTCTAGGAATGGTAAGAATGAGAAGTCCATCATCCAATGCCATGAGTGCAAAGGTTTTGGTCATATGAGAATTGAGTGCTCAAACTACCTTATGAAGGAAAATGCCAAGAAGTCAGAAGATAAAGGGTTGGTTGCTACTTGGAATGACACCGAGAATGACTCTTCTGATGAGTATGTGGATGAATGTAGTCACGTTATGACCTTTGTTGTCTCAACCGATAAGGTGATTGTGCAGAGTGCTAGTGACAGTGATGATTCTTCTGATGATGAAGTGTCCAAGAAGATGACCCTTCAGGAAGCCTATGATAAGTTATGCACTGAATTCATAAAATCTGAAAAGACTTCCCATCTTTGTTGGAAAGAACTTAATGAGGTAAAAACTAAAAAAGCTGAATTGTTAGTCAAACTAGATGAGACTACAAGGTTAGTTGAGACTTTCATTGTGGAGAACACCTCATTAGAAGAGAAGGTCAAAAATCTCGAAGTTGAGCTTAGTCAAGCTAGAACTCAAATAGAAAGAATGTCTAGTGCAAAGCTTGAAGAAGTCTTGAGTGCTCAAAAGCCTAGTTCTGATAAGATTGGCTTAGGATATGCTGTCTCCTTCGACCCCTCCTCTTCCACGGCTTCTGGATCAAAGACTATCATTGTGCTTCATCTGAGAAAGGTAATAAAGGTATGAAATCCAAAACTGTTTTGGCTAATTCTAAATCCTTTGTTAGACCTCATATTTGTCACCATTGTGGTGTTTCTGGACATATTCATCCTAATTGCTTTAAATTGTATCCTTAAAAGCAAGTGTCCAAACGGTCACAAGTTTCCTCTCAAGGACCTACACCTTTGTTTGGAGAATTATTAAAAGTCTTGAGTTTTTTAACTCAATTTCAGGAGAATCTTAATTCTTCTATGCCCTTTAGTAGTCTTATTAGGGCACGTGCCTTTTCATTTTCACCGCCAAAGACTCGTGCTGTGTGGGTGAGAAAGGAGCCTAAGACTTAAATGTCTTTTCTGTTTGTCCTCTGCTTTAATTCTTTCTATATAAAATAGAATTCTCTTTGCTTGATTTCTTATCTGCTTTTGGAATCATGCTTTCATGCATTTGCACCATTCTATCATGCTTTCATGCATATGCATATTTCCTTTATGCTTTTATGTTGTTTGTCTGTTTTTGTTGGGTTGTTTAATTTTTATTTTGTTTTATTTTCAAAATAAAAAAAATTGAAAAATCAGAAAAAAAAATACAAAAACAGTGTGTGTTTGTGTATATCGGTTCTTGTGAACCTTAAAATGGCCTTTAAAAACAGAATTTTTTAAACTTTGTATCTCTTGTAACTTAGATGAGCATTCTTATGCACAACTAAGCAAATGAGTTTTATAGCTCTTTGTTTGTGACGAGTAAGGTTAAGTGATCTCTTGAACTTAACACTCGTATCACTTTTTTTGACAGGTAGGACTAGAAAATCCTAAGAGAAAGGCCTAAATAACCATTTCACCACTGTTACCCGCCAATCATGATATGACATCTGTATGCTTCGGCATAGCAAAAGTGCAATGTCAATGACATCTGTATACTTTGGCATAGTAAAAGTGTAATGTCAAAAGCTCAATATAATTGGGTATCTCTTCTCTCTCTTTTATATACCCATGCATGAGTTGCTTAATAAAAAGAAAATATGCAAAGAAAATAAAGGCAAAAAGATAAAAAATGCTTTAAATATGATTGCAAGCGTGTTTTCTAGGAGATGTGGGAGTTATAGGATGTATCTCAAAGGTGATAGTCCCTATCAAACAGTTATGATTGTGTGTGAGTGAGAGTGATTTTCTCATATTTCAAATCGTCATAACATAGAGACACTTATGCAATCTTGCGATGTTTTCACACACAACGTGCAATATTCTTTGCTACTCTTAATACATGTGCAGGTATAATGTGATTTGGCCATCACAAGGTTTACATATGTTGATGTATGCTCACTAAACTGTCTTGACTTGTTTTTTAAACATAAAATCGGTTAGAAAACACTTGCTGGACAAGAAACAAATGAAGAAAAGGTATTTACTAAAGCTGGACACCTACGGATAGCTGCTAGACACCTGTTGGACACCTGGTGGACAGCTTCTCGACAGATAGCTATCTATCGAGATTTAATGAGGCTCGACAGATGCTATCTATCGAGGCTACGAAAATCATAATTTTCAGATCTGATTTTTGGGCCAAGCTTTTGTATTTGTGTAGAGTTTCTTTTCTCACAACCCTAGACATATATAAGACATATTTTAGAGGCCGTTACATAAGAGAATACAAGGAGAAAATATGCAAAAGGAGAAAATATCAAATAGTTATGATTGTGTGTGAGTGAGAGTGATTTTCTCATATTTCAAATCGTCATAACATAGAGACACTTATGCAATCTTGCGATGTTTTCATACACAACGTGCAATATTCTTTGCTACTCTTGATACATGTGCAGGTATAATGTGATTTGGCGATCACAAGGTTTACATATGTTGATGTATGCTCACTAAACTGTCTTGACTTATTTTTTAAACATAAAATCGGTTAGAAAACACTTGCTAGACAAGAAACAAGTGAAGAAAAGGTATTTACTAAAGCTGGACACCTACGGATAGCTGCTAGACACCTGCTGGATACCTGGTGGATAGCTTCTCGACAGATAGCTATCTATCGAGATTTAATGAGGCTCGACAGATGCTATCTATCGAGGCTACGAAAATCATAATTTTCAGATCTGATTTTTGGGCCAAGCTTTTGTATTTGTGTAGAGTTTCTTTTCTCACAACCCTAGACATATATAAGACATATTTTAGAGGCCGTTACATAAGAGAATACAAGGAGAAAATATGCAAAAGGTGACCGAAGCCTTATTCTCTCAAAAAGAAGCTACTGCGTCTTTGCGCCTTAGGGTTTTGTAACCAAGTGCTTCTTGATCTTCATTGTTGATGAAATGAAGAACTTTGCAACCAACATCTTCTTCTCTAATTTGTGATTGAAGTCGCGTACTAGGATCCGCAAAATTGGTTAGTCACGTACTGGGATTTGTGCATCAAAGGGTGGCGTTCATATATTAAAGAGTTTAGAGGTTCTAAAGCGGTAGAAGGTTTCTGTTGTGAGTTCATCTACGGGGATTGTGGAGTCTAGGGATAAAGGTTTTGTATTAGATCTGAAACTTCTCTTTACTATAGTAAATTGCTTTTCGGGAAGATTTTCCCCCAGGTTTTTTACTGTGAAACTGGTTGGTTTCATTGGTTTTCCTGGGTCATCATATCTTGTTTTATTTATTTTGCCGCTGCACTTAGTTTTGACATGATATTGATGTTTGTTTGCTTTAACAAGTTTTATGCATAATAAATCTAATTAACAACTTAGATTTAAAACTTATTAATTTTATCAATCGGGGTCTAAATTTTCAAACAAATCTAAATTGCAAGGGAAACATCACTGTTGTTTCTTCCATTAGTATATTTAAGCAAAAGTAAAATAAATATAAGGCCCTTTCATATTCATTGAAAAAAAGAAGTTTTAGGCCTTTTCAAGTCAATCAGAGTATTAAACTGTGTTTACATGCTAATAAAGTAATCATACTTCAAATTCCAACAAGCAACTTGAGTTAAATTAAGCATTTCAAATCTCATTTTTCTTATTCCTTTTCATTCTATATTGAATTGAACTTTGTAAAGCTTGGTTGAATTTATGCATCAAACAGTTTGGAGGCTATTATGGGCCATGTTGTGTGAACTGTAATAAGCCCAACTGTAAACCGTTCCTTACCTGGGCCTCCTAACTTGGATCACATACACTCTCGTAGCAACCGAAGTTGTCCAGCATTTTTTCAGCAAAAAATAAAAAATAAACCAAAGATAAGTAAAAAGTTATACTAAGCAGGGCCTATGCAATGGAGTGCTTGTGACTTATCCATCCCAAATTTTAATAAAGATGTAAATTTTTTGTTAGTCAAATGATATGTCTGGATAATTCAAAATTAACAAACACTCTTATTTAGATCCAAGGTTTAATTTTCGTTTACACTAAAAACCAATTGGTATTTTGATCTGATGATAAAGAGCTTTATCAGAAACAAACGCAATAAATTGAAATTCTCCAAAAAGAAAAAAGAAAAAAGAACACACTTTTATCTTTTCATATTATCCATAAATATTAGCTAAAGAGATAAAGTAAAAAGTTATACTAAGCAGGGCTATACAATGGAGAAGCTAGGCCACTCAATCCTGGCACATTCATCTTCCCAGTGATTTCATTTATACTTAAAACAGTGTCAGATGAAGTCTTGGAGAGATGGAAATTGTGTAACTACTTTTCTAACTTATTCATGATACAACTAAAGACTAATATTAGTATATTACACAAAACATTATTACATTTCTGTATATTACATTAAAGTCAAAGTACACAGAACAAATGAAGTTAGCTGAAGCAACCTAACGTAAACTGAAAATTTAAAAACTGCATCAGATGAAACATTAAATGTTGTTGGTCCAGAGGTAGAAAGATGCTGAACTGTTCTTGCCGACTCAGGCTTTGGCATGTCACATGAACCAATACCCGGATGAGACCATGAATCCAAATCTTCTTCAAAACCACTATTGGCATTGTAACAAAGTCCTGAATTGTTGTAAAGCCTCAACTTACTTCTCATCCTCCAGACCATGTCTCTCCCAAGAGGAACTCGACCAGTTAGTCGATTATCGTTTATTCTTAACTCGCTAAGATTCTTCAAGTCTTGGAAGTTCGAAGGAATTGAACCGTTTAAGTAATTGTTGTCAAGATAAAGGACACGAAGGTTTGTTAATCGGCCTAGCGATTCAGGAATTGGACCATGTAGGTTCATGTTTGACAAAATTAAAATCATTAAACTTTTCAAACCCTCAAAACAATGACTAGGAATTGGGTTGGACCCCATTGAATTTCCTTTGAGATTCAATGCTTGGAGAGAAGTTAAGCTTCTAAGTGGTGAAGGAAGTGGGCCCGAGAGGCGATTATAGCTTAAATCCAGGAGCATAAGGTTTGATAGGCCGCTAATTGAGTTGGGGATTGGACCATTTAGACGATTATGGCTAAAATCAATTTTGATTAAGGAATGGCAGGTTCCAAGACTAGGTGGAATCGAACCAGTTAAAAGATTTTGGCTAAGGTCTAAAATGTTCAGAACTGAGAAGTTTAAACTAGGAATTGAACCGGTTAGTTTGTTCCCACTCAAATCTAACGACCTTAGACCGGTGACTTGGCCTAGGGAGACTGGGATTGAACCATTGAGATTGTTTTTGTGAAGATCAAGAACCCTTAAATGGGTAAGATTGCCTAGTTCACTAGGTATGGGACCCATATGCCCGTTTTCTCTAAGTATTAAAGTTTGTAGTGTGGGACTCAATTTACCTAAAAACGGTGGAATTGGTTGAGGAATGTAACTAAAACAACGGTAAAAGAGTAAGGTCCTTAGGTGTGGAAGTTTAGTGATGGATGGTGAAATATAAGATCGGGTTGGGTCGCAAGGTGGGAATGCGGTGTCTTCGGATAAGGCCCCGAAGGAGAGTGAGACAATGTGGTGGATGTTGTCCTTGTCAGGCATGCACTCGATACCATGCCATCGGCTACGACACACGTCGGGGATGTCGGTGGCCCAGTTGTTGCCGGTGGCCCTCATGATGTCGTAGACTGCTTCTTGCTCATGGGGGTCGGTTCGGATCCCGTTCTTATTAATGGAGTATCCACTTTGAGGCCCATCAACTAGGTCAGAGGAATCAGACATTATAATAGTAAAAGGCCTAGCAAGTGGCAATAGGCACAAGAAAATTAGTACTAGCACTAGTAGTACAACAAAGTTTTGTAGTGAGAAAAAGAGTGCCATTTTGTGAGAGTGGAAAGTAAGTGGAATGAGGCGATATGGGCGTTGAATTTATAGGGAAGGGCCGAGCTGTGAGGTAAAGTTAATGAGGTGGGTCGGTTGGTGGTGATAGACAAGTGAGAAAAATCTTTGGTTGGTGCATGGATTGAAGTGAACTAATTATGGGTTCACGGGAATAGGAAGAGTATAAATAAATACACAGAATTTAAGGCATTAATGTGTTTCACGGGAATTTCACGCTCACAAATGTTGGGCGAGAAAAAAAGAGTACCAATGTTTAGGCGGTGGGTAGGAGACTATGAATATGGATTCAGATCCAGCTGCTTCATGTGATCACATTCACACGGCCAACTCCCCTGCAGTTGGTATCAATGTAAGGTCTGTCGAATATAAGTTTTAATGTTTTATTTTCGAAAAGAAAGAGAGAGAAAAAGAGAGAGAGAGAAAGTTCTAACATAAAATCAAACCAAAACATCACTTAAAAGTTAGTCTGAGTGTAAGTTTTTTTTTGAAGCTAGTATAAGTTGAATATTATTTATTGTAATATTTGTGTCAATTTCTAAAAAGTACAGTTAATGTGTTTTAAATTTTTTTTTTAATTTTTTTTTTTCAAATAGTGGCGTATTTAGTATGCATTAGGGATTAAGAGCTATAGATACAAAATTTTGTTTGCACCTAGATTTTGATGGAAATTACAGTCTTAAATTAAGCATTTACATGTTTTTGATTACTAATTCTTAGGTACTCCCGGAGCACGGAGAATGGTGCTCCCTCCTCTCACATTCATAGTGGGGTCCGCTTATTAAATTCATGATGGGGTCCACCATGAATGTGAGAAGAGGGAGCACCATTTCACTATACTCCGGGACTATCTAAGAATTTTCCGTTTTTGATAGTAGTTTATTTATTTTGATAATTCTTTTTATAGAATTTACCAAATTTGGGTGAGCTTTAACTAAAACCCAACCATTTAATCCGATTAATATTGATCCTAGATTAAAAAGTAAGGGTGTCAATGTTTGACCTAACCTGCTAACACGACATGGGTTTTTGTGAATTAGGGTTGTGCCTTAATGGATTTGGGTTATAAACGGGTCGACCTGAAAACGACATGATAAGAAACATGTTATAAATGAGTCAACCTGCATAACTCGCATTAGACATGTTTGACACGCCAATTTACTTGTATCAACCCGAAATGACCTACTTAACACAATCTGTTTAACTTGTATAACAAATAAATATTCATTTTATTTTAGATTTGTCAAATACCTTTTATATCCAACATATATTTTAAATTTAAAAAGAAAAGTGAGTAATTACAAAAACTTATAAGGGATATAATTGGAAATTGAAACTTTACAAACCCTAGATATCTAAACCCTACAAACCCTAAATCTCTAAACCTTCTTATAAATATCTAATTTTTTTTTTTTAATATTTATTTTAGCCATACTACTCACTCTACTATCTTATAGTCTTATACCCAATTCTCAAACTCAAAATCTCAAACCGGTTATTGCTCTCTCTCTCTCTCTCTCTCTCTGGATGATAATTGTAGTCATAGTCAAGATTAGTCTACTGTTTACTCTAATTCTTTCAATATTGATACTTAGCATTTGGCAAGTTCCAAGGATATTATATTTTTGTTGAACTATGTTATTTTTGTTAAACTATGTTATTTTGAATTTGGGTTGAAGTGTATGCACTTCTTTTAAAGTGTAAAGAACTTATTTTTAGATGAATGTTATATTTTTATTGAACTATATTATTTTGAATGTGGGATGAAGACTTGAAGTGTATGCACTGCTTTTGGGATGTAAAAAAAAAAAAAATTATTTCTAGATGGATGTTATAATAAATATTATGTAGGTTGAAATGAGTTATGTTACATTTGTGTCAACCCAACATGACTCGTTTATTAAGCGTGTCAAACAGGTTGGGTTAAGTCAACTCTCCTTATTAACAGGTCAGGTTAAAGTTGAAGGATCATGACACGAATATTGAATGGGTCAGGTTAGGGTTGAGCCATTTAGTCAAATACGCCTACCTCGACATGACACGAACCCGACATGCTAACCCGAATTGACACCCCTATTAAAAAGTTGGTTTAGTTAGCTTGAACTTTAATTTTAAATCTCTATTAGATGTTGAGAGTTTGAATTTTACTACTAACTCAATTTTATGTATATGAAATTATTATTAGATATGCCAACATGGTTGCTTCAACAAGTAAGACTTTTATTGAGTTTAACATCAAATTGCATTATTTATGTCATCATGGTTGATTAACGAAGTTGTTATTTTCCCCAAAAAAAATAATAGAATAAACTTTACTTATGTAATTTCCTATTTTCACGATATTTCACTCTATTTTAAGTGTGATTTTCCCCCATTAGTAGTCAAGTGATAAGGAATTTCAAACTTCTTAATATAGCATCAAAATTAATCCGATCAAATGGTCGGGTTTTAGTTAAAACTCACCCAAATTTGGTAAATCCTATGAAAAAATTATCAAAATCAGCAACAAAAAAAAAAAAAAAAACTTTGACCATTCAAACCATGCAAATGCTTAATTTAAGACTTAAATTCCATTGAAATTTAGGGGTAGAAAAAATTCGTTATCTAAAGCTCTTAATCCCTAATGCATACTAAGTACAACATTTTATTTGAAAAAAAAAAAAGACTCAATTTAATTTTAAAAAATCATTAAATTGAATTCTCACCCCCTAAAATTCATTATTTTCTTGTTGAAACCATTTTTACCCCCTTACTTATTATGATCTCTCTCTCTCTCTCTCTGCTATTTTTAGTATAAAATAATGAGTTTTTTTTAGTTTTAGTAATCTTTAATAATTTTATACCACTATCAGATGTCAGGAGTTTGAATTTTACCGCTCACTAAATTTTATTAATCATTACCATATAGATCAACATGGTTGCTTCAACAAGTAAGAATCTTATGGTACTAACCTATAATTTCATTATTTATATAATTTTGGTCAATTAACAAAGTCAAAAAAAAAAAAAAAAAAGGCTCAATTGCATTGATATTGGTATTGTAAAAAAGAGTCAATTTCATAAAAGGTCTTTATATTTTCTCTTTTACGTGTATAGCGTGACACAAAAAAAAAAAAATGGAATGAACCTAAATTTTTTAAAATTGTTACAAGGTTATAGTATGTTTATGTATACAAATACGTTTAAGTTTAGAAAATATTTGTTGTAATATTTGCGTCAATTTCTATAAGTTGAACATTATTGGTATTGGTTTTGAAAAAAAAAAAAAGAATTTAAAAGATCTTTACATTTTCTCTTTTATGTGTATAGCATAGTACAAAAACAATATGTATATGGAATGAACATTAAAATAAATTGTGCATGTTTTACAAATTTATTGTTAACAAGTTTATTTATACAATTATGTTTATGTTTAGAACATGTTTATTAGATATATTAATTTTTTACAAATAATTAAATGCAGGTTGATACAATTATTGTTTGATGTTACTTGTAAGAGTTTACATTTTGTGGGGTACAAGTTGAACATTACTTCTAGTAATATTTGCGCCAATTTATACAAAGTATAGTTAAAGATTTTTATTATTGACGTACATTTTTAAATTTTTTTTAATTAATGTATTTAGCATTATGGATTAAAATTTGTAGATATCAAATTTTGTTTGCACCCAGATTTTGAAAAAAAAAAATTGTGTCTTAAATTAAACTTTACATGGTTTTAATGGTAGTTCCTTTTTTTTTAAAATATTTTTTTTTATAGGATTTACCAAATTTGGGTGAGTTTTAACTAAAACCCAACCATTTGATCGGATTGATTTTGATCCTTTATTAAGAAATTTGAATTTCCTTTGAAGTTGACTATTCAAAAATCATTGTTAAAATCAACTCAAATATGGTGAAAATAGGAAGATTATTTAATTAAAGTATATTCTATTATTTTTTGAAAAAATAATTCAAATTTGTTAATAGACCACTATGATATAAGTACTTTGCAATTAATGGTTAATAAGATTCTTATTTGTTGAAATAACCATTTTGATGTATCTGGCAATGATTTCATTACATAAAATTGAGCAACTAGTAAAATTTTAATTCCTGACACCTAATAGAGATTTTTAAAGTTCAAAAGAAACTAAAAAAAAACTCTTTTTATTTTGTACTAAAATTGAGAGAGAGAGAGAGAGAGTAATAACTAAGGCAGTAAAAATTGTTGCAGCATTCCAAGACTATCATTCAAATTACAAATTTTAGGCAGTTATAATTCTGATATATGAAATGGCATTGCTATCAATTTGATACCTGTGCCAATGTCAAATATGAGTCTTCCTACTATGATCATCCAATGACAGAATTCCGATATAGTAATTATTGAGCCATAAAGGAAAACACATCTGCTAATAATATTGATAATCTTCTACAACAGTCATTCACCAATATCCCAAATTTTATACCAATAATGATTGTAGTGATTGCCGTATACACAATTATTCCCTTATCCATATATGTTTCAACTTATTCAAATTCCTTGCTGATGTATAGTAATGCTACAAGCATGATATCAACAACCCAAAAGAAAATATATATTATTTACCACCTCATTTTTGTTTAGACTTCTTAACTTTATTATGATGGAAATTTTCTTTAATTTTGGGCCAATTGGTTAATTCTCTTCATCATTTATGCAAAATAGATTGACTACTTGCCAAGTGTTCATAAGCCTATCTAGTTGTCAACAATCGAAAGGTATCCCGGGATTTGGAAAAACTTAGTTACAAACACATAATACTAATATTAAAAAAAAAAAAAACTTAAAAACTAGACATATAAGAATTGTCATTTCATTGACACCAATAATTTTTGAATTTTAAACACTAACAACATGACCTTGTTTCTTTTCCATTTTTTATTTACATTTTGGAATTAAAAAATATTTATACTCAATTGCATTAATATTGGTTTCTTTAAAAAAAGACTAAATTCAATAAAAAGGACTTTACATTTTCTCTTTATGTGTATATCATAGTACCAAAAAATATGTACAAGGAATGAAAATTAAAAAAAAAAAAAAAACTTGTTTAATAGCATGTATGTATTACAAGTGTACGTTGAACAACATGTTTATGAGTAAACGTATGATTCTTTCTAGAAATTTTTTTGTTAAACATATTAAAATGTTTGTTAATGGTCATCACTTTATGTTGTTTTCAATCACTTTATCTTGATTAAGCTTCATGACTTGGAATCAAAATGATTAATTAAAACTTGTTTATATTTTGAGTACTCTTATTGCTTTGAATTGTCAGCTTATAAATTTTCACTTGAGATAAGCTAGGTTCGATTGATGTTAGAAAGGAAACATATACTACAGTAGAAAAAGCCTTGCAATTCCCAAAAAACCTAAGTGATCAACTAGATTCCGTGGTCCACAAGTTTTGGTGGAATCTACAAACGAGTTTGAATAATTATTGGGCTCCTATTGCTTGTTCTACTCTTTGTAGATCTAAGAATGAAGGTGGTAAATTGGCAAGGCTAATTGGCATTCATGATAAATTGCAATTTGGTGAGTATTTGGTGTTTCAAAAATTACAAGGGGTGGTGGTTTGGCTCTCTTTTGGAAAAAAAGATATTGAGCTGCATGTGGAATCCTAGTCTCAGAATCATATTGATGCTTTAATCAATATAGGGAAGGAGGATGCCTGGAGATTTACAGGTTTCCATGGAATTCTTGAAACACAGCTTCAAATGGAATCTTGGAATCTTTTAAGGGACCTACACCAACGTTTCTCTTTGCCTTTGTTATGTGTGGGTGACTTCAATGAAATTGCAAAAACTCATGAGAAATTAGGGGGGGGTTCAGTTGAGACTATATGCACGGATGAAAAATTTTCGGCATGCTTTGATGAATGTGGACTTATAGACTTGGGATTTGTGGTTAGTAAGTTTACTTGGTCTAAAAATTTTGCATATGGTGTCTCAGTGTGGGAGAGACTTGATCATCCAGTGGGATCTACTGACTGGTTTGCTCTTTTGGTAATCCCATTGACTATGTCACATCTGATCATAAACCAATAATGATATTCCCTAGTGGTGTACCTATGAAATCAAAAAAACCGTGGAGATTTAAACTACTGATGGTTCCCCAATGAATAAGGTGGTGGAAAAACTGATGGCCTGTCAGAATAAACTTTAGTGGTGGAGTGGGAAATCTTTTGGTAATATTGCTCAAACACCTGCCAGTTGCCAAGAAGAAAAAGCTTCTGAAAAAAGCTGAAAAGTTGGCTTTGAGGGGAGGTGGGACTGTTGGACTGATTGGGTTGAAGAATTAGATTATGGGTTTGCTCTTAAAGGAAGAGAAATTATGGCAGTAACTATCAAATATTTGGTGGATGAAATCGGGGGACAAAAACACAAGTAATTTCCACAACAATGCCTGACAGAGGTTTCAAAGAAATAGAATGTCGGGACTTCAAAACTCAAATGGTGTTATGTAAACAGGAGATGATAAGGTGGCTACCATGTTGAAGTCTTACTACAAAAATCAATTTACCTCGGCAAACCCGATTGAAATTGAGGAGGTGGTGCAATATACAACTGGGTGTTCACGGATGATATGAATAGCATGTTGGTTGGGGATTTTACAAGAGGGGAAGTGGATATAGATCTTAAGCAAATGGCTCCCTTAAAATAACCAAGCCTGGGTGGGATGCCTCCAATTTTCTATCAACATTACTGAGATAGTATATTGGAGAGGAGGTAACGGAAACTGTTCTTTCATGTCTTAGTACTAGCAAGATTATTCCAAATTTGAACCACACTTTCCTTACACTCATTCCTAAGGTTAAATGCGCTGAGAAAGTTTCTAAATTTAGACCTATAGCTTTATACAATATCTTGTATAAATTTGTTTTTAAAGTGCTAGCAAATATTGAAACAAAAATTTTGTCTCAGATAATTTTTGAGTCACAAAGTGCTTTTCAAGTTGATAAGGCTATTTCAGATAATATTTTGGTTACCTTTGAAACCTAACATCACATGAAAACCAAAAAGTCTGGAAAATTGGGGTTTATGGCAATGAAACTTAATATGAGTATAGACACTTCATTTTGTACCTGTTAATAACCTTTGGTACCTGCCCTAGTGATGATCTTGACAAATGTCAACCAAGGGTAATTAAAGAGTTCACAATAGTTTGGAAGTAATCACAATTAAAAAGTGCTTGAATCGCTTTGAAACAATGCTAAAAAATGACATTTGCTCACTGATTCAACCATAACCTTTGATACACGAAGAATGTTTGAGTTAGGTTTACTCCATTGGAAAGTAGCCATCCTAGGCTCCAATTAGAATAAATTTTTTTCCTAATTTGGACTTATATATAACCTTTGATACACAAAGAATGTTTGAGTCATGTTTACTTAATTGGAAAGTAGACATCCTAGGCTCCAATTAGAATACAAATTTTTCCTAATTTAAACTTATACTGAGTAAATTATGACTGTTTGAAATTTGACTAACATAGAAATCAAAATTAGGGTTTTTTGGGAGTATGAATAAGCATGAATCAAGGGTGCGTGCGCACCCTTGAAAGATGCGTACGCAAGCTCAATTCTAGGTTATTAAAACATGAGTTTTGGGCCACCAAAGCATCATTCTTTGATGTGGACCAGCCCCTAAACCCTTGGGAATGTCCTAAGACCTCTAAAAAGCCCTGAAGCGAAAACTCTAGTTTTAACATATAAATACTCACCTTATGTCTCCAATCAAAGGGATAGCTAGAAAGAGTGCCTCCAACTTTTCAAAACCTTATTCTCTCTTTCTAAAACACTGGGGAAGCAGCTAGCACGTTTTTTCTAAATATTCAAAACCTTTTTCTAGCACAAAACTAAGGTAGAAATTTGTTCTTAATTGGATTTCTTAAAACCTTTTCAAAACCTTTTGTTCTTGAGTTGTGATTACCTAAACTATTGTGTTCTTTTGATTATTTTTGCTCTCTCAATCTAATATTTGTGTTGTATGGGGGTCGGTTAAACAGTCTCTAAACTCATAATCTTAAGCAAGTTGGGGTTTTTTTTTTCCATGAACTCCTTATTTCTTTAATAGGATTCACATGAGTTTCTTAATGTAGTTTCTCTAACTGTTATATTGGTTGTTTTTAATTCTTTTGATATGTAATGGTTGTTTATAATATGTTCTTAGTGATTTTGTGACTTTATTTGGTTTTTATGTTATATTGACATGTTCTTTATTTTTATGTTAGTTTGATTATTCACATGTGTTTTATTTGATTGTTTTATATTTATTTTATGCACGTTAATCTAACCATGATGTAGTTTTTATTTAGTTTTGTTTTTCCTTTGTTTATTTCTTTGATTTAGATACAAGAATGCAAATGATTAAAGCATAAAAATGTGATTTTTACATTTTTTGTGCTAAAGGATGTGTACAAATCATCGAGTATGTATGCGCATGATTTCGACCATGTGTACATATAGTTGAGTATGTGTACGCGCGCACCCCTAAACCCAGATTTGACATAAATATAGGTTTTATTGTTTTAAACATTTTTCACATGTTATTTGATTATGTTTGACTCTATTACGTTAATTATTTATGTTTAATTATTTTCCATCTTTGTTTGAGTCTTTTTTCTATGCTTGGTTTATTTGATATTTTTTCCTTGTGTGTTTTATTTAATTGTCAACATTCCATGTTTAATTTATTTTGTTTGTTTGTGTTTTATTTATTTCCTTTTATATTGTGATGTGACCTTTAACAGGTTGTGTGTGTTATTTTTTTAAGTGCATGATGTATGTTTAGGTTAAGGATTAAGGCTCTTTAGTAACTTTTTTATTTAAACATGGCCTAGTAACACATAATGGAGGTTGGCTCACAAACCGGTCGGTCTTGGGTGCCTAACACATTCCCAAGTTGTACCCATAATTTGGTTTGCAAACCCATGCATGTAAGTGCGTGGCTCAAAAGGCCCTATATGGTTCCTAGACCTAAGGTGGTGACTCCATTTTTTACCCTTTGCCCGGTCCACTCCAAGGCAGAGGCATACTTCCCATGAGGAAACCCACTTGTTCGCAGACGTTTGCACCCACAATGAGTAAGGCCTATGATAGGGTGGAATAGAAGATTTTGTTGAAAATAATGGAAATGATGGGTTTTCATAGCAGGTGGATTTGCTAGATTTTGGAGTGTATCAATTCTGTATCTTTTTCTAACTTAGTTAATGGAGGACCATGGGGGCATACTATTCCTTCTAGGGGCTTGAGACAAGGGAATCCTCTATCTCCATATCTTTTTTTTTTTCTAATGCTCGGCAGGGTTGAACGGTTTAATCCAACATACTGTTAATGTGGGGGATATTCAAGGTTTTTCTCTTTATAGAAGAGAGCCAAGAATTTCTCATTTATTTTGTACAAATGACAGCCTCCTATATTGTCGTGCAACAATGGGTAATATTCAGGCTATTCAAAGCATTCTTCAGGTTTAGAAAAAAGCCTCTAGTCAACATATTAATACTGAAAGACCAAGTATTTTTCAATAAAATAGTAAATGAAGTGAAAAGTTCCATCAAAGACTTACTAGGTATGCCTAAGATAAAATAGTATGAGAAGTATCTCAAGTTGCAAACAGTGGTGGGGAAGAATGGAAGGGCTAGCTTAAACTATATTAAGGATAGAGTGTGGGGTAAACTCCAAGGTTAGAAGCAAAAATTCTTATCTCAAGCGGGAAATGAAGTTCTATTAATGGCGGTTGTCCGAGCCATTCTCGCCTTTGCTATGGGTTGTTTCAAGTTACCTTTGGGTCTTTGCCGAGACATTAAGATGTTGATTCGTAAATTCTAATGAGGAACAGTGGAAAATTCATTGGAAAAATTGGGAGATTCTATGCCAACCAAAAAAAGATGGCAGAATGGTTTTCAAAGAGTTTGCAAAGTTCAATGATGCTATATTGGCAAAACATTTTTGGAGGCTTCTTCACAATATAAATTCTCTCTTTTATCGTGTTTTTAAGGAAAAATATTTTCCACATGGTACTATCTTTGATGCAAAACAATCTTCGGGTTCATATGCTTGGAAAAGCATCTTGAAGGCAAGGAGAGCGATTTCTATGGGAACAAAGTGGGACAGGTGATGGGAAATCTATCTAAGTTTATAAGGATAGTTGGCTGCCAGGGAAATTAGGGGGACAGTTTTGTCCCCTCTTTCAAACCTCAACTGTGAGGTGAAGGTGGCTTAATTTAGAAGCTTATTTTCTGCCATTCGAAGCTCAATGAATAAAATCCATTCCATTATGTGCTATTCCTCAGGTGGATTCTTTATTTTGGCTGTTATTTGGTGTTGGGATCTACTTGGTGAAATCAGGTTACAAACTACTGTGTGAAGATTCAAGAGAGGCTTTTGCTTCGGGCTTTAGTTTAGTGGGCAAAAACAATTTTTGGTTTGGTTTATGGAATCTCAAGGTTCTTGAAAAAATTGAACATTTCATATGGAAGACTTGCATAAACAATCTACCAACTAAAATAATCTTGCTCAAACGAAAAATACTTATGGATTCACCCTGTCATCTCTATGGCAAAGTAGTTGAGGATACTATGCATGCACTATGAGAGTGTGAGGCGGTGAGGATGGTTTGGTGTAGAGATTTTGGCTAGATAAATAGGTTCCAAGCTTCCCAGGGGTCATTCTCGGATCCGATGTGATTACTTCTCTCAAAGTTCAGGACACCTGATATTTTTGCCACAACAGCTTGGTTTCTTTGGTCTCATTGAAATAAAACCAGATGAAGGGAGCAAACCCAACCGATTGAGAGAATCAAGGATTCGGTCTAGAGTTGTTTGCAAAATTTCAAGGCTAGCCATGCTTCCAATCAAGAAAATAGTTTGGGTAGGGTGAATACAAGACAAACTTTAATGATGCTATTTTTAATGAAAGCAATGAGGCTGGGATTGGAGTTGTTGTCAAGAATACCCGGGGCAAGATGCTGGCTGCTCTATCGGGGAAAAAAAAAAATCAAAAACCTCCTTCTATGGAGATTTCAGAGGTGCTAGCTACAAGATAGGCTGTGAAGGTTTTTTAGGAAATTAGATTACATTAATCCAAATTTGAAGGTGACTCGGAGATTGTCATTAATGTGTTAAAAAGGGAGGTATGCTGTCACCTTCCTTTGGTCACCTAGTAAAAAATATTTTATCTTCTATTAGCTCCTTAAGGAGTTTTTCCTTCTCTCGTACCGTTAGACAAGGTAATGCTATTGTACATGCCTTAGTCCAGAGAGTAAGGCTTTCTTTTCCTTTGTTTGTGTAGATGAAGTCTGTTCCACTGGATTTGGATGATGCTATTGTTGGAGTTTATACCTTAAAATCCAATTTATTGGTATGTTATAAATAATTAAATTGTTTAATTATATGAGACTATCTATAAATGAACTAATGAGACATTATCATAGTCCATGAGATGCATTGTATGTGATTTATGTGATTTAGTCATAGAAGATGTAAATCACAAGTTCCTTGTAAATTCAAAATGTAGTTCGTAGTCAGTGATGAAATTTGACGTTTCATCTGCGAAGACTATAACATATCAACTAAGATGATTTGTCTTGATCATGGAAGTGGAGACTTCTAGTTTATATGGTGATATGTTTTAAGAGTTAAGACATATTGAATTGGACCATTGTGAGATTTATTATTCTCCTAACGATTGTCAAATGTATAATAAATTTCACGACTTCTATTTACATGAACTCTTAATCCTAAGAGGATAATGGACCTAATCATGAAGTGTAGGTTGCTTTGATATATCAGGAGTGAAATCTAAAGTCATGATCAAAATCTCAATATGTTGGGCAGCCACATTTAGTGTTGAAGGAACATATATTCTCAAGACGGAATTCATAGTCTTTTAACAGAGATACAAAATATTCCCTTAAGATAAGTTTAATGATTTTGTTTATTTAGAGAGTTGGACCCAACCACTTTAGTAAGGAGTTACTAAAATATATATTTATGGAATTTGATTTCATAAATATATGATGAATAACTTAAATGATTAAATCGGGTACTCAAGGATTAAGATATAGTAATCTTTAAAGTGGCAATCTACATTCATGATTTTGTATTACTACGAATATTTTATGAAGGGGTTGCATTTACAATAAAATCTTGGGATATAATTTATAGATAAGGCCTAGAGTGCAACTATATTTATATAGTGGTATTAAATATAGTTAATGGTAACTTTGGACTTGTCAAGAGTTGACAGAAAAACCCAAGGTCCATTGGAACTAGTGTCTTATTGGTCCCTTTTGGTCCTACTCCAAGCCACACACTTAAGCTTAATTGGAAAGGCCCAAAAGGCCAGTCCAATTAGATAATCATTTAGATACAAAAGGAGAAACATACAGAATTTTAAGTAAGGAACAACACTCTTGTTAAATGGTGTATGTGTGAGTGTAAGCCACACTCTCTAATTCTCCATTGGAAACTGATTGAGAAACCACACTTTTTGGGCGTTAGTGGACAGAAAAACCCAAGGTCCATTGGAATTAGTGTCTTATTGGTCCCTTTTGGTCCTGCTCCAAGCCACACACTTGAGCTTAATTGAAAAGGTCCAAAAGGCCAGTCCAATTAGATAATCATTTAGATACAAAATGAGAAACATACATAATTTTAAGTAAGGAACAACACTCTTGTTAAATGGTGTATGTGTGAGTGTAAGCCACACTCTCTAATTCTCCATTGAAAACTAATTGAAAAACCACACTTCTTGGGCGTTAGTGGAATTGGGGTAAAAATTAAAAGTGTTCCAAAGTACTTCTAATATTTTGTTTTGAATTTCACTGCACCAAGGTACATTCTCTTATTCTTAAATTCTGAAACTTACACAGTACATGTTATCAATTGCAAATGAAGTAGATTTGTTTATTTTCCGCTGCGTATGCTTTGTATGAGATACAAACATGTATTTTTCCAACAGCTATTGCAGCTGACTTTCAAGCTTGCTGATAATATTCAAATGACTTTCTTCCCAAAATAATAATAATAATAATGATGAAGGTGGTTTGAGTTTTACAAAATTTTGGGTGTACAACCTAGCTAGCCTTTGTAAATAACCTGGTGGTTATTATCTGGAAAAAATTGTTTGTGTGTCAATGTTGTAGGGGTTATTACACAAAATAATAATGGAATAATAAGGTTAACACAAAGACAAACAGAATATAAATAACTTGGAGGCACTATATCGTTTTCCTTAGACAATATTTTCCCTCTATGCTATTATTGCTAAAGAGTTATTACACAAAATAATAATGGAAGAATAAGGTTAACACAAAGACAAACAGAATATAAATAACTTGGAGGCACTATATCGTTTTCCTTAGACAATATTTTCCCTCTATGCTATTATTGCTAAAGAGTTATTAGAAATTTGTCCACATGATATAACCAAGATATTGGGTTCTACAGATAACAATTTTGGAGAATGAATACAAGATTTCTTGTATTTCTCTCTAACTTACTACTTTTTTCAAGTGAACATAGGGTTATATTTCATCAAAATGTACGTATGGAGAGTTAAAATATTTCATAAAACTGTTCACAAGTTTGAAACATCTTCAACCTTTCTGAACAGTCTTTTGAAAATTCTACTAAAAATTCTGTTTCACGATTTTCGATCGGTCGAAAATTACTTTCGATCGATCGAGTGCTATTTTCAATCGGTCGAATAGGAATCGAATAGCGATCGAGACATCCAGAAATTCCAGGATTATTTTCTTATCATTTTCGATCAATCGAGCCAAAGTTTCAACCGATCGAAAATACTGATTTTTGAATTTTCATTTAAAAAGTTCCAGAGCTTGAATTTTCACTTTATGAAACCATATTCTCCAAACTCAAACATCATTATTACAACATATTCTTGTATATACCTATATATACAACAAATGTTTTAAAGGCCAAATATAAGGTAAGACACTATTAGCTAAACCATTGCTCTTCAAGTAAATTCTCTCCGGTATGGAAAAGCTTGTTAGGTGTTAAACATCTCATCTCAAAGGCTGCTTGCAAGATTGTGGGTGATGGTACTCCTTTGAGTCATTTTTTCATTTTTCAAAGAAAGCCTGGTGTTCTTTCGCCCCGCATAACGTAGAAAGAGTGCAATAAGAATATGGGATGATCTGTGGGTTCCAGATGTTCAAGGATTTATTCCTATCCCAAAGAGGGGAGCTGATCTGGATGGAATTCTGCTTACCTCTCAGTATTTAAATTCTGAACATTTGGATTGGGATATTCACAAATAAAAGTTGTGGTTTGAGGACTCCATTATCGATCTGATTTTGAAAATTCCAATCTCTCTAGTTGCTGGCGTGTATCGCTGGGTTTGGACTCCTTCAAGTTCTGGGGTTTTGTTAGTTAAATCATCCTAGTGGATTTGCAAGGAGGAGGCACATCATAATAATTATTTTTTAGAGCTATATTTGGAAAGCCAATTTGCATGAGAGGCATAAAATGTTGATATGGAGGATTGCAACAATGTTTTGCCTACCAATGCCAATCTTGGTAAGTTCTTTGAAATTGGTGGTGATATTTGTCCTTTTTGCAAATCAAAAGTTGAGTCCTCAATTTTTTGCTCTATTTCCAGTTGCAAAACCAGTTTGGTTCAATAGTAAATGGCGGTTAAAAATGGATTCATTAGGTTTCTCCTTTACAATGGACCTTATTCGATTCTTATTTCCCTTCCTTTTACAAATGTTTCGAGCCTAATGTTTGGAGCCATCCTGTGAGATGGAATTTGGAAATTGAGGAATCAAGTGCAATTCGAAGATCTTTCTCTGAGTTTTGATGAATTAGTTTCCAAAATTTGGAGGACTCTTGTTGAGTTCAAAATCTTAGAGTTACTAATGGGCCTCCTATGAGTCTTAGTCCTTAAAAGCAGAGCTGGTCCCCCAAGCCGTTTAGCTGTTAAGCTCAATGTGGATGCAGCAGTTGGATCTAAATTCTCATCCATAGATATGGTAGCGAGAGACTGGAGATGAGAGTTGGTTTTTTCTTGCTCTCATAAAGGGAATACCATCCTCCCTCACCAAGCTGAAGCTGAAGAAATTAAAATGGCAGTGTCTTTGGTTCCTAAGATAGAAGTGGAGAGTATTCTTATTGAGACGGATTCTATGATCTGTCATGAAGCTCTCCTAAATCTGAGTACCCTCCTCCTAGAAGACTAGCTTCCTGTTTACTTGAGCTGCACTTTTATGTTATCTGTCTTACTAATGCTTCTATGTCTTGGGTGCCTAGACATGCTAATATGGCTGCACTGTGGCGGAGCTAGAATTTTAGTCTAAAGAGGGCAAAATTAAAAGACAATATTAAAAGTAAAATTTATCTAAAAAACATTAATCAACAATAATAACAAAATAAATAAACGATTGTAAGCAAATATGAATATATTTCATATTATTAAAATAAATAAACAAAAACAACCAATTCATAGCTACTAAAAAATTTACAAACTGATGGAGTAAAAATATGATTAGTATTACTTAAAAAATATAATGAATAAATGTTTGAAATTATTTTTTGTGATTGATAACATGCCAATTTGTAAGACATAAGTAGTAAAATTTGTAATATCTCTAGCATCATTCAAAGATAAAATGCTGTGAAAAGTATCATAAATAATAAAAATTACGTAAATAATTATATAAAAAAAAAAAAAATAAAATAGGTAATTTGGTCACTTTCAAGTTTCAACAAGCAGAAATCTTTTTTTGTTTTTTTCCTCCATATGACTACTAATAAAAAAAATTAAAAAAAGAAAAAAGAAATTAGGAGTCAGGGGGGGCAGGTGCCCCCCTCTGGCTCCATCAGTGGGCTGCACACACTCTGGCCAAGTGGTCTTTATCTTGTAATTTTTTTTGGTTCCTTTGGTTTAGGCAGCTGACCTCCCTATTTTGGTTCAGTAATTAGGGAGGAAGCTTGCTCTTGTTTGTAGTTTTCTTTATGTTAATAAAGCCTTTTCCATTTGTTTCTTCTCAAATAAAAAAGACATCTTTCTGCTAGCGATGCTAATTTTGTTTCAATATAGTGCTCCCTAATTGGTTCGGTAGTTTGCAAGAAATTTCCTACTAATGACTGTAACTTACCATCAACTTTGATATTTATTGCTTAATTAAGGCTGGCTCCTTTATTATTTTCTATTTTAACTCTCTTGTAATTGTGGAACGAACTCTACCCACTAGGCTACTACTATGTTAAAATTCAGAACATCTTACTTATATGCCGTCGCAGTGAATTGGCAAATGGCAAGTTATAGTTTCAGGTTCAGGTTGAGTCATCTTGAAATCTGGTTGAAAGTCGAAACACATTTTTCTTTTTTGAGCCCAAAATGTATGCATGATAAAAGAGTGTTACAATAAATTTGACTTTCACACATATGGGTGCGGGTACGTGTACTTGTATGGTACGACGACACAACAATTTTTGAAACAATAAGACACATGTGTAGCGAAAATATGTATATTAATTAATAATTAAATATATATATTTTTTATTTTCTAAATATTTTTTAACATTTTCTTTCAAATATTAATTTAAAAGTAACAGTAGATAATAAAATAAATACATATTAGTATTATTATTTAGTATTACTAATTACTATTACAGAGCCAAGTGATTTAAATTAAAGAATTTAATATGGTGGTTTAAAAAGAAAATCATAATAAAGAAGAATAAATATTTTTTTTTTAAATGGCGAAAATATTATTTTGACCCTTACATTTTGTGGTTATAGTTAATTTAGTTCATACATTTTAGTAGCAGTTAATTTGGTCCATATTACTTTTAGCTTGTAGTTAATTTGGTTCTTATTGTTAACTCACTAACAGAAAATGCTTGCATGGAATACGGTTATGCATTGATAGCGCACATATGGTTAAAATAATAATATTATATTAAATAATTAAACATTAAAAAAAAGCTAAATAAGCATTTTAAATGAAAAAAAAAGGCATGTTAAAAATGGAAATCTTTTTTATTTTTTGATTGGAAGAAATAGAAATCTTGACAAAACTAATTGAATGAAAAATACAAGGAAAATGAATTTTGAAAAAAAAAATCATCAATTTCTTCTTTTATTTTATTTTTGTATTTTTGCTCTTTCTCAACTACCAAACATAGCTCTTTCAATTCAACTCAAATTAAATCAAACAAACCATGGTGTTCCTCCAATCCCAAAACACTCCCTCCATCAGGACCATCACCACACCCACATCCCTATCTCCCACCCTATCCCACTGCTGTTAGTGGGCATTCTGGGTTTTAGGATGGGTTTTCGTCTAGGCCTTACAGCGTTAAATCTGTTGTTGGATTAGAAACAGAAAAACAAATCTGTGGTATTTAAGAGGTTACAATTTTGGGTGAGTTTAACCTTCGGTAATTTTTGTATTGATGGTCAAAGTGGTTTTGATAGTTTTGTGATTGGCTTTTGATTTCTGGGAAAATGGATGAAAAGTAAAGAACAAAAAAGAAAAAGTGAGTCTTGATAATTGCGTGATTAGTGTTTTGTTTCAAATTGTTGTGCCGCTGAAGTCTGGACATTGTGTTTGGTAAATAAGAAAGTGCAAGAATACAAAATAAAATAAAAGAATTTGATGGTTTTTTTCATAAATTAATTTTCCTTATTTTTGTGTCATTTTTATTATTGAAATGCTTATGTGGCTTTTTTAATGTTTAATTATTTGATTTTATGTTATTATTATTATTTTTTGGTTAAAAAGACGATTCATTAAACAAACTAAGAGACTACAACAGTAGCAGGACAACGCTTGTCAAAAAACAAACCATTAAAAATAGCCTCAAAGGCTTCCAAAACATCCACAGGCGGATTATGGAAAAGAACATAATCTAAAGGTTGATTAGAACCCATCCTAGCCATAACATCGGCACAACGATTCGCTTGCCGATAACAATGTCTGACCTGCACCTGTTGGAAGCGGCTCAACAACTGCTTGCAGCCATCCAATAAGGGGGAAACTACAATGTTAACATAATCATTGTTAAGCAAGGTAATTTTGGCATCAACTTCAACTATTAGACATTGGAAGTTAAGGTTGCTGCAGAGGACTAAACCATCTCTAAGACCCCACATTTCTGCTACAAAACTGCTACCTGAACCGATGTGCTTAGAGAACCCAGCTATCCACCTCCCCTGATCATCTCTCACGACACCACCACAACCAGCCCAACCATTGCTGCCCATATGAGACCCATCAGTATTAAGCTTTTTCCATCTAAATGGAGCTCTCCCACCGGATCCACTTTATCACATTGCACACAAAATGTCTAGGCGAAGTTGCACAAAAAAGGAACTCAAAGGCTTGAGCACGAATGTATGCAGATAGCCTCGGATTTGGGCTTTTTCTCTTGAATACACTTTGATTTCTACTCTTCCAAATACTCCACACAACAACAGGGAAGAAAATCCTCCACTGAACGCCTCCTCGAAGACTACTATCCTTCCCATTAGACCTTAGCCACTCTTGTAAATCATACCTCTAGAAGTCTCGGTTTTGATCGTCAATCCCCAGCTGAAGCCACACAGCCTTGACCCTTAAACAGTCCCTGAGAGCATGCAAAATTGTCTCTGACTCCACTTGGCAGATGGGACAACAGTCATCTTCCCCAATACCCCTTCTCACCAAACAGCCCTTCACCCCTATACTGTTATGGGCACATTGCCATATAAAAGATTTAATTCTAGGGAGGGTATCAAACTTCCAAACCCACCCCAAATTAGTCCGAAGGTTGGTGTCATCATCTAATGGCATAGTGTAAGCACTCTTTAAATCAAAAGAACCCCTAAGATTGCCTGCCTAAGCTAATTTATCCCTTCCCCTACTCACAGCAGAAACAGAAATTGCTTGAATCAAGGATTTCAAATCTGAAGGGAGGTCAAAAGGAAGCTAACCCCACTGCCAACCTGTATCTGTCAATACATCTTTGACCTTTAATTGAGTGGCTTCTCGGGTTAAAAGGCCATGGATTAGACGACGCAAAGGACCATGAGCCATCCAGCAATCGAGCCAAAAGTCCAAAGTAATATCTTTTCTAATCGTCCACATAGCACCTTTGTTAAAGGTGTCCATCCCTTTCTTCATAGCTCTCCAAACCGGAGAGCAAGGAAGCCTATTCACATTACTTGCATTTACTCTTCTGTTATTGCAGTATTTCTACCTTAATACTTGTGACCACAAGGCATCTCTTTCCGTATGGAACCGCCAATTTAGCTTGGCAAGAAGAGCATTATTTCTACCATTTGCTGCCTGCAGTCCAAGGGTCCCTTCCTCCTTAGATTTAGCCACTTTGTGCCAGCCAACCCAGTGGACTTTCTTAGTAGTTTCTGACGAACCCCACAAAAAATTCCGGTTTACTAGGTCAATACCATCAAGAATTCTACCCAGCAATTGAGCACACTGCATAACATAAGCTGGAATAGCAGATGAGGAGGCTTGGATGAGCAACATGCGGCCAGCTAATGAGAGCAAATTAGCTTTCCACCCCGCTAGCTTGGTCTTCACCCTATCAAGAATGTAATTGAAGTCTTGTGAAGAAGACCCGGTGAGTCTATTTGGGAAGCCTAGGTATTTTCCAAGCGATGGAGTAGAATGGAACCCAAGAATGTCACAAAAGGACTCTCTGCTATCCCTGTCCACATTAGGCGAGAAGAAAACTCTTGACTTGGCTTCACTCACTGTTTACCCCAAGATCTTGCAAAACTCATCTAGCACATCTCTTATTGCGGAGAAATTGGTGGCATTTGCTCTAGCAAAAAGAACTAAATCATTCGCAAAGAAAATATGGGAAAAGCCCGGGCCACTTTGGGACACTTTCATCGGCTGCCAAAGTTTGGCATTGCATTTTTCTTGAATAAGCTGACCAAGGAACTCCATACATAAAATAAATAGGTATGGTGACAGCGGGTCGCCTTGCCTTATTCCTCTCGACGGGTATATCGGATCCAAAGCTTCCCCATTGAACAAAATTTCTGTCGAGATTGTAGAAACACAGCTCATAACGATGTCCACTAAATCTTAGGAAAGTTAGGTCTAATCATCATATCCCTTATGAAACTCCACTTAAGTTTATCATATGCCTTTTCCAAATCAATCTTCAAAGCCATATACCCTATGTTTCCTCTCTTTTTGCTAAGAGTATGGATAATTTCTTGAACAATGATTGCATTGTCAACACTTTTCCTCCCCGGAACAAAGGCTGGTTGGAGCAGGGAAATGAGTTTATCCAAAAAGGGCCTCACCCTTGCAACAATTATCTTTGTGACAATTTTATAAACAGTGTTGCACAAGCTAATAGGCCTATAATTACCCAACGTTTCAGGTCCTTGAATCTTTGGGATGAGGGCAATGTGGGTCTTATTCAAGTACTTTGGCATTTTCCTTTCCTCAAAAATTTTTCCCACTTCCTCCAAGACCGATTTACCCACAACCAACCAAAATATTTGGAAGAATCTAGCATGCAGTCCATCCGGGCCAGGCGCTTTGAAAGGCTTAAGCGACCAAAGGGTTGTTTTAATCTCCTCATTTAAAGCAGCCCCACTAATACTCATCTTCTCTTCCTCTGACAATTGGGCTTGCCATTGAGAAACTAAGGGGTTATGCCGAGGGCTACTTAAGAAAGAAGAGGTGTACACCCCCTCAAAGCCTCTTCTAATGAAATCCTTGATCTCATTCTCCTCATGGATCCATTCCCTAGTTAAATCTTTTATAGCCAAAATCCGATTTCTTTTCCTTCTGACCAGAGTCGAGACATGATAAAAGGCTATATTTCGATCTCCCTAAACCATCCAATTCACACGAGATTTTAGTGCCCATAGCTCCTCCTTTTGACTAAGCACTAGCTCAAGATTCTGATGAAGCAGAAAATTAGAAGGCCTAACCGACATAGCCCTCTGAATACCATTTAACTTGGCCATAATGCTTTTCTTTTTCTCAAAAATATTTCCAAAGTGCAACCTGTTCCAGTTGGCTGCATCCTCAATGAATGTCTTAACTGCCTCAGCCAGCACAGGATTAGGGTGCCAAGCTTAAGATACAACCTTGGGAAAAGAAGGATCAGACAACCAACAAGATTGGAACCTAAAAGGCCTATTTCTCCCTATGGAAACTCTTGGTTGCATGTCAAGCAAAACGGATCAATGGTCTGAATGACATCTGGTAAGGTGAACAACTTTTGCATCAGGAAACAATAAACACCAACTTGGATTCACAAAAAACCTATCTATCCGCTCTTGGATGAGGGCTTGAAGAGGTCTTTTATTTGTCCAAGTAAACCGAGCCCCAGTGAAGCCTATATTAATCATGCTACATTTATCCAAACAATCTTTAAATAATAAAGATCTACTCACACTTACTGGCCTACCCCAAAACTTGTCTTCCTTAGTAAGCGGCTCATTAAAATCGCCCGCAAGAACCCACGGCATATCATGCAACTCAACAACCTTAATTAAATTGTTCCATAAAATGTGCCGTTCAACACTCCTAGAACTAGCATATATGGCAAAAAACAACCAATTGGAGTCAGAATTTGGTACCTTTACAACAACATGAATCTCCTGTTCAGTGTTAGCTAGTGGCATGACATCCACCCTTTCCGAATTCCACAACATCCACAGACCCCAGCAAAGCCAATGGCATCTATACGGAAAGCATTCTCAAAATGGAGCCTATCAGTGCTCTCCCTAGCTCTCTCCTCACCAATTCGAGTCTCCATCACAACTAAAATTGTTGGATTATGGATATGGACTAGCTCTCTGACATGATTTTAGAAGTTAGGCTTCAAAGCCCCCCTACAATTCCATATTATTGTATTCATGATGAAAAAATGATTAGGATTGGGGCATACATTAACAGGCGGCATAAGCGTCGCCTCCTCCCCCAAACTCCATACGGTCCACTTATGCCATATCCTCATTTGCCCTGTTCCCGCAAATTGAAATACTCCCAGCACCATCTCCAGAGAACATAAATGAACCCAAATCTTTGTTACCATAAGGAGAATTTGTATGAGCTTCACGGCACACCTGTTGCCCATTATCGAGGTTGGAATCGATTGCCACTCTAGCCTCTTGCGCTCAGTTAGACACTCCAAGAGATCTGCTTTGCACAGCTCCATTACCTTGCACCCCGATGGTTTAATCAAAGGAATCCCCCCTTTCCATGCAATCACTTCCATTAGCAGAGATATCCATACCCAAACCTTCTGTAGCCTCGGCTTAACCCACACCAAACCCCACATTGGGTTCATCTTCGCCATAAGCACCTTTGGACCCTCCACTGCCACACACATCAGACCGAGGACCCATCTCTAACCGAATACCCATCCCTAGCCGTGATTTAGCTTAGAAATAAAAATTTTAAGAACCTCTCTTCTATTGATCTCCATCAGCGCTAGACAAAGGAGGTACAAGCTCAAGCAAACTAGCTGTGAGAGGTGGTTGCGTACTACTCCCTTCAACAACGCCTAAAGACCAACCTTTGTGCAACCTAGCCCGGGTAAGGTCCTTTTTACCCTTCACAGAGGCTGTACTAAAGCCTTTTGGGCTCACTGAATCTTTCCCTTGCTGGTTTCTTGCCTTCTCAAGCCCAATAGACGTTGGGCCTCCTTCCATCACAAGTTGGGTTGGTGGTTGGATACATTCCTTATACCTTGTAAAACACTTCCGAAATGGGCCCCATTGATCACTCCTAATGATGAGTGCTTCCTTTAGGGTTCCCTTAATGCTTCACTGCTATGTTCAGTTTTAGATGGCCCAATAACATTCTTAAAATCATTCCCATGCATCCCATGCACTTGTCATGGTTGTACAGGTTCTTGTTGGAGAGACGTTCCACTACTCCTGGTATTTCTTGTCTTCTTGCGAGTGACCATGACCCACGGTCCATAGGTACCTTCAGACGCCTTTTCATGCTCTGCATGCAGCACGCCCCCTGTGGGACCCTCCTTGTCTGTCACCACATCAGGATCATGCAAACTACATGAACCTGATGCCACCTCACCATTTGCCTTTTGTCTCCGTCGAGTTTGGTCATCGGATGGTGAATGGATAGTTTTCCTTACGGTGTCCCACTCTCCCACAATCAAAGCAAAGCCTATGGATCCCTTCATATGAAACCGATTGTTCAACCTTCCCAATCAGAATACCTGTGACAAAAGGCTTAGTAACATCTATTTGGACACACAACCTCACAAACGTTTCGCGAGTTTCAAACGTAGTGTGTATGTCAATTCTCTAGACAGAACCAACGGTCTTCCCAATCTACATGAGGGCCTCCTCATTGTAATATTCAATCGGTAACTCGTTGAGTCTAATCCATACAACTATGGATGAAACATTTGCCGTTGCCGGTCGAAGGTCTGGCTCCCAGGGTCTGATGGATAAAAAGTGCTCCCCAATGAACCATGGCCCTTTCTTGAGAATGTAATCATAGTCTTCTCTCAAAGAGAATCGGGTAAGGAAAAATCCATGCCCCAAATCTACACATTCCAATCTCCCAGCTGGTTTCCAAAGCAATAGCAACCGATTATGAAGGAAGGTAAATCCCACTGAGTGACCAAATACCTTTACTATGAGAGCACATTCCCAAGGTCTACGGATTTGCCATTTAAACTCCTTGGAGAATTTCACTGCAGCAAGCCCTTCACAATGCTTCCACCTCTCCTTCATCTGAGTCAGACTCATTTTCCATACGGTCCGTGAGGTTAAAAGCCTGGGAAAAGGCACCAGGAATCTCCCCTGTGAGCTTATCCTTAAAGGATGTTGCTCGGTTCCAAGGGCCATAGCAATGGCTAGGAGAAGATGGCATTGAATCCTGCCCTTCATGGAAGCCTGAATGATTAACGTCCTTTACCTTTTTATTACTGCGCACAAGTTCTTCATGTTCTTCTCGAGAGAGAATGAGAGAGCTCATGTCCTAATCGTCCTATATTAATCTTTCTCATGATTTTATGTTATCCTTTTAGCTACGTGTGTGCCAATAATATAAATCGTTTGCCATGTAAGCATTTTTTGTTAATAAGTTAACGATAGGGACCAAATTAATTGCAAGTTGAAAATAACAGGGACCAAATTGACTCTACCAAAATGTAAGGACCAAATTGACTATGATCCAAAAATATAGGAACCAAAATGATTTTTTCACCAAAATTTTTTTTTAATAGGGTTATTTTGTAAATAAATGAATATGTTTGGATATTTATATTCATGAAGCTTCTATAGGAAGTAGGAACCTTTACTCTCAAGTCCCACCAACTACCCAAGTGCTCCTCATTTTCGTTTCCAACCTTACAAAAGTTCCAGCTGCTTTCACTCCCCTATTTTTCATTTCCAAATTCCAACCTCGTAAAAGTTCTATTTTATTTCTTTGGGAAGTTTCAGAGACACAAATCGTTAGGGACAATAAACAAAGTAATAATGGAAGAACAAAGTTAACACAAAAGATAAACAGAAAATATATAATTTAGAGGCACAAACTTATTACCAAGATACACTTATTGGTAAAAGGTTATTGCAAACTTATTGCTAAAAGGTTATTGCAAACTTATTACCAAGATACAACTAAGTTGTTGGATTCTACAAATAGTAATTCTGTAATTTGGAGAATGACCACATAATTTCTTGTGTTTTTTTCTAACTATCTTTTGGGAGAGAAATGATATGATTTCAAGGAAACATAAACCTCTATTTATACCCATAAGGTTATATTTCATTAAAATGCATGTATGGAGAGTTGAAATGTTTCATAAAATCATTCACAAGGCGTGAAACCTTTTTAAACATTTAGAACAATTACCAGAAAATTTTATAGAAAATTAAGTTTTATGAGTCTAGACTGATTGAGAGGAATCGAGCATCGATCGAAGACTCTTTTCGATCAATCAAACAGGAAACGATTATCGATCGATTCCTTTATTTATACCCATAAGGTTATATTTCATCAAAAGGCATATATGGAGAGTTGAAATGTTTCATAAAATCATTCACAAGGCTTGAAACCGTTTTAAACATGTGGAACAGTTACCAGAAAATTTTATAGAAAATTCAGTTTTGTGAGTCTGGACTGATTGAGAGGAATTGAGTATTGATTGAAGACTCTTTTCGATCAATCAAATAGGAATCGATCATCGATCGAAGTAGGTAGAGACTCCAGCATTATTTTCCTTCATCACTTCGATCGATTGAGCAAAATGTTCAATCGATTGAATATATTGAATTTTGAATTTCACTTAAAAAATTTCAGAACTTGAATTTTCACTTTATGAAACAATATTCTCCAAACTCAAATATCATTATTAAAACCTATCCATGTATATACCTATATATACAACACAAATAGTAGCAAAGCTTCGTTCACCAAGAGGTACAAGACTTGAATTTGTTTTTTTTTTTGTTTTTGTACTTTTTTTCTTCTTGGTTTTATTCTTCTTCTTCTCTTTTTTTTTTCCTTACAATTTTATGGTTTCATTTTTCCAGATCTAAGAGTGCATGCCAGCCAAATATTTATTTTGGCCATATTAGTCAAAATTCACCAGAACAAGCGAAACAACCCAAAACTTGCTGACATAGGTTCGTTAGTCTTTTTTTTTTTTTTTAAAAAAAATACTATATTCACAACATTTTCACAACAAATTCTAAGTGAAAGGTTGTTACTGGCTGTTATTGTTGGGACAAAAAAAATAATCTTAGTGTTAGATTCAAATTTGAACCAATAACTACTAATCGCCTCTAATTTGTTTTGAAAATGTTATAAACGTAGCACCTCTTTTTTTTTTTTGCACAAGAATTGTCCCAACCGTAAATGATTATTATTTTTTTAAAAAAAGGGAAGGACACACGTAAGCTGTGTCCCGTACTCATTTGACATTGACACAACAGGTAAATTGCCTTGTTCGTGCTTTCTCGCTTTCTGATAAAATTACTTATTTGATATCTTTCACTAAGAGCATTACCATCAAGTAGGCTATACCAAATGCCATTTTACCACATCAAAACCTACTTTATCAATTTTAACACATTATTTTACAATTTACCGTTCATCACATCTTTTATTTTTCAATTTTATACATTAAAATAATATATACAAATATTAAAATAACATTAAAAAAACCAATCATATAACTGTTTTTCCACTGTCACTTCTACCAACTCACTGCCACGGTGCCACCCCCACCACAGCCCACCACTGATACAAACCTACTGTTAGGATTAATGCCCTTAAATCCTATTGTATGATACTATGTAAGATATTATGTATGACATTATGTATGACATGATGTATGACTTAATATTGTGATTGATAAAGTTGTTTTATTATTATCTAAATTAATGGTAACATGAATATGAGACATTATCATATAGTCCATGAGATGCATTGTATGTGATTTATGTGAAGAGTCATAAAAGATGTAAATCACAAGTTCTTTGTAAACTCAGAATTTATAGTTCGTAGTCAGTGATGAAATTGGGCATTTCATCTGCGAAGACTACAACGTATCAACTAAGATGATTTGTCTTAATCATGGAAGTGAAGACTTCTAGTTGATATGTTGATATGTTTCAAGAGTTAAGATATATTGAACAGGACCGCTGTGAGATTTATTATTCTCCTAACGACTGTCAAATGAATAATAAATCTCACGACTTCTATTTGCATGAACTTTTAATCCTGAGAAAATAATGGACCTGATCATGAGGTGTAGGTTGCTTTGATACATCAGGAGTGAGATCTAAAATGACGGTCAAAACCTTAGTTTGTTGGGCAGCCACATTTAGTATTGATGGAACATATATTCTCAAGATGGAATTCATAGTCTCTTGATGGAGATATAAAATATTCCCTTGAGATAAGTTTAATGAGTTCAGTTATTCAGAGAGTTAAGCCTAACCACTTTAGTAAGAAATTACTAAAGTATATATTTATGAAATTAGATTTCATAAATATATAATGAATAATTTTAAAGGATTAAGCCGGGTATTCAAGAATAAGATGTAGTAATTTACAAAGTGGAAGTCTACATTTATGACTTTGTGTTACTACGAATATTTTATGAAGGGGTTGCATGTATAATAAAGTCTTGAGATATAATTTATTAATAAGGCCTAGAGTGCAATTATATTTATATAGTGGTATTAAATATAATTAATGGTAACTTTGGACTTGTCAAGAGTTGACGAAAAAGCCCAAGGCCCATTGGAGTTAGTGTCTTATTGATCCCTTTTGGTCTCACTCCAAGCCACACACTAAAGCCCAATTGGAAAGGTCCAATAGGTCCGCCCAATTAGATAATCAGTTAGTTATAAATGGAGAAACATACAGAATTTTTATAAAAAAAAATAAGAAATGGTGTGTGGGAGAGTGTGAGACACACTTTCATTCTCCCCTTAAAAATTGATTGAGAGACCACACTTCTTGGGCATAAAGTGGAATTGGAGTGAAGATAAAAAGTGTTCCCAAGTGCTTTTAATTTTTGTTTTGATTTTCTCCACACCAAGGTACGTCATCTTGTTCTTAAATTCTAAAATTTACATAGTGCACATTATCAATCATGAATGAAATAGATCCTTGTTTGTTACTTCCGCTATGTGTTTTGTATGAGATACAAAACTAGATTTTTTCCTTCAATTGGTATCAGAGCCAGGTTTTCATATCATGATTGTATAGCGTGTGATTGAATTTTAGAATTTAAGAAAACCGTTATCTTTGTATTTTCAAATTTCTGCATAAAGATATTGTTCCATAAACCTTGTGTGCATTGATCAATATATGCGATATATTGTTTTGCATGATTCCAAGAGTGCACGGATTGGATATTATTGACAGTTGGGAGTAGTTATTGAATTCATTTAATAACCATCATTGGAAATCTTGGTTTGTAATATATATATGGTGCCGTGTCTTTTATGGCCAAAGATATATATGCTTGATGTAGTTATTGAATGGCATTTCAATAACTGCCATACGCGTGAATCAAGATCATTATACTGCTTGGATTTCTTTTGCACCGCTTGGAAATTTTAATCCTATATATTATATATAATATACGGATTCAAGCATTTAACTTATCATGTGTATCTTTATAACTTTTCTTCAATCCGTACATATATATATATATGTACCTATATCAAGAAGTGCTATATGAATTCAATGAATTTATTGCAATTGCATGGCTTCCATGGCTTGACTTTAATGCTTGGCTTGGTGAATGTCATTGCACGGCTTGAATTGATTGCACGGCTTGGAGTTTGATTGCATGCCTTGGTTTATACTAAGATATATATATATATATATATATATATATATATATATATATATATATATATATAATATGTAATAATCATGATGATGCAAGGAAAATCAGTAGGCTAGATGCTCTGGATTTGAAAAGTCCACTCGCTCTCTAATGGCCTGAAAAATAAAGGAAAACGATCAAAGGTGACTAGGATCGCCGGCCAAGAACCCTCCGATGGTAAAATCAGTTTTCTCTCTATGTTTTTGGAGTTCCAATTTCTTAGGAAAATGCTCAACGTACCTTCCATTGGTCTGAATGGCCGTTTATATAGTGTCATGGGGACAATTATTGAAATTGTAACCTCCCCTGGATTTCAGGAGGTCCGAGGTTCTTGGATAACTCCCATAACCACCTGATAGTTGCATTTTCTCATACAACGGTCATCGGAAGTTATGCGTGTATTACGGAATGATGAAGTGTATTCTTTTTAATTCCAAAGTGTACGTTCTCGTCCAAGGGTCCTCGTGTGGATGAGTCTAGTCAGGACGAGGTGGTCGCCTTTTCAGGACGAGAGATGCGGGTTTGACTTTGTCCATGGACGGCTATGACGTTAGCTCCCGTCTTGATGCTTTCTTATGGACGGCTGCTGGTGTGGATGACCGTGGATGATCTGGAGTACATTCCTCATCAAATTATATATTACATATATTAATTTGTATATTATATTATATATAATATAATATGGATTTTTATATGTAATAAGGGTTTTTATTACGTTATATATATATTTATATATGTTAATACTAGTTTAATGAAATTTATTCCTAATGAGATTAGGGTTATATTTTCAAAGTATCTAGTATTATTATGGTTCTTCATCTTAAAAACCTTTAATTTAAAATATCTAGTGGGAGAGAGATACAAGGGTTGCATCTCACGGCCTCCATTGTTGGTTCATAATAGTGTGAAATATATATTTTGTCTTTGCCTCGAGCTTAACATTTCATGCGGAGAGTATTTATTTCATAGTCCTACAAGATTGAATTTCCTGGTTTATAGTGGTTTGATAAACACCTTGTCTTAGCTTCGAGCTTTGCATTCCATGCAGAGTGTGTTTTATCATGGTACTACAAAATAAGCCCGTTAAAGGGATGAAATGTGGTTACACATGATTATAGACAATGGTATACATTAGACTAAATATTATAGTATCTTCTATGCTGAGTTCTTACTATTATTACTTAGAGGCTAAATGTAAAACGACATATTATTAGTGTTTGATAAGAGTTATCATGATAGCACTAATAATGAGAATAGGTCTCAATCAATAATAGTATTTTATGTTCACTCTATGCTGAAGGATATTGAATGTGAGATTGGGTTGTCGTTGCATATATTATTTTATGGTTTTGTTAAGGTTCCATATTATATGATTATATGCTAAATTGATAATGTCCAGTTTACTTATTATATTCATATTTATTATTTTTAGATTTTATCGTGGCATCATTTAGCCCACTTGTTTCTATTCTTAACCAAAACAAACTGACTGGATCCAATTATGTTGACTGGAAAAGAAATTTGGACATTGTTCTTACTGCTGAAGAGCACAAGTATGTGCTTACTCAACCATGTCCTAACTTTCCTTCATTAGATGCTCCTCTTGAGGAAAAACAGCGATATGATTGTTGGCAGAAATCTAATGAGATGGTCAAGTGCTATATCCTAGCATCTATCTCAAATGTTCTACAGCATCAACTGCAAGATGTAGAACTTGCTTCGGATATAATGCATAGTCTGAAGGAGATGTTTGGTGAGTAAGGTCGTTCTGCAAGGTAAGAAACCATGAGGCAAATTTATAATACCAAAATGGCTGTAAGAAGTTCAGTGAGAGAGCATTGTCTTAGGATGATTGCTAATCTGAACACATTAGAAATTTTAGGTGCCGACATTGATGGAGAATCCCAAGTGGATATGATACTCCAATCACTACCAGAATCATTCAAGGAATTCAAACTCAATTATAATATGAACAAAAAGATTTATTCTTTGTCTAAATTAATGAATGAGTTAGTGGTGGCGGAAGGCATCCTTGGTACTTCTAGTGTTGAAGCCAATGTGAGTGAAACTTCTACTTCTCAACCTAAATCAAAAGGCAATGGTAAGAAGAAGAAGAAGAAAAAGAAGAAGAAGAAGAAAGACTTCACTAAGAAAGATGGTAAACAAATTGCCTCAGGGGTTGCCAACAAAGGAAAGAAAATCAAAGGAAAGTATTTCCATTGTGGTGAGAAAGGACATTGGAAGAAGAATTGTCCAACATTCAAAGCTACTAAGAATAAGGGTATGAAAAGTTCATTTCTTCTTGAAATATGTTTGATACAGAATCCAAAAGATTCTTGGTGTGTGGATTCAAGGTGTACTAATCATATCTGCAATTCTTTGCAGGGGTTCTAGGAGACCAGAAAGTTGAATAAGGGAGACCTATTTCTTACTTTGGCTGATGGGAGCAAGATTCCGATTGTAACTGTTGGAGTGTTTAATTTGTGTTTTAAGTCTAGAGTTTTAATATTGGAAGACTGTTTGTATGTACCTAATGTTTGTAGGAATTTAATTTTTACAACTTACTTAGGTAAACATGTATATTGTGTTATCCTAAAAGACAATGTTGTAATAAAGAAAGATAAAGTGTTTATCTATTCTGACAATATTGTGGATGGTCTTTATATTTTAACTCCTGATAAGCATGAATTATACAATTCTGAATTAGATAGTAGCTCTCATGTAAAATCATTAAAGAAAGAGAAAGTTTCCTTCTACTAGTGATGCATATCTATGGCACTTGCGTTTAGGTCATATCAATTCAAGTAAGATTCAAAGACTAATCAAAGATGGACTTTTACAGCCCATGAACTTTGATGGTTTTTCAGTTTGTGAATCTTGTTTGGAAGGTAAGATGACCAAATAACCTTTTAATGCAAAGGGTAGAAGAGCCCAAGATTTGCTAGAACTAGTACATTCAGATGTATGTGATCCTATGTCAATCCAAGCAAGAGGTGGCTATGAGTATTTCATTACTTTCACTGATGATTACTCTAGATTTAGTTATGTGTACCTAATGAAATGGAAGTCCGAAGCCTTTGAAAAGTTCAAAGAGTTTAGGGCTGAAGTTGAGAATCAATTGAGTAAATACATAAAGGCCATTCGATCTGATCGAGGTGGCGAATACCTTCTTGGTGATTTTAAGGATTACTTGACTGAAAATGGAATTATATCCTAGTTGACTGCACCTAGAACTCCACAATAAAATGGTGTAGCAGAAAGAAGAAATTCTTTTAGATATGGTTAGGTCCATGTTGAGTTATTTGACTCTACCAATTTCCTTTTAGGGATATGCTTTAAATACTGCAATATATCTTCTGAATTTAATTCCTTCGAAGTCTATTCCTAAAACACCTGTAGAGTTGTGGAATAGGCGTAAGCCTAGTATGAGACATCTCCACATTTGGGGTTGTCCAGCACATGTGTTGAAAGGAAAGTCTGACAAGTTACAGTCTAAAACAGAAGTAATATTTTTTATAGGGTATCCAAAAGGAACAGTTGGAAGTTTATTCTATGGTTATAAGGATAATAAAGTGTTTGTTAGTACAAATGACAAATTCTTGGAAAGTGACTATATGAATAATTTTACTCCTAGAAGTAGAGTTGTCTTGGCTGAAATGAATGAACCTATAATTGAAAAACCAATAGATGAAACTAGGGATGATATGACTGTATTAGATACACCACAAGATACTACTCATGAGATGTCTAGTACACAAGTGCCTTGTCGTAGTGGGAAAATTATTTAGCCTCCTATAAGATTCATAGGTTCGGGAAAAACTTATGAGGCTATCTTAGAAGAGACTGAATCGGATCCTTACACTTATGATGAAGTAATAAATGATATAGATGCACATCATTAGGTCCAAGCTATGAAATCTGAATTGAATTCTATGTATTCCAATCATGTATGGGATCTTGTAAAGGCGCCTAACGGCATTAAACCTGTTGGTTGCAAATGGGTTTACAAGAAAAAGAGAGAGATAGATGGAAAGGTTGAAACCTTTAAAGCAATACTAGTGGCGAAAGGGTATACACAAAAAGAGGGTATTGATTATGATGAAACTTTTTCGCCAGTAGCCATGCTTAAATCTATCAGAATTCTTTTATCTATTGTTGCTCATTATAATTATGAGATTTGACAAATGGATGTCAAGACTGCATTTCTTAATGGCAATCTTGAAGAAGAAATATACATGTTGCAACCGGAAGGTTTCATAGCAAATAACCAAGAGCATATGGTATGCAAGTTGAATAGGTCCATTTATGGACTTAAACAAGTATCTAGGTCATGGAACATCAAATTTGATCAAGCAATCAAATCATTTGGTTTTGAACAAAATCTTGATGAACCATGTGTGTACAAAAGACATCGAGACAAAGTAGTAATATTCCTAGTGCTTTATATTGATGATATTCTACTCATTGAGAATGATGTAGGGGTAATGTCAACGGTTAAAATTTGGTTGTCAAGCCAATTTGATATGAAAGACTTGGGTGAGGCTAACTTTATTCTAGGGATCAAGCTTTAGCGAGATCGCAAGAATAAGATATTAGGCTTATCACAAGCTGGATATATAGATAAGATCCTAGAACAATTTAGCATGCAAAACTCCAAGAAAGGATTGCTTCCTTTTAGACATGGGATTCCTCTATCTGATGATCAAAGGCCTAAGACTCAAGAGGAAGAAAATATGATGAGACAAGTTCCTTATGCTTCTGCAATGGGAAGTCTCATGTATGCCATGCTTTGTATTAGACCAGATATTTGTTATTCAGTTGGCATGGTCAGCCGATATCAATCAAATCTAGGACCAAAACATTGGCAAGTTGTAAAGCATATTTTCAATTATCTTAGGAGAATGAGAGATTATATGCTTGTTTATCGGTGTGAGGATTTAATTCTCATTGGCTATACAGATTCAGATTTTCAATCGGATCTAGATTTTAGAAAATCCACTTCAGGATGTGTTTTCACCTTGGGAGGTGGAGCCATAAGTTGGAGGAGTGTTAAGCAATCTTGTATTGCGGACTCTACCATGGAAGCCGAGTACGTTGCTGCTTGTGAAGTAGCAAAGGAGGTTATTTGGCTCAAGATATTCCTTTCTGATCTTGGTGTTATGAGAATGGAGCAAGTTTCCATCACATTATTTTGTGACAATAGTGGAGCGGTTGTACAATCCAAAGATCCAAGGAATCACAAGAAAGGAAAGCACATTGAGAGAAAGTACCACATCATTCGAGACATTGTTGCTCGTGGAGATGTTGTGGTAGCAAAGATTGAAAGTGCAAATAATCTAGCAGATCCTTTTACCAAAATCTTGCCTTAAAGGACTTTCGAGTCACATTTGGAAGCAATGAGAGTTAGATTAATGCACAATAGTCTTTAGGGCAAGTTGGAGATTGTTAGGATTAGTGCCCTTAAATCCTATTATATGATGCTACGTATGACATTATATATGACATTATGTATGACATGATGTATGACTTAATATTGTGATTGATAAAATTGTTTTATTATTATCTAAAATAATGGTAACATGAATATGAGACATTATCATATAGTTTATGAGATGCATTGTATGTGATTTATGTGAAAAGTCATAAAAGATGTAAATTACAAATTCTTTGTAAATTCAGAATTTATAGTTCGTAGTCAGTGATGAAATTGGGCATTTCATCTGCAAAGACTATAACGTATCAACTAAGATGATTTGTCTTGATCATGAAGTTGAGACTTCTAGTTGATATGTTAATATGTTTTAAGAGATAAGACATATTGAACAGGACCGCTATGAGATTTATTATTCTCCTAACGACTGTCAAATGAATAATAAATCTCACGACTTCTATTTGCATGAACTCTTAATCCTGAGAGAATAATGGGTCTGATCATGAGGTGTAGGTTGCTTTGATATATCAGGAGTGAAATCTAAAGCGACGGTCAAAATCTCAGTATGTTGGACAGCCACATTTAGTGTTAATGGAACATATATTATCAAGATGGAATTCATAGTCTCTTGATGGAGATATAAAATATTCCCTTGAGATAAGTTATTCAGAGAGTTAGGCCTAACCACTTTAGTAAGAAATTACTAAAGTATATATTTATGAAATTAGATTTCATAAATATATAATGAATAACTTTAAATGATTAAACCGGGTACTCAAGGATAAGATGTAGTAATTTACAAAGTGGCAGTCTACATTTATGACTTTATGTTACTACGAATATTTTATGAAGTGGTTGCATGTATAATAAAGTATTGGGATATAATTTATTAATAAGGCCTAGAGTGCAATTATATTTATATAGTGGTATTAAATATAATTAATGGTAACTTTAGACTTGTCAAGAGTTAACGGAAAAACCCAAGGCCCATTGGAGCTAGTGTCTTATTGGTCCCTTTTGGTCTTACTCCAAGCCACACACTAAAACCCAATTGGAAAGGCCCAATAGGCCAGCCCAATTAGATAATCAGTTAGTTATAAAGGGAGAAACATACAGAATTTTTATAAAAGAAAATAAGAAACGATGTGTGAGAGAGTGTGAGACACACTTTCATTCTCCCCTTGAAAACTGATTGAGAGACCACACATCTTGGGTGTAAAGTGGAATTGGAGTGAAGATTAAAAGTGTTCCCAAGTGCTTCTAATCTTTGTTTTGATTTTCTCCACACCAAGGTACGCCATCTTGTTCTTAAATTCTGAAATTTACGTAGAGCACGTTATTAATCATGAATGAAATAGATCTTTGTTTGTTGCTTTTGCTATGTGTTTTGTATGAGATACAAAACCAGATTTTTTCCTTCACCTACCACCACAACCCACCATTGTTACAAATCCATCACCACCAACCAAAATCAACCAACCAACAACAACCAAAATCAGCTTCAGCGGCGGCTTCAGGCGAGACAGCTCCAGGCGAGATCAGCTTCAGCGGCTTAAGGTGGCTTTAGGCGAGATTAGTTTTAGTGGCTTGAGGATGAGAGAGGAAGAGAATGAGAAAGAAGAGGAAGCTGTGGAGGATGATCCAGACGAATATGGCAGTGAGATCGACGGTGATATCGGCAGTTTCGGCGAGATTGGCAGCGAGTCGACATCTTCAGCGAGATCGGTGGCTTTGGTGAGATTGGTGAGAAAGAAGAAACGATGGGCAGAGAGAACAAGTTCTAGATTAGAGAGAGAGAGAGAGAGAGAGAGAGAGAGAGAGAGAGAGAGAGAGAGAATGATGAATAAAAAATAATAATAAACCCGTGTGCTATATTGCTCCATACCGTGCCAAAGATATCACGGTACTATAGCATGTTGCAAAATTTTGACACATTTGGAACACCTCATGAGGCTTGAATAGTGGTGTTTGATGTGTCAAATGCAAAATATTTGGCATTTAACATACCTGATGATAGTGCTCTAATGGTGTTAGTTGCCCAAGTGCATAGCTCTTAATTACATATTACATATACAAACCTCCTCCAAGTCCTTGTATCTAACCAAAAATTGGTCATTCTACGGTTCCCACATTTTTCTTGTGGGTATAGTACCCACTTAAATTCTAGCCATATGTATTTTTTTTTTCTAAATCTTGGCCGTTTATTTTGTTTTAATGAATACCAGTTACTGGACATTTTGTATAAAAAAAAAATTTAACACATACAATTGTTCTTCTTCTCGCTTGCATTCTCTCACTTCTCCTTCTAAAACTACGTTCTCCCTCTCTCCCTTGAGTTCCATTTGTGTTGGGTGATTCTCACTTGTGAAGGTTTTCTCAAAAACATCAAAATTACTTTGGTATAGTAAAAGGTTTTTGCTCATGATCAGACAATTAAATCCAAGTGGAGCAAAAAGTCTAGAACTACACACGTGCCCAGACACTTTGACACAAGTTAGATGTGTGACAAGTAGTAATTGAATTTTTTTTGCTAAGTACCAATGATAGAAATGTGTGTAAGTAATGTAACCCACTTACATTTTGACAAATATGCAAATTGTGTCCAAGTATGTTGGTAGGTGTGTGTCCGAGCTTCGTGGCTATCAATTTTAGGAATTGAGGCCCAGACAGAGATTATAAAAGCAAGTCATTTACTTAAACCAACTGTTCTGCCATGGTGTGGCCGTCACTGGAATTTAGCAGACTAGACTTTGTGTTTCACTATGACCGTGGCTTAGTAATCTACAATGGTATGCCCTCTATAATGTAGGCTATCATACCTAAAATTATAATGACATGCCTTCTATAATTTTGTTGTCTTTAGATAATCTTCAGTTTAATAGATGACTTTCTATTCACATTTTCATAAAACACTTGATTTTTGTGTGACAACGGCATGGGTTTGTGTTCAAGTGGAACAATGACATTACGTAACTATAGGAAGGAATCTCTTAGGTGGGTAAAGATGCTGGCTAGAAGTATTGAAATAGAAACCTCATGGATCTTGTAAAGCCTTGATAATCACTAGACCAAAAGGATGGGAAAAGGCAATCACTCTTTCTTAATCAAAACCAGCATTCTTAAGTTAAGACTAAAAGAGGTAGGTAGTCTCGGTGATTCTTAAAACTCTGTTATTGCTTCTCCTAGTTTTGGTAAATCCAAAGGATTTTTTTTCTCATTTTTTTCATGCCTCCATTGTTGTATGCTTTCCATAGCTTAACCAACAAAATAACAGCTTCACTACTTCTGTTCTTTTTCAAAGTACGCATGAAGGTGAGAGCTGGCTGGCTTATGTATGTCTAAGTTGAGATTAGGCCAAAGCCCGAATACTAGTTTCATTGTTCTCATGCATCAATTTTTGGCTTGAGAAGTTATGTCCATTGGCTAATTAGTCCCATTGTATATGTTCTAACACAAAATCATCGAAAAAGCTCTGTTTAATGTGTTGAAGCTCAAAATTCCACCAGATAAAACATCATTCTTTGCCAAGAACATCTCTATTTTTTATTGTAAAGTTGTGTGTTAATTATTGTTATATATTATATTGGAAATGATTATGAGTAAGTCTATTTATAAGACCAATGAGCACCACCTCCCCGTATTTGACCAAATTTCTACTCCAATATATTTTAGGTCATTAATCATCACACTTATATTCTCTCCTTATCAGCATTTTAGGCAATTGAACACTACTCTTATACTCCCCGGAATTTAAACTCTTACAATTAACATCAAACAATAAAAATTTCAACTTGCATTTAATTATTTCCAAAATTTGAATATATTTAACAAAATTTTTTCTTTCAAAATATAACAATATTTGTATACATAAACATAACATGTTATTTAACATAAACTGCATTAATAATTGTGCTATGATCTTCTTTATAAAGAGATTCAATTTGGAACTATTATATGTCCAAGGTCTAATATTGAAATAATTTCAAAGGTTTGCCTTGAATTTTTTCATATTAACAAAAAATTCAATTTATAGTTTAAATAGTGTTGTAGAGGAATTTTGACGACAATTCTAGTTTCAAAATTGAATTATATCAATTCTTTTATTTACTGACAGAGTACAGTCCACATGAGGCATTGATTTTCGTGTTTTCATTCATGTACATAAAAAGTGAAAACTCGTTAATTTTAAACTTCTGCCTACTGTGGATAAATAAATTTTGGTCCTCTATAAAATAAACCCACACACTCTCTCTCTCCACGTAGTGTGCTAATTTTAGTATAAAAATAAAGAGTTTATTTTTAGTTTTATTAAACTTTAATTTTAAATCTATATTAAATGTCGAGAGTTTGAATTTTACTACTTGCCCAATTTTATATAATGAAATCATTACCAAATCACTATTTTTAACCTCTAATTGCATTATTTATATCATCTTGGTCGATTAAGAAAGTAAAAAAAGACTCAATTTCATTGGTATTGATTTTCAACAACAAAAAAAAAAAACCTAAACTTAAAAGATCTTTACATTTTCTCATTTTTGTGTGTAGCATATTATATGCACAATAGCTTGGAATATATTAAAATATGTATATGGAGTGAACAATAAAAAAAAAAAATTGTTCACTAGCATGTGCTAAAAGTTACAAGTTTATTTTTAACAACATGTTAATGTATGCAATTATGTTTATGATTTGAAAAAAATGTTTGTTAAAATATTAAATTTTTTGCAAATAATTAAATGCAAGTTGATACACTTATTGTTTGATGTTACTTGCAAGAGTTTAATTTTAGTGGAGTATAAGTTGAATATTATTTTTTGTAATATTTGCGTCAATTTCTAGAAATTGTAGTTGATAATTTTTGATTGAATTATCCTTTAAAAAAAAAAAAAAAAAACTTGACGTATTGAGTATGCATTACGGATTAAGAGATGTAGATACCAAATTTTGTCTACACTCATGTTTTGAAAAAAAGAAAATTTGAGTGTTAAATTATAGGTTTACATGGTTTTCATGGTAGTTCCTAATTTTTTGTTGATTTTAATTTTTTTTTATTGGATTTACCAAATTTAGGTGAGCTTTAATAACAAAGGTGATAAAAATGATTGCAACATGCAAGACTACTGTATATTTAAATTACAAACTCAGCAACATATAATGGCATTATTGTCAATATAGCACCGATGCCAATGTCAATTACAAACTCAGCCACATATAATGGCATTATCGTCAATATAGCACCGATGCCAATGTTAAATATGAGCCTTCCTCCTATAAGCATATGATGATTCGCTAATAATATCGATAATTTTCTCCAATAAGCATATCACCTTATTTTTGTTTAGACTTCTAAACTTTATCATGATTGAAATTTTCTTTAATTTTGGGCCAACTAGTTAATTGTCTTTATTTTTTATGCAAAATATATTGACTACTTGCCAAGTGTTTATAAGCCTATCTAATTTTCATCGATCGAGAATTTTGGCAGGATTTGGAACAACTAAGTTACAAACACATAATAAGAATATTATATTAAAAAAAAAAACTTAAAATTTAACTTCTCCTATAAAAATTAGTATTTCATTGGCACTAATAGTTTTTGAATTGTAAACATTAACACCATGACTTTGTTTCTTTTCTTTTTTTCTTTTTTTTTTTTTACATTTTAGAATTAGAATAATATTTAATACTAAATTGCATTAGTATTGGTTTCTTTATAAAAAGACTGAATTTAATTTTCTTTTTTTCTATGTATAGCACAGTACAAAATAATATGTGCATGAGATGAACTTTAAAAAAAAAAAAATTTAATAACTTGCATGTTACAAGTGTAAGTTAAACAACATGTTTATGTGCACATATATGTATATGTTTAGAAAAGGTTTGTTAATGTTCATCACTTTATGTTGTTTTCATTCACTTTATGTTGATTGAGTTTCATTACTTGGAATCAATATGATTAACTAAAACTAGTTTATATTTTACGAGTACTCTTATTGCTTTGAACTGTTATCTTATAAATCTCCACATAAGATAAGCTAAGCTTAACTGATGTTAGAAAGGAAACACATATTGTAGGAGAGAGATCCTTGCAATTTCCAAAAAAGCCTATGTGTTCCGCAGGTTCTAGTGGAATTCGAAAACGGGGTAGAAACTTTGTAGATCTAAGAAGTTTGGGGGGTTTGGGTTTCAGAATATTTTGAGAATTCAACCAAGATATCCTTTCTAAATTACCCTGGTGGTTGTTATCTGGAAAAAAACTGTATGTGTGTCAATGTTTTAAATGCCAAATAATAGGTAAGACACAATTAGCTAAACCATTGCTCATCTAATAAATTCTCTCCGGTCCAAAAAAGCTTGTTAGGTGTTAAACATCTCATCTCAAAGGTTGTTTGCATGATTGTGGGTGATGGTAACGCAAAAGGAATATGGGATGATTCGTGGATTCCAGATCTTCGAGGATTTATTCCTATCCTAAAGAGAGGAGCTATTTGAATGAAATTATGCTTGTCTCTCAGATTTTGAATTCTGAACATTCAGATTGGGATATTCACAACTTAAAGTCGTGGTTTGAGGACTCTTATAAAAAATTTTGAGAATTCCAATCTCTCTAATTGGGGGTGTGGATCTTTGGGTTTAGACTCCTGTAAGTTCTGGGGTTTTGCCAATTAAACCAGCCTATTGGATTTGCAAGGAGGAGGCACATCATAATAATGACTCTCTTTGGAGCTATATTTGGAAAGCCAATTTTGCATGAGTGGCATAAATTGTTGATATGGAGGATTGCAGTAGATGTTTTGCCTACCAAAGCAAATTTTGATAGGTTCTTTAAAATTGGAGATGATATTTGTCCTCTTTGCAAATTAGAGGTTGAGTCCTCAATTCATCTTTTTGCTCTATGCCCAGTAGCAAAATCAGTTTGGTTCAACAGTTATGGGTTTAAGAATGGATTCATTTGGTTTCTCCTTGGCAGTGGACCTTATTCAATTCTTATTCTCCCCTCCTTTTGCAAATGTTTCGAGCCAAAGGACGAGTTCCTAATGTTTGGAACATCCTGTGTGATGGAATTTGGAAGTTGAGGAATCTAGTGCAATTTGAAGATTTCTCTTTAACATTTGATGAATTAGTTTCCAAAATTTGGAAGACTTTTGTTGAGTTCAAAAATCTTCACACACAAAGGTTTACAAGCCTTGTCATTACCACACCCAACCCAAATGAAATACAAAACAAAACCAAGATGCCATGGACCCTCTCAACCCTCTCAAGTTCTCCACCTCCACAATTGCACACGCGTGTCACATGACAAATTGGGCCTCCTATGAGTTTTAGTCCTTCGAAGCAAAGCTAGTGTCCCCGAGGGGGGGGGGGGGGGGGGCAAAAAATATAATCCTCGGGGACTGACCTAGGTGGGGGCCCAAGGGAGATCGGGCCCCGGGTCCAAACTTTTTTTAAAAAAAGTTATTATATATTTCATTTTTGTAGTTAGATGTATTGTAAAGTAAGATAGTAAAATAAATAAAGTGGGCTTTTTGAGGTGCTAAAAGCTAAAATTTTTAGCACCGCCACTATGAATGTTTTAACTTAAAAAAATAATCCTAGCTAGCCTAGTATTAAAAAAAAATTATTATTTTGTTTTTGTTGTTATCTTTGTTAGTAAATAATTGCATCTTAATATATTTAGAAACAACGATTTTGAGTATTTATAATTTTTTAATACTATATGGATGTCAATTTGGAGTTTTTTTTTCTTTATACTCCGGCCCCTGCTAGCTTAAAATCCTGGGTCCGCCTTGAATTAATCTATGACCCTTAACATAGTCCAAAAAACAACAATAACAAAAATTAGTTCATATATGTGTGTGTGTGTGTGTGTATAAAGTTGTGATTTATAACTATATTTTATCTTAGCTTTATTCCATAACAAAAAGTGTTATAATTGCTTTAATTTTGTTCCTTGTATTTTGTTGGATTTTATTGTATTGGATTTAGTATTAAGTTGGTGAAGAATTAAGCATGAAATGAAGAATCAGTCCAATTTCGCAAATAGCTCGCAAGAAGAGTAACTCGCGAAAAGGGCACGTAAGGAACACATGCTGAAAGTTGAAGAGTCAAGTGTCAAGCTACATTTCACGGGTGCTTTGCGAGACAGGCCATCTCGCGAGGTACCTGCAAAACTCTTTGCTTAAAAGATTTTAAGTGTGACTTTCTTATCCTTCACCCATACTATATATACTCTCATTACCCACAAAAGTAAAAGAGACTATTCAGAGAGAAAAACCCTAGATAGGTTTCTACAACACAACACACCCATCTTTTAGTGAGAAAGCTACTCATTTTTTAGTTAGAAATTATTGTAGCTTCTTCTCCTTCCCTCTCTCATTGTCATACCTTAAGAGGAGATTTGTACTCAAACACAACTCACACATTTTCAAAGTGTAGAGAGTGTTTTGGAGCTTGGAAAACTTTGGAAATTTTGCCAAAAGAAGCCGATGAGGCTTGGTGGATGCAATCGAGCGTATTGCGGGATTCGAAAAGCTAGTGAAGACAAAACTCTGAGAAGTCCGTTGATAGCAGGAGCTTGGAGGGCTCAAGTACATTGGGTAGATTAGGCTTAGAGGGTCTTTTATTATTTGTGTACTCCAATTTATTCGCTAGTGGATTAATTTCAACTTGGAGGGTCGCGGAGAGGTTTTTCGCCGAGTTCTTCAGTTTTCTCTTCGATAACACATCTTGGTGTTATCTTGTGTTTGCATCTCTCTTCCCTTACTCTTGTACTTTACTTTTATTTATTATTGTTCATGTGTATGCATTAGAGTAGATTTGATGATTGCGCTTCATTTACTCTTGTTCTGCACTTAGATAAGTTAGAGTAAAACAATCTAGCCATAATTTTAATATTGGAATCTAAACAAACTCGTGCGTTTTAGGACAAATCCAAACTTTCAATATATATATATATAAAGAAATTAACCACTGGTCCAATTTCTATCCCTTTAAAATCTTGAAAAAAAAAACCATCTTATCAAATCATTATAATTTAAAAAGGCATAAATGCACTTTTAGTCCCTACATTTTGCACTTTTTCTATTTTAGTTCCTATATTTTATTTTTACCACTTTTAGTCCCTGAGCCAATTAACGCGGGACATTTAAGTCCTTGAAGCACCATTCCGTCAGCCAACTAATGGGGAAACTGACGTGAGCATTAAACTATTATTAAAAAAATTATTTACATTTTTTAAATGCCAAAATTAAAAAAAAAATTAAATTACTCAATTTTTTACAAGTTCTTCCCAAATCTAAGAAATAAACCCAGCACCCAAACCAATATATGACAAACCCCGAATCTAAATCCAGCAACCAAATCGTTTTCAAAAAAAAAAAATCCAGCAACCAAATCTAATCTCTATCAAATCTAGAAAAACAAGAAACAAATCAAAGAAACCAACAGTGCATGTCGAAGAGAACAAGAGCAAACCTAGAATCAAACTTCACCTTCTCACAATCAAACCCAGAACAAGAGCAACAATACCCAGCAAACTTCATGTTCTCACAATCAAACCCACCACCACCGTCGATTAAGAGCAAATCAAACGCAACCAAACAAACCCATCTCTTAGCAACCAAACACAGCAACAAGTAACAAAAAACTCAAACAAAAATTCTATGGTTTTTGGGTTTGGAGTAGATCCAACGGCATCATTTCTGCCTCCTCAAATCCAACAAAATCGTTTCACACCACCAACCCTAACTCCACCAAAACGATGTTGTCAAACCCCACTGTTTTTGCCTCCTCGGCCACTCCGTCTGCACGTCACCCAAACTCGCCGCCGATACCATATTCAAGACTCTCGAGAAGTAAAGCGAATCAGACTCCGAGGCGGGGACTAAATCGGGTGGGGCCGAGGCGGAGGAGAAGGAGTCAAGTTCGAAGATCGGGCGCCAAGAGCCAGGGTCAAGCTTGTCCTTGGACTTGTGAGGTGAGTGGGACTTGGAGCCAAACTCGTCCCACTCGAACGAGTCATAGGGAGTGGTGGGATCGGGGGGTGAGTCGTCATCGGAGGATGAAGTGGCGTCTTTGAGATCGTCTTGAGAGAGAATGAAGACGAAAGGGCGAGCGGTGAGTGAGAGTAGAGAGAGAGAATTAGGAGAGAGAGTATGAGTTTCTATTCTTTTGCTGGGTTTTTGTTCTTTGATCCGGTGGGGTTTGAGTGCTGGGTGCTGGGGTTTGAGTGTTGGGTGGTAGGTGCTGGGTTTCTGTTCTTTGATTAGGAGAGAAAGTATTAGTTTGGGTGCTGGGTTTATTTTTCAGATTTGGGAAGAACTTGTAAAAAATTAAGTAATTAATTTTTTTTTAATTTTGGCATTTAAAAAATGTAAATAATTTTTTTAATAATATTTTAATGCTCGCGTCAGTTTTCCCGTTAGTTGGCTGATGAAAGAGTGCTTCAAGGACTTAAATGTCCTGCGTTAATTAGTTTAGGGACTAAAAGTGGTAAAAAAAATGTAGGGACTAAAATGAAAAAAATGCAAAATATAGAGACTAAAAGTGCATTTACGCCATTTAAAAAACAAAACCTCTAAATTAATACTTACCACTGATATTGAATCGCTGCACCCACACCTTCACCTCACGCTGGAGAGGCCCACACCCACAGAATATTGGCTACACCACATCAGTCTTGTTAGATCGATCTACCACCGGCCACCTGGTATTTTTTTTCTTCTCTCACTATCTCTGAACTCATATTCTGTCCCTGTAAACTCTATTCTGCTTTATCCAACTTTTATAGTGAGCAAAGAGTAAAGGTGAGTGTTTTGTTAATGGTTAAGTTTCGGTGATCTTTTCTTGATAAGAAAGTAAAGTTAAATAGTTGAATTGGTATTGGGATGTGGTCAGCAATGTTAGCGGGATATTATTCATTAGTAAATATGGCTGGTGGAGTTGAATAGTAATTGGTAAGGAATTTTGTTTTTTGGTTTTTTCAACATTAGAGTTTATGTTTATCCGTACTAGCCAGAATAGTTGAAATATATATATTAGTGTCAAGTCATTGTGTATGTGGGTGAATAAGAAACGAACAGAAAAATATTAACGTAAAGAGAAAAATATGTATATACATAAAGGAACACAATTAAATCATTTTCTAATAATTTAAAAGAAACGAGCAACTAAAAGAATATATATATATATATATATATATATATATATATATATATATATATATTATAACTTAAATTGAACAATTTTTGAAAGGTAATTGTAAATTTATTTTTGATTTTTTTATATTTTATTAAAATACCACAACTCATTTACCCTTTCTTTGCACAAACTTATTAGTAGAACTATTAGTGGGTGCATAGGTGTAAAATGTCAATATTTTAGTTGACAAAAACTCATAATTGCAAAGAATATATATATAGAAAACCCTGACTAAATTGGAGAAGAAAAGGCATGTAATGAAAAAAATGTAACACAGAAGGACTAATAAAATTGTTTGAACAACATTATTGTTGACTAAAAAATTGTAAATAAACCCATAAAAATATTTTCCAAAATAATTTGAAAGGAAAACAGATTAAAGTATAATATATTGTAACAATTTGTCTAGTGATTTCTCAGCATCATTTAGATGTTAATTCAATAAATCTTTGCAAACTTGGCAAATTAAAGTCATCAATTTTCATTTCGTTTATCTCCTTCTAAATTTAAATTTCCTTTGGATCTTATTTTTACAGATGTATGGGACCTGCTCCTCAAATTTTAGTTAATAGAAATCGTTATTATTTTCTTTTATTGATGACTTTTCTAAATTCATTTGGTTGTAACCTATTTCCTTCAAGTGATATGTATAATTGTTTTCTACAATTTCAACCCATGTTGAACGTTATTTTGAAATAAAAATAAAATGTATTCAATCAGATTGGGGTGATGAATATCGTAAATTGCATAGTTTATTTTCAATCAATTTGTATCTTTCATCGTATTTCTAGTCTCCATACAAATCAATAAAATGGTTCTGTTGAGCAATCAACATATAGTTAATACAGATGTCAACTTTCTTGCATCTACCTCTTATCTTATAAATTAGCTCATTTCTTGTATTACCAATCACAAATATCCTCTTGAGTTACTTGATTAATATTGTTTATCAATTGAGATATATTTCATAATTGGACTAATTAAGTACTTGATTAATATTGATTAATCTTGTCACAATTGAGGTCTAAAAGCCTAATGCCCTTATTTCTTTTAATAAAACTATCACCCAATTTGAATGGTTTAAGGTCAATCCCAAAATTTGCCTCACTTTATTTTCTTAATATAGAATAGTGGGAGAGAGAGAGAGAGAGGGAGAGAGAGACTAACCATTTAAGAACAAAATTCGCCAACATAGCCTTCCCTTCATTGCCTCTTCCCTCAATAAACGGATGCAAGTATAGTTGTAATAGTTCTGATTTAATTAGATGAATTAATTTAGGAGGTACAATTTTTTTAAGGCGAGTCTCTTCAAGCTATACTTTCCTTACAATATAGTTAGAGAGCTTTTTCTAAAAGCACGCATGGCTAGCCTTATCAATGAACTCAACGTAGGTATATCTATTGTTATTATTATTTTTATTGATATATAGACTTGTAAGTGGAATATCACTTTTTTTTAATTAGTCTTTTTTCTTTTTTCAAATACATTTAGAATTATTCTATTGAATTTTTTTTATATTTTATTGATTTACTGCAAGTATAATTCATATAACTTTGCTTTACATAAATAATGACTTTGTTGATTTTATAGACAAAAATAGCTCCAAAGATTGCCTTGCATTCTTAAGATAATGGTCATGTAAGTAGTTTCAAACATTAGATTAAATATTAACATATGTATATATATTAAAGAACACACATAAATCATTAACTAATAAATTATCTAAACAAAAAAACAACTAAATGAATAAATATATATATATATGTTAATAATTTAAATTTAACAAATTAATAACTTCCTTTTTTTTTGCATTAACTTATTAGTAAAATTGATAGTAGTGTTTTGGTGTGAAAGGTCAATGCATTAGTTGACAGAATTCTATAATTGTGAATAATAAATATATGAAAAACCTTAACTAAATTGGAGAATGAAAGAGACCTAATTAGTGAAAGGTAAAGCAAAAATTCGGATGACATTATTGTAGACAAAAAAAAAATAATAAATAAATCATCAAAAACTTTCTAAAATAATTTGAAAGGAAAATAGATTAAAGTGTAATTGCAACAATCTTACATTTAGATAAAATAGCTTCATTTACTTAAGCCACAAGTTTGAAAGGGGTCATTCTACGGTCCCGTCATTTATTTTGAGGGGTGCGGTACCCACTTAAATCTGAATAAAACACTCATTTCTACACCACTTAATTAAGATTCAGACCAGAAATTTTCCTAGTAATATTGTCCATTTACTTTCAACAGTATCGGCAAGCCATGAGCCAACTATGATTCCTAATAAAGTATTTGCAATTGCTTCTGTTTAAATCCAATCTTGTTGATAAATAATACTATATAAACTAGAAGACTTGAAGCAATCCCTACGCCTAACGATAAATTTTATCCAAAGGATTAGTATTTTTTTTTTTTTAAGTGATGAACATAAGCAAATTGAAAGATAATCCAGTGAAAACTTCAATAATGACAAAGTCGAAGAACAAAAAATATTCACCTAAATCCAATTATCAGCCCAGCAATGCTAACAATGATGAAAATGTTCCAACTTCTAGGAATCCACAACATTATTTGAAGCCTAAATTTCTCTTCTTTTCTTTCAACAACAACAACAACAACAATAATAATAATATTATTATTATTATTATTATTAGATTATCTCCTTTTATTTTAATATTTTACTGATTGAGTGTAAGTGTTATTCATGCAGATTTCTTTACGTCACCAATGACTTTATTGATTATATAAATGAAATATGGCTTCAAAGGTTGCCCTTCATTCTTAGTATGATGGTCATGTGAGTGGTCTTTTTACTTCCAATTTGAAATAAAGGTCGGAGCCAAAGGCAGAGCCTCACACCTCCCCACCCCCCACCCCCCAAAAGAAAAACATGTACATACATTTACACACTCGAACATTAACATAAACAGGAAAATATGTATATACATAAAGTAAAACAATTAAATAATTTTATAATAAGTTAAAAGAAACGAACAACTAAAAGAATATATATATATATATATATATATATATATATATATATATATATATAATAATAACTTAAATTGAACAAATTTTGAAAGGTAATAGTAAATTTATTTTTTACTTTTTATATTTTATAAAAATACTACAACTCATTTACCCTTTCTTTGCACAAACTTATTAGTAGAACTATTAGTGGGTGCACATGTGTAAAATGTCAATATTTTAGTTGACAAAATCTTATAATTGAAAAGAAAACAATATTATATATATAGAAAACCCTAACTAAATTGGAGAAGAAAAGGCATGTAATGAAAAAATTGTAAAACAGAAGGACTAATAAAATTGTTTGAACAACATTATTGTAAACTAAAAAATCGTAAATAAATGCATAAAAATATTTTCCAAAATAATTTGAAAGGAAAATAGCTTAAAGTATAATTGTAACAATTCATCTAGTGATTTCTCAGCATCATTTAGATGTTAATTCCAATAAATCTCTGCAAACATGGCAAATTAAAGTCATCAATTTTCATTTCGTTTATCTCCTTCGAATTTTAAATTTCTTTTGAATCTTATTTTTACAGATGTATGGGCCCTGCTCCTCAAATTTTAGTTAATAGAAATCGTTATTATTTTCTTTTATTGATGACTTTTCTAAATTCATTTGGTTGTTACCTATTTCTTTCAAGTGATATGTATAATTTTTTTCTAGAATTTCAACCCATGTGCGTTATTTTGAAATAAAAATAAAATGTATTCTCTCAGATTGGGGTGATGAATATCGAAAATTGTATAATTTATTTTCAATCAATTTGTATCTTTCATCGTATTTTCTGTCTCCATACATATCAATAAAATAGTTCTGTTGAGCAATCGACATATAGTTAATACAAGTGTTAACTTTCTCGCATCCGCCTCTTATCTTATAAATTAGCTCCTTTCTCGTATTACCAATCACAAATCTCCTCTTGAGTTACTCTATCATCAAACACCAGATTACAATTTTCTCAAAACTTTTGGGTATGCTTGTTGGGCTCATCTTCATCACAAGGGTTACAAGTGTCTTGATCTCTCCACCAATCGTGTCTATATTTCATGCAATGTTGTGTTTGATGAAAAATCTTTTCCTTTTGCTACTCTCTCAACCTCTCACAACATTCACCACTCTTCAAATCTGTTGGTTCTCTCATTCATTTGTCTTCCTCCAATACTGTTACAAAATTATCTCAGCCACCTCAACCTGTTATCTCCAGTTCCCCATCTTATAATCCTCAAATTGAGCTGCCTAACTCCATGAGTTCCCCGTCCCCTACTCCCACATTCATGCCAGACTCTTGCTCAGCGCAACAGCCCTCATGGCATCCTATACAGACAAGAGCTAGTGTCAATATTTTTCAACCAAAGAAGCTTTTTCCTGGTCTTGTGAAGTATCCTTTGGATCTATACCCAAAGTACTGCTTTCTACTACGGATTCTTCCTTCTCATAACCTACCTCTTTCTCAAGTGCTTCTAAACAGCCTAAATAGTGCCATGCTATGAATGAGGAATTCACTGCTTTTATGCATAATGGAACTTGGTCTCTCGTTTATCCCAAGCCTCACATGAATCTCGTTGCTTTCAAATGGATTTTTCGAATTAAAAGAAGCGTTGATGGTTCTGTTGAGCGTTACAAAGCCTGCCTTGTTGCATCAACAACAGACATTTGACTATGGTGAGACTTTCAGCCCTGTGGTCATTTCAAGCTGGTTACCATTCGCACTACATTTTCTCTTGTTGTCTCTCGCAAATTGGATATCCGTCACCTTGATGTCACGAATGCCTTTTTACATGGTTTCACTGATGAAGAAGTCCACATGACTCAACCACCTTGTTTTGTACATCCCCTCTTTTCCTAATCATGTCTACCATTTAAATAAGGAACTTTACGGTTTGAAGCAAGCTCTACAAGAATGGTATCTTCGCTTGAGTTCTCGTCTCCTTGATCTTGGCTTCCCAAATTTTAAGTCTAATACCTCTCTGTTTATATATCGCACTAGCTCTGAACTAATTTTATTTCTCATTAATGTTGATGAGATTATTGTCACAAGTTTGAGCTCTTCATCCGTATCTCGGCAAATCAAAACACTCCAAAGTGATTTTGCTCTCAAAGATCTTGGCCTGTTGCACTTCTTCTTGAGAGTAGAAGCAATCGATATTGACAGTGGCTTGTTCTTCTCTCAACGCCGATATATATCAGACTTAAGAAAACCAACATGCATCACCAAGCCTATCTTTTCACCAATTGCATCCAACAAGACTCTTAAGTTAATATACTGGGAATTCATTCGCTGACCTAACCCTCTATTGCAGTTTTGTGGGCTCTTTGCGATACCTGTCTTTAACGTGCCCTGATATGGTATTTGCTGTGAGTCTGTGACTAGCACCTTGCCCACAAAGCAAGGACATTGCAGTTGATGGGTATACAACAGTTCCCAAATAGCTTTCTCAGCAGGGGCATCTTTCTTAGGTTTCAAAAAAGAAACATGGAAGACATGGTGATGTCTTGATTGAGAACGAAGGTCCAGCTTCTAGGCAAAATAATAATTGATTAAACTTAAAAAAGTGTAATTTGTATTTTTTTTTCATTTTTTTTAAAAGGAACTTATAATAGTTTTTTAGTATTAATATATATATATATATATATATATATATATATAATTTACATTCTGTAGGGGGATAAAATAAGTCAAATTTATTTTTTTTCCTCACATAATTAATTTATAGAGGTAGGATGTCAATCAACCTTTGATACCCCTTATTTAAATGAACTAAGCTTGAAATGAAAGGATAAATGCTAAGTATAATTATGAGACATTAGAATTGATTTACAATAGCCTTGGATTGCTTATGTTATGTTCCTTGGAATTGGTCTGAGATATAGATTACACTTGTTCTAATATTACAATAATGATTCTCTATTTTCTTTCTTTCCTCAAATGTTTCATCCCCTCTTCATAGTGGCCTCTCTGCTTTATCTAGTCTCCTAGGTTGTATCTTGGCCTTCTACTTGGAGGATTAGGGTTTATTTCCCTTGATACAACCTAGGAGGTTTTTGCACCAAGTTATGAGCTGTGATAACATTGTTTAGGAGTTATTTCCTCATTAATGCGGCTAGTTAAGTGGGTTTAGAATATTGAATGCGGAAATAATGGATGTTTGATCTGCATTCTTGCCTTTATTACTTGACAACAAATCTTTCTTCTCTTCCTTGGTTTATGCTCGATGATCTTCACAACTAGTCCTTCTGAGGACGCGTCAATATCCTCGGGGTCCTCAAGCATTGCAATCTCCTTACGCTTATGGTGAGTTGTTTATATTTTCTCGAGAATTTGCTGTTAGTACTTTTCAAGGTCTGTTCTTCTAATATTGGCCTTCTCTCATGTGTCCTTGTTCTCAGATTCTCGTCCTATTGCACATTCCATTATTAGTTGAAAAATAATTTTCTAACATTCTATTTTGATAAAGTACTTTAGATAATTTATGGGGGATTTAGGAATATATTAAAAGAATAAGGATATATGTATAATTTCCTTAGTTGAGTTAAAATAGAAATTGGAAGAAAACAATGGGGATTAAGATGAATAGTTTCCTGAAGTTTTATTTCCATAATCCCCTTTAAATGATCTGATGCAAGTCAAACATTGAATAGGGAAATTTTTTTTTCCCTAGCTCTAGGGAATTCTAGTAGTTTCTATTTGTTTCGATGCTAATTTTTTCTAGAAAATGAGTCATTTTTCAAAAAATATTTTTTATAAAATTATTTCATTTTTTATATTTGGTTGCAATTTAAATGTGTTGGAAAATAATCACTTAACTTCCCTTATTTCACTTGCCATAAGATATAGGGTCTGTTTGGATAGAACTTATTTTGCTGAAACTGAAAACTGAAAACTGAAAACACTGTAGCAAAATAATTTTTAAATGTGTGAATAGTATTGTGGGACCCATTTTTAATGAAAAAGTTGATGAAAAGTGAAATTTGTGGGACCCATGAACAGTAATTTTGTGTACTGTTCATAGCTAAAAGTCAATATGTGCTGCTGCTTTAAAAAAAAAAAAAAAAAAAAAAAAAAAAGGTCTCCAAAACGTGGACGTGGGCTGGACGTGAATCCAAACGCCCTCATAGTGTTTTTCAAAAAATTTAGTGCAAAACAACCTTAAAAATACAAACAATATTTTTTATGTTGATCAAAGATAATTTATTTTTTTAACTCATTTTTTCTGATGCTAACAAACACAGTTTAACAAAGAAAACTATCTTCACACAAAATTTTTCATTGCAACAAATGGAGCTTTAGTGAAACCCTTTTGTTTCATGCTTCACTATCCCTTCAGTGCCTCCACCGATAGGGCCTTAGTGAGTGCGACTGAGTGTTGTCTACCAAAAAGTGGACTGCGTGAGAGATTTCATACAAAGATAGATGAGTTAATGGGACGTGGCCGAAATAGAACTGCGTGAGAGATTTCATACAAAGACGGATGAGTTAACGAGACGTGGCCGAAATGGTTTTCTTTAATTGATAGGGAGGAACAAAGGGTGCCGATTAAGGCTAAACATCATATAATAAACAAAAGTAAATCCAATCCACAACACGATATGTAAATTCTATAAACAGCATAACACCACACCAGAGTTTATCTTAGCAACACGTTTTCTAATCAAATGCCCACTCAATGTACATGAAGGATCCCTTGAACTCTCCTGTACATGTTGCCCTGATATCACCTTTGTAGTTGCGAATTATCACACTGATGCTCGAAGCTTTATAGTTTATACCACTCTAACATGGCCCCATCATGTTAAGAGTAGTGCCTAAAATAGTAAAATCTAATTTATATGACAATATTTGACAAATAAAATTTTTTTTTTTATAAAGTTTCATGGCATCTGCTTCTCATTTATACACTTTTTATCATCATACTAAGACACTAATTAGTTTTTTATGTAGATGAAATTAAACCTTAGATTTCTTATTTAGTTCATGAGATTCTTTATATTTGATTTACATCGGTTTTTTTCCTGTGCTCAAACCTAGTGGATTTAGAACTTTATTTTTTTGCCACAGAATTATAAACCAAAGAAAAAAAAATGTTCGAAATCCTAATTTCTAGATTAGATCAAATTAGAAGAATGGATTTTCCAAAGATTTATTACTGGTGAAGAATTTTCCCAACTTGATTGTGTTTAGCACTTGAGAAAACATAAGGAAAGAAACAAAGAGATTTTTGGATTGGTAATTTATTAATTGCGTTTTGGTTTCCGGAAAAAAAAAGTAGTAAGAATAAAGAAGAAGAAAATTTTAAAAAGTTAACTAAGCTGGTTCTTAAAAATAAAAATAAAAATAAACTGACCGTATCAGCTTTAGATTGTTCCAAAACTCATAAGCAATTTTTGCCTTTTCTTCCTTACCCCCCACCAAGCTTCCAAGCAGATATTAATTTTATTATTTTTGAAATATTAATTACTGAACTCTGATGTTAGCGTACATTGACCGTATGTCCGTATCAGCTTTAGTTTGTTTAAAAACTCATAAACAATTTCGCCTTTTCTTACCTACCCCCCTCCAAGCTTCCAATTAAGCAGATTTTTATTTTTATTTTTTTGAAAAGGCTTCCAAGCATATTAATTTTATTATTTTTGAAATATTAATTACTGAACTTCGATGATAGCTTACATTAGTTTAATGAAAGTTGGCAATTTGATCCAATTAATCTCGTTAGAATACTAGTCAACCCACACCACAAGTTCAATTGGTTCCTAATTTCTAAAGTCATAATGTACGAGAAAGAAGCAATTTAATCCCGTAAACAGAGATGTAGTTTATAAGATTAGTCGTTAATTTATGCGATGCATGAAAAAATTTATCAATTTAAACGTAACATGCAATACTATATTAAAGATATTGTAATGATCCATTCAACCATTACATTTTTTTTTTATTATTAGTATTTATAAAAGATAGAATGTTATTATTAATAGAACTAAAGGAGACAACAATATACAATCCAGATATTAAATCAGCTATACAGTCAATTCGATTCAGGATTGTTGCTTTCATTCCTAGAGTGCGGGTGTAGAAGAAAGTCCTTAAAGCTATGCTTGTTGGGCTTGTTCGGGTGAATATATTAGAAATATACAATTCAAACCAGTGTGGCCGATACCGTACCGGTACACTTTTATATTGTACCAAAAAAAATACCGGCCGTACTGGCCGCGTACCGGCCATACTGGCCAATTTCGGGCAATACCGAGCGTATCGGCCCGTAAAAAAAAAAAGCTTTTTTTAAAAAAAATTTTAGTTTTGTAATTTTTGAATTTTTGTAAAGGCATAATGGTAACTTATTTATATTAACTTCTTTGTATTATTTGTTTTCTTAGTATGCAATGAACAACTAAGCTTTCTATTTTTTATATTGTGTTTTTTTTTTTCTTTTATTTGATACTAAAGTCTAAAATTATGAATAATTTGTTTTGAATTGAGGTAATGTTTTATAATAAACTTTTATATTTACTATAATATAAGTGAAATATTATATGTTTATAAATATGGTTCTAGAGATTTTGGTGTGTGTGTGTGTGTGTGTGTGTATATAAAATAGCGGTAAACCCGAAACAGTACATCGATATTGACCGGTATCCGAAATATATCGTACCGCTGGCCAAACCGGTACAGCCTCTGGTACGGTATTGACTTCCTTGATCCAAACTGAAATTTAGGTCCACGAATTGAATCAAATACATAAATAGACAAACTTCAATACAATCAATCAAATAAAATAAAAAAACAACTAATACAATATTTCTCTGCAATCTCTTTGTTTTCTCTATAAAGATCCTAATCCTTCCTAATTTTTAAAAGGTATTAGAAATATTGGGGTTTGCTTTGCTTTTATAATATTCCTTCCTAATTTTTAAAAGGTATTAGAAATATTGGACTTGTTAGAAAGATAGAGTTTCACTCTTTATTAAGTTTAGATTAAACAAAAATAATTTTATTTAAAAAAAATGATAATAATGAATTTGAGTTGAAGTTGGACTTGTTAGAGAGATAGAGAAGTTTAGACTAAAAAAAATTTTATTTAAATATTATGCTGACATGGAAAATTGTGAGAGCTTAAAAGACTTCGGTTTTATATATATATATAGATTACTCTAATTCCATAATTCTAGGACGGACTTAAGGTTTATGTTTAATGGACCTTCTTCTCCTTCTAATACACTAGTTAACTAAAAAAGCCCGTAAATTTATGTCTTAATTACATAGGTGGATATTGTTTAATTGAATTCTGGTTTGTAATTATAACATGAATTTGACTTTCACAAATATGGAATGTATTATTGCTAGTTATTGTTTCTTTGCAAGTCAAAATCCCCTAGATATCATGATTCTAACATTCACTTGGATGGAAAGTATTGATGCTATTATTAATATTACTTCTCATAAAATGCCAAATTGAGTTCACAAATTTCCTTAAGAATTTTTAAGGTGTTATGTTAAACAAGCAAATATCACATCAATCTTTTAATTAATTACTAATTGATTTTATTTGTGCATGCCAACCTTCCTGTAAGTGCACAATTGCACCTGGTCCCAAAAACAGTTATGGGCTCAGGCCCAATATGCCTTAAACAATATGAATTTGTAGAGTGTGGGCTTGAAACCCAGGTTAGAAGCGTGTGAGGATTAAATGACAAACTAAAGATTGCAAGTAATTGGAAACAATAAAGAATATCGTAAATCAGCTTCCTCGGATGTAAACCGAGAGTTGTTCTTATATTATATCTTTGTCTTTGTTTCTTTTTCTTTTTAGGTTACAAAAAGTCCGTCCCCCTTTTCTGTCTTAGATTGCTCTTTAAATACTACTTTTTTGAATACTTTGTACACGTGTTGCCTCACCTCCCCCTTAGCCTAGATATTTCTTTTCTCAGTGCCTTTGAATAGTAACCAGAAGTTTCTCTTCCACTGTTCAGGTGTCACTTCCCCATAAATGCGGCCAAGGTGGTAGGTGCAGGGTCTTTAATGTGGAGGTAGCAGCCTTTATCTTTGACATTTCTTCAACACCGGTGCTTCTGGGGCGTTCTAGGGTTCACCCCTCTTAACCATTGGCCTTAACCGTGTCATCCCCTAATCTTTACTATGAAATCCCGAGTTCTTCGGTGTTCATCCGAGGGTAAGCTCACCCTCGGCTGGATCCTCGGATCCTCGGCGTATGGGCCGACCCATAGTACTAACAAATTCTAAACCCAGAAGCAGGTCGGCATTCCTTAACACGGCCCAAAAGGCCCACATTCCCATCAGGATCTTTTTACCCCCACAATAGCCCCTCAAAACTCTATTTTTCAACGTCCGAGGAGAAAAATAGGGTTTTGATCCGACGAGAACCTACTCCACTCACTTTGTGAGTGATGGCACGTGTGGAAATCGTTTCGCGTCCCAGAAGATGCCACTTGGCGGTTTTATTTTCAACAACGCGCGTATTTATTACTGCCAGTTACACTTTGTCCCTCACGTTCAACGGTGAGATGGGCATCCAACGGCCCTCGTTACTCCACGAAATTTTAGGCGGGACAAATATAATTTCGAGGCCGCCTTTTCGCACGTTGTGACGCTTCGGGAACCTGCGCCTTCATTTAATTCCTCAGGGGCTAATCCCATCAAAACATCAACAATCATACTTTACCTGCAGAAAACCGTGGAAACCTGTACCTTCAACTTTGTAAGTTCTTGCTCTCTCAATTCTTAACCTTTTCTCCTCGGATACAGTCCTCGGCTGTCTTCGTGAATATTCTCCCCTTTAGAGTTTAGCCTTTCGTTCCTCTATAATGGGAAAATTCAAGTGTCTGGTTGATACCGCCGCTGGGATGGAAGGCTTTAGGGCCAAGTACCGTATTCCCAGCGACGTAGGATTAGAATATTGCCCGGCAGAAGCCGTGGCCGGTTCCAGGAAAGAGGGAGAGGTTATCATCCCAATGATAGCCTTTATAGAGGGTGGGATGACCCTTCCAATGAAACCTGTAACCAGGGAGTACCTTCGCAACCACCGGTTGTGTCCCGATCAGTGCCTCCCAAACGTTTTTAGAGTTTTGGGTAGCGTAGATGCTCTGAACGAGCAGATGGGTTTAAACCTCACATGGCACGATGTCGTGTTTCTATATGAGTCCCACAAACTTTCCAACGTAGGTTACTACATTAAGTCTCGTTCTAGTGTCGTTAGGTTAATCTCCTGTCTGCCCAAATCCAACAAAGGCATGAAGGACGACCACCTGATCGTCTCTGGGAACTGGCACGACGGCTTCCACTGCCCAGTTGAGTGGGGGGATCCAGGTGCGATGCCGTAGGATTAATCTCCCCACACCACAACTTCTTCTAACACACACAGAAATGCATATTCATACTTACTTAAACTTGTTAAATATCTGTGTGAATCTGACCAGGTTTGTTTGTTTTAATGTCTTTTTTGCAGATAAACAACACGTGCGTCCTCATCTGAGTCACTGTAACGTCGCAGATCTAAACCGAGTACTTCGCTCCGAGGTGTTCGTTAGCGAAGACTTACAACTCCGAGCTGCTCATCTCGTTCTGGGGTACACTCCCATTTCCTCGGACTTCCAGGAGATAGAAAACGCCATAGTTGCGGGTGACCGAAGAAGAAGGAGGATAAACGTAGCTCGGCCCCACTTTCTGGACGACCGTGACCTCCCGGACGCTCCTAACACCGTTTTGTACAACCGGCCAATAGCAGCAGTCCCCCTCGCCGTGCACTCACAAGCAACTGTTGTTCCAGAAGAGCAGGTGTCTTCTTCGCATACACTTGACGACGAGATAGACCAATTCCATCTCGAAGACACCGAGGGACCTCGCGGGAATCAGTTTGTTGTACTTTTCGACGAGGAGGAAGAAGCCACCGAGGCCTCTGGAATTGTAGGGTTTGTGGTTGCCCTACCCGAGGACGGATCCGAAGAAGATATGGAAAGAATGCAGGGTCTCCTCACCAATAGAGCCGCTAAGGTTGTAGAGAAAAAGACGGGGACGTCCCAAGTTCCCCCATCTTTACCACCTCCCCCTCCTCCAGCTGAACCAAAGTTTCCAGCCGAGGATCCCCAGAAGAAGAGAAAGGGGGATACCGAGGGGACGACCAACAAGGACCCCAAGAAACCACGGCAACAACTCCCACCGGCTCAGCAGAAGAAGCAGGACAAAGGCAAGGGTAGGGCCCGCTCGGTTGAAATCGGGGAAATCAGGGACGAGGCTGAAGTGCGCCGAGCACCGACCACCTGGTCCCCCGATCTAAGACTAGACGGCGCACCCATCTCCTGCCAGTCCAGTATAAGGGCGGTTCAACAAGGCCATGCCCACCACTTAGCCGAAGTGTTGGAACGCCCTCTCCTGCTGCCCAAGGACATGGAGACCTTGGAAAAAATGGGACAGCCACAACTATTCCTCTCACTAAAAAGAGACTTAGCGCTGGTAAGTTTTTTCCCTTTTTTGGGAAGATTCCACCTTTAACAATATTTATAAGTTTGTTTACTATTCCTAATTCTATCACACTTTGTTACAGGCCATTCAAGAGGTCTTTGTAGCCGAGAAGTTTATAGAAGATACTCAGAAAATAGCCAGAACTGAGCTCGAAGTCAGGATGGAGACTGAGAAGTCCTTGGGCACAGCCCTTGCTGAGAACGAAAAGCTTACCTCAGAGGTGGCTGAGCTGAGGAGAGAGAAAAATGGGGTCGAGTCAAACTTGAAGACCATGAAGATCCAGATAGAAGGACAGCGCAAGCTCCTTCGAGAAAGAGATGAAGAGCTCTCCCAAGCTCAAAGGGAGTGCTCGGATCTGAAAAAGGAACTGGCGTTGATGAAGGAAGAAGCCAGCTCCTTCCAACTCTCTCTTCAAGCTGCCAAGCAGGCGAGTTTCGAAGAAGGGGTAGCAACCACGGAGGAGCAATCGACGGAGGAGTTCGCGGCTTTATGCCGTGAATACCGTCAAAAAGTATGGGGAAGCTTTAAACGTAGCAGAGTTCCTCTATCTTCGGATCCGAGGAAGTCCGAGAACGTTTGGCTTCCCCGGAAATACGAGATCGAAGAGGCTCCTGCTGCCACTCCTACCCCTGAGACCACTCTTCCCGCTCTACCTCCGTGGTCCCACAAAGAAATTCCTCGATCCTACGGAACCTTCGGGTTCCAACAAGGAGAAGGAAGGAGGAGGGATGCGAGAGAAGGACTTGAGCCGGACAAAGGAACCCAACGTCCTTCCATCGAAGACAGCAGATAAGGGAAAGCAAGTCTTGACTCCCTTTGAGCTGGAGTTGAGAAAGACCGAGGGCACCAGTACCTCTCAGCAAGACCCCCTACCAAAGCTTAGGATCTATCTTTAGGACTTCTCTTTTTCCATATTTGAATTATATATGTAATGCGTATTTGACTGATTAATGAAGAACAATTTCACTTGCTTTTCACTTGGGTTGTATCTGTTTTTACTTTATTCTTTTTGTACTTATTGCAGAAGTTTCTTTAAGTAAATAAATCTAACTCCAAGGATTGCACAATCATAACTTTCACATAATCACGCGTATATTACTAAAGATTTAATAAAAGGTGACATGGTCAATATATTTGAACAATGCCTCGATTAAAAAGAAGAGAGGACCTTATATAGCAATTAAACCCTTATAATGCATAACACTGTTTCTAGTAGGATGTAAGATCCGAGGACCATTCCTTACACAAGATTGCTTAACACTTAAAGATATAAAACTTAAGATGTAAGTTTAATAAACAGTAACGCATTAACACCCAGACATAATAAGGAGATAACTTTGATCAAAGTTGTAACTTCAAATGTTAATTTTCCCAAAGCAGGAGGTCCGAGGACCCGACATAACTAAGGTTATGTTTAACAAATGATAAGACATCAACTTCCACAAGGTTGGTGGTCCGAGGACTGCACTTAACCAAGTTTCTGTTTGATTCTTTAGAACAGTAACTTCAAATGTTAATTTTCCCAAAGCAGGAGGTCCGAAGACCCGACATAACTAAGGTTCTGTTTAACAAATGATAAGACATCAATTTCCACAAGGTTGGTGGTCCGAGGACTACACTTAACCAAGTTTCTGTTTGATTCTTTAGAACAGTAACTTCAAATGTTAATTTTCCCAAAGCAGGAGGTCCGAAGACCCGACATAACTAAGGTTCTGTTTAACAAATGATAAGACATCAATTTCCACAAGGTTGGTGGTCCGAGGACTACACTTAACCAAGTTTCTGTTTGATTCTTTAGAATAGTAACTTCAAATGTTAATTTTCCCAAAGCAGGAGGTCCGAAGACCCGACATAACTAAGGTTCTGTTTAACAAATGATAAGACATCAATTTCCACAAGGTTGGTGGTCCGAGGACTACACTTAACCAAGTTTCTGTTTGATTCTTTAGAACAGTAACTTCAAATGTTAATTTTCCCAAAGCAGGAGGTCCGAAGACCTGACATAACTAAGGTTCTGTTTAACAAATGATAAGACATCAATTTCCACAAGGTTGGCGGTCCGAGGACTACACTTAACCAAGTTTCTGTTTGATTCTTTAGAACAGTAACTTCAAATGTTAATTTTCCCAAAGCAGGAGGTCCGAAGACCCGACATAACTAAGGTTCTGTTTAACAAATGATAAGACATCAATTTCCACAAGGTTGGTGGTCCGAGGACTACACTTAACCAAGTTTCTGTTTGATTCTTTAGAACAGTAAATTCAAATGTTAATTTTCCCAAAGCAGGAGGTCCGAAGACCCAACATAACTAAGGTTCTGTTTAACAAATGATAAGACATCAATTTCCACAAGGTTGGTGGTCCGAGGACTACACTTAACCAAGTTTCTGTTTGATTCTTTAGAACAGTAAATTCAAATGTTAATTTTTCCAAAGTAGGAGGTCCGAAGACCCGACATAACTAAGGTTCTGTTTAACAAATGATAAGACATCAATTTCCACAAGGTTGGCGGTCCGAGGACTACACTTAACCAAGTTTCTGTTTGATTCTTTAGAACAGTAACTTGAAATGTTAATTTTCCCAAAGCAGGAGGTCCGAAGACTCGACATAGGGGTGGCAAAATTTGACACGACCCACGAACCCGACACGACACGACACGAAATTAGCAGGTTATGGGTTGAGGCTTAACAAGTTCGTGTCATATTCGGGTTGACACGGCTAACCCGTTTAATAAATGGGTTGGGTTAGTGTTGAACACATGGAACTCGTTTGACCCGTCTGACCCGTTTAATTAAATGATATTTTACCAATATACCCTTCAAACTCTAAGTATATAAACTTATTACTTGTTGTGATTTATTTTCTTTGACATATTGTGATTGATTATTTGTGATATTGGGATATACTTTAATTTTGAATGAAAATTTGTGATGTAGTTACTCGTTAGTTCTGAATTTTATATTAGAAATATTTATATGTTTGTTTTTTCATTAATTTTTATTTTTCATTTTGATAAAATCTGATAAACAGGTCGACACGACTGACCCGTTTAATAAATGGGTCGTGTTAGGGTTGAGGAATCTTGACCCGTTTAATAAATATATCAGGTTAGTGTTGACCTATGTAGTCGAATACTCATGACTTGACACGACACGAACCCGACACGCGAACACGAATTGCCACCCCTAACTCGACATAACTAAGGTTCTGTTTAACAAATGATAAGACATCAATTTCCACAAGGTTGGTGGTCCGAGGACTACACTTAACCAAGTTTCTGTTTGATTCTTTAGAACAGTAAATTCAAATGTTAATTTTCCCAAAGCAGGAGGTCCGAAGACCCGACATAACTAAGGTTTTGTTTAACAAATGATAAGACATCAATTTCCACAAGGTTGGTGGTCCGAGGACTACACTTAACCAAGTTTCTGTTTGATTCTTTAGAACAGTAAATTCAAATGTTAATTTTTCCAAAGCAGGAGGTCCGAAGACTCGACATAACTAAGGTTCTGTTTAACAAATGATAAGACATCAATTTCCACAAGGTTGGTGGTCCGAGGACTGCACTTAACCAAGTTTCTGTTTGATTCTTTAGAACAGTAAATTCAAATGTTAATTTTCCCAAAGCAGGAGGTCCGAAGACCCGACATAACTAAGGTTCTGTTTAACAAATGATAAGACATCAATTTCCACAAGGTTGGTGGTCCAAGGACTACACTTAACCAAGTTTCTGTTTGATTCTTTAGAACAATAAATTCAAATGTTAATTTTCCCAAAACAGGAGGTCCGAAAACCCGACATAACTAAGGTTCTGTTTAACAAATGATAAGACATCAATTTCCACAAGGTTGGTGGTCCGAGGACTGCACTTAACCAAGTTTCTGTTTGATTCTTAAAAACGATAACTGCGAGCATCAGAGCTACTCATAACTTTGAACCATTAATTGACAAAAGCTCATTTTATTAATAATAATACCTTCTAAGATTATTTACATTCCATGGACGTGGTACAATTCTTTCGTCTAGGTCAACTAACCTATACGACCCTATGCCTGCTACTGAAACAATGCGATAGGGGCCTTCCCAGTTGGGTCCCAACTTACCCCAAGCTGGGTTCTTAGAAGTGCCTACAACTTTCCTTAGTACAAGATCACCTGGCGCGAGTGGTCTTAGTTTCACGTGGGCATCATACCCTCGTTTTAGCTTCTGTTGATAATAAGCCATTCGGACCATAGCTACCTCACGCCGTTCCTCAAGTAAGTCAAGATCCTTTTCTAGGAGCCTTTTATTATTCTCTGGGCTGAAAGAACTCGTTTTTAAAGTAGGAAAACCAGATTCCAGTGGTATTACTGCCTCGGCACCATAAGTCATAGAGAATGGCGTTTCTCCAGTGGACCTGCGCGGTGTGGTCCGATACATCCACAGGACATGAGGGAGCTCTTCTACCCATCTGCCTTTCGCATCGTCCAACCTCTTCTTGAGCCCGTTGACTATGACCTTGTTAACGGCCTCGACTTGTCCATTTCCTTGAGGATAGACTGGGGTGGAATATCTATTTATGATACCCATGTCACCACAATACTTCCTAAAAGCCTTACTGTCGAACTGGACACCATTATCAGAGATGAGTGTGTGTGGTATTCCGAATCTAGTGACGATGTTTTTCCAGACAAACTTCTTGGAGTCAACATCTCTAATATTTGCCAAGGGCTCGGCCTCAACCCACTTAGTGAAATAGTCTGTTCCCACGAGAAGCCATCTTTTGTTTCCAGCAGCCCTCGAAAATGGCCCTACAATGTCCAAGCCCCATTGTGCGAAAGGCCAAGGACTGGAGAGAGGGTTGAGAACCCCTCAAGGTTGGTGAATATTAGGGGCAAACCTCTGACATTGATCACATTTTCTGGCATAGTCCTGAGCCTCCCTCTGCATATTGGGCCACCAATAACCCTGAGTCAGGGCTCTATGGGCTAAGGACCTTCCCCCAGTATGGCTCCCACAAATTCCCTCATGCGCTTCCTCTAGTAATGAGTCCGTCGATTCGTGGTGCACACACAACAAATACGGTCCCGAAAAGGATCGTTTGTATAGCTTCGGTCCTCGGACAACCGGAAACGCGGCGTCTTTCGACGTATTTTTCTCGCTTCAGCTCGTCCTCGGGAAGGATGTCATTCTTAAACAAGGATATGGTCGAGTCCATCCGGCTAGGTCCAGCCTTATTAGATGGACGCGAGGTGCATCGGCAATGACAACGAGGGCTTTAGTAAATCCCGAACGAGGATAACCCTAGGTAAACCTTGAGCCGAGGTAGTTGCCGCCGTGGCTAAGGAGTCTGCATGGGTGTTTCCGCTCCGAGAGATATGGGTTAAGGCGAAGGAACCAAACTCAGTTTGCTGACGTTTGATCTGGGCCAAATATTCTTGCATTCTGGGGTCTCTAGCCTCCATGGTTCCCGTGACCTGGCCGACCACCAGTTGAGAGTCCGAGAATAAATGGATTTCCTTACCACCCATTTTAAGTACCATCTGCATGCCTACCAAGACTGCTTCATATTCGGCCTCGTTGTTAGTAGCCGAGAAGGCCAATCTTAAAGATTTTTCAAAGACAATTCCTTCAGGGGACATTAGAACGAGTCCAATACCAGATCCTCTCTGATTAGCAGCCCCATCCACATACACTTCCCATATTGGAGACACCGCAGCTACGATTGCCCCCACTGATTTTTCACCCATGTGGGCCTCTTTCAGAGTTTCTTCCAGCAATGGCTCGGCAAATTCCGCTACCAGGTCAGCGAGGACCTGGCCCTTCACCAAGGTGCGAGGCTTGTATTTAACATCAAAAGCCCCCAGGATAGTCCCTCACTTCGCTACCCTTCCTGTGTAGTCGGCGCTACGCAGTACTGCCTTGAGGGGTAACTGAGTCAGAACAACCACCGTGTGAGACTGAAAATAGTGGGGAAGCTTTCGCGTGGCGTGAACCACGGCCAAGAGCGCTTTTTCTAAAGGTTGATAACGCACTTCGGCATCACCTAAAGACTTGCTAACATAATATACCGGTCTTTGCACCCCGTCGTCATCTCTTATCAAGACCAGGCTGACCGCGTGGACGGCCACGGCCAGATAAGCAAACAAAATCTCATGTGCCTCCGGACGAGACAGAATGGGTGGCCGAGAAAGATATTGCTTGAGCCATTGAAAAGCTAACTCACAGTCCTCGGTCCATTGAAACCCTTTCCACTTGTTCAACAGTTGGAAGAAAGGGCGACACCGGTCAGCCGACCGAGATATGAATCTATTCAAGGCAGCAATCATTCCCGTTAACCTCCTGATTTCTTTCGGGTTCCGAGGAGACTGCAAGCCCTGAATAGCCTTCACCTGCACCGGATTTACCTCTATGCCTCTATGAGTAATCATATATCCCAAGAACTTTCCAGACCCCACGCCGAAAGAGCACTTTGAGGCATTGAGGCGTAATTTGTACTTTCTCGCATTCGAAAAGTGTCGGCCAGATCTCTCACGTGTGAGGGTATTGCTTTGCTCTTCACCACCATATCGTCAACATATACCTCAACGGTTTTCCCCATTTGTTGTTCGAACATTCTGGTCATCATTCTTTGATAGGTAGCCCCAGCATTCTTTAAGCCGAATGGCATGACTTTGTAATGATAATTCCCCGTCGGTGTAATGAAGGCAGTTTTCTCCTGGTCCTCCAATGCTAAGGGAATCTGGTGGTAACCCTGGAAGGCGTCCAAAAAACTCATCCGCGGATGTCCGACAATGGCATCCACCAGTTGATCAATACGTGGCATTGGGAACGAATCTTTAGGACAGGCCTTATTCAGATCGGTGAAGTCCACACATACCCTCCACGTTCCATTCTTCTTTTTCACAACAACCGTATGAGCCAACCACTCGGGGTAGAAAACCTCCTTAATAGCACCAGCCCTTTTAAGCTTAAGAACCTCTTGCTTCACAGCCTCGGAATGTTCCACGGAGGACCGCCGAGGTGGCTGCCTTCTCGGAACGACAGCTGGATTGACATTTAAGTGATGACAAATGAAGCTCGGATCAACGCCTGGAGCTTCATAAGGATCCCACGCAAAAACATCAACATTGTCCTTCAAAAATTCTAACAATTCCCTCTTCTCTTGATGTGGCAAGAGTACACCGACTTGGAAGAACCTCTCTGGGTCATCGGCTACTGGAAATTTCTCCAACCCCTCGCAATATGTATCCTCCCCTGTCACCATCCCGTATGAACCAGGAGCGATTAATTGCTATAATTCCTTAGTGACCAGTGGCCGAAGATTCGGCCTCAGCCTGATGCAGGACAGCAGCCGATATGCACTGCCTGGCCACCGATTGGCTGCCGAGGACCTCTTCAACACATTCCCCTGAGGGAAATTTAACCTTAACATGCAAGGTAGAGGAGACAGCTCCAAGAGCGTGCAACCATGGCCTCGGCGAGGATGGCCGTATACGGAGAGTACGCATCAACCACAATAAAGTCCACCTCAACCGTTTCGAGCCGGATTGAACGGGCAAACGTATCCGTCCCTTCGCACAACGGCCCTCCCCTCAAAACTTATGAGCGGCGAATCATAAGGAGTAAGATCTTCCAATTTCAACCTCAACCCCTTGAATAGATCGGGGTACATGATATCCGCACCGCCGCCCCGGTCTATCATCACCTTTCTCACATCATAGTTCCCTATCCCGAGGGTGACCACAAGAGCATCGTCATGGGGCCGAATAGTCCCTACCTTATCCTCCTCGGAGAAACCTAGGACGGGCAAGGTGCCCTTCAACCTCTTCGGCTCGTTACCCACATCCTCGACCCGAGGATGGGAAACCGCCATCACCCTAGTGGGACCCGAGCCGGTCCTACTGTGTGCAGCGAAGATAACATTAATTGTTCCCAACGCGGGCCGAGATGAATTGTTCCTCCGGTTGTTTGAACCAACTTAACCGACCGCCCAAAACGGGCCGACACAAGTGCCGCTTCAACTTTCCCTCACCGACGAGCCGCTCTAGATGGTTCCACAGGTCCGACAGCTTCTCGGTAGTGTGACCTACATCCCGATGGTACCGACAAAAGAGATTTTGGTTTCTTTTCGCAGGTCCCCCGCCATCTTGCCTCGGCCATCCGAAGAAGGGCTCTTTACGAACTTTCTCTAGTAATTGATGCACCGGTTCTCGGGACACGCATTTACAACTCGAGGTGCCGCCGAGCCGATTGCCCGAAGTAATCCCTCCTCGGCTTATTGTTGTGATATCCGTCCGACCCGAAATCCCTTCTCTCCCGCGGGATAACCTTCTCCTTTCCTTTCCCCGCTCGCTCGGTCTTCCTCTACCCTTTTGTACTCGTCAATACGATCCATAAGGCGGCGTACACCGCGGACGGGCTTTTTCGTCAAGGACTTTCTTAGGTCGTGATCGCAGGGAGACCCACCTTAAAGGTATTAAGCGCCACCTCATCAAAGTCGCCATCTATTTCATTAAACATCTCCCAAGATCGGCCGAGTATGCTTTCGTTGTCTCCCCTTCCTTCATGGCCATGGATAGCAACGAGTCCAATGGCCGAGGGACTCTGCTACACGTGATGAACCGCGAAGCAAATGCTCTAGCTAGCTCCCCAAATGAGCCTACAGACCCCGATTTGAGACCGTTAAACCATCTCATAGCCACAGGCCCCAAGCTGGAGGGGAAAACCTTACACATCAGAGTCTCATTGTGAGAGTGCACTACCATCCTCTGGTTGAAGTGACTCACGTGCTCCACCGGATCGGTTCGGCCATTATAGATGGTAAAGGTGGGCTGGGTGAACCTCCTGGGAAGCCTCCCCCTCTCAATCCTCCGTGAAAACGGAGATTTGGAGAGTTGGTGCAACGCCCTACTCATGGTATCGTTGCCTAAGCCCCTAGAACGAAGCTTCTTACGTCTACGGGTTGGCTGGTCGTCCTCCTCACCGGAGGATGTTGCGCTGGTGGGGGAACACGACCTTGAATTGTAGCCAACTCCCCTATCCTTCTCAAAAGAAGAACTAGACGAGGACGGGGAAACCTTACGTTTAGCAAGACGCAACTTCCTCTTCAAACGATTGATTTCCTTTTGCATGGATCTAGAACCCTCATCGTGGGTAGTGCTACCCTCACCATGAGTATGGCTAGCCCCTGGGTATTCTGTATGGACGCTTCCCTCACGATCCCTACGATGTTCAAGACGTTCGAAATGATCTTCCGGTTGTGATCCTTGTGACTCTGCATGGTGAGAGCCTAAGCCTGCCATAATATTCCTACCTCTTCCAGACTAGATTTCCCACAGACGGCGCCAATTGTAAGTGCACAATTGCACCTGGTCCCAAGAACAAGCATGGGCTCGTGCCCAATATGCCTTAAACAATATGAATTTGTAGAGTGTGGGCTTGAAACCCGTGTTAGAAGCGTGTGAGGATTAAATGACACACTAAAGATTGCAAGTAATTAGAAACAATAAAGAATATCGTAAATCAGCTTCCTATGATGTAAACCGAGAGTTGTTCGTATATTATATCTTTGTCTTTGTTTCTTTTTCTTTTTAGGTTACAAAAAGTCCGTCCCCTTTTCTCGTCTTAGATTGCTCTTTAAATACTACTTTTTTGAATACTTTGTACACGTGTTGCCTCACCTCCCCTTAGCCTAGATATTTCTTTTCTCGGTGCCTTTGAATAGTAACCGAAGTTTCTCTTCCACTCGTTCATGTGTCACTTCCCCATAAATGCGGCCAGGGTGGTAGGTGCAGGGTCTTTAATGTGGAGGTAGCAGCCTTTATCTTTGACATTTCTTCAACACCGGTGCTTCTGGGGCGTTCTAGGGTTCACCCCTCTTAACCATTGGCCTTAACCGTGTCATCCCCTAATCTTTACTATGAAATCCCGAGTTCTTCGGTGTTCATCCGAGGGTAAGCTCACCCTCGGCTGGATCCTCGGATCCTCGGCGTATGGGCCGACCCATAGTACTAACAAATTCTAAACCCAGGAGCAGGTCGGCCTTCCTTAACACGGCCCAAAAGGCCCACATTCCCATCAGGATCTTTTTACCCCCCACACTTCCTATAAATGCATATTGCATAATTTGTAGGATTATGTCAATCATGCATTTTTTTAAATTTCCTAACTTAACTTATTTATCAATCGTAATGTATGTAGAAAGTTTAACTTCTTTTGTTTATTTATCTATCAAGTAAATTTGATTCTCAAAAAAAAAAAAAAAATCTATCAAGTAAATTTAGTCTGATAAATGAGTAAGTCTAGTACCACAACTAGTTTCACAACTTTGTCACAACTTTGCCATGTGAGGACTCATAAATGATAGAATCATAGATCTACATGGACCCGCCATTTTATTTCCATCACTTATAACTCACCACCTTGACAAATTGTGGCAAGTTGTAGCAGACTTAGGGTCCGTTTGGATAGAACTTATTTTGCTGAAACTGAAAACTGAAAACTGAAAACACTGTAGCACAAAATAATTTTTAAATGTGTGAATAGTGACGTGGAACCCATTTTTAATAAAAAGTGGCTGAAAAGTGGAGTTTGTGGGATCCATGAACAATGCACGGATACACTGTTCACGGCTGAATTGGTCAACAACTGCGGCTAAAAAAAAAAAAACTGAAAACGCGAAAAGCACTGAAACGCAAACGTGAACGCTATATCCAAATGCCACCTTAGTCCTATTAAATTACTTTTAAGTCTCATGTTTCTTCCGGTTGAGGGTGAAGCGGGTCGGAGAGTTTTTTTTTTTTTTTTTTGATACAATTAATTAGAGAGTTTGTTGTTCTAACATGAAACAGCAGCATTTGAATGCATATTTTACTAACTATGCTTGCTTGGTCCTACAGCTTTTCAGAGTATTTTTGTATCAAACTGTAAACGAAAGTTTTTCTTAGTTATAAAATGAATGCATATTTTACTAACTATGAGGAACCATACTAAGAAATAACATCCTTCTAAAAATAAAAATAAAAAGAAGAAATTACATGAAACAGCAGCATTTGAGTTTCACACAAGATAGAATGCAGTGTCAAATAAGTGCTGGTTTAATAGTAGCACAAGCTTAATAAACAATAGATATATAGTGGAAAAGAGGAGCCAATAAAATCTACAACAGAAAATGCATACCAGTCAAATAACAATCACAACACCAATACTAACATCGACAATTAAGAGAAAAAAAAAATCATCAAACTCCATCGGTTTAGTTTTACCTCGACTTCTTAATCTTGTTTTGCTTCGGATCAGTCACACTATCACCATCATCAAGCAGAAGAAGGCTCCCAGTAGAAGTTAGAGGCCTAAACAGAACAGGCAAATTCTGAACCTTAAGCCTCTTGCTTCTTTCCTTTTCTAAGTCATACCAAAAAAGATTCCCACTATTTTCCAACAGAACTTTCTTGCGGTCCCTGGAAAACTTTAGAGGCTTCAAAAACTCAAAATTCGAATTCGAAGAAATTTTATTTGCACGTAGATCAATTTTATAAACCTTTGTCCAAGAATTCTCTACTCCATATTCCTTCATCAACCAAACTTCATGACACATATTCTTGCAATCATTCACAACAAAACATAGGCATCCTCCTAACACTCCCAAACCCGTCTTCTGAATATCATCAGTATCAATTGGTTGAACCGGTGTCTTATAAAAAAGAAATCTCTCGTTGTTTGCAAAATCAAAAGCAAGAATTTCCTGACCCGGCACACTTCGGTCTGGAATAGTTAACCAATGCGCAGCTCCATTCGTGGAGACTGCTGGTGATGAAGATATCCAGGGCAGAATGTTTGGCCCTTGTTCTACAACTTTTTTCCAAGCTTGTAATTTAAGACTATAGATCTTGACTTCAATTCCTATAATCAGTAGAGGACGGTGTCCTTCGCAAAATTGCGCTATTCTCACCACCTTATAGTCATCATTATGCGGATCATGTCCAAATGCATATTCAGTCGACCAAAGCGAGTCCTCGAAACCAGAAGGCCTCTGTACTGGTTCACTTGGCAATTTCTTGTACTTCCTTATCAATGGATTCCAAAGTGCGATCTCTTTGACATTGTTATGAAGGCAGACCAAGCCATTGCAGTAATCCACGATGGTGGTCTCCCTTTTTGGACGGCCTTGTAGTGGCGGGTAAATTTCCATGGCCTTAGGCAAGCAATTTTCACTATCACGGCGGAAAAAGACAGATAAGAAATTTAAGGACGGAACGCTAGCTATTTGGTCGATGATTATGGTGCAATCTCTGTCGCTGTTGATGGAGCGCTTGAGGTGGGTTTTGATGAATCCTAGCCCTTTGATTAGTTCGGCCCATGACTTCGAAACACAGAGAAAACGCAAAACACTCTTGACGGGTAATCTGCATAGTATATGAGCGATTAAATCAATCGGAATATGTGACTTCGTGGTCCTCTTGGAGGAGACGGCAGTGATAATGGTGTTCATTGGATTTTATGGGCGGTGAAGAAGTGGTAGGGTTAGGGACGGACTACTCTCTGTTATATATATATATATATATTTGAAAACAACTTTTGACTTAAAAAGAAAAGAGAAAGAGAAGAAAAGAGATCTGTTAACCGGTGAGACCGAGATATACTCGGAATTGAAGTTTGATTCTGTTTTTTAAATGTCACGTCTACGATCATGGAGAAAATTGCTTCTACAATCATCGAGATATACTCGGAATTGAATTAAATCTTTTTTCTTCTTTTTAAGATAATTTTATAAAATTATGAAAAAAACTGCTTCTAAATAATAGGCAAACTTTAAAGAATAAAAAAAATACCTAAAATGTGGGGGATATATTTTTTTTTTTCAAATGTAAAACCATGTTACATGTAAGAGTTAGAAGTATATTTTTACTAGATTATCCTTTAGTTTTGTTTTTACTTAAACCTAATAGGGTAGGGGCATTTTTAAACTACTAAAATGTCTATTCTAATATTTTAGTAATAGGGTATTTTTGCAAAAATGTTTGTTTCTACTATTATGTGATTGTATGTATGGTAGCTTGCACAGTTGCACCTATTAGCTGTTGCTGCTTCTTCTTCTTCTTCTTCTTTGTTGGGGGGGGGGGGTTGTTATAGACTTATAGGACCATAAGTAGTTAGTAGTAAGTACACATTTTTACATTTTAAACAATTTTACACATATTTTCACATACTTTTTCACTCACACAAATTTCAAAAAACTATAAAAATCTTATTTCAAACTACTCTACCAAACACTCCTTTAGTGTCTTCAGAGCCTAAAAATAGTTTCTTTCTCAGGGTTTGTTTAAAATCTGCTTAATTTGTTAAAAATGAAAACTTTTTGCTGAAAATTTTGTAAATAAAGGTAAAAATTAGTTGAAATAGTACAGTAAGACCTATGAATAGTACCAAAAAATGCAGTTGGGCTCATGAATAGTAGCAAAAAAAAGCTAAATAGTAAAATAAGTTGTCCTTTTAATCTGAGTCAAACACACACTTAGTGTGTATTAGTATCCAAGAAACACAATTTATCTTGATCACATCATTGCAACATTTAATTAGAGCTATAACATTTTAAGATCCAAAATATATATATATACCGTTACAAATAAGACAAATGGATAAAGTTTTGCTTTTCTAGTTATCTAAATTTGAGATGAAGAATAGAATTCAAATATTGGTAGAACTTTAGAAAGAGACAATTCCAAATCGATTCCTAATCGAACAATTTGTTTATCAAGCAATGAGTACCCTTCAGAAATACCTACCGGACAACCAACAACCAGTTTGAGTGCTAGAGTCTTAATTTCATGTGAAAAGGGTGTGTGCGGGTCGGATTGGCCGGGTAAAGGCCAATATTTTTATCCAATCCGCCACTAGCAGGTTGGGAAAATTCCAATCTGCTACCAACCCACCAAAGTCTAAATCCGACGAATTTGTTACAAATTTTGAAAGTTTTAACTCGATGGATTAGGCGGGTTGGGCGAGTTGGCATTAACAATGTTCTTTTAAAAAAAAAATTATCACAAACTACAATTCATTGTTGCATGATCTCAAAATATAACTAATGCACACAAAAAACTAAAGGTGGATTTCATTGAATAATCTCAATTCCAACATAAACATAGGATCAATGAAAAAGAGATATATCATCTCTAATAGACCATGTCTCCACAAAAAAGGAAAAAAAAAAAACAGTAGGCTACAGCCTTACAACTGAGGAAAATTAAATCAATAAACTCAAAGTATTTCCAAAGTCACATCAAGGATTCAAAATGATAACATACCAATATAACAAATAAACTTCAAAATGGTATACATGGTCTCGAGATTTACAAGGATATACGAGACCTAAATTAAAAAGACAAACAACATACTTGTAGAGGTGATAGGTCCAGTAGTAATATTGGGCCGAGGGCCTTGTCCGAGGACGCCTAGTGGTCTGAGGACGAGAAAACGTTATTATGGAAGTTGGCATTAGTGAATAAAGAAAGGGATTTGGTCATGATGATCCGAGGAGGGATACTTCCTCGTATGAGCAAGGTAGAGGTCCAAAAGTGCGATTTGCCATCCAAGAGCAACGTTCCAGGAACTTCTATTGATAAGGATATACATCATGAAAGCACAAGACAAAGGAAAGCTATGAAATATCTAAGAGAAAGCTGCTACCACCGCATTGAATGCTCTATAGCTAACTTTCTAACCGCATTAATGAGGATGTGATACCTGAACAGTAATTTTCAGTCTTACAGCTACTCCTAAAGATTTTAGGATAGTGCTGATGGGACAAGGATCAACACCAGCAATCTAATCTACAAGTGGAGGGTGGAGATGAAAGAAAGAAGAGAGTATAAAATAGACAGAAGTCCCTTAGGAGAAAGGATCGAAAAACTAAGAGAAAAAACACTGTAAAAACAAGAACAATACTTGTAATTAGATCTAAAAGAAATATATACAAGAACCAACCTCCTCGAATTGTGTCCGAGGACGATTTTTCTTAGATAAACTCATTACATCTTTATGTTTTTGTCATCTCGACCCATTATAATTGTTGTCCAACTCATTAAAGCCTAGTTTTCCAACACACTCTCTACAAATTCATTATATTGGACTCTTTGGGCCTACTTCCCTTCATCCTTTGGGCTTAGGTGTCAAAACGGGACCTTACAATACTCAATAAAAATATAGATGCTAACATTAAAAAATACAAGAAAAAAAAACAATTACTTTTGTGGTTGTCTAGGAGAGAACACAACTAATGGAAGGTGAAGAATTGAAGGGAAAAAAAAAAAAAGGCTTAAAAAAGGTTAAGGAAGAAAAAGACAAAACATCATAAAAGAGGGAGGGAGGGGAAGCGGCTGAAGGTGAATGCTAAATACAGAGTATATGTTGTATACAGTTGAAGTGAGTTTAGGGTTTCAATATTGACTTTTTATCTTTTGTTTAAGGACTTGATTACTGATTAACTATAAAAATTGATCAGGTGAATTGATTAGCTTTAAAGACAAAATATGGTTGATCAATTTGAACTAATATATATATATAATGTATAATTAAGCGGGCGGGTTGGGTTGTAGCAGACTAGCAATGTTTCAATCTGTTATCCAACCAATTTGCTATTTTGAGGGCTTTAAGCCATCCAACCCTAATCGCCTATCTTAATGACCCGCACAGGGCAGGCGGATCGACTACAGATGGGACCAGTTGGCAAGTCAAGCGGATATTCTACACACCCCTATGTGAAAACACCCATAGATTTCTTAAAAGAGAAGGCAAAAGTGAAAGGGAGATGAAGAAGGTTTAAAATTTTAAGAGAGAAATTTTAGATTTGTTGATCTTGTTTTTTAAAAAGCGAGGAAAAGTATATATATGATTAAAATTATACATGTAAAAGAATCATAAAGGAGATGAGTAACAAATTGCAAACATAGTTTATCAAACAAAAATCACCAATGGGTAAGAAATTTCTTCTATCTTATCCTATGAACTCTCTCTCTCTCATTCAATGCTCCTCGTAGCCCTGTGAATCCTAGTAATGCCTTTGGAACGAAAGGATTTGATGTCCATGAGTATTCATCAATTTGAAGAAAACAAAATTATATTTGAATCAACATCATAAAGCTTCATTGATTCAGTGACACTACGCTCCACAATTGCTTCCTTTACATAGGCCCGAATGATGCTACAAAAAGATATTAAAATAATTAGACAAAATTCTATTTGACGTGAGAGAGAGAGGAAAAAAAAAACCTTAAAAAGAGCGTATTAAAAAATAAAATAGAAAATTTTACTACTTATTATAAAAAATTAAAAATAAAAATAAAAATCATTGTATTTGTGCTAGTCCTTCACCACAAACATTGTGCTACCTTTGCCCCAAAATTTACAACTGTGTTATCAAAAAAAAAGATTCATAAAAGGGAAAAAAAAAAAAAAACCCCATTATCGACCAAAGTTTAATAGAGAAAAAATAATAATAAATAAAAACACACATGGATTGAAACTGAAGTTGGAGAATGCATGTGAGGGTGTGAAAACAAATGGGTTTGGAATAAGCAGAAAAGGGAGAGAGATATGAGAGTGATGGATATGCAGTTTTCATTTAGAAAAATAATCCAATCAAATTGTGATGATACGGTTAGCAATTTGAAAACCAAAAGGAGAGTAGTAGTGTCTAAATTTAAGAGATACGGATGAAAAATTATAGTAATAGTTTTATAGTATGAGTGTTTTTTTTTTTTTTCCTCTCTTAAATTTCAAAATAAGGAAGAATTTATCAAAAATAATTAAGAAGAATTGATTTGGAAAAAAAAAAAAAAAAAAACTTGAAATCTCATATTAGGGAGTTGGAGTAAGGGAAACGTGAATTCAAAAAAAAAAATAATAATAAAAAAACAAAGAGGCAAGTATAAATAAAAGTGAAAAGAAAAAAGAAAAAAAATTAACCGACTTATTGGGAATTAGTTAGACATGGCCTTGAAAAAAATGAAATAGATAACCATTTAGGGAAAAAAATTGCGCCAATTAAAAAACAGAATAAATGTGGAGTTATGGAGGAAATTCAAATATCTTAATACTTTCTTCTCAAAAAAAAAAACTTTTAAATTTTAACTAGTCTTTGAGCATGGCTCTTCTATTTTTTTTTTTTTCAGTAAAAGTTAATAATTTGCATCCATTATAATTTGGGATTACTACATTTTCAAATTACAAAAAAAAAAAAAAAAAAAAAAACCTAGGGATGTGATAAGTGCTATGCATTTGCGGGTAATATATATTTTTCATTACACCCCTAGACTTTTTTGTGATTGAAAAATGTTATAATCCTAAATTATAATGAATGCAAATTATTAACTTTTACTCAAAAAAATATAATAGCTTTTGAGCATGCGCATGAACGCGTGCATAGAAGCTAGTATAATTTAACAAAATACATTTTGTTTTATAAAAAAGATGCCTCCTCATGTTCCCCCAATTCTATCAAACATGAATACTGTATGTTACAAGAATTCATTTAATTGTTAATTGAGTTTTAATTCCCAAACAATATATTCATTTCACTTTGTCAATAAAACTTTCTTTATCATGTTTTTCATTCCTTAACACAGGTATATAATTTAACAAAGTACACTTTGTTTTATAAAAAAGATGCCTGCTCATGTTTCCCCAATTCTATCAAACATGAATACCGTATATTTCAAGAATTCATTTAATTGTTAATTGAGTTTTAATTCCAAAAAAAAATATTCATTTTATATAATCAATTCTGTAAAACTTTATAATAAAAAAAAGGAATAAAAGAAATTATCCTTAACAATTACCTTGCAATTTGAATTGTTGGGTTGTTAGGGTTAAAGGCTAATGAAAAGATATACACCTGATCTGCAAAACAAATGGAGAGAAAAGAGATTAATTTGAATTTTATAGACAGAGAACCAAAATATATATAAGTGGGGGAGGGAAGATTCGATTAGTAATTAGTAACCAAATAATGTCACTGAAGTACAATGCTCTTGATTATGAGAAATACATTGATACAAAATTTCTAATAACAAAAATATTGCGTTATTATAGGTACTTCTAGATTCATTTGTGAGCCAATCATTTTTTTTTTCTTCCTTCGAGCTTAGAAAAATATGGGCAAGCCAAAAACAATTATTGTTTTTTTTTTAAGAAAAAAGAGGTGACTCTGTCACATGTTTATAGATACACCTTTACCAATGAATAGCAATGATGAGCGCCCGAAATGGATGCTCCCTCTTTCATACATGATCGGTGATCCATGGTTACGTTCACAAATATATAAACTTGACGTTAACAAAATAGATTATATTCGACGTGCTTTTCTTATATCTGGTCTGTATCAACCTAATTTAGAATATCCATTTTCAGAAGTGAATAATCCACAAGTCTTGATCTTATAATCCACAATTCCAATATCACCATAATTTTTTAAATAATAAATATCAACAGAAATTGTAAGAGTAAAAAGCCAATTTATTAATACCATAATTCGATCTCTTTAAGAAATAATTTTTTGGCTATGATATTACATTATAAGAAACTAGCATGTAACCCATGCAAACTCATTAATACATTTAAAATTAAACACAATTTTATCATAAAAGTATAAATAATTAGTCAAAAATTTTTTTAAAGTAAACATAATTAGTCACATATTAAAATTCTTATATAAATTTAATACTACATATAATCATTTTTTTCTTTTAATTTTTAATAAGATAAAACATATGGTAATATTTATTGTGTGATGATTTTTATTGAGTATATATGATTTTTTAAAAAAAAAAAAAACTTATAGTTCATTAATATTAAATTCTTAGTATTTTGTTCTCATTAACTCACTTAACACAAAAATTAAAAAGCGTAAATGCACTTTTAGTCCTTACATTTTGACGTTTTTCCATTTTAGTCCCTACATTTTATTTTTACCACTTTTAGTCCCTTAACCAATTTAAGCGTATTATTTTCATCTTTTCCGTCAGTCAACCGACGAAAATTGCTGCGGTGGCAGTCGGAGGCATTAAAATATTATTAAAAATACCACGTCAACATCTATTTTTTTAAAAAAAATAATTTGTCAATTTTAACTATAAAAAAAAACAGAATTAAAAACAATAAAATCAAATGCCTATGAACACAATAACACAAACCCAGAAAATCAAAGAACACAAACCTAGAAAATCAAATAACACAAACCCAGAAAATCAAACCGAAGAACACGAATCAAATGTCGAGGAAACCCAGAACACAAATAACACAAACCCAGAAAATCAAATCCAAGAACACGAATCAAATGCCGAGGAAACCCAAAACACAAAGAACACAAACCCAAACCCAACCCTCAATCTCTAGCAAACCCAAAACACCACATGAAAAATCAAACCCTCCATACAAACATCAAACCCATAAACCATCACAACCGCCACAACCCACCATCCCAACCGCCACAACCAAACCCAACTCGGTTTCAACCCCAGCCACCCCGATCTCTACCCACCCCGACCCAACCTCAACCCCAGCCACCCCAACTCAAGCCACCCCAGCACGTCTCAACCCACCCACCCTAGCCTGACCTAAACCCAAGCCGACCTCTACCCACCCCAGCCGGCTCACAATTCACCCACCTCAACCCAACCTCAAACCCAGCCACCCCAGTCAGTCTCAATCCACCCACCCCAGCCAATCTCAACCCATCCACCCCACCCCGATCTCAACCCATCCCACCTTGATCTCAACCCACCCCGATCTCAACCCATCCACCCCGATCTCAACCCACCACAGCCACCACGAGCCACTGCACCACCAGGTACCACGAGTGAGAAACACGAATGAGAGAGAGAGAGAGAGAGAGAGAGAGAGAGAAAGATCGGAGAACAGAATGAGAGAGAGAGAGACGGATGAGAGAGAAGAGAAAAAACTAATTTAAGAAAATGAGATGAAGAGAAAACACTAGAGAGAGTTTTTTTTATCTTAATTTTGGTGATTTTTTATTTTATTTCTGTTTTTTATTTAATTAAAATTGACAAATTATTTTTAAAAAAAATAGATACTGACGTGGCATTTTTAATAATATTTTAATGTCTCCGGCTGCCATTTCAGTAATTTCCGTCGATTGACTGAAGAAAATGACGAAAATAAAACACATAAATTGATTTAGGGACTATAAGTGATAAGAATAAAATATAGGGACTAAAATGGAAAAAGTCAAAATATAGGGACTAAAAGTGCATTTACGCTAAATTAAAAAATTTAAGTGAATAATTATGGTGTGATCCACACATAAATTTAGACATGCAATGCAAAATTACATTATGATTTTGAATTCTAATTGAACTTTCTCTAAGTTTTGCCTATTAATATATATATATAGATTGTTTAACTAGTCCAATTTCCAATTCTCCATCTTTTAATAGTTGTCCTTTCCTTTCTTTTTCATCTTTAGAGCATTAGCATCAATATGTGCAAAAGTTTCCTTCTATTTTACAATAAAAATCTACTTTTTTTATTTTACACGATCAATTTGCAAAAACACCCGCATCAGATTATCTATAATACACCTTCTTTTATTAAAATAATATTTTTTCACATTTTTATTATTATTTCTCTTACCCATACACAGCCCTACCACCTTACCTCACTTCTCTGATACATTCTCTTTCTTTCTTTTTCTCCCTCTTCTTTCTACTTGCTTCTTTCTTCTTCTATGTTTTTCTTCTTTAGCATCTTCTTTCTTTCTTCTTCTTCTTCTTTTTCATTTCTAAAAAAAAAAATTCTTTCTCTTTCTCCCCCTCTCTTTCTCTATCAAATCAGTGCTCTCTTCAAATCTGATAAAAAAAAAAATCTCTCTACCAAGCTTCCATGGCTCAATACACGCACACTCTCTCTCTCATGGCGGCAGCAAGCTTGGGTTTTGGGTTGATTTGTATTTTGTCAAATGGGTTTTCTGTTGTGTTTTATTTTGAGTTGATTTTAAGTTGGGTTTGTGATGATTTTCATTAATTTTGGGTTGATTGTGTTTGGATTAATTTGATGTTGTAATGGGTTGGTTGTGGTGGTGGTGGTGGTTGTTGGTTAGTTGTGATGGTTGACTTCTTCTTCTTGGCATTAAAGAATGGGTGAGAGAGAGTTTGACAAGGCAAGGGAGATGAGGGAGAAAAAAACATAAAATAATAAATAGAAGAGTTATAGTAACCTTGCATATATGTACGGCTACTATAGCAATTGTGGATAAATGTACAATTTTACACCCACTAATGTAGGTGTTTTTTTTACTCAAATTGTGTAAAATGAGTAACTTTTTCTATTTTGCAAAACTTTACATATACTGATGCTAATTCTCTTACATTATTAATGTCAAAACCACCTTGCGGAGGAGGTTCGAGAACACCTTCTTCAACACCCAATGCCCTGTTTCCATCCATTGATTGAACCCAATGTAACTTAGATGGAACTACATTTTGTTGTATCGGTAGCTTTATTAAATTATTATCAACATACACACCTCCACTGTCATCTCTTCTACACATCACATCAGTACACTCTATATTATCGAAAAACTTCTACATGCAGCAGATGCATGTACTACCTTCTCCTATATTATCGATCAAAGTATGATGTTCACAATGGCCTACTTGTCTCAACCCAAGCAGTGATCATCATCACGGTACAATCCATCATAATGCTGCAATGTACAGGATAACTTCTCTCTTTCCATAAGCCTTTAAAGGAAAACAAAAAAACAAAAACAAAAACAAAAAGTATAGGAAAAGCATCTTTCGTTTAATCGAAGCGCATGCAAATCTTTCTGGTGATATGCACTCGTGCTTATCACCAAAGGTTCCGTAACTCATCACCTGTGTTGTCCCTCTCACTGACTAGCTCACACCGATCAGCATATCACCAGTTTATCAATACCATCTTTATATTATTTTTTATTTTTTTGCAGTTATTATTTTTTTTAAATTTTATATATTTATCTCGTGTAAAAATTTATGCCTTATTAACTCTCAATTTTAACAAAATAACTGGTGATATAAACATTTTTTTAAGAGAAAAACTATAGCCTACTTACGAAAGTGAAAAATCCATAGCATTGTTTTACAAATTGCTGTCTTTTGCTTACTCCATTTTCAAATTACTACTTGAACTTGTATTTCGGATCGAACTACAAACTGTTAATTGATTTATTATATTATTATATAACCATTAAAAGAATGATTAATAATCCTCTTTTTATAGACATTATACTAATTAATTAGAGCCAACATTTTACATAGACACTTGTATTAATTATAAGATGAGAAGATGGGTTCCAGAAGTCCTCTATTGTACACTAATGTACTTTAGACTTCTATTGATGAGTATCTTAAGAATATTTTAAGGTATTTTTAATAATTTTGTTATCAAAAAAAGAAGAAGGTATTTTTAAAACTTTAGTAATTTTTTCCATCTAAAAAAACAGTTATTTTTAAAAACTTTTTAAAAAATAAAATAAAATTTTCCTAAGAGTATTCACATCAATCTCCTCAAATTTTTAGTTTAACTAACTCAAAAAATTCCATTTTTTCTAGTTTAAGTATTCATTTTCTTTTATAAATATACATCAGCTTTAATATTCTATCACTATTTCAATTAAATATTATTTCTTTTTTTTTTTTTATTCACATTTATGATAAAAAAAAAAAATTCACAACCAACCGCAACCACCCGTCAATCCCCATGTCTTGTGTCACCCACAAATAATTTTACATAATTTATACTTCAAAACAAATTTCAAAAATCCATTATATTTGTTTTTGTACTGGTGACATAAGCATGACATGCTTTGAGCATTTACCCCATAAGCATTATGTTAGTACCACTTAATTAGGCACAATTTTGTCTCACAACTCGCCACATGGCGAGTTATGATTGGCAAAGGTATATCACTTTGTGCCACAACTCACCACATAACGAGTTGTAATTGGCAAAGTTGTGTCAATGTGCCACAACTCACGCACATGACGAGTCGTAATTAGCAAAGGTGTGCCAATGGGTCATGTGAGGACAAAGTTTTGCCAATCACAACTCGCCATGTGGCAAGTTGTGGCACAAAATTGTGCCCAATCCGGTGGTCTCAGCATTACTCACCACCATAAACAAATTGTCTTAATCTTAACAACATGATGTCATATGAAGCACTGCTGATCAAATACTGTCATGGCAGAGAAAGGTTGAGAAAAGCAAAAAAAAAATTCATTTTTGAGTATGGCGAGAAAGAATGAGTCACAGTTGTGGTGAGGGCACTACACAAAGTTAAAAATGTGGGATAAAATATTGAGACTGATAAGTGAAATTTTTTTTTTTTTTTCTATATTTGCTGAAATATTAAAGTAGTCACGTTAATGTGAATGCTTGAACCACATTAAAATAGAAAAAAAAATGCAAAAGAACTATTGAATAAATATCTTATTACCTTTATGTGAGATTATCAACAACAACAAAATTATTACCTTTATGTGATCGGTGACGCATCAATTTGTAAAATTTATATAATAAAATTTTTAGCATATCTACCATCTCTCAATTAAGATTATGAATACCAACTAGTGAATCAATGACAATGAACATTTTTTTTTTCTTTTAATAATCGAGAAAGGTAGGATGTGAAAAGTGTCAATTAACATATGATATCACTTAACTTATGTCTTAGTGCACCCATTAACAAGACATTTTAATTTTCAACATCTTTCTTTCATGAATCTTTTTTTTAAATGCTAAAATTTAAATACATGCGATAGACAATTGTCATCAATTTAGTACTTTCGGAGCACAATATATGCATGTTCTACAGTCTCACATAATTAATGAGTCTCTCCAAATCATTAAATAGTTATTCGGCATCATAATAGGTATCATACGTAGATTTACTTACTTATTTATTTATTTTAGTGTTATGGTAGCATATGTTGATCCAACAAAGAAATTATTACTTTTTTGATAATTTAATAGTTATAACGAGGGAGGCGGGATCTAAATCTTGAATGTCATGAATATATCCAAAGATACTAATCAATTGAATTACAAAATTCTTAGCATTTACCAAAGATAGCCCCTATATTGCAACATTTATTAGGCTACAACAAAAACCATAACTAAATTTTGTCCATCTCCTTTAAATGTGAAAGGGGGAAAAATAGGCTTTTTAAGAGGGAGTTATTATGTTCACAATATTTTTATAACAAATATTAAGTGATAGATTATTATTAGTTGTTGCAAGCATGTAAAAAAGTAATTTAAGTTATAAATTTAAATTAGAACCAATAATAACCTACTACTTATGATTTATTGTGAAAATGTTATGAAAATATCACTTTAAAAAAAAATGAAGTAATAATCACACGAGCATATATATGAAAAGTGCTACATTAATAACATTCTCATTATTAAGTACTCCAAGAGGATCATAAATGCATACCCCTCCCTTTCACATAATTATAAATTTTATTAATTAAATTTATTATGAGAATTACAATTCATGTAAGGAAAAAGTATCCATTTATGGGTGAAAAAATTAATTTTAATAATAAATTAAATTAAAATTAAAAACAACTTATTACTTAAAATTTATAAAAGTGAAACCATTTTCCCTTTTTATTTTTTATGCATAAGTGGGTCACTTGCTGTGAGAGAGAATTTAGGAAGAGAGAGAATATATATATATATATATATATATATATATATATATAAAACAGAGTTCTTATCATTGCTGCTCATTTTCATTCGGTTTCAGTTTCTCTTCTTCGCTCACTCTCTCTTTCTCTCAGTCTTCTTTCGCTGCTACTTTCTCTCTCCAACTCAATTCAACCAAGCAAGGTGTGTGTATATATATATATACCATATATTATGTATGTATGTAGGTATGCATGTATGTATGCAGGTATATTTTGTATCAGTATGTGCGTATATGATATATGAGTATGAATATGATGATTGTGAGTGGTTTTGGTTTTGGTTTGGAATTGTGGGAATTGGAACCCTAAATTGTGTGGTTTTTGTTGTGATATTAGGAATGATCGGTTATTTTACTTAATTTTTAGGCGGGTGTTTGGATAGGAAGAAAATATGTCTTCGCTGAACAGAGAAGCTGTTTTTCTGATACTTCAGTTTCTGGACGAAGAGAAATTCAAGGACACTGTTCACAAGTATGGATTCTTTTTCCTGTCTATTCTGTGTTGTTTTCTTTTCTATGCAAGTTTGTGTTTTCTTGGTTTTCAGTTTTCACTGGTGCCAAATGATGAGTATAGTGAGATTTTCAAGCATTCAGTAATTTTTTTTTATTGTTGGGCTCGCTTTGCTTTGATGCTGATTGTGTATTTGGGTATGTGTGTGTGAATGAAGGTTGGAGAAAGAGTCGGGGTTTTACTTCAATATGAGGTATTTTGAGGAATGTGTCAGCAATGGTGAATGGGACGAGGTGGAGCAGTACATTTCTGGGTTTACTAAGGTCGATGATAATAAATTTTCAATGAAGATTTTCTTCGAGATTCGAAAGCAAAAATACCTTGAAGCACTGGATAGGTAACTTTCTTCTTTTTTTCTTTTTTTCTTTTTTTAAGTAATGTAAAAATTGCTAATGCTTTTTTGCACAAAATGAATTGTGTATCGCTAAGTTTTCAGGGAATAATGACTTTGTCTAGGTGGTTATTCTTATCCTTTTTGGGATTTTGTTTTTGTTTTGCAGGCATGACCGTGCTAAAGCTGTGGAGATTCTTGTGAAGGACTTGAAAGAGTTCTCTAAATTTAATGAAGGGATTTTCAAGGAAATGACACTGCTTCTAAACTTGGGAAACTTTAGGTATGTTGAATGTTTCTTGGTGAAACTATATTGATAGGTTATATTGTCGTGTGTTATGGGATTTGTGGTCTAAGTTTTATCAAAGTAACCTGTATTATTAGACATTGAAAAACAAGGAAGGTAGAATGGTGCAATGGGTTCATTATTCTGTATCACTTGGGTTGATTTGTTGGATTGTGACACAAGGATTCCTGGAACTCACAGGACAGTTTTTTTTTTTTTTAAAGAAAATATTGAATAAAAAATCATAGAAAAAGCTTAAATGTAATGTGCCTCGTGGAAATATTTTTTGGCTTGAACTTGTTTAAGGTGCATTTTCTGTTGGTATTAATTAATGAAGAGCACATCTTTAGGTGTGTGTTGATTCGCTTACATTTTTTTATTTGGAGTTTTTGGATTGTAGCGTGCCTCCCTATACCTTTTATAACAAAGATTAATAAAAACACACAGCCATGCACTTCTTTAGGTAGCATAGAGTACTAGTACCAATTATCCAAAGAGTGTATGTATCTATAAATTTTTTCTGTTTTTATTAGTTTCTTCTTGTGGCTTAACATATGAATTTTATCTAAAATATTGGTATGTATTAGAGTATTAGATTCCAAATAGTAAATCCAATGTTTGATCTCGAAGGAAAAAATGTTATTGAAAATGATACTTTGAAACCAAAAAAATGAGAAGAAAAGAGTGTTAGATTATGTATTTTTGGTTGTTGATTGTTCAGTTTCAGCTTTTTTCTGGTAATAGTTTAATATGGAAGTTTTATTGAAAGACACATGCATTGAGGTGGTAGGGAGGATGTAATGTCCTTGGATTTAATGGATTTGATAGCTTACCAAGATTAAGGTCTTTTTGAGTTACAAATCAAGATCAAGAAGTTAAAAGTAGATGATATTGGTATTTTCATGAATTTTTTACTATGTGAAGGTCAAATATAGAAGGGAAAGACAATAATGTGTTAAAACACAAGTGAGGATGCTAAAGAGAGTATGGATATTTTTGAGATGTGAATTTTGATTTAGTGTTATGCTTTGTCCCTGTTAAAGAAAATAGGAATATATATTATGGTTTTACCTTGTATTGTATAGGTGGTGAGCAGTCTCTACCAGCTGTCCCTTTCAAGGGTATGCTTGTCCTATTCTATTCACCTTTTCTATATAAGGAATGAATAGTATGAAGACTGTGGCAGAATTCCAGCGCCTCCTTTCTATGCTTCTATGAATCATTTATACATACATCATTTATTAACATGGTATTAGAGCCCTAAGTCTTGTGCCTTTGATTCATTTGGGGATTCCTTTTTTTCTTTTTTTCTTTTCATTATCTGTCTATGTTTAGGGTCCTTTCCATGTTGCCTCCAATCGGTTTCAGTATTTTGTTACATTTGTAGATGACTACTCTTGAATGACTTGGTTGTTCTTAATGAAAAACTGTTATGAGTTGCTCTTATAAAAAAAATCATTCTATTTTAATGTCCATCTTTCAATTTTTTTTGCAAAGAAATAAAAATTAATTTGGTCACAAAATCTGTATCTTGCGATTCGACGGTGCCAACGAATATGTCTTGAAGACATCCTTTACCTTGTATCTTTTTACAAAGGCATTGTCAACCTAACTACTTGTCCTCACAATGAAATGGTGTTTCTTAGTGAAAGAATCGCCATTTATACATGTCTCAAAATCTGTTCCTCCTCTTGGCAAACATATTTGTCAGTTGTAAATGGTCTATACCATTAAGTTTCACCTTAATGGCTTTGTTGATCACCTTCAAGCTTTTTTAGTTGCCTAAAGGCTATACATAGCCACATAATATTGATTATGATGAGACATTTTCTCCAGTGGCCAAGATGTCTTCCATCTCTGTTCTGATATCCCTTGTTGCCAACCATGATTGATTGCTGTATTAGATAGATATCAAGAATGCTTTTCTTCATGGTGATCTTCTTGAGGAAGTCTAGATGGGCAACCACTGGGGTTTATTTCTTAGGGGGAGTATTATAGCAGTGTTTGTAAATTAAAAAAGGCATTATGCAGTTTCAAGCAGTCACTAAGATCTTGGTTTGGAAAGTTCTTTGAGGGAGTCTCAAGCTTCAGCCTCCATCGCTGACAAATGGGTCATTAAGTTTTCCACTTACATATTGATGTCAGTTACATGCCGCATATTGTCTATGTGAATACTATAGTAATTACGGGAAATGATTCTGATGGTGTTACTTGATTGAAACAATTCCTGGAGCGAAATTTCACACTAAAGACCTTGGTGAGCTCCTCTACTTATTAGGTATTGAGGGGTAAAATCCAAGCACAGCACCAGTTAATCTTGAAGGATATATGTGCTTGATATCATTGAGGAGACTAGATTGTTGGGTTCTGGCCCTGTGGATACTCCTATGGGCCCAAATCAGAAACTCTTAATGTGATAGGGAAATGTTTTCGATCCTAGCTGACACCGTTGCTGGTTGGGGAACTAACTACCTCACCATCACAAGGCCGGATATTTTATTTGCTGTTACCGTGATAACTGATAAGTTAGTTCTTAGAAGCCTTGTGGGGGATCCTGTATTGGGATGCTAGTATTCAGATATTCTGTAACTGAAGAAAGCCTTAGGTCAGGGCATATTATTTATGAATAATACTCATCTTAAGGTAGAAGGTTATGCCAATACAAATTGGGCAGGATTACCTTCAGAGAGAAAATCTACCATGGGATATCCCACCCTGAGAGGGAATCTTGTGACATGGAAAACTAAGAAACAAAATGTATTTGCTCAATCGAGTGCATAAGCATAATATAGAACAATGGCACATGCTACTAGTGAACTAACATGGCTAAAACACTTCTTTTAGGATTATGCTTCACAGTACCTACCTATTCCAGTATCCTGTGATAACCTAGCTGCTATACACATTGCTTTCAATTGTGTATTCCATAAGAGGACCAAGCACATCAAAGTAGATTGTCATTTCATTCAAGATAAGATTTTAGCGGAGACATAACTACACCATTCTTGCCCTATTTTATTCACCCTTTCTATACAAGGAATGAATAGTGTGATGCCTATGGCAGAATGCCAGCACCTCCTTTCTGTGCTCATATGAATCATTTATACATCATCAGTCCTTAAATACAACTTTGCCTAGTGTCCATTGGGAATTCTACCAAGCTTAGACACATTTGGTGGGGTGGGATAAGCTGCATGCGCCTATGGCAAATGGTGGTTTGGGAGTAAGGAAAGCCTTACTAGGAAAATGGTTATGGTGGTTTGGGGTTGAGGAGATACAGCTTTGGAGAAGGGTTGTAGCTTTGAAGTTTGGGGAAGAGTGCGATGGTCTTCCAAGCTGGGTAGGGATGTACATGGGTGTGGTTTGTGGAGAAGTATCCAGAAAGGTTGGGTTGGTTTTAGCAAAAATATTCGGTTTGAGATAGGGGTGGGGGATAGAGTGAAGTTTTGGACAGATTGGTGGTGTGGGGATTTATAACTCCAATTGACCTTCCCAGTTGTGCATGGGATTGCTATTAATAGAGAGGCATTTGTGGCCTCTTCTCTTGAATTGTTGGGGATAGAGGAACAAAGAAGTTGGAATGTTCATTTAATTCAGGAACCAAATGATTGGGAGAGGGGTGTTGTAGATGAAATCCTTCGTACCTTGGGATTTAATTTACCTCCAACTGAGAATGGAGACCGTATGAGATGGAAGTTGACAAAGAATGGGGATTTTGATATCCGCTCGTTTTATAATAAGCTATGAGGTCCCTTGCCCATTATATTTTCTTGGAAAGGTATTTGGAAGGTTAAGCCTATTCGGCGCGTTTCTTTCTTTGTTTGGACCGCAGCTTGGGATAAGATTCTTACAGATGACAATTTGCGGGGTAGAGGCCTTGATATTGTTGACTGGTGCATTATGTGTCGTTGTAATGGGGAGACTGTGGATCATATTGTGAAAAAGCTTATCGGTTGTAGAGCTTAGTTTTTAGATCTTTTGGGATTTCATGGGTCTTGCCAAGATCGGTTGCAGATACTCTTTTTGGTTGGTTGAATTGGTTTGGAAAGCACTCTTCTAGTATTTGGAATTTAGTTCCATTATGCCTAATGTGGTGTATTTGGAGGGAGCAAAATTGGTGGACTTTTGAGGACATGGACAAATCCGATGACCAGTTGCTTGCTTCTTTTAGTGGTTCTCTTTTTGAATGGTCTAGGGCTTGGGGACTCACCTCTAGTGATTCTCTCCGTTTGTTCCTTAGTTCTCTCCTTTGTAATTAGCTTTTCTTGCCTGTTTATTTCTTTTTCTGAAATCTTTGGTCTGCCTAATGCTTTTTTTGCAT